>NC_090444.1:680780512-681440512 GCF_031143425.1 Pleurodeles waltl
CTTTTTTAGTCCCAAAAGTGAAAAAATCTAATTTAAATTTTTTTCTTCAAAAAGTGACAAAGTCCCATTCTGAGTGGGCACTTAGAAAAAAATTCTGCTTTTTTCATCCAAAAAGTGAAAAAAATCAAATTTCATCTTTTTTAGTTCCAAAAGTGAAAAAATCAAATTTCAATTTTTTTCTTCAAAAAAGTGACAAAGTACCATTCTGAGTGGGCACTTGGAAAAAATTTCAACTTTTTTCATCCAAAAAGTGAAAAAAATCAAAATTTCATCTTTTTTAGTTCCAAAAGGGAAAAAAATCGAATTTCAATTTTTTTCTTCAAAAAGTGACAAAGTACCATTCTGAGTGGGCACTTGGAAAAAATTTCAACTTTTTTCATCCAAAAAGTGAAAAAAATTAAAATTTCATCTTTTTTAGTCCCAAAAGTGAAAAAATCAAATTTCAATTTTTCACTTAAAAAAAGTGACAAAGTCCCATTCTGAGTGGGCACTTGGAAAAAATTCCAACTTTTTCATCCAAAAAGTGAAAAAATCAAAATTTCATCTTTTTTAGTCCCAAAAGTGAAAAAATCAAATTTAAATTTTTTTCTTCAAAAAAGTGACAAAGTCCCATTCTGAGTGGGCACTTAGAAAAAAATTCTGCTTTTTTCATCCAAAAAGTGAAAAAATCCAAATTCAATACATTTCTTCAAAAAAGTCACAAAGTCCCATTCTGAATGGGGACTTAGAAAAATGTCAACCTTTATCGTCCAAAAGTGAAAACATCCAAATTTAATTTTCTTCTTCAAAGAAGTGACAAATTCCTATTCTGATAAGGGTCTTGGAAGCTCTTTTGACTTTTTTCAAAAGTGAAAAAAATCAACTTTAAAAAATTTTTTCTTAAAAAAAGTGACAAAGATCCATTCTGAGTGTGCACTTGGAAAAAAACATCAACTTTTTTCATCCAAAAAGTGAAAAAATCGAAATTTCATCTTTTTTAGTCCCAAAAGGGAAAAAATCGAATTTCAATTTTTTTTCTTTAAAAAAGTGACAAAGTACCATTCTGAGTGGGCACTTGGAAAAAATTTCAACTTTTTTCATCCAAAAACTGAAAAAATCCAAATTTCATCTTTTTAGTCCCAAAGTTAAAAAAATCAAATTCAATTTTTTTCTTCAAAAAAGTGACAAGTCCCATTCTGTATGGGAACTTAGAAAAAAATACAACTTTTTTCATCCAAAAAGTGAAAAAATCCAAATTTCATCTTTTTTAGTCCCAAAAGGGAAAAAATCGAATGTCAATTTTTTTTCTTCAAAAAAGTCACAAAGTACCATTCTGAGTGGGCAGTTGGAAAAAATTTCAACTTTTTCATCCAAAAAGTGAAAAAATCCAAATTTCATCTTTTTTAGTCCCAAAAGTGAAAAAATCGAATTTCAATTTTTTTCTTCAAAGAAGTGACAAATTCCCATTCTGAGTGGGCACTTAGAAAAACATTCTGCTTTTTTCATCCAAAAAGTGAAAAAATCCAAATTCAATACATTTCTTCAAAAAAGTCACAAAGTCCCATTCTGAATGGGGACTTAGAAAAAATGTCAACCTTTATCGTCCAAAAGTGAAAACATCCAAATTTAATTTTCTTCTTCAAAGAAGTGACAAATTCCTATTCTGATAAGGGTCTTGGAAGCTCTTTTGACTTTTTTCAAAAGTGAAAAAATCAACTTTCCAATTTTTTTTCTTAAAAAAAGTGACAAAGATCCATTCTGAGTGTGCACTTGGAAAAAAACATCATCTTTTTTCATCCAAAAAGTGAAAAAATCCAAATTTCATCTTTTTTAGTCCCAAAAGGGGAAAAAATCGAATTTCAATTTTTTTCTTTAAAAAAGTGACAAAGTACCATCCTGAGTGGGCACTTGGAAAAAATTTCAACTTTTTTCATCCAAAAACTGAAAAAATCCAAATTTCATCTTTTTTAGTCCCAAAAGTTAAAAAAATCAAATTACATTTTTTTCTTCAAAAAAGTGACAAGTCCCATTCTGAATGGGGACTTAGAAAAAATGTCAACCTTTATCGTCCAAAAAGTGAAAACATCAAAATTAAATTTTCTTCTTCAAAGAAGTGACAAATTCTCATTCTGACAAGGGACTTGGAAGCTCTTTTGACTTTTTTCAAAAGTTGATTTTTTTTCTAAGTCCCATCTTATTATGAGATGGGACTTAGACAAAAGTTGAATATTTTTCTAAGTTGACATGTGTTCCGCCTCCCATGTCAGAATGGGACATTTTGACTTATTGGATGGAAAGATAAACTTTTTTGATCCAAATAGTGAAAAAGTGCAGATTCATAGTTTTTGTCAAAAAGGTGACAAAGTCTCATTCTGAGTGGGCCCTTGGAAAAATTTCAACTTTTTTCATCCAAAAAGTGAGAAAATCCAAATTTCATTTTTTTCTTCAAAAAAGTGACAAAGTCCCAATTCTGTATGGGAACTTAGAAAAAAATACAACTTTTTTCATCCAAAAAGTGAAAAAATCCAAATTTCATCTTTTTTAGTCCCAAAAGGGAAAAAATCAAATTTCATTTTTGTTCTTCAAAAAAGTGACAAAGTCCCATTCTGTATGGGAACTTAGAAAAAAATACAACTTTTTTCATCCAAAAAGTGAAAAAAATCCAAATTTCATCTTTTTTAGTCCCAAAAGGGAAAAAATCGAATTTCAATTTTTTTCTTCAAAAAAGTGACAAAGTACCATTCTGAGTGGGCACTTGGAAAAAATGTCAACTTTTTTCATCCAAAAAGTGAAAAAATCCAAATTTCATCTTTTTTAGTCCCAAAAGTGAAAAAATCAAATTTCAATTTTTTACTTCAAAAAAGTGACAAAGTCCCATTCTGAGTGGGCACTTGGAAAAAATTTCAACTTTTTCATCCAAAAAGTGAAAAAATCCAAATTTCATCTTTTTTAGTCCCAAAAGTGAAAAAAATCAAATTTAAATTTTTTTCTTCAAAAAAGTGACAAAGTCCCATTCTGAGTGGGCACTTAGAAAAAAATTCTGCTTTTTTCATCCAAAAAGTGAAAAAATCCAAATTCAATACATTTCTTCAAAAAAGTCACAAAGTCCCATTCTGAATGGGGACTTAGAAAAAATGTCAACCTTTATCGTCCAAAAAGTGAAAACATCAAAATTTAATTTTCTTCTTCAAAGAAGTGACAAATTCTCATTCTGACAAGGGACTTGGAAGCTCTTTTGACTTTTTTCAAAAGTTGATTTATTTTCTAAGTCCCATCTTATTATGAGATGGGACTTAGACAAAAGTTGAATATTTTTCTAAGTTGACATGTGTTCCGCCTCCCATGTCAGAATGGGGACATTTTGACTTAATGGATGGAAAGATAAACTTTTTTGATCCAAATAGTGAAAAAGTGCAGATTCATAGTTTTTGTCAAAAAGGTGACAAAGTCCTCATTCTGAGTGGGCCCTTGGAAAAAATTTCAACTTTTTCATCCAAAAAGTGAGAAAATCCAAATTTCATTTTTTTCTTCAAAAAAGTGACAAAGTCCCATTCTGTATGGGAACTTAGAAAAAAATACAACTTTTTTTCATCCAAAAAGTGAAAAAATCCAAATTTCATCTTTTTTAGTCCAAAAGGGAAAAAATCGAATTTCAATTTTTTCTTCAAAAAAGTCACAAAGTACCATTCTGAGTGGGCAGTTGGAAAAAATTTCAACTTTTTCATCCAAAAAGTGAAAAAATCCAAATTTCATCTTTTTTAGTACCAAAAGGGAAAAAATCGAATTTCAATTTTTTTCTTCAAAGAAGTGACAAATTCCCATTCTGACAAGGGACTTGGAAGCTCTTTTGACTTTTTTCAAAAGTTGATTTTTTTTCTAAGTCCCATCTTATTATGAGATGGGACTTAGACAAAAGTTGAATATTTTTCTAAGTTGACATGTGTTCCGCCTCCCATGTCAGAATGGGACATTTTGACTTATTGGATGGAAAGATAAACTTTTTTGATCCAAATAGTGAAAAAGTGCAGATTCATAGTTTTTGTCAAAAAGGTGACAAAGTCTCATTCTGAGTGGGCCCTTGGAAAAAATTTCAACTTTTTTCATCCAAAAAGTGAGAAAATCCAAATTTCATTTTTTTCTTCAAAAAAGTGACAAAGTCCCATTCTGTATGGGAACTTAGAAAAAAATACAACTTTTTTCATCCAAAAAGTGAAAAAATCCAAATTTCATCTTTTTTAGTCCCAAAAGGGAAAAATCAAATTTCATTTTTTTTCTTCAAAAAAGTGACAAAGTCCCATTCTGTATGGGAACTTAGAAAAAAATACAACTTTTTTCATCCAAAAAGTGAAAAAATCCAATTTCATCTTTTTTAGTCCCAAAAGGGAAAAAATCGAATTTCAATTTTTTTCTTCAAAAAAGTGACAAAGTACCATTCTGAGTGGGGCACTTGGAAAAAATTTCAACTTTTTTCATCCAAAAAGTGAAAAATCCAAATTTCATCTTTTTTAGTCCCAAAAGTGGAAAAATCAAATTTCAATTTTTTACTTCAAAAAAGTGACAAAGTCCCATTCTGAGTGGGCACTTGGAAAAAAATTCAACTTTTTCATCCAAAAAGTGAAAAAATCCAAATTTCATCTTTTTTAGTCCCAAAAGTGAAAAAATCAAATTTAAATTTTTTTCTTCAAAAAAGTGACAAAGTCCCATTCTGAGTGGGCACTTAGAAAAAAATTCTGCTTTTTTCATCCAAAAAGTGAAAAAATCCAAATTCAATACATTTCTTCAAAAAAGTCACAAAGTCCCATTCTGAATGGGGACTTAGAAAAAATGTCAACCTTTATCGTCCAAAAAGTGAAAACAAATCCAAATTTCATTTTTTTCTTCAAAAAAGTGACAAAGTCCCATTCTGTATGGGAACTTAGAAAAAAATACAACTTTTTTCATCCAAAAAGTGAAAAAATCCAAATTTCATCTTTTTTAGTCCCAAAAGGGAAAAAATCAAATTTCATTTTTTTCTTCAAAAAAGTGACAAAGTACCATTCTGAGTGGGCACTTGGAAAAAATTTCAACTTTTTTCATCCAAAAACTGAAAAAATCCAAATTTCATCTTTTTTAGTCCCAAAAGTTAAAAAAATCAAATTACATTTTTTCTTCAAAAAAGTGACAAGTCCCATTCTGAATGGGGACTTAGAAAAAATGTCAACCTTTATCGTCCAAAAAGTGAAAACATCAAAATTTAATTTTCTTCTTCAAAGAAGTGACAAATTCTCATTCTGACAAGGGACTTGGAAGCTCTTTTGACTTTTTTCAAAAGTTGATTTTTTTTCCAAGTCCCATCTTATTATGAGATGGGACTTAGACAAAAGTTGAATATTTTTCTAAGTTGACATGTGTTCCGCCCTCCCATGTCAGAATGGGACATTTTGACTTATTGGATGGAAAGATAAACTTTTTTGATCCAAATAGTGAAAAAGTGCAGATTCATAGTTTTTGTCAAAAAGGTGACAAAGTCTCATTCTGAGTGGGGCCCTTGGAAAAAATTTCAACTTTTTTCATCCAAAAAGTGAGAAAATCCAAATTCATTTTTTTCTTCAAAAAAGTGACAAAGTCCCATTCTGTATGGGAACTTAGAAAAAAATACAACTTTTTCATCCAAAAAGTGAAAAAATCCAAATTTCATCTTTTTTAGTCCCAAAAGGGAAAAAATCAAATTTCATTTTTGTTCTTCAAAAAAGTGACAAAGTCCCATTCTGTATGGGAACTTAGAAAAAAATACAACTTTTTTCATCCAAAAAGTGAAAAATCCAAATTTCATCTTTTTTAGTCCAAAAGGGAAAAAATCGAATTTCAATTTTTTTCTTCAAAAAGTGACAAAGTACCATTCTGAGTGGGCACTTGGAAAAAATGTCAACTTTTTTCATCCAAAAAAGTGAAAAAATCCAAATTTCATCTTTTTTAGTCCCAAAAGTGAAAAAATCAAATTTCAATTTTTTACTTCAAAAAAGTGACAAAGTCCCATTCTGAGTGGGCACTTGGAAAAAATTTCAACTTTTTCATCCAAAAAGTGAAAAAATCCAAATTTCATCTTTTTTAGTCCCAAAAGTGAAAAAATCAAATTTAAATTTTTTTCTTCAAAAAAGTGACAAAGTCCCATTCTGAAGTGGGCACTTAGAAAAAAAATTCTGCTTTTTTCATCCAAAAAGTGAAAAAATCCAAATTCAATACATTTCTTCAAAAAAGTCACAAAGTCCCCATTCTGAATGGGGACTTAGAAAAAATGTCAACCTTTATCGTCCAAAAAGTGAAAACATCAAAATTTAATTTTCTTCTTCAAAGAAGTGACAAATTCTCATTCTGACAAGGGACTTGGAAGCTCTTTTGACTTTTTTCAAAAGTTGATTTTTTTTCTAAGTCCCATCTTATTATGAGATGGGACTTAGACAAAAGTTGAATATTTTTCTAAGTTGACATGTGTTCCGCCTCCCATGTCAGAATGGGACATTTTGACTTATTGGATGGAAAGATAAACTTTTTTGATCCAAATAGTGAAAAAGTGCAGATTCATAGTTTTTGTCAAAAAGGTGACAAAGTCTCATTCTGAGTGGGCCCTTGGAAAAAATTTCAACTTTTTTCATCCAAAAGTGAGAAAATCCAAATTTCATTTTTTTCTTCAAAAAAGTGACAAAGTCCCATTCTGTATGGGAACTTAGAAAAAAATACAACTTTTTTCATCCAAAAAGTGAAAAAATCCAAATTTCATCTTTTTTAGTCCCAAAAGGGAAAAAATCAAATTTCATTTTTTTTCTTCAAAAAAGTGACAAAGTCCCATTCTGTATGGGAACTTAGAAAAAAATACAACTTTTTTCATCCAAAAAGTGAAAAAAATCCAAATTTCATCTTTTTTAGTCCCAAAAGGGAAAAAATCGAATTTCAATTTTTTTCTTCAAAAAAGTGACAAAGTACCATTCTGAGTGGGCACTTGGAAAAAATGTCAACTTTTTTCATCCAAAAAAGTGAAAAAATCCAAATTTCATCTTTTTTAGTCCCAAAAGTGAAAAATCAAATTTCAATTTTTTACTTCAAAAAAGTGACAAAGTACCATTCTGAGTGGGCAGTTGGAAAAAATTTCAACTTTTTCATCCAAAAAGTGAAAAAATCCAAATTTCATCTTTTTTAGTACCAAAAGGGAAAAAATCGAATTTCAATTTTTTTCTTCAAAGAAGTGACAAATTCCCATTCTGACAAGGGACTTGGAAGCTCTTTGACTTTTTCAAAAGTTGATTTTTTTTCTAAGTCCCCATCTTATTATGAGATGGGACTTAGACAAAAGTTGAATATTTTTCTAAGTTGACATGTGTTCCGCCTCCCATGTCAGAATGGGACATTTTGACTTATTGGATGGAAAGATAAACTTTTTTGATCAAATAGTGAAAAAGTGCAGATTCATAGTTTTTGTCAAAAAGGTGAAAAAGTCTCATTCTGAGTGGGCCCTTGGAAAAAATTTCAACTTTTTTCATCCAAAAAGTGAGAAAATCCAAATTTCATTTTTTTCTTCAAAAAAGTGACAAAGTCCCATTCTGTATGGGAACTTAGAAAAAAATACAACTTTTTTCATCCAAAAAGTGAAAAAAATCCAAATTTCATCTTTTTTAGTCCCAAAAGGGAAAAAATCGAATTTCAATTTTTTTCTTCAAAAAAGTCACAAAGTACCATTCTGAGTGGGCACTTGGAAAAAATTTCAACTTTTTTCATCCAAAAAGTGAAAAAAATCAAAATTTCATCTTTTTTAGTCCCAAAAGTGAAAAAATCAAATTTCAATTTTTCACTTAAAAAAAGTGACAAAGTCCCATTCTGAGTGGGCACTTGGAAAAAAATTCCAACTTTTTCATCCAAAAAGTGAAAAAATCAAATTTCATCTTTTTTAGTCCCAAAGTGAAAAAATCAAATTTAAATTTTTTTCTTCAAAAAAGTGACAAAGTCCCATTCTGAGTGGGCACTTAGAAAAAAATTCTGCTTTTTTCATCCAAAAAGTGAAAAAATCAAAATTCAATACATTTCTTCAAAAAGTCACAAAGTCCCATTCTGAATGGGGACTTAGAAAAAATGTCAACCTTTATCGTCCAAAAAGTGAAAACATCCAAATTTAATTTTCTTCTTCAAAGAAGTGACAAATTCCTATTCTGATAAGGGTCTTAGAAGCTCTTTTGACTTTTTTCAAAAGTGAAAAAACTCAACTTTCCCAATTTTTTTTCTTAAAAAAAGTGACAAAGATCCATTCTGAGTGTGCACTTGGAAAAAAACATCAACTTTTTTCATCCAAAAAGTGAAAAAAATCCAAATTTCATCTTTTTTAGTCCCAAAAGGGAAAAAATCGAATTTCAATTTTTTTCTTAAAAAAGTGACAAAGTACCATTCTGAGTGGGCACTTGGAAAAAATTTCAACTTTTTTCATCCAAAAACTGAAAAAATCCAAATTTCATCTTTTTTAGTCCCAAAAGTTAAAAAAATCAAATTCAATTTTTTTCTTCAAAAAAGTGACAAGTCCCATTCTGAATGGGGACTTAGAAAAAATGTCAACCTTTATCGTCCAAAAAGTGAAAACATCAAAATTTAATTTTCTTCTTCAAAGAAGTGACAAATTCTCATTCTGACAAGGGACTTGGAAGCTCTTTTGACTTTTTTCAAAAGTTGATTTTTTTTCTAAGTCCCATCTTATTATGAGATGGACTTAGAAAAATATTCAACTTTTGTCTAAGTTGACATGTGTTCCGCCTCCCATGTCAGAATGGGACATTTTGACTTATTGGATGGAAAGATAAACTTTTTTGATCCAAATAGTGAAAAAGTGCAGATTCATAGTTTTTGTCAAAAAGGTGACAAAGTCTCATTCTGAGTGGGGCCCTTGGAAAAAATTTCAACTTTTTTCATCCAAAAAGTGAGAAAATCCAAATTTCATTTTTTTCTTCAAAAAAGTGACAAAGTCCCATTCTGTATGGGAACTTAGAAAAAAATACAACTTTTTTCATCCAAAAAGTGAAAAAATCCAAATTCATCTTTTTTAGTCCCAAAAGGGTAAAAATCAAATTTCATTTTTTTCTTCAAAAAAGTGACAAAGTCCCATTCTGTATGGGAACTTAGAAAAAAATACAACTTTTTTCATCCAAAAAGTGAAAAAATCCAAATTTCATCTTTTTTAGTCCCAAAAGGGAAAAAATCGAATTTCAATTTTTTTCTTCAAAAAAGTGACAAAGTACCATTCTGAGTGGGCACTTGGAAAAAATGTCAACTTTTTTCATCCAAAAAGTGAAAAATCCAAATTTCATCTTTTTTAGTCCCAAAAGTGAAAAAATCTAATTTCAATTTTTTACTTCAAAAAAGTGACAAAGTCCCATTCTGAGTGGGCACTTGGAAAAAATTTCAACTTTTTCATCCAAAAAGTGAAAAAATCCAAATTTCATCTTTTTTAGTCCCAAAAGTGAAAAAATCAACTTTCCAATTTTTTTCTTTAAAAAAGTGACAAAGTACCATTCTGAGTGGGCACTTGGAAAAAATGTCAACTTTTTTCATCCAAAAAGTGAAAAAAATCCAAATTTCATCTTTTTTAGTCCCAAAAGGGAAAAAAACTAATTTCAAATTTTTTCTTCAAAAAAGTGACAAAGTCCCATTCTGAGTGTGCACTTGGAACAAATGTCAACTTTTTTCAGCCAAAAAGTGAAAACATCCAAATTTCATCTTTTTTAGTCCCAAAAGTGAAAAAAAACAATTCAATTTTTTTCTTCAAAAAAGTGACAAGTCCCATTCTGAATGGGGACTTAGAATAAATTTCAACCTTTATCGTCCAAAAAGTGAAAACATCCAAATTTAATTTTCTTCTTCAAAGAAGTGACAAATTCCTATTCTGATAAGGGTCTTAGAAGCTCTTTTGACTTTTTTCAAAAGTGAAAAAATCAACTTTCCAATTTTTTTTCTTAAAAAAAGTGACAAAGATCCATTCTGAGTGTGCACTTGGAAAAAAACATCAACTTTTTTCATCCAAAAAGTGAAAAAATCCAAATTTCATCTTTTTTTAGTCCCAAAAGGGAAAAAATCGAATTTCAATTTTTTTCTTTAAAAAGTGACAAAGTACCATTCTGAGTGGGCACTTGGAAAAAATTTCAACTTTTTCATCCAAAAACTGAAAAAATCCAAATTTCATCTTTTTTAGTCCCAAAAGTTAAAAAAATTCAAATTCAATTTTTTTCTTCAAAAAAGTGACAAGTCCCATTCTGAATGGGGACTTAGAAAAAATGTCAACCTTTATCGTCCAAAAAGTGAAAACATCAAAATTTAATTTTCTTCTTCAAAGAAGTGACAAATTCTCATTCTGACAAGGGACTTGGAAGCTCTTTTGACTTTTTTCAAAAGTTGATTTTTTTTCTAAGTCCCCATCTTATTATGAGATGGGACTTAGAAAAATATTCAACTTTTGTCTAAGTTGACATGTGTTCCGCCTCCCATGTCAGAATGGGACATTTTGACTTATTGGATGGAAAGATAAACTTTTTTGATCCAAATAGTGAAAAAGTGCAGATTCATAGTTTTTGTCAAAAAGGTGACAAAGTCTCATTCTGAGTGGGCCCTTGGAAAAAATTTCAACTTTTTTCATCCAAAAAGTGAGAAAATCCTAATTTCATTTTTTTCTTCAAAAAAGTGACAAAGTCCCATTCTGTATGGGAACTTAGAAAAAAATACAACTTTTTTCATCCAAAAAGTGAAAAAATCCAAATTTCATCTTTTTTAGTCCCAAAAGGGTAAAAATCAAATTTCATTTTTTTTCTTCAAAAAAGTGACAAAGTCCCATTCTGTATGGGAACTTAGAAAAAAATACAACTTTTTTCATCCAAAAAGTGAAAAAATCCAAATTTCATCTTTTTTAGTCCCAAAAGGGAAAAAATCGAATTTCAATTTTTTTCTTCAAAAAAGTGACAAAGTACCATTCTGAGTGGGCACTTGGAAAAAATGTCAACTTTTTTCATCCAAAAAGTGAAAAAATCCAAATTTCATCTTTTTTAGTCCCAAAAGTGAAAAAATCTAATTTCAATTTTTTACTTCAAAAAAGTGACAAAGTCCCATTCTGAGTGGGCACTTGGAAAAAATTTCAACTTTTTCATCCAAAAAGTGAAAAATCCAAATTTCATCTTTTTTAGTCCCAAAAGTGAAAAAATCAACTTTCCCAATTTTTTTCTTTAAAAAAGTGACAAAGTACCATTCTGAGTGGGCACTTGGAAAAAATGTCAACTTTTTTCATCCAAAAAGTGAAAAAATCCAAATTTCATCTTTTTTAGTCCAAAAGGGAAAAAAACTAATTTCAAATTTTTTCTTCAAAAAAGTGACAAAGTCCCATTCTGAGTGTGCACTTGGAACAAATGTCAACTTTTTTCAAGCCAAAAAGTGAAAACATCCAAATTTCATCTTTTTTAGTCCCAAAAGTGAAAAAAACCAAATTCAATTTTTTTCTTCAAAAAAGTGACAAGTCCCATTCTGAATGGGGACTTAGAATAAATTTCAACCTTTATCGTCCAAAAAGTGAAAACATCAAAATTTAATTTTCTTCTTCAAAGAAGTGACAAATTCTCATTCTGACAAGGGACTTGGAAGCTCTTTTGACTTTTTTCAAAAGTTGATTTTTTTTCTAAGTCCCATCTTATTATGAGATGGGACTTAGACAAAAGTTTGAATATTTTTCTAGTTGACATGTGTTCCGCCTCCCATGTCAGAATGGGACATTTTGACTTATTGGATGGAAAGATAAACTTTTTTGATCCAAATAGTGAAAAAGTGCAGATTCATAGTTTTTGTCAAAAAGGTGACAAAGTCTCATTCTGAGTGGGCCCTTGGAAAAATTTCAACTTTTTTCATCCAAAAAGTGAGAAAATCCTAATTTCATTTTTTTCTTCAAAAAAGTGACAAAGTCCCATTCTGTATGGGGAACTTAGAAAAAAAATACAACTTTTTTCATCCAAAAAGTGAAAAAATCCAAATTTCATCTTTTTTAGTCCCAAAAGGGTAAAATCAAATTTCATTTTTTTTCTTCAAAAAAGTGACAAAGTCCCATTCTGTATGGGAACTTAGAAAAAAATACAACTTTTTTCATCCAAAAAGTGAAAAAATCCAAATTTCATCTTTTTTAGTCCCAAAAGGGAAAAAATCGAATTTCAATTTTTTTCTTCAAAAAAGTGACAAAGTACCATTCTGAGTGGGCACTTGGAAAAAATGTCAACTTTTTTCATCCAAAAAGTGAAAAAATCCAAATTTCATCTTTTTTTAGTCCCAAAAGTGAAAAAATCAAATTTCAATTTTTTACTTCAAAAAAGTGACAAAGTCCCATTCTGAGTGGGCACTTGGAAAAAATTTCAACTTTTTCATCCAAAAAGTGAAAAAATCCAAATTTCATCTTTTTTAGTCCCAAAAGTGAAAAAATCAACTTTCCAATTTTTTTCTTTAAAAAAGTGACAAAGTACCATTCTGAGTGGGCACTTGGAAAAAATGTCAACTTTTTTCATCCAAAAAGTGAAAAAATCCAAATTTCATCTTTTTTAGTCCCAAAAGGGAAAAAAACTAATTTCAAATTTTTTCTTCAAAAAAGTGACAAAGTCCCATTCTGAGTGTGCACTTGGAACAAATGTCAACTTTTTTCAGCCAAAAAGTGAAAACATCCAAATTTCATCTTTTTTAGTCCCAAAAGTGAAAAAAAACAAATTCAATTTTTTTCTTCAAAAAAGTGACAAGTTCCATTCTGAATGGGGACTTAGAATAAATTTCAACCTTTATCGTCCAAAAAGTGAAAACATCAAAATTTAATTTTCTTCTTCAAAGAAGTGACAAATTCTCATTCTGACAAGGGACTTGGAAGCTCTTTTGACTTTTTTTCCAAAAGTTGATTTTTTTTCTAAGTCCCATCTTATTATGAGATGGGACTTAGACAAAAGTTGAATATTTTTCTAAGTTGACATGTGTTCCGCCTCCCATGTCAGAATGGGACATTTTGACTTATTGGATGGAAAGATAAACTTTTTTGATCCAAATAGTGAAAAAGTGCAGATTCATAGTTTTTGTCAAAAAGGTGACAAAATCCCATTCTGTATGGGAACTTAGAAAAAAATACAACTTTTTTCATCCAAAAAGTGAAAAAATCAAAATTTCATCTTTTTTAGTCCCAAAAGGGAAAAAATCGAATTTCAATTTTTTTCTTCAAAAAAGTGACAAAGTACCATTCTGAGTGGGCACTTGGAAAAAATGTCAACTTTTTTCATCCAAAAAGTGAAAAAATCCAAATTTCATCTTTTTTAGTCCCAAAAGTGAAAAAATCAAATTTCAATTTTTTACTTCAAAAAAGTGACAAAGTCCCATTCTGAGTCGGCACTTGGAAAAAATTTCAACTTTTTCATCCAAAAAGTGAAAAAATCAACTTTCCAATTTTTTTTCTTAAAAAAAGTGACAAAGATCCATTCTGAGTGTGCACTTGGAAAAAAAATCAACTTTTTTCATCCAAAAAGTGAAAAAATCCAAATTTCATCTTTTTTAGTCCCAAAAGGGAAAAAATCGAATTTCAATTTTTTTCTTTAAAAAAGTGACAAAGTACCATTCTGAGTGGGCACTTGGAAAAAAAATCAACTTTTTTCATCCAAAAAGTGAAAAAATCCAAATTTCATCTTTTTTAGTCCCAAAAGGGAAAAAATCGAATTTCAATTTTTTACTTCAAAAAAGTGACAAAGTCCCATTCTGAGTCGGCACTTGGAAAAAATTTCAACTTTTTCATCCAAAAAGTGAAAAAATCAACTTTCCAATTTTTTTTTCTTCAAAAAAGTGACAAAGTCCCATTCTGAGTGGGCATTTGGAACAAATGTCAACTTTTTTCAGCCAAAAAGTGAAAACATCCAAATTTCATCTTTTTTAGTCCCAAAAGTTAAAAAAATCAAATTAAATTTTTTTCTTCAAAAAAGTGACATGTCCCATTCTGAATGGGGACTTAGAAAAAATTTCAACCTTTATCGTCCAAAAAGTGAAAACATAAAAATTTAATTTTCTTCTTCAAAGAAGGGACAAATTCTCATTCTGACAAGGGACTTGGAAGCTCTTTTGACTTTTTTCAAAAGTTGATTTTTTTTCTAAGTCCCATCTTATTATGAGATGGGACTTAGACAAAAGTTGAATATTTTTCTAAGTTGACATGTGTTCCGCCTCCCATGTCAGAATGGGACATTTTGACTTATTGGATGGAAAGATAAACTTTTTTGATCCAAATAGTGAAAAAGTGCAGATTCATAGTTTTTGTCAAAAAGGTGACAAAGTCTCATTCTGAGTGGGCCCTTGGAAAAAATTTCAACTTTTTTCATCCAAAAAGTGAGAAAATCCAAATTTCATTTTTTTCTTCAAAAAAGTGACAAAGTCCCATTCTGTATGGGAACTTAGAAAAAAATACAACTTTTTTCATCCAAAAAGTGAGAAAATCCAAATTTCATTTTTTTCTTCAAAAAAGTGACAAAGTCCCATTCTGTATGGGAACTTAGAAAAAAATACAACTTTTTTCATCCAAAAAGTGAAAAAATCCAAATTTCATCTTTTTTAGTCCCAAAAGGGAAAAAATCGAATTTCAATTTTTTTCTTCAAAAAAGTGACAAAGTACCATTCTGAGTGGGCACTTGGAAAAAATGTCAACTTTTTTCATCCAAACAGTGAAAAAATCCAAATTTCATCTTTTTTTGTCCCAAAAGTGAAAAAATCAAATTTAAATTTTTTTCTTCAAAAAAGTGACAAAGTCCCATTCTGAGTGGGCACTTAGAAAAAAATTCTGCTTTTTTCATCCAAAAAGTGAAAAAATCCAAATTCAATACATTTCTTCAAAAAAGTCACAAAGTCCCATTCTGAATGGGGACTTAGAAAAAATGTCAACCTTTATCGTCCAAAAAGTGAAAACATCCAAATTTAATTTTCTTCTTCAAAGAAGTGACAAATTCCTATTCTGATAAGGGTCTTGGAAGCTCTTTTGACTTTTTTCAAAAGTGAAAAAATCAACTTTCCAATTTTTTTTCTTAAAAAAAGTGACACAGATCCATTCTGAGTGTGCACTTGGAAAAAAACATCAACTTTTTTCATCCAAAAAGTGAAAAAATCCAAATTTCATCTTTTTTAGTCCCAAAAGGGAAAAAATCGAATTTCAATTTTTTTCTTTAAAAAAGTGACAAAGTACCATTCTGAGTGGGCACTTGGAAAAAATTTCAACTTTTTTCATCCAAAAACTGAAAAAATCCAAATTTCATCTTTTTTAGTCCCAAAAGTTAAAAAAATCAAATTCAATTTTTTTCTTCAAAAAAGTGACAAGTCCCATTCTGAATGGGGACTTAGAAAAAATGTCAACCTTTATCGTCCAAAAAGTGAAAACATCAAAATTTAATTTTCTTCTTCAAAGAAGTGACAAATTCTCATTCTGACAAGGGACTTGGAAGCTCTTTTGACTTTTTTCAAAAGTTGATTTTTTTTCTAAGTCCCATCTTATTATGAGATGGGGACTTAGACAAAAGTTGAATATTTTTCTAAGTTGACATGTGTTCCGCCTCCCATGTCAGAATGGGACATTTTGACTTATTGGATGGAAAGATAAACTTTTTTGATCCAAATAGTGAAAAAGTGCAGATTCATAGTTTTTGTCAAAAAGGTGACAAAGTCTCATTCTGAGTGGGCCCTTGGAAAAAATTTCAACTTTTTTCATCCAAAAAGTGAGAAAATCCAAATTTCATTTTTTTCTTCAAAAAAGTGACAAAGTCCCATTCTGTATGGGAACTTAGAAAAAAATACAACTTTTTTCATCCAAAAAGTGAAAAAATCCAAATTTCATCTTTTTTAGTCCCAAAAGGGAAAAAATCAAATTTCATTTTTTTTCTTCAAAAAAGTGACAAAGTCCCATTCTGTATGGGAACTTAGAAAAAAATACAACTTTTTTCATTCAAAAAGTGAAAAAATCCAAATTTCATCTTTTTTAGTCCCAAAAGGGAAAAAATCGAATTTCAATTTTTTTCTTCAAAAAAGTGACAAAGTACCATTCTGAGTGGGCACTTGGAAAAAATGTCAACTTTTTTCATCCAAAAAGTGAAAAAATCCAAATTTCATCTTTTTTAGTCCCAAAAGTGAAAAAATCAACTTTCCAATTTTTTTCTTTAAAAAAGTGACAAAGTACCATTCTGAGTGGGCACTTGGAAAAAATTTCAACTTTTTTCATCCAAAAAGTGAAAAAATCCAAATTTCATCTTTTTTAGTCCCAAAAGGGAAAAAAACTAATTTCAAATTTTTTCTTCAAAAAAGTGACAAAGTCCCATTCTGAGTGTGCACTTGGAACAAATGTCAACTTTTTTCAGCCAAAAAGTGAAAACATCCAAATTTCATCTTTTTTAGTCCCAAAAGTGAAAAAAACCAAATTCAATTTTTTTCTTCAAAAAAGTGACAAGTCCCATTCTGAATGGGGACTTAGAATAAATTTCAACCTTTATCGTCCAAAAAGTGAAAACATCAAAATGTAATTTTCTTCTTCAAAGAAGTGACAAATTCTCATTCTGACAAGGGACTTGGAAGCTCTTTTGACTTTTTTCAAAAGTTGATTTTTTTTCTAAGTCCCATCTTATTATGAGATGGGACTTAGACAAAAGTTGAATATTTTTCTAAGTTGACATGTGTTCCGCCTCCCATGTCAGAATGGGACATTTTGACTTATTGGATGGAAAGATAAACTTTTTTGATCCAAATAGTGAAAAAGTGCAGATTCATAGTTTTTGTCAAAAAGGTGACATAGTCCCATTCTGTATGGGAACTTAGAAAAAAATACAACTTTTTTCATCCAAAAAGTGAAAAAATCAAAATTTCATCTTTTTTAGTCCCAAAAGGGAAAAAATCGAATTTCAATTTTTTACTTCAAAAAAGTGACAAAGTCCCATTCTGAGTCGGCACTTGGAAAAAATTTCAACTTTTTCATCCAAAAAGTGAAAAAATCAACTTTCCAAATTTTTTTCTTCAAAAAAGTGACAAAGTCCCATTCTGAGTGGGCATTTGGAACAAATGTCAACTTTTTTCAGCCAAAAAGTGAAAACATCCAAATTTCATCTTTTTTAGTCCCAAAAGTTAAAAAAATCAAATTAAATTTTTTTCTTCAAAAAAGTGACATGTCCCATTCTGAATGGGGACTTAGAAAAAATTTCAACCACAAAAATTTCAACCACAAAAAGTGAAAACATAAAAATTTAATTTTCTTCTTCAAAGAAGGGACAAATTCTCATTCTGACAAGGGACTTGGAAGCTCTTTTGACTTTTTTCAAAAGTTGATTTTTTTTCTAAGTCCCATCTTATTATGAGATGGGACTTAGACAAAAGTTGAATATTTTTCTAAGTTGACATGTGTTCCGCCTCCCATGTCAGAATGGGACATTTTGACTTATTGGATGGAAAGATAAACTTTTTTGATCCAAATAGTGAAAAAGTGCAGATTCATAGTTTTTGTCAAAAAGGTGACAAAGCCTCATTCTGAGTGGGCCCTTGGAAAAAATTTCAACTTTTTTCATCCAAAAAGTGAGAAAATCCAAATTTCATTTTTTTCTTCAAAAAAGTGACAAAGTCCCATTCTGTATGGGAACTTAGAAAAAAATACAACTTTTTTCATCCAAAAAGTGAAAAAATCCAAATTTCATCTTTTTTAGTCCCAAAAGGGAAAAAATCGAATTTCAATTTTTTTCTTCAAAAAAGTCACAAAGTACCATTCTGAGTGGGCAGTTGGAAAAAATTTCAACTTTTTCATCCAAAAAGTGAAAACATCCAAATTTCATCTTTTTTAGTACCAAAAGGGAAAAAATCGAATTTCAATTTTTTTCTTCAAAGAAGTGACAAATTCCCATTCTGACAAGGGACTTAGAAGCTCTTTTGACTTTTTTCAAAAGTTGATTTTTTTTCTAAGTCCCATCTTATTATGAGATGGGACTTAGACAAAAGTTGAATATTTTTCTAAGTTGACATGTGTTCCGCCTCCCATGTCAGAATGGGACATTTTGACTTATTGGATGGAAAGATAAACTTTTTTGATCCAAATAGTGAAAAAGTGCAGATTCATAGTTTTTGTCAAAAAGGTGACAAAGTCTCATTCTGAGTGGGCCCTTGGAAAAAATTTCAACTTTTTTCATCCAAAAAGTGAGAAAATCCAAATTTCATTTTTTTCTTCAAAAAAGTGACAAAGTCCCATTCTGTATGGGAACTTAGAAAAAAATACAACTTTTTTCATCCAAAAAGTGAAAAAATCCAAATTTCATCTTTTTTAGTCCCAAAAGGGAAAAAATCGAATTTCAATTTTTTTCTTCAAAAAAGTGACAAAGTACCATTCTGAGTGGGCACTTGGAAAAAATGTCAACTTTTTTCATCCAAACAGTGAAAAAATCCAAATTTCATCTTTTTTTGTCCCAAAAGTGAAAAAATCAAATTTAAATTTTTTTCTTCAAAAAAGTGACAAAGTCCCATTCTGAGTGGGCACTTAGAAAAAAATTCTGCTTTTTTCATCCAAAAAGTGAAAAAATTCAAATTCAATACATTTCTTCAAAAAAGTCACAAAGTCCCATTCTGAATGGGGACTTAGAAAAAATGTCAACCTTTATCGTCTAAAAAGTGAAAACATCCAAATTTAATTTTCTTCTTCAAAGAAGTGACAAATTCCTATTCTGATAAGGGTCTTGGAAGCTCTTTTGACTTTTTTCAAAAGTGAAAAAATCAACTTTCCAATTTTTTTTCTTAAAAAAAGTGACACAGATCCATTCTGAGTGTGCACTTGGAAAAAAACATCAACTTTTTTCATCCAAAAAGTGAAAAAATCCAAATTTCATCTTTTTTAGTCCCAAAAGGGAAAAAATCGAATTTCAATTTTTTTCTTTAAAAAAGTGACAAAGTACCATTCTGAGTGGGCACTTGGAAAAAATTTCAACTTTTTTCATCCAAAAACTGAAAAAATCCAAATTTCATCTTTTTTAGTCCCAAAAGTTAAAAAAATCAAATTCAATTTTTTTCTTCAAAAAAGTGACAAGTCCCATTCTGAATGGGGACTTAGAAAAAATGTCAACCTTTATCGTCCAAAAAGTGAAAACATCAAAATTTAATTTTCTTCTTCAAAGAAGTGACAAATTCTCATTCTGACAAGGGACTTGGAAGCTCTTTTGACTTTTTTCAAAAGTTGATTTTTTTTCTAAGTCCCATCTTATTATGAGATGGGACTTAGACAAAAGTTGAATATTTTTCTAAGTTGACATGTGTTCCGCCTCCCATGTCAGAATGGGACATTTTGACTTATTGGATGGAAAGATAAACTTTTTTGATCCAAATAGTGAAAAAGTGCAGATTCATAGTTTTTGTCAAAAAGGTGACAAAGTCTCATTCTGAGTGGGCCCTTGGAAAAAATTTCAACTTTTTTCATCCAAAAAGTGAGAAAATCCAAATTTCATTTTTTTCTTCAAAAAAGTGACAAAGTCCCATTCTGTATGGGAACTTAGAAAAAAATACAACTTTTTTCATCCAAAAAGTGAAAAAATCCAAATTTCATCTTTTTTAGTCCCAAAAGGGAAAAAATCAAATTTCATTTTTTTTCTTCAAAAAAGTGACAAAGTCCCATTCTGTATGGGAACTTAGAAAAAAATACAACTTTTTTCATTCAAAAAGTGAAAAAATCAAAATTTCATCTTTTTTAGTCCCAAAAGGGAAAAAATCGAATTTCAATTTTTTTCTTCAAAAAAGTGACAAAGTACCATTCTGAGTGGGCACTTGCAAAAAATGTCAACTTTTTTCATCCAAAAAGTGAAAAAATCTAAATTTCATCTTTTTTAGTCCCAAAAGTGAAAAAATCAACTTTCCAATTTTTTTCTTTAAAAAAGTGACAAAGTACCATTCTGAGTGGGCACTTGGAAAAAATTTCAACTTTTTTCATCCAAAAAGTGAAAAAATCCAAATTTCATCTTTTTTAGTCCCAAAAGGGAAAAAAACTAATTTCAAATTTTTTCTTCAAAAAAGTGACAAAGTCCCATTCTGAGTGTGCACTTGGAACAAATGTCAACTTTTTTCAGCCAAAAAGTGAAAACATCCAAATTTCATCTTTTTTAGTCCCAAAAGTGAAAAAAACCAAATTCAATTTTTTTCTTCAAAAAAGTGACAAGTCCCATTCTGAATGGGGACTTAGAATAAATTTCAACCTTTATCGTCCAAAAAGTGAAAACATCAAAATGTAATTTTCTTCTTCAAAGAAGTGACAAATTCTCATTCTGACAAGGGACTTGGAAGCTCTTTTGACTTTTTTCAAAAGTTGATTTTTTTTCTAAGTCCCATCTTATTATGAGATGGGACTTAGACAAAAGTTGAATATTTTTCTAAGTTGACATGTGTTCCGCCTCCCATGTCAGAATGGGACATTTTGACTTATTGGATGGAAAGATAAACTTTTTTGATCCAAATAGTGAAAAAGTGCAGATTCATAGTTTTTGTGAAAAAGGTGACATAGTCCCATTCTGTATGGGAACTTAGAAAAAAATACAACTTTTTTCATCCAAAAAGTGAAAAAATCAAAATTTCATCTTTTTTAGTCCCAAAAGGGAAAAAATCGAATTTCAATTTTTTACTTTAAAAAAGTGACAAAGTCCCATTCTGAGTCGGCACTTGGAAAAAATTTCAACTTTTTCATCCAAAAAGTGAAAAAATCAACTTTCCAAATTTTTTTCTTCAAAAAAGTGACAAAGTCCCATTCTGAGTGGGCATTTGGAACAAATGTCAACTTTTTTCAGCCAAAAAGTGAAAACATCCAAATTTCATCTTTTTTAGTCCCAAAAGTTAAAAAAATCAAATTCAATTTTTTTCTTCAAAAAAGTGACATGTCCCATTCTGAATGGGGACTTAGAAAAAATTTCAACCACAAAAATTTCAACCACAAAAAGTGAAAACATAAAAATTTAATTTTCTTCTTCAAAGAAGGGACAAATTCTCATTCTGACAAGGGACTTGGAAGCTCTTTTGACTTTTTTCAAAAGTTGATTTTTTTTCTAAGTCCCATCTTATTATGAGATGGGACTTAGACAAAAGTTGAATATTTTTCTAAGTTGACATGTGTTCCGCCTCCCATGTCAGAATGGGACATTTTGACTTATTGGATGGAAAGATAAACTTTTTTGATCCAAATAGTGAAAAAGTGCAGATTCATAGTTTTTGTCAAAAAGGTGACAAAGCCTCATTCTGAGTGGGCCCTTGGAAAAAATTTCAACTTTTTTCATCCAAAAAGTGAGAAAATCCAAATTTCATTTTTTTCTTCAAAAAAGTGACAAAGTCCCATTCTGTATGGGAACTTAGAAAAAAATACAACTTTTTTCATCCAAAAAGTGAAAAAATCCAAATTTCATCTTTTTTAGTCCCAAAAGGGAAAAAATCGAATTTCAATTTTTTTCTTCAAAAAAGTCACAAAGTACCATTCTGAGTGGGCAGTTGGAAAAAATTTCAACTTTTTCATCCAAAAAGTGAAAACATCCAAATTTCATCTTTTTTAGTACCAAAAGGGAAAAAATCGAATTTCAATTTTTTTCTTCAAAGAAGTGACAAATTCCCATTCTGACAAGGGACTTGGAAGCTCTTTTGACTTTTTTCAAAAGTTGATTTTTTTTCTAAGTCCCATCTTATTATGAGATGGGACTTAGACAAAAGTTGAATATTTTTCTAAGTTGACATGTGTTCCGCCTCCCATGTCAGAATGGGACATTTTGACTTATTGGATGGAAAGATAAACTTTTTTGATCCAAATAGTGAAAAAGTGCAGATTCATAGTTTTTGTCAAAAAGGTGACAAAGTCTCATTCTGAGTGGGCCCTTGGAAAAAATTTCAACTTTTTTCATCCAAAAAGTGAGAAAATCCAAATTTCATTTTTTTCTTCAAAAAAGTGACAAAGTCCCATTCTGTATGGGAACTTAGAAAAAAATACAACTTTTTTCATCCAAAAAGTGAAAAAATCCAAATTTCATCTTTTTTAGTCCCAAAAGGGAAAAAATCGAATTTCAATTTTTTTCTTCAAAAAAGTGACAAAGTACCATTCTGAGTGGGCCCTTGGAAAAAATTTCAACTTTTTTCATCCAAAAAGTGAGAAAATCCAAATTTCATTTTTTTCTTCAAAAAAGTGACAAAGTCCCATTCTGTATGGGAACTTAGAAAAAAATACAACTTTTTTCATCCAAAAAGTGAAAAAATCCAAATTTCATCTTTTTTAGTCCCAAAAGGGAAAAAATCGAATTTCAATTTTTTTCTTCAAAAAAGTGACAAAGTACCATTCTGAGTGGGCACTTGGAAAAAATGTCAACTTTTTTCATCCAAACAGTGAAAAAATCCAAATTTCATCTTTTTTTGTCCCAAAAGTGAAAAAATCAAATTTAAATTTTTTTCTTCAAAAAAGTGACAAAGTCCCATTCTGAGTGGGCACTTAGAAAAAAATTCTGCTTTTTTCATCCAAAAAGTGAAAAAATTCAAATTCAATACATTTCTTCAAAAAAGTCACAAAGTCCCATTCTGAATGGGGACTTAGAAAAAATGTCAACCTTTATCGTCCAAAAAGTGAAAACATCCAAATTTAATTTTCTTCTTCAAAGAAGTGACAAATTCCTATTCTGATAAGGGTCTTGGAAGCTCTTTTGACTTTTTTCAAAAGTGAAAAAATCAACTTTCCAATTTTTTTTCTTAAAAAAAGTGACACAGATCCATTCTGAGTGTGCACTTGGAAAAAAACATCAACTTTTTTCATCCAAAAAGTGAAAAAATCCAAATTTCATCTTTTTTAGTCCCAAAAGGGAAAAAATCGAATTTCAATTTTTTTCTTTAAAAAAGTGACAAAGTACCATTCTGAGTGGGCACTTGGAAAAAAAATCAACTTTTTTCATCCAAAAAGTGAAAAAATCCAAATTTCATCTTTTTTAGTCCCAAAAGGGAAAAAATCGAATTTCAATTTTTTACTTCAAAAAAGTGACAAAGTCCCATTCTGAGTCGGCACTTGGAAAAAATTTCAACTTTTTCATCCAAAAAGTGAAAAAATCAACTTTCCAATTTTTTTTCTTAAAAAAAGTGACAAAGATCCATTCTGAGTGTGCACTTGGAAAAAAAATCAACTTTTTTCATCCAAAAAGTGAAAAAATCAAAATTTCATCTTTTTTAGTCCCAAAAGGGAAAAAATCGAATTTCAATTTTTTACTTCAAAAAAGTGACAAAGTCCCATTCTGAGTCGGCACTTGGAAAAAATTTCAACTTTTTCATCCAAAAAGTGAAAAAATCAACTTTCCAAATTTTTTTCTTCAAAAAAGTGACAAAGTCCCATTCTGAGTGGGCATTTGGAACAAATGTCAACTTTTTTCAGCCAAAAAGTGAAAACATCCAAATTTCATCTTTTTTAGTCCCAAAAGTTAAAAAAATCAAATTCAATTTTTTTCTTCAAAAAAGTGACATGTCCCATTCTGAATGGGGACTTAGAAAAAATTTCAACCACAAAAATTTCAACCACAAAAAGTGAAAACATAAAAATTTAATTTTCTTCTTCAAAGAAGGGACAAATTCTCATTCTGACAAGGGACTTGGAAGCTCTTTTGACTTTTTTCAAAAGTTGATTTTTTTTCTAAGTCCCATCTTATTATGAGATGGGACTTAGACAAAAGTTGAATATTTTTCTAAGTTGACATGTGTTCCGCCTCCCATGTCAGAATGGGACATTTTGACTTATTGGATGGAAAGATAAACTTTTTTGATCCAAATAGTGAAAAAGTGCAGATTCATAGTTTTTGTCAAAAAGGTGACAAAGCCTCATTCTGAGTGGGCCCTTGGAAAAAATTTCAACTTTTTTCATCCAAAAAGTGAGAAAATCCAAATTTCATTTTTTTCTTCAAAAAAGTGACAAAGTCCCATTCTGTATGGGAACTTAGAAAAAAATACAACTTTTTTCATCCAAAAAGTGAAAAAATCCAAATTTCATCTTTTTTAGTCCCAAAAGGGAAAAAATCGAATTTCAATTTTTTTCTTCAAAAAAGTCACAAAGTACCATTCTGAGTGGGCAGTTGGAAAAAATTTCAACTTTTTCATCCAAAAAGTGAAAACATCCAAATTTCATCTTTTTTAGTACCAAAAGGGAAAAAATCGAATTTCAATTTTTTTCTTCAAAGAAGTGACAAATTCCCATTCTGACAAGGGACTTGGAAGCTCTTTTGACTTTTTTCAAAAGTTGATTTTTTTTCTAAGTCCCATCTTATTATGAGATGGGACTTAGACAAAAGTTGAATATTTTTCTAAGTTGACATGTGTTCCGCCTCCCATGTCAGAATGGGACATTTTGACTTATTGGATGGAAAGATAAACTTTTTTGATCCAAATAGTGAAAAAGTGCAGATTCATAGTTTTTGTCAAAAAGGTGACAAAGTCTCATTCTGAGTGGGCCCTTGGAAAAAATTTCAACTTTTTTCATCCAAAAAGTGAGAAAATCCAAATTTCATTTTTTTCTTCAAAAAAGTGACAAAGTCCCATTCTGTATGGGAACTTAGAAAAAAATACAACTTTTTTCATCCAAAAAGTGAAAAAATCCAAATTTCATCTTTTTTAGTCCCAAAAGGGAAAAAATCGAATTTCAATTTTTTTCTTCAAAAAAGTGACAAAGTACCATTCTGAGTGGGCACTTGGAAAAAATGTCAACTTTTTTCATCCAAACAGTGAAAAAATCCAAATTTCATCTTTTTTTGTCCCAAAAGTGAAAAAATCAAATTTAAATTTTTTTCTTCAAAAAAGTGACAAAGTCCCATTCTGAGTGGGCACTTAGAAAAAAATTCTGCTTTTTTCATCCAAAAAGTGAAAAAATTCAAATTCAATACATTTCTTCAAAAAAGTCACAAAGTCCCATTCTGAATGGGGACTTAGAAAAAATGTCAACCTTTATCGTCCAAAAAGTGAAAACATCCAAATTTAATTTTCTTCTTCAAAGAAGTGACAAATTCCTATTCTGATAAGGGTCTTGGAAGCTCTTTTGACTTTTTTCAAAAGTGAAAAAATCAACTTTCCAATTTTTTTTCTTAAAAAAAGTGACACAGATCCATTCTGAGTGTGCACTTGGAAAAAAACATCAACTTTTTTCATCCAAAAAGTGAAAAAATCCAAATTTCATCTTTTTTAGTCCCAAAAGGGAAAAAATCGAATTTCAATTTTTTTCTTTAAAAAAGTGACAAAGTACCATTCTGAGTGGGCACTTGGAAAAAATTTCAACTTTTTTCATCCAAAAACTGAAAAAATCCAAATTTCATCTTTTTTAGTCCCAAAAGTTAAAAAAATCAAATTCAATTTTTTTCTTCAAAAAAGTGACAAGTCCCATTCTGAATGGGGACTTAGAAAAAATGTCAACCTTTATCGTCCAAAAAGTGAAAACATCAAAATTTAATTTTCTTCTTCAAAGAAGTGACAAATTCTCATTCTGACAAGGGACTTGGAAGCTCTTTTGACTTTTTTCAAAAGTTGATTTTTTTTCTAAGTCCCATCTTATTATGAGATGGGACTTAGACAAAAGTTGAATATTTTTCTAAGTTGACATGTGTTCCGCCTCCCATGTCAGAATGGGACATTTTGACTTATTGGATGGAAAGATAAACTTTTTTGATCCAAATAGTGAAAAAGTGCAGATTCATAGTTTTTGTCAAAAAGGTGACAAAGTCTCATTCTGAGTGGGCCCTTGGAAAAAATTTCAACTTTTTTCATCCAAAAAGTGAGAAAATCCAAATTTCATTTTTTTCTTCAAAAAAGTGACAAAGTCCCATTCTGTATGGGAACTTAGAAAAAAATACAACTTTTTTCATCCAAAAAGTGAAAAAGTCCAAATTTCATCTTTTTTAGTCCCAAAAGGGAAAAAATCAAATTTCATTTTTTTTCTTCAAAAAAGTGACAAAGTACCATTCTGAGTGGGCACTTGGAAAAAATGTCAACTTTTTTCATCCAAAAAGTGAAAAAATCAAAATTTCATCTTTTTTAGTCCCAAAAGTGAAAAAATCAAATTTCAATTTTTTACTTCAAAAAAGTGACAAAGTCCCATTCTGAGTGTGCACTTGGAAAAAAACATCAACTTTTTTCATCCAAAAAGTGAAAAAATCCAAATTTCATCTTTTTTAGTCCCAAAAGTGAAAAAATCTAATTTCAATTTTTTACTTCAAAAAAGTGACAAAGTCCCATTCTGAGTCGGCACTTGGAAAAAATTTCAACTTTTTCATCCAAAAAGTGAAAAAATCAAAATGTCATCTTTTTTAGTCCCAAAAGTGAAAAAATCAACTTTCCAATTTTTTTTCTTAAAAAAAGTGACAAAGATCCATTCTGAGTGTGCACTTGGAAAAAAACATCAACTTTTTTCATCCAAAAAGTGAAAAAATCCAAATTTCATCTTTTTTAGTCCCAAAAGGGAAAAAATCAAATTTCATTTTTTTTCTTCAAAAAAGTGACAAAGTCCCATTCTGTATGGGAACTTAGAAAAAAATACAACTTTTTTCATCCAAAAAGTGAAAAAATCCAAATTTCATCTTTTTTAGTCCCAAAAGGGAAAAAAACAAATTTCACATTTTTTCTTCAAAAAAGTGACAAAGTCCCATTCTGAGTGGGCACTTGGAACAAATGTCAACTTTTTTCAGCCAAAAAGTGAAAACATCCAAATTTCATCTTTTTTAGTCCCAAAAGTGAAAAAAATCAAATTCAATTTTTTTCATCAAAAAAGTGACAAGTCCCATTCTGAATGGGGACTTGGAAAAAATGTCAACCTTTATCGTCCAAAAAGTGAAAACATCAAAATTTAATTTTCTTCTTCAAAGAAGTGAAAAATTCTCATTCTGACAAGGGACTTGGAAGCTCTTTTGACTTTTTTCAAAAGTTGATTTTTTTTCTAAGTCCCATCTTATTATGAGATGGGACTTAGACAAAAGTTGAATATTTTTCTAAGTTGACATGTGTTCCGCCTCCCATGTCAGAATGGGACATTTTGACTTATTGGATGGAAAGATAAACTTTTTTGATCCAAATAGTGAAAAAGTGCAGATTCATAGTTTTTGTCAAAAAGGTGACAAAGTCTCATTCTGAGTGGGCCCTTGGAAAAAATGTCAACTTTTTTCATCCAAAAAGTGAAAAAATCCAACTTTCATCTTTTTTAGTCCCAAAAGTGAAAAAATCTAATTTAAATTTTTTTCTTCAAAAAAGTGAAAAAGTCCCATTCTGTATGGGAACTTAGAAAAAAATTTCAACTTTTTTCATCCAAAAAGTGAAAAAAATCCAAATTTCATCTTTTTTAGTCCCAAAAGTGAAAAAATCAAATTTCATTTTTTTTCTTCAAAAAAGTGACAAAGTCCCATTCTGAGTCGGCACTTGGAAAAAAATTCAACTTTTTCATCCAAAAAGTGAAAAAATCCAAATTTCATCTTTTTTAGTCCCAAAAGTGAAAAAATCTAATTTAAATTTTTTTCTTCAAAAAAGTGACAAAGTCCCATTCTGAGTGGGCACTTAGAAAAAAAATCTGCTTTTTTCATCCAAAAAGTGAAAAAATCCAAATTCAATACATTTCTTCAAAAAAGTCACAAAGTCCCATTCTGAATGGGGACTTAGAAAAAATGTCAACCTTTATCGTCCAAAAAGTGAAAACATCCAAATATAATTTTCTTCTTCAAAGAAGTGACAAATTCCCATTCTGATAAGGGACTTAAAAAAAAATTCAACTTTTGAAAAAAGTCAAAAGAGCTTCCAAGTCCCATCTCATTATGAGATGGGACTTAGAAAAATATTCAACTTTTGTCTAAGTTGACATGTGTTCCGATTCCCATCTCGGAATGGGACATTTTGACTTATTGGATGGAAAGATAAACTTTTTTGATCCAAATAGTGAAAAAGTGCAAATTCATAGTTTTTGTCATGAAAGTGACAAAGTCCCATTCTGAGTGGGAACTTAGAAAAAAATACAACTTTTTTCATCCAAAAAGTGAAAAAAATCAAAATTTCATCTTTTTAAGTCCCAAAAATGAAAAAATCAAATTTCATTTTTTTCTTCAAAAAAGTGACAAAGTCCCATTCTGAGTGGGAACTTAGAAAAAAATACAACTTTTTTCATCCAAAAAGTGAAAAAATAAAAATTTCCACTTTTTTAGTCCCAAAAGGGAAAACAATTGAATTTCAATTTTTTTTCTTCAAAAAATTGACAAAGTCTCAATCTGAGTGGGCACTTGGAAAAAATGTCTACTTTTTTCATCCAAAAAGTGAAAAAATCAAAATTTCATCTTTTTAGTCCCAAAAGTGAAAAAATCAAATTTAAATTTTTTTCTTAAAAAAAGTGACAAAGATCCATTCTGAGTGTGCACTTGGAAAAAAACATCAACTTTTTTCATCCAAAAAGTGAAAAAATCCAAATTTCATCTTTTTTAGTCCCAAAAGTGAAAAAATCAAATTTAAATTTTTTCTTCAAAAAAGTGACAAAGTCCCATTCTGTATGGGAACTTGGAAAAAAATACAACTTTTTTCATCCAAAAAGTGAAAAAATCCAAATTCAATACATTTCTTTAAAAAAGTGACAAAGTCCCATTCTGATTGGGGACTTAGAAAAAACGTCAACCTTTATCGTCCAAAAAGTGAAAACATCCAAATTTAATTTTCTTCTATAAAGAAGTGACAAATTTCCATTCTGACAAGGGAATAGGAAACCCTTTTGACTTTTTTCAAAAGTTGATTTTTTTTTTCTGAGATTGGACTCAGAAAAACATGCAACTTTTGTCTAAGTTGACATGTGTGCCGCTTCCCATGTCAGAATGGGACATTTTAACTTATTGGATGGAAAGGTAATTTCTTTGATCCAAATAGTGAAAAAGTGCAAATTCATAGCTTTTGTTAAAAAAGTGACAAAGTCCCATTCTGAATGGGCACTTAGAAAATATTTCAACTTTTTTCATCCAAAAAGTGAAAAAAATCCAAATTTCAACTTTTTTAGTCCCAACAGTGAAAACATTCAAATTTCAATTTTTTTTTTCAAAAAAGTGACAAAGTCCTATTCTGAGTGGGCACTTGCAAAAACATTTCTACTTTTTTCATCCAAAAAGTGAAAAAATCGAAATTCAATGCATTTCTTCAAAAAAGTCACTATGTCCCATTCTGAATGGGGACTTAGAAAAAATGTCAACCTTTATCTTCAAAAAAGTGAAAACATCCAAATTTAATTTTGTTCTTCAAAGAAGTAACAAAGTCCCATTCTGACAAGGGAATTGGAAGCTCTTTTGACTTTTTACAAAAGTTGATTTTTTTTCTGAGTCCCATCTCATTCTGAGATTGGACTTACAAAAATATTCGACTTTTGTCTAAGTTGACATGTGTGCCTCTTCCCACGTCAGAATGGGACATTCTAACTTATTGGATGGAAAGATAATTTTTTACATCCAAATAGTGAAAAAGTGCAAATTCATAGTTTTTGTCAAAAAAGTAACAAAGTCCCATTCTGAGTGGGGATTTGAAAACATTTCACATTTTTTCATCCAAAAAGTGAAAAAATCACAATTTCAACTTTATTAGTCCCAAAAGTAAAAAAATCAAATTTCATTTTTTTTTCTTTAAAAAAGTCACAAAGTCCCATTCTGAGTGGGCACTTGAAAAAAAATTCTACTTTTTTCATCCAAAAAGTGAAAAAAATCCAAATTTCATCTTTGTTAGTCCCAAAAGGGAAAAAAACTAATTTCAATTTTTTTCTTCAAAAAAGTGCCAAAGTCCCATTTGAGTGGGCACTTAGAAAAACAGTCCACTTTTTTCATCCAAAAAGTGAAAAAATCCAAATTCAATACATTTCTTTAAGAAAGTCACAAAGTCCCATTCTGAATGGGGACATAGAAAATATTTCAACTTTTTTATCCAAAAAGTGAAAAAATCCAAATTTCAACTTTTTTAGTCCCAATAGTGAAAAAAATCAAATTTCAACTTTTTCATCCAAAAAGTGAAAAAAATCTAAATTTCAACTTTTTTAGTCCCAAAAGTGAAAAAAATCCAAATTTAATCTTTTTTAGTCCCCAAAGGAAAAAAAAAAAAAATCGAATTTCATTTTTTTTCTTTAAAAAAATGACAAAGTCCCATTCTGAGTGGGCAATTAGAAAAAAAATCAACTTTTTTCATCAAAAAGTGAAAAAAATCAAAATGTCCTCTTTTTGGTCCCAAAAGGGAAAAAAAATCGACTTTCAATTTTTTTCTTCAAAAAAGTGACAAAGTCCCGTCCTGAGTGGCACTTAGAAAATATTTCAACTTTTTTCATCCAAACAGAGAAAAAATCCAAATTTCAACTTTTTTAGTCCCAAAAGTGAAAAAATCTAATTTCAATTTTTTTCTTCCAAAAAGTGACAAAGTCCCATTCTGAGTGGGCACTTAGAAAATATTTCAACTTTTTTCATCCAAAAAGTGAAAAAATCCAAGTTTCATCTTTTTTAATCCCAAAAGTGAAAAAATCTAATTTCAATTTTTTTTCTTCAAAAAAGTGACAAAGTACCTGTAGACGGGTCTCCTCGACCACGCCTACCACTGCCGCGGCTGGGCGCCTCGCACACGCCGCACCGGAAGGTCTCACGAGTTCCCATGGAAACATGGGGACGCCGCCTGATGCGCGCGAAGCCGATTTCCGGAACCCCGCGCTGAAAGGAAGGACGGACTCGGAAGGAGAGGAAGAGGAATCCTCCTTCAAGACGCTGAGGTTGGAAGACGCGAGAGGGACGCCGCAAACAGAGAGGGAAGACCGGCAAGCCCTGGAGAGACAAGAAGAAGGGGGAAGTCGAACCCCCGAGACGAGCACTTGCCGCCACGACCCCGGAGGGTCGTGGCTTACTAAGGTACGGTCCTTGTTACAAGGACAGGGTAAACACCGTATTATTCATAATACAAAAGGGGGAGGAGGAGGAAGACTGGAGGGGAGGGAGGAAAGAGAGCATGTATGAAAGCAGACCCAGAGGGGAAAAGACATAAAGAAAGAAACCACTATGGGCACAGCACTGGCAAGGAAGTGATTGTCACTAGTTTTTCCCTGCCCTGCACAACCTCACTACCGGGCTATCTTTAATCACCCCTACCCCCTTTTCTTCCACAAATCCCCCTGCATGACTACACATAAACAACCCCAGAAAAATACCAAAAGACTTACCTTCGTTTCCTGTTGTGTTTTGTGTTTCCGGTTCCACCTGGGAGGTCCCAAGAACTACCACCGTCAGAAGACCTAGGGAATACAGGACAGAGACAAGAGAAGAAGAAGAAATTAACTGAGCGGGCCATCATCATTAACTGCTAGATATTATATCAACATTCACTATACAATAAAACCCTTACTTTTACACCCTACGTACGTCTCCGACCCCTCTGTACTGCCGACTCCCCACCACAGTGGTGTCAGAAGTGGGATTTGGAATAGCCCAGGCGGTACAAAGAGGTACACAGGATGGGGGAGAAACCTACGCTGGAAGACATGATCAAACAGTTGGCAGAAGGCCAACAACACCTCCAGTTGGTATGGGAGGCACAACAAAGGGAAGCAAAAGAGGACCGGGAGGCTCTTCAAAATGCCTTAAAAAGTCAAGCCACCATTATGGCTAACAACCAGCTGGTGCATGAGACTGCACTCCAGAAACTAACAGACACCATCGCTGCAAGCAAGGTACACCCTAATGTCCCGAGCTCAGTCCTACAAAAATTTCAAGAAGGAGAGGACCCCGATTCCTTCTTCACAAATTTTGAACGGGTGCCTCCTCAGCTCAATGGCCGGAAGAACGCTGGGGACAATATGTTGCCCCACTCCTGACGGGTATCCTTCAGACTGCATACCAGGCCGCGAATCCAGGGGGCACCACTCCATACAAAGATATTAAGAGTAGTATCTTGGAAAGAGTGGGTCACGATACTGAATACTATAGGATGAAATTCCGAAAAGTAAAATGGGGACAGAGTGGGGACCCCCGCACATTCTATTTCAGAGTAAAAGACTTGGGTCTAAAATGGCTGGGTCCCTTAGGAACCGACCGAGAGGATGTCATTAAAGCCGTTATCCTTGAACAATATCTGGATTCCCTCCCAGACAGTACTAGGAACTGGATAAGACAACACCCCAAGATAGACACGGAATAGGCCGTAGACCTAGCCTGTGCGTATCACAGATGCACTGACGTTAAGGCTTTAGGTCCCCGAAATAGTGTCAAACCTTCCCCCTCGACGAACACTGGAAGAGCCAGGAACGTCCAGACCCGGAGAAATCAACCCCATGCAACAGCCCCAATGTTTTAGCTGTGGGGAGTGGGGACACATTGCAAGAGTGTGTCCCAGAAAAGGTGACAGGGTAGAACCTATGGAAATAGGAGTCACCCGGGGCAGAGTACTCTGCACTGGAAGAGGGCATCATCAGTTTAAACAGGTCATCAAAATAAATGGAACAGCAGTAGAAGCTCTAATTGATTCGGGGTGTAGCCAGTCTGTAGCCCGTAGCAACTTCGTAAACCACACTGAACCGACCCCGAGTCAGTGGGTTACCATCTGTTGCGTTCATGGGGACAAGGAGAATTATCCACTAGCCTTGATCAGGATAGAATGGGGAGAATTTCATGACTTCCTTCCGGTAGGGATTATGGACAAATTAGTTGAAGACTGTGTCATTGGTACAGATTACATTCACTTCAATGCGCTTTTGGAAAAAGTCAAAAATCAGGGGCCATCTTCTGATTGGTGGTCGGAAGCACCCTTTTCCAACAGTCACATTGAGAGTTCCCCAGTTCGCACAAAACTGTCGAGGAGGGAGAAAAGACAGGAAAAGCACAAATACCAGACTTCAAAGACCGAATCATTGCCTGAGAAAGTAATAGCCAGCAACGACAAAATGACCCTCTCCTTTAGGGCTAGCCAACGCGAGGACCCTACTCTATCTCATGCTTAGAAAAACGCCAAATCGGAGCCGGCGGAAGAGGTGGGTCCTTATTTTCTAGTCCATAAGAACCTGTTGTATAGAATCATTTCATCCGCCCAAGGAGAAAAGAGACAACTAGTGGTACCAGAACCCTATCGACAGCAAGTCCTCTTTTTAGCCCATAATCAGCCGGGGGTGGACATTACGGTCGAGAAAAGACTGAGGAATACTTGTTAAGAAGATTCTATTGGCCAGGGATATATGCTCACATTAGAAAATATTGTACACAGTGCCCAAGATGCCAAAAAATAGAACCCGGAGCCCTGAGGAAGGCCCCTTTACAGCCCTTTTCCATTATCGAGATCCCCTTCAGTCGCGTGGGTATGGATCTGGTAGGACCCTTATTACCCTCCTCCAAGGGCCACACCTACATACTGGTTTTGGTAGACTACGCTACCAGATACCCTGAGGCGATCCCTTTATCCAGCATGACCACTAAGGTAGTGGCCCAAGCCATGATAAACTTCTTCTCCAGAGTCGGATTTCCACAGGAGATCCTAACAGACCAAGGTACTCCATTCATGTCCTCCCTCATGAAACAAATTTGCAAAATACTAGGGATCACCCAGATAAAAACCTCCGTATACCATCCTCAAACTGATGGGCTAGTAGGACGCTATAACCGCACTATTAAAAACCTGCTGAGGAAAACAGTGGAAGACTCCGGAAGGGAATGGGATCAGAAACTCCCTCTGGTTCTCTATGCCATCTGGACTCATGAACAATCCTTCACTGGTCACAGTCCTTTCGAGTTAGTTTTCAGGAGGCAGCCCCGTAATTTGCTTGATATGGCGGCAGAAAGGTGGGAAGAAGAAAGGGAGGAGGAAAAACCTTTGTTAGACTATATCAACAAATTAAAAAAATCATCTACACATGGTCTGGGAGGATGTCCGGAAACACCTGGAAAAAGCACAGACTAAACAAAAAGCTTATTACGATCAGGGGACTAAGTTACAGTCCTTTGATCCGAATGATCAGGTCCTGATAATGCGGCCTACTTCCGATAACAAATTATTAGCTAAATGGCAAGGACCCTACCGAGTAATAAAAGCAGTCTCCCCTGTCACATATCTTATTGAACTTAATCAACACCCAAAAAGGACACAGATATACCATGTCAATATACTTAAAAAATGGGAATCAGCGGAAGACAACAATAATGTTTCTGCTTCTGGCTTTTTAATTACCCCAAACCCTGGTTTAGAGATGGACCTATACCCCACGAGATCGAAGAACTATGGGAAAGACCGTGTATAAATGAGTCCCTCACTGAATCCGAGAAAAACCAACTATACGCCCTATTACAACAACATTCCCTATTGTTCTCTGGGAAGCCAGGGAGAACCACATTAATCCAACACTGTATCAGAACCCCAGAAGGCAAAACCGTCCGCCTACGACCCTACAGAATTCCAGAAGCCCGAAAACACCTTATTGAAGAACAAGTAAAGAAAATGCTAGCCTTAAAGGTTATCGAGCCCTCCACAAGCCCGTGGTGCTCCCCGGTGGTTTTGGTTCCCAAACCAGATGGGTCAGTTCAGTTTTGTATCGATTTCCGTAAGTTGAATGACTTGTCCCTCTTTGACACATATCCTATTCCTCGAGTAGACGATGTGTTAGAGAAATTGGGGAGGGCCCGGTACATGTCGACTCTAGACTTAACGAACGGGTACTGGCAAATCCCCCTTGCCGCGGCAGACAAGGAAAAAACTGCCTTTGCAACCCAGTCAGGCCTGTATCAGTTTACTGTCCTTCCCTTCGGTCTCCACGGGGCACCCGCCACCTTCCAACGCCTAATGGACCAGCTCTTAAAACTGTTCCAAGAGTATGCGGCAGCTTACCTAGATGATATTGTGATTTTTAGTGACTCATGGTCTGCACATCTTCACCATCTACGGACTGTGTTCCGCGCTTTAAAAAAGCTGGCCTTACAGCCAACCCAAAAAAATGTATTTTAGGGAATACCCAAATCGCTTATCTCGGTTACCTTATTGGTAACGGGACTCTACGACCACAAAAAGATAAAGTCGAGGCCATAATGGCGGTACCAGTACCCAAAACAAAGAAGGAACTACGGTCCTTCTTAGGTTTAGTGGGGTACTACCGGAGGTTCATTCCCCAGTACTCTACGATTGCCTCCCCTCTCACCGACCTCCTAAAAAAACAGTATCCCTCGTAGCTACCCTTATTCAACAACTCACAATTACTCAGCTTTGAGCATTTGAAACGGTCCCTCACAACCAAACCCGACCTTCAATATATCCAGACTTTTCCAAGTCCTTCCACTTGTATACGGAAGCCTCCAACGACGGTTTAGGGGCGGTTCTCACTCAACCCGACATTGATCAAAATGAACATCCCGTTGTCATTATAAGCAGGAAACTGCTTCCTAGAGAATGTCACTACCCCGCTATCGAGAAAGAGTGCCTGACGATTAAGTGGGCCGTGGAAAGTTTGAGGTATTATCTCCTGGGACAACCCTTCATCCTCTATACTGATCATGCCCCATTGACCTGGTTGGCCTCCCATAAAGACACGAATTCCAGGGTGTTACGATGGTTTCTGGAGCTCCAACCTTTTACCTTTCAGGTCCGCCACATTCCTGGCTCCAAACAGGGCCCGGCTGACTATCTATCTCGGTTCCCCAACTCTTCGGTCCTCTACCAGTCCCGATCATGGGATGGGGAGTGTAGGCGGGTCTCCTCGACCACGCCTACCACTGCACCGGAAGGTCTCACGCGTTCCCATGGAAACATGGGGACGCCGCCTGACTCGCACGAGGCCGATTTCCGGAACCCCACGCTGGAAGGAAGGACGGACTCGGAAGGAGAGGAAGAGGAATCCTCCTTCAAGACGCAGAGGACGGAAGACGCGAGAGGGACACCGCAAACAGAGAGGGAAGACCGGCAAGCCCTGGAGAGACGAGAAGAAGGGGGAAGTCGAACCCCCGAGACGAGCACTTGCTGCCACGACCCCGGAGGGTCGTGGCTTACTAAGGTACGGTCCTTGTTACAAGGACAGGGTAAACACCATATTATTCATAATACGAAAGGGGGAGGAGGAGGAGGACCGGAGGGGAGGGAGGAAAGAGAGCATGTGTGAAAGCAGACCCAGAGGGGAAAAGACAAAGAAAGAAACCTCTACGGGCACAGCACTGGCAAGGAAGTGATTGTCACTAGTTTTTCCCTGCCCTGCACAACCTCACTAGTGGGCTATCTTTAATCACCCCTACCCCCTTTTCTTCCACAAATCCCCCTGCATGACTACACATAAACAACCCCAGAAAAATACCAAAAGACTTACCTTCGTTTCCTGTTGTGTTTTGTGTTTCCGGTTCCACCTGGGAGGTCCCAAGAACTACCACCGTTAGAAGACCTAGGGAGAATACAGGACAGAGACAAGAGAAGAAGAAGAAGAAATTAACCGAGCAGGCCATCATCACTAACTGCTAGATATTATATCAACATTCACTATACAATAAAACCCTTAATTTTACACCCTACATACGTCTCCGACCCCTCTGTACCGCAGACTCCCCACCACAGTCCCATTCTGAGTGGGCACTTAGAAAAAATGTTCACTTTTTTCATCCAAAAAGTGAAAAAATCCAGATTCAATACATTTCTTCAAAAAAGTCACAAAGTCCCATTCTGAATGGGGACTTAGAAAATATTTCTACTTTTTTCATCGAAAAAGTGAAAAAATCCAAATTCAATACATTTCTTCAATAAAGTCCCTATGTCCCATTCTGAATGGGGACTTAGAAAAAATGTCAACCTTTATCGTCCAAAAAGTGAAAACATCCAAATTTAATTTTCTTCTTCAAAGAAGTGACAAATTCCCACTCTGACAAGGGAATTGGAAGCTCTTTTGACTTTTTTCAAAAGTTTATTTTTTTTCTGAGTCCCATCTCATTCTGAGATGGGACTTAGAAAAACATTCAACTTTTGTCTAAGTTGACATGTGGGCCTCTTCCCAGTTCAGAATGGTACATTTTAACTTATTGGATGGAAAGATAATTTTTTTCATCCAAATAGTGAAAAAGTGAAAATTAATAGTTTTTGTCAAAAAAGTGACAAAGTCCCATTCTGAGTGGGGATTAGAAAAAAATTCACATTTTTTCAGCCAAAAAGTGAAAAAAGCCAAATTTAATCTTTTTTAGTCCCGAAAGTGAATAAATCAAATTTCAATTTTTTTCTTTAAAAAAGTGACAAAGTCCCGTTCTGAGTGGGCACTTGCAAACAATGTCAACTTATTTATTCCAAAAAGTGAAAAAATCAAAATTTTATCTTTTTTAGTCACAAAAGTGAAAAAATCAAATTTCAATTTTTTTCTTTAAAAAAGTGACAAAGTCCCATTCTGAGTGGGCACTTACAAAAAAATTCATTTTTTTTCATCAAAAAGTGAAAAAATCCAAATTTCCTCTTTTGTATTCCCAAAAGGGAAAAAAAATTGAATTTCAATTTTGTTCTTCAAAAAAGTGACAAAGTCCTATTCTGAGTGGGCACTTGCAAAAAATGTCAACTTTTTTCATCCAAAAAGTGAAAAAATCCAGATTCAATACATTTCTTCAAAAAAGTGACAAAGTCCCCTTCTGCGAGGGCACTTGAAAAACATTTCTACTTTTTTCATCAAAAAGTGAAAAAAAACAAAATTTCCTCTTTTTTAGTCCCAAAAGGGAAAAAACTCAAATTTCAATTTTTTTCTTCAAAAAAGTGACGAAGTCCCTTCCTGAGTGGCACTTAGAAAATATTTCAACTTTTTTCATCCAAAAACTGAAAAAATCCAAATTTCATCTTTTTTAGTCCCAAAAGTGAAAAAATCATATTTCAATTTTTTTCTTCAAAAAAGTCACAAAGTCCCATTCTGAATGGGGACTTAGAAAATATTTCAACTTTTTTCATCCAAAAAGTTAAAAATCCAAATTCAATACATTTCTTCAAAAAAGTCACTATGTCCCATTCTGAATGGGGACTTGGAAAAAATGTCAACCTTTATCGTCCAAAAAGTGAAAACATCCAAATTTAATTTTCTTCTTCAAAGAAGTGACAAATTCCCATTCTGACAAGGAAATAGGAAGCTCTTTTGACTTTTTTCAAAAGTTGATTTTTTTTCTGAGTCCCATCTCATTTTGAGATTGGACTTAGAAAAACATTCAACTTTTGTCTAAGTTTACATGTGTGCCACTGTAGTGAATCCTAGTTTGTTTTAACGGGATAACAGGAGTTAGCTTAGCGGTAGGCTTGTAAACTCGTGCCCCCATCACCCAGTGACTTTTAACCTACTTAGCTTGCTCTGTCTTAGTCCATTTAATTATTTAGTTCCTTTAAGATGGCGGCCTTGTTTATAGTTAGGCCACTTGTTATGGGTTCTATTATCAGTGTCACTGCGCCAAGGCGTCAAGATCAAGCACGAAAGACAAACATACAGTAGGCATTCACACTTAGGGATTTTCCCTCTCTATACTTTTGAGGGATTGTTGATATTAATTGCCGTCCCAAGCATGCCTGTTATCTATTGTTATGAATAACACTTATGTCAGGGGACCTTGTAGATCTGTGTAAATACAACACACTTTTAGACAGATAATCAGAGGGATTCCGACCAGAGGGCATCGCCACCATCGCGGATACCGATGCTGCAGTCATCTTGACGCTGACCCAGTCTTCGTGTCCCTGCGGAGTCTGAGAAAGAGACCTCATTCCAAGGTAACGAGGGTTGGGGGCTCCTCTCATGGTCACGGCTTTGGCAGATTAGGTTTAACGAACCCAGCTCTCCTTTTAGGTAGGAGGTTAGACCTATTCTCCTTAGGGTATTAGGGCTTATTCAATCTTATACATATATTTCTTTCATATATTGCACAATGGTGGGGGTCTTTATAACAATGACTCTTCTTCACAATACTGTTGCTTGGTATATTCATTATCCTAATCATTGCAGTTCATGCAACTTATCACAAATTGCAGTTATGTTGAATAAAAACTATTATAACTTCACTGCATCTGTGTTATTGCCTTTGTTTGTATGAGACATAATAAATCTGTGAGAAAATGGTAATTTCCGTTTAACCACGACAACCCTGAGAGATCTTACTTTGAGTCCATGCGTAAGCGACTGCTACAAATCACCTTTTACTATTGTGTTTCTGGTGAGGTACTGCTAGTAAGCCGGTAAGGTTTGGACAACAGTTACAACTAGTTGTAGGAAGAAACTTAGTCACCAACAAACGAATGTACTGTCATCCTGAGACCAGCAGTCTTGCTCAGAGTAAGAGTCCAAACTACAACGTGGCGCCACCAACGATGGTGTTTAGGCACTAATTTATGGATACCCTATCACTGTCTCACAGACAACAGGTACCCTCAGTACCATTATACGGAGACGTACGTGGTCTTTGGGAGAATCCTCCTCAGCCAAACAGGTAACACCTAATTAGGCTGTAGGTTGTTCGAGCTTGAACTCACAAAAGGAAAAACTTCCCCTATTTTGGTGTTCCGTTTCTCTAAACAACTATGGCTAATACCATAGACATTCCTGCAAATGCTAGACATGCACTTACACAACATTTATTAGCGCATGGCCTTACGGAAGAGGACGGGGATGTTACTCTAATTATAGAAGCGACTGAAGCCTACCAATCAGAAACATTTTACTGATGGGTTGCCTTTCCTGAGGCTGACCAACGAACGCACACATTTCACACTTATGACATTGCGGACGTACCCGTAAGATACGAAGCATACCAGTATCATGAAATATCGCTCACATATCAAGAGCATCAGAACTGGTTTGAAGGCGCCCTACCACATGTACTACGACGGGTGAGGCTAGGTCCTTTAAGTAATGAAGGGCCTACATGGCCCATGTTTGCCACATATACACCTCACCCAGGCATACAGACTATGCCGATCGTAGATTTAAGAATATTATATAATGAATTAGTGGCATTATATAGACGATTGGTTCAGTTTGTAATGTGAACATTGAACACTACACCAGCGCGTCCAGCACCACCAGCAGCTTGTGGATATCAATTGGCTACTGGGATTAATCCACAAACAGTGCATACCATTATGGGTAAAGTGCCCACGGAACGAGAAAAAATACTGTTCTGGATTGCTCAGAAAACAAATCAGCTGGAAGCTGTGTTCCTCCATACGGGGCCACAGGAGAAACATAGATTGCTCACTATGTGCTTGCCATTCGGGATGGTTCCCTCGGTGGATGAATGTGCCACTTGGGGTACAGTCTTCGCTGCCATTTACACTACCACACATGGTACCCCTACACTTGCCAATTTACCGGAAGTGTTAAAACAAATACAAAATGAGCATGGGGCTGCACCGGCCCTGGATCTGGGGATGAAATTGATGCGTAACTTTGACGCCGTCTCCTCGATAATACTAAGTAATATTAAAGGGGAAGCGGTGGCACTGGCAATACGCCAGCGTCTCCGGGAAACTCCAAATGTCGAACAAGAGAGACAGCTACCGAAAATAATCTCCGATACCTATACTAGTATAGGACGGGATGGGTTGGGAGCCAAACCTAAAAAATTGGACATACTGAGTACCGCCCATAAGGAAGGTACGAAGCAAGCACAAGAGGGCTCTAAAAAACGCTGGGACAAACAAAAAGATTTCAAAGACAGGAGAAATAAAAGAGCTGATTCTCCACATCCGGAGTACTCCGAAAGGAGGTATAATCTCAGGAATAGGGATAACATTAGAACTCCAGACAGATATACTGATTCACGTCCCTCTCGTTCCTTTCAGGACGCACCGGATAAACGTAGTGAGAGAGGGGGCAGTCAAGATCGACGTCCGGAATACGTGAAAGAAAAGAAAGACTCGCTGCAGTCTACCAGTAAAAAAGAAGAAAAGACTCCTCAACAGAAGCCACAATTTAAAAAGAAGAAAGTGGCAGCACTGACTGTTAAAAATGCCAGTAGTATTGAGAACACTGTTGAGGAACAAGAGGTGGGCAGTGACTCTGTTGGACAGCGTGGCAGAGGTCACGATATGTCGCCAGAGTCTGAAAGATCATCTGGATACGACAGCAACTAGCGATTACATCGCGGTTGAGACGGCGGATGGCCGCGTTCTCCCACCCAATCGGGTTTATGATTTAACAATTCAGATAGAGGGAGACGTGGAACGCATTATTAGTGTAATATTCTGGGATGAACTTACTAGTGATATCCTGTTGGCCGAGAGAGACTGGACACCTGAACATGTCCTTAAGCTCCCACATGGGGAAGATGTCATTTTGCCTTCTTTCTCCGATCTTGTTCCGGAGGCAGACAAAAAAGCCTATGCTGCTGAATGGGCTTTAGCACAGGCACATGCATTATACCGTAATCATGTAGGTTGGGACAAGGACTCTCCTTGTCATGTTATTCCCGTTCGGTCTACACCACACCCGCAGCCACAATACCCTATTAAACATGAAGCGAAAGCTCCAGTGACGGAGATACTGTCACAACTTGAATACCAGGGAGTAATTGAGCCCTGTACATCGGCAATGAATAATCCGCTATTTCCCGTTGCAAAACCTGATCATTCATATAGAATAGTAGTTGATTATAGACACTTGAATAGTCATGCACGCACATATGCTATACAAAATTCACACAGCACAGCGCTGATCAATAATATAGTACGTAAAAAATATAAAACTACATTGGATATATCTAATGGGTTTTCCTGACAGAATTTAGCACATGAAAGTAGGGACCTAAGTGCATTTTCCTTTGGCTCTCAAACGCTTTTGTCGTTTACCCCAAGGCTATAAAAACAGCCCAGGACTGTTTTCGGTCCGTGTAACATCAATCTTGCACGAGCTTGATTCCGATGCATTATCCTATGTGGATGACATCTATCTCACTGACGACACCCTCGACATTCATCTTGCAAGGGTCGATCAGATAATTTTGGGATTTGCAGCCTTCGGCTATAAATTTAATTTTAAGAAAAGCAAGATAGCCTTTCTTAGTGTAATGTTCCTAGGATATGAACTATCAAACGAGGGAAAGAGCCTGGCCCTGCACTTTCTAGAAAAGTGTGCTCAGCTACAGCCTCCAAACACGCTTAAGAAATTACAGTCATTACTGGGTTTCTTTAATTTTGGCAGAACATACATTCCAGATTATGCTGAACGCATCAAACCACTTTATGACTTAATTCAGCCCAATTTTTCTAGCAGGCGATGGAAGATTGAACACACACATCCTTAGGGACATACAACGGGACATTCTGGAAGCTAGACACTTGTACACACGTGACAATAAAACAAATTTGGTCATCAGAATAATAGCTGGTGCCCTTGGATTTACCTATGTCACCTTTAATGAGGGTGACACGGTGCTGATAGCATACAAATCACATTTGTACTCCAATGCAGAGAAACGTTTTGCTCCTACTGAAAAAATTCTGACAGCAGTTCAGATGGCCGTCATAAAGGAGAGGCCACTTGCCCAGGGGAAGCGCATTATTGTTGTCTCCCCAGTGCCGGCCTTAGAGGCTGTCACTAAAGCGAGCGTTCCAAACGCTAAGGCATTACATCCACGCTGGATTCAATGGGCAACGTCTCTGACCGCCACTGATGTTGATTATGTGTTTGACCCAAGACTTCAGACGCAAGAATTTCTCCAGTATGAACAGGAGTACCCCGCTCCTCTACACATATTGCCAATAGACAGTTATGATACCATAATTTATACTGACGGATCGGCACAACCGGCTGTGGGTAGTAAACATCAATACTCGGCAGCTAGCGCAGCTGTGTGCGGGGTAATGGAAGACGGAGTTTTCCATCCTCACAATACCTACACTCAGACCTTAGGGGACTGCACAGCCCAGTTGGCCGAGCTTAAGGCTCTTCTTCTAGCGCTCGAACATTCAGAGCCAGGAACACAGACTTTGATCGTCTGTGATTCATATTACTGCATCCAGTCATACAATGAATATCTCAATCATTGGAAACTGAACGGGTATAGAGATTCTAAAGGGAACACCATTAAACACAAAATGTTTTGGGGGAGGGTGGCTGATCTTAAGGATAAGCTACCATGTGTCCATGTAGTTCATACATTAGGGCACCAACGCGTAGGAATACACGTTGCCGGCAATACATTGGCTGATGAAGCAGCCAAAGCATCAGTAGCTACGGCTTCTGTGGCTGCAGTGACTCGTTCTCGGACGAGGTTGGATAATGAAATACTGATTGCCGTTAAAACTTCGGCTGCAGGCAAAACGCTTCCGAAAGGATACCCTACGAACTATGCTTATCATATCAGTGCACAAAATGTTGCTTTTGCAAAGATTCCTGAGGTAGGTGATCGAGTGATCCCAAATGAAGACCAAAGATTAGGGCTGATTACAGCTGCACATGAGGGTGTCGCTTCTGCACATGCTGGTATACAGGCCACTATCACCATTCTACAACAACGGTACTGGTGGCCTGGTCTATGCAGACGGACTAAACAGTATGTCCTTTGCTGTGACATTTGTCAGCAGATTAAGGGCTCAAATATCAAATGCCCTCCGCAGACATCTCTCTTAGTGTCAGACAAGCCACTCCATTGTGTGTACCTGGACCATTGTGGTCCCTTGCAGCCTGATGGTGCATATAAATACATTTAGTGGCTGTAGATTCCTGTTCTAGATTCCTGTGGGTATGGCCACAGCGGTCGGCTGACGCCTGGACTGTTATAAACGATTTGCTGATCTTTATCGGTACATATGCGGTTGCAGCATTCCATTCGGACCAGGGCCCTGCATTTGCCTCTAAAGCTTTCAGGGACACCATGAGAACGATGGGTGTTGAACTCAATTATTCCTCACCATACCATCCCGAGGGAAATTTGGTCGTGGAGAGGCGGAATCGTGATCTAAAGCAGTCCTTAACAGCTCAAGTATTAGGTTCAGGCCGCAGTTGGTTACATCACCTGTATGGGGTCCAGAGAGCACTGAATAATCTGCCAAGACGGTCCTTGAGGGGAAAGACTCCATATGAGGTTCTCTTTGGGACAACTATGTATGTCCCCGATCTTGATGCCCCTGGTATGGTGGCAGCAGAAACACCATTTGACATAAAGGAACGTCTCGCTGTTTTACAGGAGCTTCAACAATTACGTGATGATAAATCATCTGCAAGTGCTGCCACCTTGGGAATAAGGGAATTGGCGAAAACTTCGACTGGCTGGATTCCTAACGTTGGGGATCTGGTTTGTGAGAAGATCGCTGTGAAAAAAAGAGTTTGGTCCATCATACAGAGCACCTGTACCGGTCTTGGGGATAAAAGGCACCAGGACTGTCATCCTTCCACCTTGTCTGGTTCCAAATCAAACCGATTCATCTCCATTGATGACATCAAATTACACCATGTGGCCGATTCTTCACAGTAGACTAGGAGGTCCCTTGGGTAGTTCTCGATCCCCTCTCACTACCCAACAGGATATCCATCTACATAGTAGGATGAATATCACTACTACTGACTATGCAACTATGTCGACTGCTGTTCCGGACACTTCCTCGACCATTGGGAGGGCGGAAAATTAACTTTTGTTGGTTCCAGTAACAACTTCGGAGAACCCCCCGCTTCAGGATTTGGCTGTATTTTACACGAACACTTCCACGACTAATAACGTTGTCTATCAAGAACTTCCACGAGCAGTGGATGAGAATTCGATGGGTCCTGTGTTTGCGGAGACTTCCTCTGGCTATTTTGTAGACATTGCTTCAGATTCATCCTCAACTGAGACTGACAAACTTTCGAGAGGTAGCAAATTCTATTGATGGCTTAAGAAGAACTATTTGATATATGCATTGAACTATCTCTGGTTCTGTTTGACATTTAGTGCATTGTTTTTATGGATTGGTTTTGTGACTGTTTTCTTTTTACTAATTAATGGTCACTATATCGCTGATCGCTCCTCTGTGGAGCCTGTTGATGTAATTTTAACACCACATCATTCATCACATAAGGTCCGACGTGATTTGTCCCCTGTCAATATTACAGCTATTACGATTACTGATGGGATTGTATGGGACAAAGTTCTGTTCGATATATACGGGCCTACAGAGATAATTCAAATACCATATGTGTTCAAAATTTCAATGTCTGATGTTATTACACCTAATGTTGTCTCTGATGATTGGGATGTCCAAACAGTTGAATCAATGCTAACTGAAATGAAGGACTACTCCGCTTTTGGAAGCGATGATGTATATGATTATACAATGAATTATGGGGAAATGTTCTGCTATAACAATTGGGGACATCACTACCTGCACCGTGCAACTAGATATAGGCCTCTCTTTAACTACACACAATGGGAACACTGTTCAACACCACAGGGGGGGGGGGGGGGAGTCCAAAGTATTACAATGACAAATTCACATACTTTTCTGGGCATGATACAAAGAAAGCTGAATCATATTATTTTAAATTACCTACAGCACAATTTAGAAAACTCTTGCTAACACATACGAAACTGATTTATTCAGATCCCTTTGTTTCCCGACTCTCGATTGAGGGTTACGAATATTGGAAGAACACTATCGATTTGAAGAGTGTATGGGGAACACAAGATTGACAAATACAGGGTAGGGAGGGCTTTGTCTCGAGCTTGCTTGATTCCTGTGCAAATGATTTTTTTGAATGACACTGTTGAGCAGACATCATGTCTGGGGTTAGCAAAAATTAAAGATCTAAACAAATTGAGGCTGCTGCACGTTTAAGGCAACTTGATAAGGAGAATTTGGAAAAAACATTGGCTGTTGTCGACAATGTCATGAACACGCTCTCCAACAGGATTTATTCACTGTCAAATATAGTGTCATCTGCTAATGATATCACTCAGACTGATTTGTCCCGGTTATATCATGGACAAACACAGCTACGTTCCATCATGCAGCTGGGTTGGGCATTGCAGACACTGAGAAGTGGCCACATTCCATGGAAATACATTAATGGGAGTGAACTATTCGCTGCTTTTAATTTTTCCAGGGAACAAGAGACAATGGCTAAAAGGGAGGCTCGTTTCACCTTGCTTAAAGTAGAGAATTAAATTAGATAAGTTGCCCTTCACGGTAGCAGAGAGTCCTTCAACTATCTGGCTCTTACACGGCATTATTAATTTACCGTTTTCGACCTTTCGTTTCTCGAGCTGCCTGAAACATCTTGCAGTGGGACGATATGAACGGCTGGGAGATAGCTTTATTAAGGAAGAGTGGGAGTTGCCCTTTGAGTATCGATGTCTGAATGGTGAACAGGAGGTCTTTCTTAGCGGAAGTGAATGTGAGACTACTGTTCATCATTCCATGATATGCAAACAGGTGTCTCTTCACGGTCTTTGCAATGCGGGGGTCACAAATTTGGCCTGTTTTCTGAAGGGTACTCCCGTCCCCTTGATTTGTTCAGTGTTTCATGTACTTTCTAATGGAAGTTATGTTCTACTGAGCGATGACAGCTGTTGCGGCTTGCGACCTGGAATTGCCTATGCAATCTCAGTCACGAAGGTCGTTACATGTTGTGGCCATGTTTCGTTTCCCCCACACGAGAGATACAAGTATCTGAAATGTGGCCCCACATTGATACTATTAATGTGAACTATGACAAGTTGAGTAGACTAAAGGCGCTATTGTTTCAAAAACATCCGCAAAAGAGACGTATGCTCTCCAGATTGCGCGATCATCAGCCAAGATACAATCCCTTTTAAATACCGATTTCCCCAAACACTTTGGAGAGTTGGTATCCAGAATATTCAATGCTTCAAGCACAACTGGGATTGTTCATTTCTTTAAGGCTGTCGGGTCTGGTTTCGTGTCCATCTTCCAGACTGTCTTCGGAGTCATCCCATCAGCCATCCATTCTCTATTTTCCAGTGTGTTTGGTGGCTTTCCAATTATTTTGGCTTTAATTGGCGGACTGCTACTGCTATTTTTTCTGATTCGCGGTGGTTGTTTTTTTCCAGCGACACAGAGCAATGGAGCCGCTCCCGTCAACCCCGCTGTGCCGTGAACGCATGGTTCGGATCTTCGGTACACCTTTGCTGATGGAACTGGAGTTTGACTGGTCATGGTCATTCCGGCCTCTACTCTGGTGTGTACAACCGGTGTTCCGCTGCATATGGTGTCTCTTTGAACATCTGCCTATGGTCTGTCTTGCTGTTGCACCAACATCTCCTGTGGACCACGAACTGCTGATGTCCCCGATGAGGGTTCATACACGGTCATGCCCCTTGAGACTGAGGTTGCTCCGCGAGGCCACCTATGAGCCTTCTGTTATACGATCTAACATGGATGAGGACGCTGCAGCGAGTGTCGATACACCGATGAATGTAGCTCACTTCTGCTCTGTGGATCCGTTTATCCGTCCAGCTCTCAATTTCACTTCAGACGATGTTGACTCGTTTTTAAGATCCTTGAATGGTGACTTCGATGACATTCTTCAAGATCCTGCATATAGCACATAATTTGATGAATTTGCTTGCCAGTTCCCGGTTCTAAAAACTAGCGATTATACTAAAAGTTTGCTATACTTGTCATGGTTGATATTAACATCTCTGAATGTTTTTTAAACAAATTTTAACACACAGCATTTATTTTTGTCATTACGTACATTTTTTTAGCTTGAGTTTTCGTTTTTGTTCTTTGGCTTTTAGTTCAGTACCAGCTTCTTTAGCGATTGGGTTTCTTTACCTTCATCATACCTGTTACGGCAATGGGGAGGGTGTAGTGAATCCTAGTTTGTTTTAACGGGATAACAGGAGTTAGCTTAGCCGTAGGCTTGTAAACTCGTGCCCCCGTCACCCAGTGACTTTTAACCTACTTAGTTTGCTCTTAGTCCATTTAATTATTTATTTCCTTTAAGATGGCGGCCTTGTTTATAGTTAGGCCACTTGTTATGGATTCTATTATCAGTGTCACTGCGCCAAGGCGTCAAGATCAAGCTTGAAAGACAAACATACAGTAGGCATTCACACTTAGGGATTTTCCCTCTCTATACTTTTGAGGGATTGCTGATATTAATTGCCGTCCCAAGCATGCCTGTTATCTATTGTTATGAATAACACTTGTCAGGGGACCTTGTAGATCTGTATAAATACAACACACTTTTAGACAGATAATCAGAGGGATTCCGACCAGAGGGCATCGCCACCATCACTGATACTGCAGTCATCTTGACGCTGACCCAGTCTTCGTGTCCCTGCGGAGTCTGAGATAGAGACCTCATTCCAACGTAACGAGGGTTGGGGGCTCCTCTCATGGACACAGCTTTGGCAGATTAGGTTTAACGAACCCAACTCTCCTTTTAGGTAGGAGGTTAGACCTATTCTCCTTAGGGTATTAGGGCTTATTCCATCTTATACATATACATATATTTCTTTCATATATTGCACAATGGTGGGGGTCTTTATAACAATGACTCTTCTTCACAATACTGTTACTTGGTATATTCATTATCCTAATCATTGCAGTTCATGCAACTTATCAAAAATTGCAGTTATGTTGAATAAAAACTATTATAACTTCACTGCATCTGTGTTATTGCCTTTGTTTGTATGAGACATAATAAATCTGTGAGAAAAGGGTAATTTCCGTTTAACCATGACAACCCTGAGAGATCTTACTTTGAGTCCATGCGTAATCGACTGCTACAAATCACCTTTTACTATTGTGTTTCTGGTGAGGTACTGCTAGTAAGCCGGTAAGGTTTGGACAACAGTTACAACTAGTTGTAGGAAGAAACTTAGTCACCTACAAACGAAAGTACTGTCATCCTGAGAGCAGCAGTCTTTCTCAGAGCAAGAGTCCAAACTACAACACCACATCCCATGTCAGAATGGGACATTTTGACTTAATGGATGGAAAGATAAACTTTTTTGATCCAAATAGTGAAAAAGTGAAAATTCATAGTTTTTGTCAAAAAAGTGACAAAGTCCCACTCTGAGTGGGGATTTGAAAAAATTTCACATTTTTTCATCCAAAAAGTGAAAAAATCCAAATTTTATCTTTTTTAGTCCCAAAAGTGAAAACATCTAATTTCAATTTTTTTCTTCAAAAAAGTGACAAAGTCCTATTCTGAGTGGGACCTTGCAAAAAATGGCCACTTTTTTCATCAAAAAAGTGAAAACATCCAAATTTGAACTTTTTTAGTCCCAAAAGTGAAAAAAATCACATTTCAATTTTTTTCTTTAAAAAAGTGACAAAGTCCCATCCTGAGTGGCACTTAGAAAATATTTCAACCTTTTTCATCCAAAAACTGAAAAAAATCCAAATTTCATCTTTTTTTGTCCCAAAAGTGAAAAAAATCACATTTCAATTTTTTCTTCAAAAAAGTGAGAAAGTCCCGTTCTGCGTGGGAACTTGAAATTTTTTTCTACTTTTTGCATCCAAAAAGTGAATAAATCAAAATTTCCTCTTTTTTATTCCCAAAAGGGAAAAAAAAAAATCGAATTTCAATTTTTTCTTCAAAAAAGTGACAAAGTCCTATTCTGATTGGGCAGTTGCAAAAAAATGTCAACTTTTTTCATCCAAAAAGTGAAAACATCCAAATTTGAACTTTTTTAGTCCCATAAGTGAAAAAAATCACATTTCAATTTTTTTCTTTAAAAAAGTGACAAAGTCCCATCCTGAGTGGCACTTAGAAAATATTTCAACCTTTTTCATCCAAAAACTGAAAAAAATCCAAATTTCATCTTTTTTTGTCCCAAAAGTGAAAAAAATCACATTTCAATTTTTTCTTCAAAAAAGTGAGAAAGTCCCGTTCTGCGTGGGAACTTGAAATTTTTTTCTACTTTTTGCATCCAAAAAGTGAATAAATCAAAATTTCCTCTTTTTTATTCCCAAAAGGGAAAAAAAAAAATCGAATTTCAATTTTTTCTTCAAAAAAGTGACAAAGTCCTATTCTGATTGGGCAGTTGCAAAAAAATGTCAACTTTTTTCATCCAAAAAGTGAAAACATCCAAATTTGAACTTTTTTAGTCCCATAAGTGAAAAAAATCTAATTTCAATTTTTTTCTTTAAAAAAGTGACAAAGTCCCATCCTGAGTGGCACTTAGAAAATATTTCAATTTTTGTTCATCCAAAAACTGAAAAAAATCCAAATTTCATCTTTTTTTGTCCCAAAAGTGAAAAAATCAAATTTCAATTTTTTTCTTCAAAAAAGTGACAAAGTCCTATTCTGAGTGGGCACTTGAAAAAAATGTCTACTTTTTTAATCCAAAAAGTGAAAAAAATCCAAATTCAATACATTTCTTCAAAAAAGTCACTATGTCCCATTCTGGATGGGGACATAGAAAACATGTCAACCTTTATCGTCCAAAAAGTGAAAACGTCCAAATTAAATGTTCTTCTTCAAAGAAGTGACAAATTCCAATTCTGACAAGGGAATTGGAAGCTCTTTTGACTTTTTTCAAAAGTTGATTTTTTTTCTGAGTCCCATCTCATTCTGAGATTGGACGTGGCAAAATATTCAACTTTTGTCTAAGTTGACATGTGTGCCTCTTCCCTTGTCAGAATGGGACATTTTAACTTATTGGATGGAAAGATAATTTTTTTCATCCAAATAGTGAAACAGTGCTATTTCATAGTTTGTCAAAAAAGTGACAAAGTCCCATTCTGAGTGGGGATTTGAAAAAATTTCAATTTTTTTCAGTCAAAAAGTGAAAAAATCTAACTTTTCTCTTTTTTAGTCCCAAAAGGGGAAAAAAAATCGAATTTCAATTTTTTTCTTCTAAAAAGTGACAAAGTCCTATTCTGAGTGGGCACTTCCAAAAAAATGTCAAATTTTTTCATCCAAAAAGTGAAAAAATCCAAATTCAATAAATTTCTTCAAAAAAAGTCACAAAGTCCCATTCTGAATGCGGTCATAAAAAATATTTCAACTTTTTTCATCCAAAAAGTGAAAAAAAACAAAATTTCAACTTTTTTAGTCCCAAAAGTGAAAAAAATCAAATTTCAATTTTTTTCTTTAAAAAAGTGACAAAGTCCCATCCTGAATGGGGACTTAGAAAAAATGTCAACCTTTATCGTCCAAAAAGTGAAAACATCCAAATTTAATTTTCTTCTTAGTAACAAATTCACATTCTGACAAGGGAATTGGAAGCTCTTTTGACTTTTTTCAAAAGTTGATTTTTTTCTGAGTCCCATCTCATTTTGAGATTGGACTTAGACAAAAGTTGAATGCTTTTCTAAGTTGACATGTGTGCCGCTTCCCATGTCAGAATGGGACATTTTAACTTATTGGATGGAAAGATAATTTCCTTGATCCAAATAGTGAAAAAGTGCAAATTCATAGTTTTTGTCAAAAAAGTGACAAAGTCCCATTCTGAGTGGGGATTTGAAAACATTTCACATTTTCTCATCCAAAAAGTGAAAAAAAACAAATTTAATTATTTTTTTGTCCCAAAAGGGAAAAAAAAAAAAAAAAAAGAATTTCAATTTTTTTCTTCAAAAAAGTGAAAAAGTCCCATCCTGAGTGGGGAGTTGAAAACATTTCTACTTTTTTCAGCCAAAAAGTGAACAAATCCAAATTTCAACTTTTTTAGTCCCAAAAGGGAAAAAAAATCAAATTACTTTTTTTTTTTTTTTTTAAAGTGACAAAGTCCCATTCTGAGTGGGGACTTAGAAAAAAAACAACTTTTCATCCAAAACATGAAATAATACAAATTTCAACTTTTGTTCTTCAAAATAGTGATACACTCCCATTCTGAGTGGGGACTGGGAAAACATTTTTACTTTTTAGATCCAAAAAGTTTAAAAATCAAAATTCATTTTTTTTTCTTCAAAAAAGTAACAAAGTCCCATTCTGAGTGGGGACTTATAAACAATTTCAACCAAAAAGTGAAAAAATCCAAATTGAACTTTTTTCATCCAAAAAGTGAAAAAATCCAAATTGAACTTTTTTCATCCAAAAAGTAAAAAAATCCAAACTTTATTTTTTTCTTAAAAAAAGAGACAAAGTCCCATACTGAGTGGGGACTTAGAAAAAATACAACTTTTCATCCAAAACATGAAAAAATACAAATTTCTACTTTTTTTTTCTTCAAAAAAGTGACAAACTAGCATTCTGAGTGGGGACATGGAAAACTTTTTTTACTTTTTAAATTCAAAAAGTTTAAAAATCCAAATTCAATTTTTTTCTTCAAAAAAGTGAGAAAGTCCCATTCCCAGTGGGGACTTTGAAACAAAAATCATCTTTTTCATCTAAAAAGTCAAAAAATCCTAATTGAACTTTTTTCATCCAAAAAGTGAAAAAGTACAAATTCATCTTTTTCTTCAAAAAAGTGACAAAGTACAATTCTGAGGGGGACTTAGAAAAAATATCAACTTTTTTTGTTCAAAAAGTGAAATAATCCTAATTGAACTTTTTTCATCCAAAAAGTGAAAAATGCAAATTAAAATGTTTTCTTCAAAAAATTGACAAAGTCCCATTCTGAGTGGGGACTTGGAAAATATGTGTACTTTTGAGATCCAAAAAGTTTAAAAATACAAATTCAATGTTTTTCTTCAAAAAAGTGACAAAGTCCCATTCGGAGTGGGGAATTAGAAACAAATTCAACTTTTTAGTCCAAAAACTGAAAAATACACATTTTAACTTTTTTGTACTGAAAGAGAAAAACCCCAATTTAATTTTTTTTCTTCTAAAAAGTGACAAAGTCCCATTCTGAGTGGAGACTTATTTTGTTTTACTTTGTAGATCCAAAAAGTTTAAAAATCCAAATTAAATTTTCTCTTAACAAAATTGACAAAGCCCCTTCCTGAGTGGGAACTTGGGAGCAAATTTCAACTTTTTTCATCCAAAAAGTGAAAAAAATCAAAATTTCATCTTTAGTCCCAAAAGTGAAAACATCTAATTTCAATATTTTTCTTCAAAAAAGTGACAAAGTCCAATTTGGAGTGGGAATTTAGAAAACAACACAACTTTTCATCTAAAACATGAAATAATACAAATTTCAACTCTTTTTTCATCAAAAAAGTGACAAAGTCCCATTCTGAGTTGGGAATTGGAAAATAAAAATCATCTTTTTTGTCCAAAAAGTGAAATAATCCTCATTGAACTTTTTTCACCCAAAAAGTGAATAAATCCAAATTCAATTTCTTTCATCAAAAAAGTGAGAAAGTCCCATTCTCAGTGGGGACTTGGAAGCACTTTTGACTTTTTTTCAAAAGTTGAACTTTCATTCTGAGATGGGACTTAGAAAAGAATTCATCTTTTTTCTAAGTTGACATATGTGCCGCTTCCCAGGTCAGAATGGGATATTTTGACTTATTGGATGGAAAGATCAACTTTTTGATCCAAATAGTGAAAAAGTGCAAATTCATAGGTTTCGTCAAAAAAGTGACAAAGTCCAACTATGAGTGTGGCCTTAGAAAAAATTTCAACTTTTTTTGTCGAAAAAGTGAAAAAAAATCAAAATTCAAATGTTTGCTTCAAAAAAAGTGACAAATTCCCATTCTGAGTGGGGACGTAAAAAAAAAAATCCTCATTTTTTGTCCAAAAAGTGAAATAATCCTCATTGAACGTTTTTCATCCATAAAGTGAAAAAAAAAACAAAATTCAAATTTTTCTTTAAAATAGTGTCATAGTCCCATTCTGAGTGGGGACTTGGAAAAAAAGTCAACTTTTTTCTTCAAAAAGTGAAAAAAATCAACATTTCAACTTTTTTCATCCCAAAAGTTTAAAAATCCAAACTTTTTTTTTTTTCTTCAAAAAACTGAGAAAGTCCCATTCTGAGTGGGGACTTATAAAAAATACATCTTTTCATTAAAACATGAAATAATACAAATTTCAACTTTTTTTCTTCAAAAAAGTGATAAACTCCCATTATGAGTGGAGACTTGGAAAAAACACAAATCAACTTTTTAGATCCAACAAGTTTAAAAATCCAAATTAGTTTTTCTCTTCAAAAAAGTGACAAAGTCCTATTCTGAGTGTGGACTTTGAAAAAAATTCACCTTTTTTCATCCAAAAAGTGAAAAAATCCAAATTGAACTTTTTTCATCTAAAAAGTGACGAAGTCCAATTCGAATTAGGGTACTTAAAAAAATAATTCAATTTGTTTGTCCAAAAAGAGAAATAATCGTAACTGAAGTTTTTTCATCCAAAAAGTAAAAAATGCAAATTATTTTTTTCTCTTCAAAAAAGTGACAAGTCCCATTCTGATTGGGGACTTGGAAACAAAAATCATCTTTTTCATCTAAAAAGTCAAAAAATCCAAATTGAACTTTTTTCATCCACAAAAGTGAAAAATGCAAATTAAAATTCTTGCTTCAAAAAGTGACAAGTCCAATCCTGATTGGGGACTAGGAAACAAAAATCTAAAGAGTGAAAAAATCCAAATTGAAATTTTTTCATCCAAAAAGTGAAAAATGCAAATTTCATTTTTTTCTTCAAAAAGGTGACAAGGTCCCATTCTGATTGGGGACTTGGAAAACAAATTTATCTTTTTCATCCAAAAAGTGAAAAATGGAAATTAAAATGTTTCCTTCAAAAACGTGACAAATTCACATTCTGAGTGGGGACTTGGAAAAAATTGCATTTTTTTCATTCAAAAAGTGAAAAAATCCAAATCTAACTTTTTTCATCCAAAAAGTGACAAAGTACCATTCTGAGTGGGGACTTAGAAAACATATCAACTTTTTTGTCCAAAAAGTGAAGAAATCCTAATTGAACTTTTTTCATCCAAAAAGTGAAAAAGTACAAATTCATCTTTTTATTAAAAAAAGTGACAAAGTACAATTCTGATGGGGACTTAGAAAAAATTCAACTTTTTTGTCCAAAAAGTGAAATAATCCTTATTGAACTTATTTCATCTAAAATGTGAAAAATGCAAATTAAAATGTTTTCTTCAAAAAAGTGACAAAGTCCCATTCTTAGTGGGGACTTAGAAAAAATAAAACTTTTCATCTAAAACATGAAATAATACAAATTTCAACTTTTCTTCTTTAAAATAGTGATAAACTCCCATTCTGAGTGGGGACTTGGAAAAAAAAAAATCAACTTTTTAGATCCAAAAAGTTTAAAAATCAAAATTCATTTTTTTTCTTTAAAAAAGTGACAAAGGCCCATTCTGAGTGGGAAATTAGAAACAAATTCAACTTTTTTGTCCAAAAAGTGAAATAATACAAATTTCTACTTTTTTTCTCAGGAAAGTGAAAAAACCCAATTTACATTTTTCTATTAAAAAAAGTGACAAAGTCTCATTCTGAGTGGGGAATTAGAAAAAAAATCAACTTTTTAGATCCAAAACGTTTAAAAATCCAAATTAATTTTTCTCTTCAAAAAAGTGACAAAGTCCTATTCTGAGTGTGAACTTTGAAAAAAAATTCAACTTTTTTCATCCAAAAAGTGAAAAAATCCAAATTGAACTTTTTTCATTCAAAAAGTGACAAAGTACCATTCTGAGTGGGGACTTAGAAAACATATCAACTTTTTTGTCCAAAAAGTGAAAAATGCAAATTACATTTTTTTTCTTCAAAAAGGTGACAAGGTCCAATTCAGATTGGGTACTTGAAAAAAAAAATATATATTTTTGTCCAAAAAGTGAAATAATCCTAATTTAACTTTTTTTATCCAAAAAGTGAAAAATGCAAATTAAAATATTTGCTTCAAAAAAGTGACACAGTCACATTCTGATTGGGGACTTGGAAAAAATTTCATACTTTTCATTCAAAAAGTGAAAAAATCCAAATTGAACTTTTTTCATCCAAAAAGTGAAATAATCCTAACTGAACTTTTTTCATCCAAAAAGTGACAAAGTACCATTCTGAGTGGGGACTTAGAAAAAATATCAACTTTTTTGTCCAAAAAGTTAAAAAAAAATCCAAATTAAGTTTTCTTTTAAAAAAAGTGACAAAGTCCTATTCTAAGTGTGCACTTTGAAAAAATTTCAACTTTTTTCATCCAAAAAGTGAAAAAATCCAAATTAAACTTTTTTTCATACAAAAAGTGACAAAGTACCATTCTGAGTGGGGACTTAGAAAAAATATCAACTTTTTTGTCCAAAAAGTGAAAAAATCCTAATTGAATTTTTTTCATCCAAAAAGTGAAAAATGCAAATTACAATTTTTTTTTCAAAAAGGTGACAAGGTCCCATTCTGATTGGAGACTTGGAAACAAAAATCATCTTTTTCATCTAAAAAGTGAAAAAATTCAAATTAAACTTTTTTCATCCAAAAAGTGAAAAATGCAAATTAAAATTCTTGCTTCAAAAAAGTGACAAGTCCCATTCTGATTGGGGACTTGGAAACAAAAATCATCTTTTTCATATTAAAAGTCAAAAAATCCAAATTGAACTTTTTTCATCTAAAAAGTGACAAAGTCCAATTCAGATTGGGTAGTTGAAAAAAAAATTCAACTTTTTTGTCCAAAAAGTGAAATAATCCTAATTTAACTTTTTTTATCCAAAAAGTGAAAAATGCAAATTAAAATTCTTGCTTCAAAAAAGTGACAAGTCACATTCTGATTGGGGACTTGGAAACAAAAATCATCTTTTTCATCTTAAAAGTCAAAAAATCCAAATTGAACTTTTTTCACCAAAAAAGTGAAAAAGTACAAATTCATCTTTTTCTTCAAAAAAATGACAAAGTACAATTCTGAGGGGGACTTGAAAAAAATATCAACTTTTTTGTCCAAAAAGTGAAATAATCCTAATTGAACTTTTTTCATCCAAAAAGTGAAAAATGCTAATTAAAATTCTTGCTTCAAAAAAGTGACAAGTACCATCCTGATTGGGGACTAGGAAACAAAAATAATATTTTTTTCATCCAAAAAGTGAAAAATGCAAATTAAAATGTTTTCTTCAAAAAAGTGCTAAACTCCCATTTTGAGTGGGGACTTGGAATAAAATTCTACTTTTTAGACCCAAAAAATTTAAAAATCCAAATTAATTTTTCTCTTCAAAAAAGTGACAAAGTCCTATTCTCAGTGTGGACTTTGAAAAAATTTCACCTTTTTTCATCCAAAAAGTGAAAAAAATCCAAATTGAACTTTTTCATCCAAAAAGTGAAACATGCAAATTAACATTTTTTCTTCGAAAAAGTGACAAGGTCCCATCCTGATTGGGGACTTCCAAAGGAAATTCATCTTTTTCATCCAAAAAGTGAAAAAATCCAAATTGAACTTTTTTCATCTAAAAAGTGACAAAGTCCAATTCGAATTGGGTACTTAAAAAAAGAATTCAATTTGTTTGTCCAAAAAGAGAAATAATCGTAACTGAAGTTTTTTCCTCCAAAAAGTGAAAAATGCAAATTATTTTTTTTTCTTCAAAATAGGGACACAGCCCCATTCTGATTGGGGACTTGGAAACAAAAATCATCTTTTTCATCTAAAAAGTCAAAAAATCCAAATTGAACTTTTTTCATCCAAAAAGTGAAAAATGCAAATTAAAATTCTTGCTTCAAAAAGTGACAAGTCCAATCCTGATTGGGGACTAGGAAACAAAAATAATCTTTTTCATCTAAAGAGTGAAAAAATCTAAATTGCACTTTTTTCATACAAAAAGTGACAAAGTCCAATTCGGATTGAGTACTTAAAAAAAGAATTCAACTTTTTTGTCCAAAAAGTGAAATAATCCTAAATGAAGTTATTTCATCCAAAAAGTGAAAAATGCAAATTAAAATGTTTTCTTCAAAAAAGTGACAAAGTCCTATTCTCAGTGTGGACTTTGAAAAAATTTCAACTTTTTTTCATCCAAAAAGTGAAAAATGCAAATTAAAATTCTTGCTTCAAAAAGTGAAAAGTCCAATCCTGATAGGGGACTAGGAAATAAAAATAATCTTTTTCATCTAAAGAGTGAAAAAATCCAAATTGTCACTTTTTGGATGAAAAAAGTTCAAAGTCCAATTCGGATTGGGTACTTAAAAAAAGAATTCAACTTTTTTGTCCAAAAAGTGAAATAATCCAAAATGAACTTATTTCATCCAAAAAGTGAAAAATGCAAATTAAAATGTTTTCTTCAAAAAAGTGACAAAATCCCACAAGGAGTCGGGAATTGGAACATATGTGTACTTTTAAGCTCCAAAAAGTTTAAAAATCCAAATTCAATTTTTTTCTTCAAAAAAGGGACAAAGTCCCATTCTGAGTGGGAAATTAGAAACAAATTCAAATTTTTTGTCCAAAAAGTGAAATAATACAAATTTCAACTTTTTTTCTCACGAAAGTGAAAAAACCCAATTTAATTTTTTTTATTAAAAAAAGTGACAAAGTCCCATTCTGAGTGGGGAATTAGAAAAAAAATCAACTTTTTAGATCCAAAACGCTTAAAAATCCAAATTAATTTTTCTCTTCAAAAAAGTGACAAAGTCCTATTCTGAGTGTGGACTTTGAAAAAATGTCAACTTTTTTCATCCAAAAAGTGACAAGGTGCCATTCTGATTAGGGAATTAAAGAATGTCCAAAATTTTCATCGAAAAAGTAAAAAAATCAAAATTCAATTTTTTTTAATCAAAAGAGTTACAAAGTCCCATTTGGAGTGGGGAGTCAAAAAGTGAAAAAATCTAAATTTTCTCTTTTTTAGTCCCAAAAGGGAAAAAAAAAAAAAATCGAATTTCAATTTTTTCCTTCTAAAAAGTGACAAAGTCCTATTCTTCCAAAACAATGTCAACTTTTTTCATCCAAAAAGTGAAAAAATCCAAATTCAATAAATTTCTTCAAAAAAAGTCACAAGGACCCATTCTGAATGGGGTCATAGAAAATATTTCAACTTTTTTCAGCCAAAAAGTGAAAAAAATCTAAATTTCAACTTTTTTGTCCCAAAAGTGAAAAAAATCAAATTTCAATTTTTTTCTTTAAAAAAGTGACAAAGTCCCATCCTCAATGGGGACTTAGAAAAAATGTCAACCTTTATCGTCCAAAAAGTGAAAACATCCAAATGTAATTTTCTTCTTCAAAGAAGTGACAAATTCCCATTCTTACAAGGGAATTGGAAGCTCTTTTGACTTTTTTCAAAAGTCTCATTCTGAGATGGGACTTAGAAAAACATTCAACTTTTGTCTAAGTTGACATGTGTGCCTCTTCCCATGTCAGAATGGGACATTTTAACTTATTGGATGGAAAGATTATATTTTTCATCCAAATGGTGAAAAAGTGAAAATTCATAGTTTTTGTCAAAAAAGTGACAAAGTCCCATTCTGACAAGGGAATTGGAAGCTCTTTTGACTTTTTTCAAAAGTTGTTTTTTTTTTCTGAGTCCCATCTCATTCTGAGATTGGACTTAGAAAAACATTCAACTTTTGTCTAAGTTGACATGTGTGCCGCTTCCCATGTCAGAATGGGACATTTTAACTTATTGGATGGAAAGATAATATCCTTGATCCAAATAGTGAAAAAGTGCAAATTCATAGTTTTTGTCAAAAAAGTGACAAAGTCCCATTCTGAGTGGGGATTTGAAAACATTTCACATTTTCTCATCCAAAAAGTGAAAAAAAAACAAATTTCATTTTTTTTAGTCCCAAAAGGGAAAAAAATTGAATTTCAATTTTTTTCTTCAAAAAAGTGAAAAAGTCCCATCCTGAGTGGGGATTTGAAAAAATTGCAAATTTTTTCAGCCAAAAAGTGAACAAATCCAAATTTCAACTTTTTTAGTCCCAAAAGTGAAAAAATCAAATTTCTATTTTTTTCTTCAAAAAAGTGACAAAGTCCCATTCTAAGTGGGCCCTTAGAAAACATTTCAACTATTTTTACATCCAAAAAGTGAAACAATCCAACTTTCATCTTTTTTAGTCCTAAAGGGAAAAAAATCAAATTATTATTTTTTTTTTTTTTCAGAAAAGTGAAAAAGTCCCATCCTGAGTGGGGATTTGAAAAATTTTCACATTTTTTCAGCCAAAAAGTGAAAAAATCCAAATTTAAACTTTTTTAGTCCCAAAAGTGAAAAAAATCTAATTTCAATTTTTTTCTTCAAAAAAGTGACAAAGTCCCATTCTAAGTGGGCCCTTAGAAAAAATGTCCACTTTTTACATCCAAAAAGTGAAACAATCCAACTTTCATCTTTTTTAGTCCTAAAGGGAAAAAATCTAATTAATTTTTTTTTTTTTCAGAAAAGTGAAAAAAAGTCCCATTCTGAGAGGGCACTTAAAAAAATGTCATCATTTTTTTCCTAAAAGTGAAAAAAAACAAATTTCAATATTTTGCTTCAAAAAAATGACAAAAGTCCCATTCTGAGTGGGCACTTAGAAACAATTTAAACTTTTTTCAACCAAAAAGTGAAAAAAATACAAAATTTCATCTTTTTTAGTGCCAAAAGTGAAAAAAAAACAAATTTCATTTTTTTTTTCTCAAAAAAGTGACAGAGTCCCATTCTGAGTGCGCACTCAGAAAAAATTTCGCCTTTTTTCATCCAAAAAGTGAAAACATCCAAATTCAATTTTTTTCTTCAAAGAAGTGGCAAATTCCCATTCTGACAAGGGACTTGTAAGCACTTTTGACTTTTTTCAAAAGTTGCATTTTTTTCTAAGTCCCATCTCATTCTGAGATGAGACTTAGAAAATAATTCAACTTTTGTCTAACTTGACATAGGTGCCACTTCCCATGTCAGAATGGGACATTTTGACTTTTTGGATGGAAAGAGAAACTTTTTTGATCCAAATAGTGAAAAAGGGTAAATTCATAGTTTTGTCAAAACAGTGACAAAGTCCCATTCTTAGTGGGGACTTTGGAAAAATTTCAAGTTTTCTTCATCCAAAAGTGAAAAAAATCCAAATTCAATATTTATCTTCAAAAAAGTGACAAAGTCGCATTCTGAGTAGGGACTTAGAAAAAAAATCAACTTTTTTCATCCAAAAAGTGACAAAATCCAAATTTCATCTTTTTTAGTCCCAAAAGTGAAAAAATCCAAATTGAACTTTTTTCATCCAAAAAGTGACAAAGTACCATTCTGAGTGGGGACTTAGGAACAAATATCAACTTTTTTGTCCACAAAGTGAAACAATCCTAATTTAACTTTTTTCATCCAAAAAGTGAAAAATGCAAATTAATTCTTTTTCTTCAAAATAGTGACACAGCCCCATTTTGATTGGGGACTTGGAAACAAAAATCATCTTTTTCATCTAAAAAGTGAAAAAATCAAAAATTAACTTTTTTCATCCAAAAAGTGAAAAAGTACAAATTCATCTTTTTATCAAAAAAAGTGATAAAGTACAATTCTGAGGGGGACTTAGAAAAAATATCAACTTTTTTGTCCAAAAAGTGAAATAATCCTAATTGAACTTATTTCATCCAAAATGTGAAAAATACAAATTAAAATGTTTTCTTCAAAAAAGTGACAAAGTCCCATTCTGAGTGGGGACTTAGAAAAAAAACAACTTTTCATCCAAAACATGAAATAATACAAATTTCAACTTTTTTTCTTCAAAATAGTGATAAACTCCCATTCTGAGTGGGGACTTGGAAAAAAAAAAAAAAAAACTTTTTAGATCCAAAAAGTTTAAAAATCCAAATTCAATTTTTTTCTTCAAAAAAGTAACAAAGTCCCATTCTGAGTGGGGACTTAAACAATTTCAACTTTTTCATCCAAAAAGTGAAAAAATCCAAATTGAACTTTTTTCATCCAAAAAGTGAAATAATCCTAATTGAACTTTTTTCATCCAAAAAGTAAAAAATTCCAAACTTTATTTTTTTCTTAAAAAAAGGGGACAAAGTCCTGTACCGAGTGGGGACTTAGAAAAAATACAACTTTTCATCCAAAACATGAAATAATACAAATTTCAACTTTTTTTTTCTTCAAACAAATGACAAACTAGCATTCTGAGTGGGGACTTGGAATTTTTTTTTTACTTTTTAGATCCAAAAAGTTTAAAAATCCAAATTAAATTTTTTTCTTCAAAAAAGTGACAAAGTCCCATTCGGAGTGGGGACTTAAAAAAAATTAAATTTATTTTCGTCCAAAGAATCCAAATTCAATTTTTTTCTTCAAAAAAGTGACAAAGTCCCATTCGGAGTGGGGACTTGGAAAAAAAATCAACTTTTTTGTCCAAAAAGTGAAATAATCCTAATTGAACTTTTTTCATCCAAAAAGTTTAAAAATCCAAATTCAATTTTTTTCTTCAAAAAAGTGACAAAGTCCCATTCTGAGTGGGGACTTGGAAAAAAAAAAAAAAATCAACTTTTCAGATCCAAAAAGTTTAAAAATCAAAATTCAATTTTTTTCTTTAAAAAAGTGACAAAGTCTCATTCTGAGTGGGAAATTAGAAACAAATTCAACTTTTTTGTCCAAAAAGTAAAATAATACAAATTTCAACTTTTTTTCTCACGAAAGTGAAAAAACCCAATTTAAATTTGTTTATTAAAAAAAGTGACAAGATCCCATTCTGATTGGGGACTTGGAAAAAAACATCATGCTTTTCATCCAAAAAGTGAAAAATGCAAATTAAAATGTTTTCTTCAAAAAAGTGACAAAGTCCCATTCTGCGTGGGGAATTAGAAAAAAAATCAACTTTTTAGATCCAAAAAGTTTAAAAATCCAAATTAATTTTTCTTTTAAAAAAGTGACAAAGTCCTATTCTGAGTGTGGACTTTGAAAAAATTTCAACTTTTTTCATCCAAAAAGTGAAAAAATCCAAACTGAACTTTTTTCATCCAAAAAGTGACAAAGTCCCATACTGAGTGGGGACTTGAAAATAAATACAAATTTTCATTCAAAACATGAAATAATAAAAATTTCAACTTTTTTTTTTCTTCAATAAAGTGACAAACTAGCATTCTGAATGGGGACTTGGAAAATATTTTTTACTTTTTAGATCCAAAAAGTTTAAAAATCCAAATGAATTTTTCTCTTATAAAAAGTAACAAAGTCCAATTCTGAGTGGGGACTTAGAAACAATTTCAACTTTTTAATCCAAAAAGTGAAAAAATCCAAATTGAACTTTTTTCATCCAAAAAGTGAAATAATCCTAATTTACTTTTTTCATCCAAAAAAGTAAAAAAAATCCAAACTTTTTTTTTTTCTTCAAAAAATAGACAAAGTCCCATACTGAGTGGGGACTTAGAAATAAATAAAACTTTTCATACAAAACATGAAATAATACAAATTTCAACTTTTTTTTCTTCAAAAAAGTGACAAACTAGCATTCTGAGTGGGGACTTGGAAAACATTTTTACTTTTTAGATCCAAAAAGTGAAAAAATCCAAATTCTATTTTTTTCTTCAAAAAAGTGAAAAAAAAAGTGCCTTTCTGAGTGGGAAATTAGAAACAAATTCAACTTTTTTGTCCAAAAAGTGAAATAATACAAATTTCAACTTTTTTTCTCACGAAAGTGAAAAAACCCAATTTAATTTTTTTTATTTAAAAAAGTGACAAAGTCCCATTCTGAGTGGGGAATTAGAAAAATCTACTTTTTAGATCCAAAAAGTTTAAAAATCCATATTAATTTTTCTCTTCAAAAAAGTGACAAAGTCCTATTCTGAGTGTGGACTTTGAAAAAATTTCAACTTTTTTCATCCAAAAAGTGAAAAAAATCCAAATTGAACTTTTTTCATCTAAAAAGTGACAAAGTCCTATTCTGAGTGGGGACTTAGAAAAAATGTCAACTTTTTTCATCCAAAAAGTAAACAAATCCAAATTACATTTTTTTCTTCAAAAGGGTGACAAGGTCCCATTCTGATTGGGGACTTGGAAAAAAAATTCATCCTTTTCATCCAAAAAGTGAAAAAATCCAAATTAAACTTTTTTTATCCAAAAAGTGACAAAGTCCAATTCGGATTGGGTACTTAAAGCTTAAAGAAAGAATTCAACTTTTTTGTCCAAAAAGTGAAATAATCTTAATTGAACTTTTTTCATCCAAAAAGTGAAAAAGTACAAATTCATCATTTTCTTCAAAAAAGTGACAAAGTACAATTCTGAGGGGGACTTAAAAAAAATATCAACTTTTTTGTCCACAAAGTGAAATAATCCTAATTGAACCTATTTCATCCAAAAAGTGAAAAATGCAAAATAAAATGTTTTCTTCATAAAAGTGACAAAGTCCCATTCTGAGTAGGGACTTAGAAAAAATACAACTTTTCATCCAAAACATGAAATAATACAAATTTCAACTTTTTTTCTTCAAAAAAGTGATAAACTCCCATTTTGAGTGGGGACTTGGAAAAAAATTCAACTTTTTAGATCCCAAAAGTTTAAAAATCCAAATTAATTTTTCTCTTCAAAAAAGTGACAAAGTCCTATTTGGAGTGGGGAGTTGGAAAAAAAATCAACTTTTTTGTCCAAAAAGTGAAATAATCCTAATTGAACATTTTTCATCCAAAAAGTGAAAAATGCAAATTACATTTTTTTCTTCAAAAAGGTGACAAGGTCCCATTCGGAGTGGGGAATTAGAAACAAATTCAACTTTATTCATCCAAAAAGAGAAAAAATCCAAATTCAATTTTTTTTTCCTTCATAAAAGTGACAAAGTCCCATTCGGAGCCGGGACTTATTAAAAAAATAAAAATAAAAATGCAGCTTTTTTTTCTTCCAAAAAGTGAAATTGTACAAATTCATCTTTTTTTTCAAAAAAGTGACAAAGTCCCATTCTGAGTGGGCACTTGGAAAGAATGTCAACATTTTTCATAGAAAAAGTGAAAGAAATCCAAATTCATTTTTTTGTCATCAAAAAAGTTACAAAGTCCCATTCGGAGTGGTGACTTAAAAAAAATTATTATTTTTTTGTCCAAAAAGTTTAACAATCCAAATTAAATTTTTTTCTTCAAAAATTGTACAAACTCTCATTCCGAGTGGGGACTTGGAAAAAATGTCAACTTTTTAAATCCAAAAAGTTTAAAAACACAAATTAAATTTTTTTCTTCAAAAAAGGGACAAAGTCCCATTCGGAGTGGGGACTAGAAAAAATGTAATTTTTTTTTCTCCAAAAAGTGAAAACATACAAACTTCAACTTTTTTTCAAAAAAGTGAAAAAATCCCAGTCCGAGTGCGGACTTAGAAAAAAAATTCAAATGTTTTCATCCAAAAAGAGAAAAAAATCTAAATTCAAATTTTTTCTTCAAAAAAGTGACAAAGTCCCATTCTGAGTGGAGACTTTGAAAATATTTCAACTTTTTTCATCCAAAAACTGAAAAAGTGCAAAATTATGGTTTTCTTCAAAAAAGTGACAAAGTCCCATCCTGAGGGGGGACTTGGAAATAATGTGACTTTTTTCGTCCAAAAAGACAAACAATCCATATTCAAATGTTTGCTTCATAAAAGTGACAAAGTCTCATTCTCTGGGGATTTATAAAAAATTAAAATGTTTTGCCCAAAAATTGAAAAAATCCAAATTTAACTTTTTTCATCCAAAAAGCGAAAAAGTACAAATTCATTTTTTTCTTCAAGAAGTGCCAAAGTCCCTTTCTGAGTGGGGAAAAAAATCCAAAATAATTTTTTTTTTTTTTTTCAAAAAAGTGACAAATCCCATTCTGAGTAGGGACCTGGAAAAAATTTCAACTTTTTTCATTCCAAATTTCAACTTTTTTTGTCCGAAAAGAGAAAAAATACAAATTCAATTTTTTTTCTTTAAAAAGTGAAAAAAATCAAAATGTAAGTTTATTTTTCTTCAAAGAAGGAACAAATTCCCATTCTCGCAGGGGACTTGGAAGCACTTTTGACTTTTTTCAAAAGTTGAATTCTTTTCTAAGTTGACATGTGTGCCGCTTCCCATGTCAGTATAGTACATTTTGACTTTTTAGATGGAAAGATCAACTTTTTCGATCCAAATATTGAAAAAGTGCAAATTCATAGTCTTTGTTAAAAAAGTGACATTCTGAGTGGGGACTTACAAAAAAAAAAAATGTCAACATTTTTCATCCAAAAAGTGAAAAAATCCAAACTTACCTTTTTTCATCCAAAAAAGTGAAAAAGTACAAATTCATCTTTTTCTTAAAAAAAGTGACAAAGTCCCATTCTGAGTGTGGACTTGGAAAAAAATTAAACTTTTTCCATCCAAAAAGTGAAAAAATGCAATTTCATTGTTTTCTTTAAAAAAAAGTAACTAACTTCCCTTCTGAGCGAGGACTTAGAAATATTTTCAACTTTTTCCATCCAAAATGTGAAAAAGTGCAAAACCATTATTTTTGTGAAAAAAGTGAGAGTCCCATTCTGAGTGGGGGCTTAGAAAAAATTCTAACTTTTTTCATCCAAAAAGAGAAAACGTTCTAATTCATTGTTTTTGTAAATAAATAAAAAAGTGACAAAGTCCCATTATGAGTGCAGACGTAGAAAAAAACGTCAACATTTTTTATCCAAGAAGTGAAAAAATCCAAATTCACATTTTTTCTCCCAAAAAGTGACAAATTCCCGTTCTGAGTGGGGACTTGGAAGAACTTTTGACTTTTTTCAAAAGTTGTTTTTTTTCTAAGCCCCATCTCATTCTGAGATGAGACTTAGAAAAGAATTCAACTTTTTTCTTAGTTGACATGTTTGCCGGTTCCCATGTAAGACTGGGACCTTTTGACTTTTTGGATGAAAAGATCAATCTTTTTCATCCAAAAAGTGAGAAAAAAAGTCCAAATTCCAACTTTATCTTCAAAAAAGTGACAAAGTCCCATTTTAAGTGGTGAACTTTGAAAAAAATTCACATTTCCGCAAAAGAAGATTTTTTTAATATCCCATCTCATTCTGAGATGGGACTTAGAAAAGAATTAAACTTTTGTCAAAGTTGACATGTTTGTAGACTCCCATGTCTAATGAGATATTTTCACTTTTTGGATGAAAAGAGCAACTTTATTCATCGAAAAATTCCAAATTCATTCTTTTCTTCAAAAAAGTGACAATGCCACTTTTGAGGGCAAAACTGATGCTTTGTGTGAACGTCAGGACAATGGTAGTGGTCCCAAGCAATATGCCGGACAGCAGCATTGGGTGAGGGTGGGGGGCACAAATGGAGGTTTGGGAGGACAGAAATGAATGCACCCTGATATGTCTGACTGCAAGATAATGGATAGAACATAGTCAAAATAATCAATCAAAATACAGAGGAAACATCAATTCCATGTATTGTGGAAAAAAAGAACCATATGTAATAAAAGAACAATAGGAAAAAAAAAGCTTCAGAACAATGTAACCCTCATAAGAATCATTAATTATAAGTGGATACTTCTGTGGTGTATACAATAAAGTTAAGATGCATATCATCTTTCACAGGCATCTTGAACACACAGTTGTGTGACAAACAACTCATTCCGTTGCAATGCATGTTGTTACCATGAGTGCATTACGAGAATGCCATTACTAGGCATAACCTCTAACATTCATGCATTTACAACGTAATTCATTGTAAAGGCATGCGTGGTAAAGGCATATGCATAGTAAAGGTTTTCCTTGACCCCTGCCCTGAGTCCTAAGCGTGGTGTGATCCCCAGCCCCAGCCCTTCTAAAAATTACCCAACCCCTGCCCTAAGCCCTAAAACCAGACCCCAGCATGACACCCACTTCCCCCGGCCTCCAGCCCTTTTAAGAACTCCTGACCCCTGCCCTAATCCCTAAAATGAACCCCAGTGTTAAACGACACACCGCCCCCAACCTTTCTAAAAACGACCTGCCCCATGCCGTAAGCCCTAAAACCAGACCCCAGCATGACACCACTCAGCCCCCCCAGCTACTTTAAAAACTACCCGACCTCTGCCCTAAGCCATAAAACCAGGCCCCAGGGCGATACTTCCCCCACTGGCCCCCAGCCCTTCAGAAAACGACATGACCCTTGCTCTAAGCCCTAAGACCGGACCCTATCGTGACACCCCCCAAATCTCGGCCCTTAGCCCTTCCAAAAAAAATAAAAAATACCAGTCCCCTGCCCTGAGTCCTAAAACAGTACCCCTTTGCCCACTGACCTGAGCGCTAAAACAGTCCCCAGCCCTAAAACCGACCCCAACCATCCAGCGAAACCCCCCCACCCAAGCTCTATAATACCCCCCAGCTCAATCCACCTTACCTCCCTCTCCACAATGAAGAGCCAGCTCTTCTGAGGCACAGCGCAGGTCATTCGAGGAAATGGAAGGATCTCTCAGTTTCCTCTAATGACGCAGAGAGCCTTTACCACCATAACCATGCATAGCCCTTACAATGCATACCTTTACAAGAAAACTTGTTGTAATGGTAGTGGTAAAAGCTATTCGTGGTAATGGTGCATACGTTGTAATGCATGCGTGGTAAAGGCCATGTTGTAATGGCTGTTTCCCTGAACACACATATAATACAGTGTACATACACAGCAGAAACATACACTAGGACTTGTATCATTCATTGAACAACTGTTAACTATGAGCATAATGCCAACTCCATATAATACAGAAGTATTTGTTGTATATGAAGAGTAAGGGCCGTTATTGTGATTGTGCTATTGCACTAACCAGAATGGTAATTTCTTCTCTTTATTTCAAGTCATGTTCCACAGTGTGGAGCAGTCCACTCAGAAGCACACAGAAAGTGGATGCGCTTTGGTAGAGGCACCACTCACAGGGACCTGCAGAACATGTGTCACGGGTTGCCATCTTAGATCTTCAGCATTACAACCTTGTGCCAAAAAAACATTGTATTGTACCAACGGAGTATTCTGTATAGCAGTGTAGACAACTCTTGTGGTGTAGAATTCTCAAATTTGACCTTCTCAGGTGTCTGTCCCAGATATTTTAGATGGCAAGGACACCATCTCACATGCACCACAATTGATGTGTTGAAGCTTTAACAGCTTTTTTTAGTGTGAAGGCAGGAGCGGCTTCAGTCTGTGTAAAGTGGTGGGCGGGGGCACAAAAAAAATTACAAATTAAAAAATGGAAAAAAAAAAAAAAAACACCTTACCTTACTCTTTACCAGACCCCTCATCGATCCTCTCACAAGCAGGCACAGGCTCCCAGCCTGGCCGGCGGCCAATCCTAATGCTGCTCTCATGCTGCTGGTCACATGAAAGCAGCGTTAGGATTGGCTGGAGCGCCCTGACGCGGCGCTCCGAGGCAGACTGGTAGCCTCTGTCTGCTGTCTCCAACCCAGCAACACAGTGCTGGGTTAGAGAAAGCATAATCCGCATGTGTGTTTGGCTGGCCCGAGACGGCCAGCCAAACACACATGTACACTGAGGAGTGCACACCCCTCCCCCTCCGTGTTTATCATTCCCCATGGCCCGCCCCTTAAAAAATAAAAACGATAGTAAACATTATTTATTATTGTTTTTATTTTTCAGTTTGCAGCTGCCGCTCCTGGCCGGGGAGCCGCCGTCGTGTGCAGATCAGATTACAAATGGACAAAGATTTTGGTGTTGAAAGAGTATGCATATGTACTACAGGAGCTGCATTTGATGTAGGCAACAATTCCAGAGTAAAAGAATAGAGGCATGATTCGTGGAGTTAGCTTGGGCTTTTCTTTAACCTCTACGCTGCCAGGCCTTTTCCCCCTCCTGTGCCAGGCCTTTTTTTTGCCTATTTGGAATAGTTCTGGCTTAGGCCCTCATAACTTATTGTCCACATAAGCTACCCACGCCAAATTTGCATCCTTTTTTTCCCCCCCAACATCCTAGGGATTCTAGAGGTACCCAGACTATGTGGGTTCCCCTGAAGGAGGCCAAGAAATTATCCAAAATACAGTGAAAATTTTGTTGTTTTTTTTTCTCAGAAAAATTGGAATAAGGGGCTGCAGAAGGCGGCTTGTGGTTTTTTCCCTGAAAATGGCATCAACAAAGGCTTTGCAGTGCTAAAATCACCAGCTTCCCAGCTTTCAGAACAAGCAGACTTGAATCAGAAAACCACATTTTTTAAACACAATTTTGTCATTTTACTGGGACATACACAATTTTTACTATTTTTTGAGCTTTCAGCCTCCTTCCAGTCAGTGACCGAAATGGGCGTGAAACCAATGCTGGACCCCAGAAACCTAAACATTTCTGAAAAGTAGACAAAATTCTGAATTCAGCACAGGGTAATTTGTGTAGATCCTACAAGGGTTTACTACAGAAAATAACTGGAAAAAAAAAATTTGAAATTGAGGAGAAAAAAACAGCAATTTTTCTCTACGTTTTACTCTGTAACTTTTTCCTGCAATGTTAGATTTTTTAAAGCAATATACCGTTACGTCTGCTGGACTCTTCTGGTTGCGGGATATATAGGGCTTGTAGGTTCATCAAGAACCCTAGGTACCCAGAGCCAATAAATGAGCTGCACCCTGCAGTGGGTTTTCATTCTATACCGCGTATACAGCAATTCATTTGCTGAAATATAAAGAGTGAAAAATAGCTATCAAGAAAACCTTTGTATTTCCAAAATGGGCACAAGGTAAGGTGTTGAGGAGCAGTGGTTATTTGCACATCTCTGAATTCCGGGGTACCCATACTAGCATGTGAATTACAGGGCATTTCTCAAATAGACGTCTTTTTTTACACACTCTCTTATATGTGGAAGGAAAAAATGTAAAGAAAGACAAGGGTCAATAACACTTGTTTTGCTATTCTATGTTCCCCCAAGTCTCCCGATAAAAATGATACCTCACTTGTGTGGGTGGGCCTAGCACCCGCGACAGGAAATGCCCCAAAACACAACGTGGACGCATCACATTTTTTGACAGAAAGTAGAGGTGTTTTTGGCAAAGCGGCTACCTGTAGATTTTGGCCTCTAGCTCAGCCAGCACCTAGGGAAACCTACCAAACATGTGCATTTGTGAAAACTAGAGACCTAGGTGAATCCAAGATGGAGTGACTTGTGGGGCTCTGACCAGGTTCTGTTACCCAGAATCCTTTGCCAACCTCATAATTTGGCTAAAAAAACAAGTTTTCCTCACATTTCGGTGACAGAAAGTTCTGGAATCTGAGAGGAGCCACAAATTTCCTTCTACCCAGCGTTCCCCCAAGTATCCCGATAAAAATTATACCTCACTTGTGTGGGTAGGTCTAGCGCACGCAACAGGAAATGCCCCAAAACACAACATGGACACATCACATTTTTTCACAGAAAAGAGGTGTTTTTTTTTTTTACAAAGTGCCTACATATGGATTTTGGCCTCTAGCTCAGCCGGCCCCGGGGGGGGAGGGGGGCATAAATGGCCTAAAATAAATATCCTCCCCCAACCCCCCGGGGAGCGACCCCTGCCTAGTGGTTTCTGCTCCCCTTGGGGGCAGATCAGCCTCATTAAAATAGGCTGATCTAATGGCCTAAAATAAATTTGCCCCCCAGGGGAACGACCCTTGCCTGAAATTCACAAAGAAAAAAAAACGTGCTGGTGTCTAATGGTTTCTGTCCCCCTTGGGGGCAGATTGACCTCATAAATATAGGCCAATCTGCCCCCAAGGGGGGTAGAAATGGCCTAAATGTAATTTGCCCCCTAGGGGAGCGACCCTTGCCTAAGGGGTCACTCCTCAACCTCTAAAACGAAGAAAAAAAATATATATTCCTGGTGCCTAGAGGTTTCTGCCCCCCCCCCGCCCCCCGGGGGCAGATCGGCCTAATAGGCTGATCAGGCCCAGGGGGGGGGGGGGGGGGGGGCAGAAAAGGCCTTAAAAAAAAAAGACCCCCCTGGGAGCGACGCGTGCCCAAGGGGTCGCTCCCCTCATGCCAGTCAAAGAAATCCCTGGTGTCTAGTGGGCGTTTCAAAAGCTGAGAGAGACTTCAAAGGGAAGGAAATTAATTTCCTTCCCTTTGAAGTCTCTCTCGGCCTCCTCCACGTGATCGGAAGAGAAATGCTTTGCATTTCTCTTCCGAGCGCGCTGGAAGCTGAGCTTCCAGCGAGAAGTAGGAGGCCTCTGTGACAATCAGCGCGCGGTGCACGCCAACGGCACGGGGGGTCAGGGGTGGAAGGGGAAGCGATTCCCCTTCCATACACGTCCGGGTGGTGTGGGTGGGTGGCCCATGGGGGGAGCGCTAGCGCTCCCCCCGGTTCCCGGGTGCAGGACGAGGTGATCTCGTCCAAGGCACCGGACTAGATCACCTCGTCCAAGGCACAGAACAGGTTAATATTTCCAGTGAAGGGCAAAGAAGCTTCTTTAGGGAGCTATAAAGATTGGTCAGTATATTTCAGTTAGGGCATAGTTACGGTGGGGGAGTTTGGGGTGTTACACCCCACTAAAAAAAAAATATTCTGCAGTACATAGTTGGTACAAGTGCTTTCAGTTGGATAATGTGAGTGTCAGATTTCACCTGGGATTTTTACATGCAGACTCTGACAAAAACACACACTCTGGTCTCTGTTTTGAAGGCCTTAAAATCTGCTGATCAGTTTGAAAAATACTGCTTTTCAAGTACCCCAAACAATTCACAGTCTTGTCTCTTTCCACTGCCCCTTTAGCCCTCTCATGTTTTGCTTCTCAAATAATGTGTTTTAACAAGATGTCCCTGCGTGATTGTTGGGGAATCTGATGCTCACATCCCCCTATCATACTAACCAAGCTACACACCTAATTTCAATGTTTCATGTAACACCAGTCTGTTTTCTGGACTTAACAGTCTCAATATATTCTCTACCCCATAATCTGTCAATTTGGGTATTAGATTCATTAAAAGTTCTCAGTAAGAGAAACTTGCTTCTAAGATGCAAAAATTGAGTGATAGGTAAACTGCCTCAAACTACATGGACGACTATTGGAATTCGTAAGTACAGGATTCCTATATGTAGGTTTGCCATTTAAGGAAGTTAATAAATATTCAGAAGCAAACTTAAAACTCACTTCCAAGAAATGGATGGATTTTGGATTGTACATCATGGTGTTTTCTATGCATGGGCAACGACTATGCAGTGACGTAAGAAAGTCTTCCAGTGTCTAAGGGTCTCTCATTCAAATCATCAAACATTGTCAATGTAACCGGGCCAGAGGGTAATGTATTGTTCCAAAGAGCTATGGATGGTGAAGATGTGTTGGTTTTCATAATGGTCCAAATACAATTTCACTAGGCTGGGCGTGACGGTCTTGCCCATTGTTACTCCTTTAACTTGATAAGGAGCAAAAGATGTTTTAGACAATGCAATGTCAAAAAGAGTGTGTTAAAGAGAGTAGGTGCCTGTGTTGGATCAGGGCAAGTGCTATACCCCGTTGACAGAGAGATCCTTTGGTGTGAAGTCAGTAAACAGGGACAGAATATCTTGTCACCAACAACTGGAATCAATGTTGAATGGAAAGCCTTCAAGTAGTAGTGATGAATACGTGATGTCACATACGTAATTAGCAGTTTGGCGTAGAATGGGCTTCAGAATAATATATTGGCATAGAGTCTTTAAAACAGACCCCCCCCCACCCAGAAATAACAGTATGTCCAGGGGATATATTTCGCTTTCTTATAAAGTTTGGCAATATATAGATGGCAGGAATGTGGACAATTCAGAAATTGATGTTCCAGTTTGTTTACAAATCCTTCTTTTAGTTCTACATCAGTGATTTGTTTAATATGGTGACTGATTTCACAAATCAGATCTCCCAGTAATTGTGTGTAATGCTGCATGCTTGTTAACTGCCTCTGTTCTTCCTAATTGTATTTGCAAGTATCTATGACAATTCCACCTCCTTTGTCGGCAGGTTTGAAGGTGATGTCATCAAGTAGTAAGCGGTCTCAAGAACTATTTAACTTCTAACACGATCCATAAGCTCAGAAAAACAGCTGATTTCTTAGTCACACACTACGGCAAGGTCAGAGGCAGAGGTTGGGTTGTGGTCACTCAAACCAACAAAGGGAATGGTAAACCAGCCACCAAGTCTACTCTTGTTAGAGCATAACTCTACACCAGAGACACTGACCATGGACTCCGTTTCAAAAATATGAAAACACAGATGTCATCCCAGATTTCTATTTTTAAGCAGGGAGTTATTATTTGTACCCACGAGACCAGACTTTTTTTCCCCAATATTAAAAATGACTATCAAAAATTATTTCATAATACACATTTACATTAATAAGAACAATTAAGATCTAATTCAATGTGACATCATTGCCTGTGCCCAAATCGACTAACTTTTCCCAGCACAAGGAGTCACTACAGCAATCTAGGCCTTTGCAAAGTTATCTGCAAAGAACTAGACATGACTAGCGAGGCACACCACTAAATAAAACATCAGTAACCTTGAAAAAGAAGCTCTTACTAGCCTTAAAAACAATGCTAACAACATCAAATCTGCCAGAAAATGTGTTGCTACAGTCATAATACTTTCAAATGTAATCAGCAAGTACTAAGAATTAACTACCATGGGCCACAGTAAGTGTAGTTGGCAGGGTTTGGCAGACGTACATGAACTCCGTGATGAGAAAGTACATATATGTACTATGTTCTAACGTATGTGTGTCACATCAAGAGAAGGATCCATTATATATGTCCCAGGTCCTAAGTCAAGACTCTGTGTGGAGGTCTCCAGATTACTTTCACCTCATTAGTGACTGCCTGCCCCACTCAGCCCCAACACACTCTTCAGTACTTTGGACAACATTCACGCCTGACAGATGCCAAGCCTCAAGTCCAGTGCTGTAACGCATGTCACCACAAATCTTCTGTGTACTGGCCCCTATAGGATCACTTGGGGGAACATCACTACATCCTGAGGAAAGGTCAGCCACTTGTTTGCCACCCTTGATGGAACATGATTCGACACATCAGACCTGCATTCAAACTATTCACATGAGCATCCACACTTCCTCTACACTGCCAACACCAAGTTCGGCCCACAAGGGTGAGTCTCTCTTTTGATTCAAAACCAGACAGGATCTACACCAGGTCTAGGCCTTTGAGCCTCAGCCTTCACTGCATGCCACCTCACGATGACCGCACCAAAGACTACCTGAGGAATCTCTCTAGGCGAAGGCAGGATCCGTTTTAATCAAGATGGCGAAGTGGTGCTCACCATGGTGGGGGCACTTATGCTGGAGCTTAAAGTGTACAACATCGGCACTGAAGGCCTCATTCACACTGCAACTTAGTCAGCAGCAGTCCTATGCCACAAACAACAGTGTTAAAACAGAAAGAGCATCTTGATGCAGCAGCATGATCATAAACATCGAGGCCAGATGAGCAACCACAGAAGCAAGATGAGCAACCACAGAAGCACGATCTTCGTTGCTTGAACAGCTGACTTCACCCCTCCCATGCGTCTGTTATTTGTTATGACGCAATCGATGTTGTAGATTCTCACCTCATTATTTTGATTTTTGGTCACAGCAACCTATAGGTCATAGGATGCAAGACTACTGGATGTTCCTTGCTGATTTGAAGTCCTTCCAGTACCTCTTTCATTCTACACATCTGTTGATGAAAAGGGGGTGCCATTCTTCAAGCAAATGTTGTGCCTGAACAATCAGGCTTCCCACGCTCCTGCTGCCAGGTGGAGAAGACATCAGCTCTCCTTGGCAGACTGGCATCAGGGATTCTCTAAAGATCAGCTGTTTCAGATAAATCTTTAGCCCCTTCTAAACACGGATGGCTGTCAATGCCGCTGTAAATGGCAGGAATTATGGTCAACTAGGTTCTGCCAGACAGGGTGATGAGATGCTGTGTGATGTCAGCAACAGGCAAAGTTATGTAGGAATGGGACCTATCTCCCAAGGCAGAGCTCTTCGGCTGCACACTTACTGACAGCATGTCATTAGTCAAGACTTCTCTTTTGCAGAACAGACATGTTGCTCTTCATTGTCCGGGACTCACCTGCAGAAATTGTAATCACTCTTCCATCTTTTGGGGGAACACTTGTTCTCCTGACCGAACATTAGCGCTTTCTTCTCTGCCTATATCCAGAGCTATGCATGCTGGCATAGAGGGTGCAGACATGGCTGAGGTGGTTCCTCTAACACAGTTTGATCTCTTCACTACCTATGAATAGGCAGACCAGGACTAATGTGGTCAGTTGTTGGTGGGATTCTGTGATTTCACCATTATCTGATGCGGAAACTTACATACATCACAAATGAGCATGATCCATCTTTAGAGAGGAATCTCTTAGAATCGTTCCACTGCACATGGCTAAGACACTACTTGGTAAAAGAGCTCAATTATGGCAGTGACTTGGAGCTACTGCCTGGAGTTGTCATGCAGTGGTGTTCCACTAGATTGTTCAAAGTGGGGCCCACTAGGCTGTTGGTTGGTAAATGGTACTCCTAGCAATTGTTAGTGAACAAGAGATTTTAGGTCCCTGCTGCTGCTCCCAATCTTCGCTGGCTTCAAAGAGGAATTGTTCAGACGTCCTGGTGAACCCAGTTTGTTCACCAGTGACTGTAAGCAATGAGGAATCCTGAGGTTTTCAGCTACTTTCATCAGATCCAAAGAATTGCGGGAGGATTATACAGTGCCTATCTTCCCCCCGCTTGAAATTGAAGTGAAACACCATCATCTGCCTAAGTACAATATTCTAGTGGCTTTTGGCTGCTAAACCCTATGTTAACTTTGAACCTTTCATGGTCACGCGTGGATGGCACTTTCCCATGGTGTCTGGGGTTGAGAGGAGACACTCTCCGGAGCATCAGTGGGCTGTTGATGCTCTCCCAGCTCTGTGAGAAGTGCTTTGTCCTCTTGGTCTAGTGGATTCACATTCACTGTGTGATGCCTCATGCCTTGGAAGTGGGGGTCTAACAAGTGTGTGCTTGCAGGGCCGGATTAGGAACCCAAAGCAGCTCTGGCAATTTTGTCAGACCAGCTTGGGCACGGAGGCTGGAAACGAGTGAGTGGATTATGCTGGATTGCTGCTTTTGTTACTGAGGGCCAATATTGCAGCACCATTGCAAAACTGACCCCTGCCGTTCCAAACGCCCAGGAAAAGGCCCGATACCTGGTATGGCCAGTCCAGCCCTGCACGCTTGCATCCATCTCACGGACTGCAGAGGCAAGGGCCTTGAGCCAGGGAAACATCACTTGACTTGGTCTTTACTTGCCCAACTGACAACTTCTACTATCTGGATAAGGGCCAACTTCGATGAGGCAACTCCATTATGGCAGTGGGATCACTGCAGCAACTCTTGGTTGCTGGTAACGAACCTGGACAGCTTTTCCCCTCTCCACTGCTGGCTGTTCATGAGGTCTCTCTCTGACCTTCTGCTCCCACAGAGCTATCCCAGAATGGTGGGAGCTTCTGGGCAGTGGTGTCTTGCTTTAGTGTTCACAATGCAGATAACCGACTTTGCAGTATGCTCTGCAGGTGTTGCACCTTTACATATTTTTAACCTGACTGGAACGATGTGGAAATATGGAGGCACTATGCAGCATGTGAAATAAATTTACAAGTCTCTTCTTGTAAGAGGCTGATTTTCTACAAGATACAATACAAGGGTTCGGATTATGCTTCAAGATAGCATTTTATTTGCTGCAGCGGTCACCTCCAAAGAGTATCAAAATGAAACTCTGGCAAAAGCAGCTGACCTTTCCCTCAGCCTTTGATGTCTTTTATTGCACTAAAAAAAAAAACACTTTACCACACTACACATGCGTCACGATTTCCAGGCGCCTTCAAGCAAACTTTTCATGTAGCACCCTTAAACCACAAGAACAGGATGTTAAAACACAGAGATAACATTTCTAGAACATAGGGTGATTAGTCCATCTACAAGTTTTGAAAGTAACTCTAAGAAACCAGCACATTTGCAACAAATGAAATTTAAACAGGACTAACGAAGGCATACATTTTGCTCCTAGCACAGAACAAATGGAACTGAAATGGTAGACAAAACAGAGCCCTCACGCCAAGTTAAGAAATCCATTTACCATAGGCAGCAGTGGAGTGGGTCTGCTCAGATAAAGCAAACACAATGATTTCTGTTAAATACCTTCCTGTGTGCATTGAAACACGTACAACTATCTAATAATGCTTCTTGTTAAGATTATGAAGATGGGAAGGTGTGAGTCTGTAGATGGCAAGGTGCGGTGCTTGGCACTTCCGAGGCTCCTCAAAGGTAAAAAAAAAAAAAAAAAAAAAAAAAAGAAGAAGAAGAAGAAGAAAGGAGGAGTAGTTTGAACCTTTGAACATTATTTGCACCTTCTATAAATGGTGCAACATTTGAGATCGTCTTGTGGTGTCCCAGCATTTGCTCGAAAACCAGGACAGGCTCCCCAGCAATCCTGGCACTGCTTACATGCTAGGCATAGCATGTAAGCAGTGTCAGGATTGGTCTGAGCGGCAGTCACTGCCGCACAGACACAAGCCTGGGGTCTTTTTCTGTTCCTCTAGCCTGGCTGTGTATACAGCTGTGTTGAAGAAGGTGCGCACGTGTGTTTGGTTATCCTTAGACGGCCGGCCAAACACACATGCGCACTTAGTGCACTCTCCCCTCCCCCCCTCCCCAACAACCTCCCCATGGCCCAGCCCAGCCTCTCCCTGCACCTGCTGGCTGAGCCAGCAAATGAAAAATGATGACAAATAAAACAATAGCAATCTATTGTTTTAGTTTTCATCTGCTGGCTCAGACAGGGGGGCGTGAGTTGTGTTACACTGTTTACAAATGAACAAGGGAAACGACATGTTAAACATTGCGTGCAAAACGTTCCATACTCTGCTGTTACCATGAAATATCTTCCTCCATTGAACAATAACTAAGTGCTCACCGATCCACTTTAGAGACGCTGGTCCTTCTTGGACTCTAGTGTGCTTTGCTGATTAAATCGGACTCTAAGCATCCCAGAAATGTACATATAGCCAGTGGCGTGGGTAAGGAGATACTAGATTTTTAGCAAGTTGTCGAAGAAATTAAAAAAGCATAACGCTAGAAAGAAGTCTGGAAAATATGAAAACAGAGGAAGGTCAGGCAAGTTCTGTAAAATGAAGGTACGGTAGCATGGGAAGGTCTCCGTACATTTGAACATTTGTTGCCTTACGAGGGTGGAACTTGCAGAAAGTTGTGGTGAAATAATTAAACTAGTAAACAGTAATGGACATACTAACAGACGTCTTCATGAAGGAGACAAAAGAGAAGCAACGCTTCTACTCTTTGCAGGCTCGCCTATAGCACTTCCTCTTGCGCGGTTTCAGTCACGATGGTACACAGAGAGTGAAGTTGCACCGATCTCACGTCATCGTCGAGAAAATCAAAGCCGCCGAACTGGTCGCGTGCACGCCCTGTAAATCCGCGTACAGCCAAGAAGGGAGGCGAGGGAAAGGGCCACTTACGCGAAGGGCGATGCAGAACTTCCAGACAGTCCTCGGGCAGTGCGTAAAGCACAAGACCGCGCTAGGCTACGGGGCCCTGTCTCTCCTGGCGGCCGGCGGGGAGCAGCTCTTCTCTCAGGTGGTCTTCCAGTGCCCCTGCAACGCCTGGAGCTTTAGCTACAGTCTGGTCTCCATGCTGGTGCCCGCTCTGGTGCTGCTGCTGCTCGGCTTCCTGCTCAACTCGCGCACCTGGCGGCTGCTCACGGGCTGTTGCGCCCCTTTTCCAGGGCGCAGCTCCCGCCGCTGCCGGCTGCGAGTCCTCGGGCTGCTGGCGGCCGGCGCCTCGGTGGCCCCCTTCACCTGGATCGCCGTGGCCTTGCTGAACGCAGCCTACTACGAGTGTTTGGTTACCGGGGAGCAGCCGCTGGCACCCCCCTGGCTACGGACGAGGCTGTGCCTGGACAGGGGTGAGGCGTGCATGGGAGACCTGCATCGTATGCCTTGCGAATCGGGGGAGGAGGCTCAGCAGGTGATTCGCTACCTGCGGGCGGAGTCTCAGGTAATCGTACGTCAGGCCACCATTAGCCTGCTGTTGAATTCTTTGAAGTGACACGTTTTCCAACGCAGACCAAGTACTTGGCCGGGGGCTGTGTATAATTTTTACGTCTACCCAAGCTTTTAAACCACCTACAGTTTGCATTCTGAGGTTTTCAGACATGTTTACAAATGAAAAGAGAAACAAAACTACAAGGCACAGAAAGCGGCTTTTTTGTTGGCTGGAAAGCCCCTTCTGGGTTAATTTGTCTCCCACTTTGGGGTTATGGATGAAGATGCCGCTCATGCGATGGGCCCACTTAGTGGTTTGTATCCCAACTCCCAACGCTTTCCCAGCACGTCATTACTTTTGCTAGCTTTCCCTAATGCGGTGCTTAGTCTCAAATTCTTCGTGTTCGGCCCTTCGGACCTCTTAGGGATCCAATGGAGGCTCCAGACCTGAAAGGATCGATCCCATAGTGGCGCTTTTGTAAAGCTGTCCTCTAAGAAGTTCTCCGTGCTATGATATGATTCACAGATGAAGCTCCGGGGTCGCTTATGGAACTCCTGGAAGAATGTTGTCTCTTCCTACTGTTCTACATGCAAATGTGCACTGTGAGAAGGAACTACGTTTCAGCCCACAAGATGAGGAAGTCCTTTCAGTTTCCAGTTGTTAGACAAGCTACTTCCCTAGGAGTCAAGGTCCTCATTCTCACATTCAAGGCACTACACAACATAGGCCCTGCCTACCTCCACTCTGCGATACTCATAGTCGCACATATCCCACGCATACACAGAAAAAGATCGGAAGCCAGGCCTTCTCATACGTCGCTCCTGAAGGGTGGCACAACCTCCCACTTCACATCAGAGTCCCCTCCCCCCCTCTTTTTGAGGTCGGCAAGAAGCTAAAGGCTTAGCTCTTTAAATAACGCTCTGCTCCAGACTCAGCCAGGCTGACATACTTGCTCATCACCAGGACCCCTTCTCAGGTGATACTGCGCTATACAAATAAACGTAACATTTATGAAGAGAGCTTCTTTGGCATTTGTGCTATGTTCTAGATTTTTGTTTGAGAGTGTCACTTGTACTACATGCAAAAAGCTCACATCCCAGGCTTCAGATTGATGCGATTCCGTTTGGTGAAATGGTCTGAGCTAGACGCAACTGTAGCTTGGACACTGATTTCTTTGAATGCATCAATGATATGGAGCACAGATTTAAGCAACGGGGATACAAACCATGTATTCTTAAGAAAGCCCGTAATAGGATTTTAAACATTTTAAGAAGTGACACTCTCAAACAAAAATCTAGAACATTTAATAGTAACATTTGTTGTGTAGCTGACTATTCACAAGACACCTCAATACTACGTCACAAAGACTCTGGGATAAAAGCGTTTTGCCCCCGTCACGTGATTCCCACTACTCTTTCTCTATTGATCGTACATTATCTTGAAGAGTTTTACTTGATGAAGATAAGCCATTTATTCATGTTAACACCTTACTTATATTTGGCCCTGAGGAAGTCAATGAGATTAATTTCTCGGAGACGAATGCGTGTTGGCTGTTGGATGTTGTTGTTATGACCACATATGGAATCTTTCTGATGTGATGAACATGTATGAAAACCTCGCACAAGAATAAAGACACTGAACTTTAACTCTGTTTGGATTATATATTGATTTTCCGAAGACCAAGAACCTAACTGTACAGACTCTTATCTTATTTCATACGAGTGCCCTGGCCTTTTGAATCCATCTGGACCAGGGGTCTTACCTGAGTTGAGATCTGATATAGCCATGCTTATCACTTTGGTCATAATCAGCTGTTCAAGTTCCAGAGTCAGAGAAGGGGGGTAGAAAGGAGATGGGAATATCCTTTATTAGTGGGGATGCAAGCTTCTGTGGGGGCACTGGAGTCACCACATATAATCCTTGATAATAAGCTGCAAAGACCTGGGCAACTTCAATTGTGCATTCAGAGGCTTCCGATAGGGTCATGAATGGCTGTTATAATCCTGGTTAAGGCATTATTAGTTGTCAACCAATATTAGAGCCTGCTAGAATTGTCCCTGTGTTCATAAACCCTCTGGGTCGATGTTCTCCAGCTTTGTCTGGCTTCTTCTAAGAAGATTTGCTTCAGCGTGGACCTCACCAGTGCCAGTTGGTGCTCAATGTCACCGGAGGGCCAGCCATAAGCCTGCCGCTCCAAAAAAAGGATCTGGGCTTCTAGATCCGTCACCTGCGCCAGTTGGCATGACTCCTTCTCCCTAATGTATCCCTTGATCAGACCCCACAGGGTGGGTTTACTGGATGCCCATAGGTTTCCAGCAAAGGGCACAATGTTGCAATTAAGCTTTAAAAAGATCTGAGGTTCCTCTTCTATGAAATTGGTGCAGTCTTGGTCCACAAGGTGCCAAGTGTTGATGTGCCACTGTCTTATCCAGGTGGCTGGTTGACACCTATTCGGTATAAGTCAATAAGGACGCTCAATGAAGGACCACACGCCAATTATGAATACAATTTAGCTTTACTATAATTTCAGGTAAATGCAGGCATTTAGCACATCAACAATAGTGGAATAAGAATAGCAATGAAAAGCATCTATTCATATATATGTACACTACAAAGAGTATCTATGTATACGTATGAGCAAAGAGTTCATTGACAGAATAAGAATAGCAATAAAAAAAGCATCTATATATATATAAGTACACTACAAAGAGCATCTATGTATACATCTGAGCAAAGATTTCATTGACAGATATAAACTTGGAATAACTGTATACCAAAATGTGATACACTACGATGTTCAGGGAGCAGAATATAAACGAGTTGAATACTTCAGATAAGCTTTGATTTACTGCACACTAAAATGCATATTTCAATTACTGTAGCAGACTCACACTACGATGTTCAGTAAGGAAGAAAAACTATAAACGAGCTGAATTTCTCAGATTACAAACACAGTGCAAGCATAATAATCAATCATAATAATAGAGCAGAGAAACAAAAAGCCTTTCATCCCTGGGTGGAACTTAATTTAGTCCACGAATGCTGGGAAGCCCTCTACTGCCCGTTTGGACCTCTCTCCCCCTCGAGCGTCACGGTCTTGGAACAGCAAAACAGGGAGGCAGCTCTGGGTCTGAAGATGACAGTTTCATAACTCCATCTGCGAGCTTCAATTCCCTCACCCACCTTTCAGTGTTTAAATAACCTGAAGCTTGGATTCTACACCCTTCCAGTATTTTCTAGCTATGTTATCAGTACATGTCTCTTGGCTGCCTTGCCATTCCCTGGCCATTGTTTTAATTCCATCTTTTACTGTGGTCTCGTTCTCAAGGTTGAGACTGAATCTCCTTCACAGCCCGTTTCTCACACGTGCAGCTGCGAATAAGTTTATCTACGGAATGTCAAAAGAAAACAAGCTTGAAAGCGAACATCGTGAATTTCTTCCACGTTGCTCTGGCTTCGGCAGGCATCACGCTCATCTACACTGTTCAAGCTAATTAACCCTTTGTGCCGCAATGTCTTCCGCACCTTTCCCTATACTGATCACTCCACCCCTTAGATGAGCGCGATGCTTGCGAAACCAGAAGTATTTATTGTAACACTTCGCTAGCTAGATTGCGACGAATACTTGTTAGCATTATTCTAAGCGCCTGCATTTTAGTATAAAGCTGGTTTGTGCGTACATATAGTCTACATAGTATAATCATTAGCGTGACACAGACAATCAATAACCAGATTAGCGGATGTAACACTATATGTAGCGTCTTCGTAGCTCCTGGTGCCCAACCTAAGAAGATGTCATACCAATGGTGCTCAGTTACTTGCTGGATGCGTGAAGCAGTGTGCATAAGCTGTTTGGCGTCTATGGTCATCTGTATGGTTGTATCCTTGGTATATTTAGCTGCCATGTCGAATTTAGCAAATGTGATTTGTGCGTAGCACCTGATTGCCTCTAATCTAGGTAGCTTCACAACAAGCGGGATGTTCCATTCTAACTGTGCTTGCATTTGCGTCTGTAATGTGGTTGTGGTGAACTTAGTTGGTCGGTATAGGATGTGAGTACTTATGTCAATAATGCTGGTAATATTGCACATACACATTACCTGCTCTCCGGTGGTTTGTACAAATCCGTTAATAAGTAAGGGATGATTAGTAACGTAACATATACTCTCTGTTCCTATCTGATATAAGTCTGTGCCATTAATAAGATAAGGTAACCATTCACATTCTCCTGGTATTGGTTGAAGGCATGGGTCTAGCGCCCGTCCAGTGTGGGTACATACCCACCCCTTAGACCAATCTGCACATCTAGTGGGATCTACGGTGTGATTTGTTTGATCAATCCATTTTTTGTCAGTGTGAGGTATCCACCATTCTTCACCTATTACTACAAGGAGCAATATAAAGGGGCACCATATTTCAGGAGGAAGATTACTTCTAGCTATATCAAAATGAGCATAACACATCTCTCCTTCACAATGAAATTGTATAGGCTTTACCCATATTTCCTCAGGCAAATGCAATTGTTGTCTCCAATATTTACCTTGAAGCTGTCCCCATTCCGCTTTGAAGTCTACATACTGTTGATTAACAATGCTTTGCCATAGTATGCACTGAATTCCTTTGGACATTGTTTGGGTGCTTTGAAAGCTTTTTCCAAATTGTTCATAAGTGAAATTATGCCATTGCCAATCACGATACAACCCACGCAGAACCTTCCATACTTCTTGTGAGTGTGTGGGCCCCCATTGTGAAATTACTTTTATGGCCCCCCCTGTACTATATCCTGTTGAAGATATCTTATTCCTGATGGCTTCAATATCGAAAGCGTTCAGGGCCCCTACCCCAACTCTGGTGGCCCCGGATATCATGGATCCTAGATCTATTCTGATGCGTAACTTCGGCAAGGGCCATAACTGTAGTGTCCATGGTGTGCATAATGGATCGTACTTAGAGACATTCCCCTTGGCAATAGTTATCTGTAACACAATATGGTTAATTATGCTTGCATGTAAAGCTTGCTTACATCCTATTCTATATCGAACTATGGAAACGTTTCCTAAATTGCTGACCATGCGTCTTTCGGCTACATAAAACATAAAGGCAGGCTGTTTGGAGTATCGAACTCCTATAGTTCTATTAGTCATTGTAACAACCACCATATGTCCTGGTAAAATATATTGTTTGCTTGAACAATCATAAGATCTACACGGATATGTCTGTACTGATGTAAAAGGTACAGTGATATCACAATATTTACATATCCTGTTTAGCATGTAATTCAAAGCCTGTACCTTTGCGGGCATTCCCTGCAACTCGTTCAGTCCGTTGGCATGTCGGATTTGCTGTCCAGTTACCTTCCAGGTTACAGCTTTGGCAGCCATCCATTTGCCTCCAGGTACCTTCACGTTGCAGAGTGAAACATTTCCCTGGTCATCTGTTACATTAGCGGCTTGGGGTGCACAAGTGACATGAAGGTCCGTGATGACATTCTCTGCCACATTTGGTCGGACTAATATACTTTTTCCGGTTATAATCATGACCGCAAACAGGAACCACGTCATCGATGCAGATGTCATCATTTACCACCGTGGGGTAAGTCTCACTGCAGGTACAAATACAGGTACATTAGAATTCTTTAAAAGTACAACATACGTACTCCCCACCCCTTGACTCAATATCTCTCCTGCCTCTGGCTTTTTCCCTGAATAATGCACCCATGCTCTTCTTCCTGTGCTTCCAAATCCTCCTTCACCTCTCTGAGTGTTATCGGGGGGGGAGATCTTTCTTCAATGTGGGGGGTATACGCCTGTTCACAAATCAATTGGGCAAGTCTGTCATGTGCTTGATACAATACAGTAGCATCTCCTTGGTTCAGTAATACTACTTTAACCTCTCCTCTAAAATCTGGGTCTATGACTCCCTCTAGCACCGACACTCCCTTGATGGCTAGGCTGGATCGCGGGGCAATTCTACCGTATGTTCCAGGTGGTACTCTCACTCCTATTCCTAGGGGAATAGTCTTCACCTGTCCTACGGGTATTTCTCCATCCTCTGGAGCAAACAGGTCCAGTCCTATACTGCCAGAAGTAGCATGTAAAGGTAATCGAGCTCGAGGGTCTGTTTTCCAGACAATCATTGTGTGGGTGATTTCTTTATCATGCCCTGTCTTCCGAATGAAAGGAGTCTGCTGCCCCACTGGTCTATTGTTCAATTCGAACAAGGCTTTGTCTAAATTACTACTCCATCCTTTTAGAGTCTGATGTGCTGATAACTTTTTTAGCTGTTCTTTCAACAATCCGTTATATCTCTCAATCATGCCTGCAGCTTGTGGATAATAACTAAGGTGGAAAATCCACTGAATTCCCTGTTCCTGCGCCCAATCCTGCACTGTTTTCCCTGAAAAGTGTGTGCCCCTATCTGTTTGGATTTCATCAGGTACCCCATAATGTTTTATCAGGTAGTTTAGCCCTTGCAAAATGGACTTTTTGTCTGCAGACTTACAGGGAATACCCAACATAAGGCCAGAGTAGGTGTCCACCATGGTCAATACGTAGCTTTTTCCTCCTTCCTTTGGTAGCGGCCCGATATAGTCCAATTGCCACACTGTAGCGGCTGCGGTTCCTCTTCTGATATGGCTGCTAGGCTTCTTTTGCAGGGGCATTTGTTTTATCTGGTTGCATGTGGGGCACTCTTTTACTGCTTGTTGGACCTGTTCTTTAGTGACTGGAATCTGTCATTGCTGTGCCCACGCATAAGTGCCATTCTCTCCTAGATGTCCCGATGTTGCATGGGCCCAGTTTGCTAGAGCAGCTTCAGCCTCCTCATTGATGATCACTGTTCGTGTTTTGGCCATCTGATCTGCAGTGTTGTTGAATAGAGATGCAAGTGAGGTGTCTGATGGGCAATGGGCGTCCACATGTCCCACATAGATTTGACATTTGTGCCCTTTCTCCCACATCTCTTCCCATAGCTGCTCGCCTCCCCAAATGGGGGTGCCTTTGATTTTCCATCCATTCTTGCGCCAAGTCGGGGCCCAGATTACTAGTCCTTGGTAGGTGGCCCAGCTGTCAGTGTACACAAACGTTTTCTCTCCGATGGGGGCCTGTTCGATCACTGCTGCTACCCCTTGCAGTTCTACAAGCTGACTTGATCCATTATTTCCTCCTCGCAGCAACAGCGTTTCTGTAGCAGGCTGGAATGCGACTGTTTGCCATTGTCTCCTTCCTTGATGGTACCGGGCGGTACCATCTGTGAACCATGCATTCTGCTGTTCTTCTTCTGTGAGCTGTTCAAAAGGTGGGGCTGTTTTAAATGGTGAGGACTCCATCTCAGATGGCTCTGGACCATTGCTTGTAAGTCCACTGCCCCCAGCATATCTTCTTGTAACTTCGAAACTCCTGCTGGCCCCGGTTTTGCCCTCTGCTGCAGATACCATTTCCACTTTATGATGGTAGACTCCTGCGCCCTGCCTACTTTAGTGCCAACCCCTCCTTCTCTTATCCAGCCTAGTAAGGGGACCCGTGTTCTTAAGGTAACCGGCCGGTCACCAGTTATGCGCTCTGTTTCTACTAACGCCCAATATGCTCCTGCTAGTTCTTTTTCTAATGGGGTATAATTGCTCATGGAGGGTGTTAATCTCTTTGACCAAAATCCTTGTGGCACTCTCTTTTTTCCTTGCTTCTGCCATAAACTCCACATCACTACATCATCCTGTACTATCATTTCCAGCTCAAACGGGTCTCCTTCTGTGATGGGACCTAACGCAAAATAATTCTGTAATGCATCTTTTGCTCCCTCAGAGGCCTCTTGCTGTTCAGGTCCCCATTTGAAAGGGTGCTTTTTTCGTGTAACTTGATATAATGGTCTCAATATTAATCCTAAGTGAGGGATATGTTGTCTCCAGAATCCCATCAAACCAATAAATCGTTGTGCTTCTGCCTTAGTTGAAGGAATCTTTAGCTACTGTACCATATCAATCACTTTCTGTGGTATTCTTTTTACTGGTCCTGACCAAATAGCGCCCAGGAATTTCACCTCTTGTGCCGGGCCTTGGACCTTTTTTGGGTTAATAGCCCATCCCCTCTGCTGTAAGTATTCAACTAATCTTTCCAGCGTGTCTGAGACTTGCTCTTTAGTGTCCCCAGTGATCATGATGTCATCAATGTAATGTGCAAGTCGGGTGTTTCCAGCCGAGAAGTTGGCTAAATCTCTGGCTATTAGCCCATGACACAATGTGGGACTATGCACGTACCCCTGGGGCAACTTCCTGAATGTGAATTGCCTGTCCTGCCAGCTATTGCAAATTGGTCTTGACTGGCCTCATCAATATCAATTGAAAAGAAGGCGTTTGCTAGATCAATCACGGCATGCCATTCCCCCACATCTTTACTCAACTGTTCCACCAGTGTGATGATGTCTGGGACGGTGGCTGCCAAAGGTGGAGCCACTTCATTCAGTTGTCGATAGTCAACAGTCATTCGATATGTATCATCTGGTTTCTTCACGGGCCATATAGGAGAGTTAAATGGGCTCACAGCCGGCCTTAACACACCTGCATCTAGCAACCCCTGTATGGTATCTGAAATCTCTTTATGACCTCCGGGTATGCGGTACTGTTTAATGTACACCGGCTCCTTTGGAGGAGGCGCATGTAATGGACTCCACTTTGCATGCCCAATCAGAACTGTCCTAGATTTCTTTATGTGTACGCTCCTCACACCAAAAGTAAATGTTCCCCATTGCGTATCAATAGTTTTGCCTAGTAACAAATCCATGCCAATAATGTATTCTGGTACTTCAGCTATTAAAACTTCTGCTGTGAACGGGGGTCCTTTACCGATTGACAATTTAAGCTTAACAGGTTTGGCCTCTGTCTCTGCACCCCCGTAACCATTAATGATCACACCCTTCCCTGGCAGCCTCTTAGGGTTTCCATTTATCAAAGTTACTTCCGCACCTGTATCGAGCAGTACCATAACATGTTGTGTTCCTTTGTGCCAATAAATGATGAGAGGTACATATGGCCGCCTGTCCCCGGGGCTTACCTCTTGCACTGCTTGGACCCCCGGGGTTTGGCCTGACCTTCCTAATAAGGGGTCTGGGACTTCCCAGCCATCGCTGGACAAGTCGGGATATAGAGTTGAGACAGGCACCTTCCTATTTTTCCCTGATTCTGTTTTTTCCTTCTCAGACTCTTCCATGGGTGGTGCTGAGGGCTGTTTCTCATCAAATGCCTCTTTCTCTTTCTGTCTAGGTTGCAATGCTTTCCATTTATTAAGCAGATAAGGGGTAGGCTTTCCATCTATCTCCTCTTTCTTCACCCCAGCATTCAACAAATCTATCCACATTTGTCGTCTGGTCACTTTTATTGTAGATTTTCCTCCCTTATACTTATTGTCCTGCCCCATTGCTCTTGCTGATTTTTGTCTATCAAGCCCTTCTAATTGTGCCATTAATAATACCACATCCCCCACTGGTCTTCCCTGAGCGGGTCCTAGAAGGGCCAACAAGGCACCTTTCATATGTCGAGGGGCATTTCTGGTTAACCGTGCCCTGATCCCTGCTGTCATGGGTTCAACATCAGGTCCTAAAAACTGTTGGGAGTATACTGCGTTATGCATCCCCATTTCTCGCAGTTGTTCATTTGCCGCTGAAATCGTATGCCAAGGACCCCAACTCTCCTCCACATCTATAGCAGTTGGGTACAATTGCTTCACTCCTTCCATTAACCAACCCATTAGAGAGAAGGCTTGTTGCCCCTGTGCACCTCGTAACCGTTGCCCTAACATAGCATGTCTAGTTACTGATCCCATTTTCAAAAGTTCAGTTGGTGATAAATATGTACCATCTGCTCCAGTGTCCCACAATCTCACCAACCATTTAAACAAGGGCTCTGCAGGCATCTGCCTAAACATACAAGTTATTTCTAACAATTCACTCTGTGTATAATCTCTTACCAAACGTGAATTCTGTATTTGCCCACCATTCACTCCCTTTGATTTATTCTGCACGAGTGGGTGAACCTCCATTACACTTCCCCTTTCACCTTCAATTTCACCTGCACGTCCTTCTCCACTTTCAACTCCACCTAGTTCTGCTACACGTACTTCCACCTCATCCTCCCAATTCCAGTCATCATCATTATCCAAAACTGTTCCATCCCAAGTACAAGGATCCCAGTTTTCTTTGCGTACCAATGCCCTCACTTGCACAGCTGAGGGTATTTTAGGCTTCTGCCTACTCTTCTGTTTTGCTGCTCGAACTGCTAATGTGGTGCACCTTGCCTCCATTTGATCACCTCTAGTCACTGCACTTTCTATAGTTTCTTTCATAAGTAACTGCCTTTCCTGCAAGGCTGCAACCTCATCCCGCAGTTTTCTTATTTCTGCATCTTGTGTTAATGTTTTCCTGTATACCGTACGGAGCACAGACAGGAAAAGCCATCCCACTTGCCCTGCTGCTTTGAGCTCCAGCTTCGCCCCTCTTAGCTTCACACTCTCAACCGCATCTTCCACTAAAAGGGGAGTCACTTTCTCATCTAATGCCTCCCATAACAGCGGCGTTGCCCACCGGTTCAGGAGCCCTGCCACACCAGAGAACGGGTCAGTTGCTAACCACCCGGGAATGGATCTGGCTTCTGCCCCATGCTGTCTTCCGCTCTCTGCCTCACTTTTCTTACGTCCCCAAAAAGGCATTATTGACTTAAGCCCCACTTCTAGTACCAAATGTCTTATCCAGGTGGGTGGTTGACACCTGTTCGGTATAAGTCAATAAGGACGCTCAATGAAGGACCACACGCCAATTATGAATACAATTTAGCTTTACTATAATTTCAGGTAAATGAAGGCATTTAGCACATCAACAATAGTGGAATAAGAATAGCAATGAAAAGCATCTATTCATATATATGTACACTACAAAGAGTATCTATGTATACGTATGAGCAAAGAGTTCATTGACAGATATAAACTTGGAATAACTGTATACCAAAATGTGATACACTACGATGTTCAGGGAGCAGAATATAAACGAGTTAAATACTTCAGATAAGCTTTGATTTACTGCACACCAAAATGCATATTTCAATTACTGTGGCAGACTCACACTACGATGTTCAGTAAGGAAGAAAAACTATAAACAAGCTGAATTTCTCAGATTATAAACACAGTGCAAGCATAATAATCAATCATAATAATAGAGCAGAGAAACAAAAAGCCTTTCATCCCTGGGTGGAACTTAACTTAGTCCACGAATGCTGGGAAGCCCTCTACCACCCGCTTGGACCTCTCTCCCCCTCGAGCGCCATGGTCTTGGAACAGCAAAACAGGGAGGCAGCTCTGGGTCTGAAGATGACAGTTTCATAACTCCATCTGCAAGCTTAAATTCCCTCATCCACCTTTCAGTGTTTAAATAACCTGAAGCTTGGATTCTTCCCCCTTCCAGTATTTTCTAGCTATGTTATCAGTACAGGTCTCTTGTCTGCCTTGCCATTCCCTGGCCATTGTTTTCATTCCATCTTTTACTGTGGTCTCGTTCTCAAGGATGAGACTGAATCTCCTTCACAGCCTGTTTCTCACACATGCAGCTGCAAATAAGTTTATCTACGGAATGTCAAAAGAAAACAAGCTTGAAAGCCAACATCGTGAATTTCTTCCACGTTGCTCTGGCTTCGGCAGGCATCACGCTCATCTACACTGTTCAAGCTAATTAACCCTTCGCGTCACAATGTCTTCCGCACCTTTCTCTATACTGATCAGCCACATAGGCCGTAGGGTGCCCTGAGGGTGTCCCATTTCTAAGAGGAGGTTTGCATGATCAGAGATGCTTCTGGATAGGATCTGTGAACGTTTCAGTGAAAGGTTGTCGCTGGCTGGAAGCCAAATCTGGTTGATTCTGGACCTCATTTTGTGCACTGCAGCCAACCCGCCAATGTCATAATGTGGCGGTATCTACCGCCAGCCTGTTTGTGGTACTACCGCCACATTATCACCTACCGCCGGGGTCATAATGACCCCCATAGATCTGACCAGGCATTCAGTTTATCAAGTGCCATTACTGTGTGATACTGTATTAGAGCTGGAACCTGTCTAGCATCTCCTGTAATTGGCCCCAGCTCCTCACTTTTACCCTTCGAAAGTCAATCAGGTACATAATAATTAATCTGGAATTAAATAGAATTACAGGCCCAGGGACACCAATAGGAAATGCAGTATCCACTATCAATACTGGCCAGCAACCAACTACTGTCTGGTCCCCATACCCGGAGAAAAACCCTAACAATCTTTTCTTTTCCCTATTCCATTATCGGCAAACATGTGCCCACCTCATCCCCTCCACCCCCCTCCTCCTGAGCAAACAAAGTGTGTACAGTAGGGCATTCATTCACCTTTTTTAATAAATTCCTTTACGCTCTCATTTCTAAAATGTCGAAGTTCTTGGAATCAGACTGAATACTGACAGTAAGTATGTGATGAGAAAACCGATTTGGAACCCCATAAGTATAGGATATTACCACTGGAGGACTGAGGGCCTAGGTTTACCCTCTATTCACTAAAATGTGGTATGGTGGGAAAGATGTAGACTGAAGCAAACAGTCCTGTGTTGCAATTTTGGTTCTACTTGACAAAATTGTTTGACCTTGGACAAATCATGTTCTCGTTAGTCCTATAAGCCATCTGCTGTTTACTTCAAAACAAAACAGGCTTGATTCAGTAAATGAGCACCAATGACATGTCTCCTGGGAAGGCCACTGTGCAGTTTTTATTTATACATGAGAATGATTTCATCATACTTTAGTGGTTGAATGGTTTTGAATTGATTGGTTATGACCACCTGGACCACCATGCCCTGGATTAATAAAATGCAATTAAGTATCAAATTCACTCTTTTTTCTCTTAAATTATGGTTACAATAGTCATGTTAGAAATGGGGTCTTTGGTTGGCAGTCAGTTTACCCCCTGTCCAAGCAAGGACCCTCACTCTAGTCAGGGTAAGAGAGAATCATCCTCAGCTAACCCCTGCTTACCCCCTTGGTAGCTTGGCACGAGCAGTAGGCTTAACTGCAGAGTGCTAGGTGTATAGTATTTGTACCAACACACACAGTATCTTAATGAAATCATTACATAACAACACAACACAGGTTTAGAAAAATAGGAAATATTTATCTAAACAAAACAAGACCAAAATGACAAAAATCCACACTACACTAGTCAAGTTATCAATTAAAAAGCAAAAAGAGTCTTCATTTAGTTTTAAACACACACTAACGCTGTTAGCGTGAAAATGTACCTTGGGTGTGTCAAAAATAACCCGCACGAGCGAGTGTGTGTCAAAAAGGGCTTGTGATGCGTCAATTTCACTCACAGGCGAGACCTTGCGTTGTTTCTCCTTTCGTCAGGTCAGGTGGGTCGTTTCTTCTCTCCGCAGGAGAGAGATGCGTCGATCCGGTCAGCACTCTCAGGTCCGGGCAGGCCTTGCGTTGTTTTTACATGCCCAGCGGTGTTTCCGCCGGAAATCCAGCCGCACGATGATCCGAAAACCACGCAGTGCGGGTTGTGATCTCACCAGCCTCCTTCAGCGATGCTGCGTGTCGTTTCTCCAGCTCCGTGCGTCGATCTTCGGTCACATTACAGGCGAGTAGCGATTTTCAGCCGCGAAGCCGGCGGACCGTTGATTTTTCAGGCACAGATCGGAGTTGCGTCGATCTTTTCCCCTCAGGGCGTTCTATGCGTGGATTTCTTCCTCTTAGGCTGCCAACTTCTCCTTTCAGGGTCCCAGGAAGTGGATGGGCACCTCAGGGCAGGGTAGGAGTCTCTCCAGAGACTCCAGGTGCTGGCAGAGAGAAGTCTTTGCTGTCCCTGAGACTTTAAACACCAGGAGGCAAGCTCTAAATCAAGCCCTTGGAGATCTTCACAAGAGGGAAGGCACACAAAGTCTAGTCTTTTCCCTCTTACTCTGGCAGAAGCAGCAACTGCAGGATAGCTCCACAAAGCACAGTTGCAGGCATGGCAGCTCTTCTTCCTCAACTCTTCACCTCTTCTCCAGGCAGAGGTTTATCTTGGTTTCCTGAAGTGTTCTAAAGTCTGTGGTTTTGGGTGCCCTTCTTATACCCATTTTCTCCTTTGAAGTAGGCCTACTTCAAAGCAAAGTCTCTCTTGATTGTGAAATCCTGCCTTGCCCTTGCCAGGCCCCAGACACTCACCAGGGTTTGGAGACTGCATTGTGTGAGGGCAGGCACAGCCCTTTCAGGTGTGAGTGACCACTCCTCCCCTCCCTGTTAGCACAGATTGCTCATCAGGAAATGCAGACAACACCCCAGCCTACCTTTGTGTCACTGTCTAGTGTGAGGTGCAGCCAGCCCAACTATCAAACTGACCCAGATAGGGAATCCACAAACAGGCAGAGTCACAGAAATGGTATAAGCAAGAAAATGCTCACTTTCTAAAAGTGGCATTTTCAAACACACAATCTTAAAATCAACTTTACTAAAAGATGTACTTTTAAATTGTGAGATTAGAGACCCCAAACTCCACATGTCCATCTGCTCCCAAAGGGAATCCACACTTTAATCATATTTAAAGGTAGCCCCTATGTTAACCTATAAGAGGGACAGGCCTTGCAACAGTGAAAAACGAAGTTAGAAATATTTCACTGTCAGGACATATAAAACACAATACTATATGTCCTACCATAACCATAAACTGCACCCTGCCCTTGGGGCTACCTAGGGCCTACCTTAAGGGTGTCTTACATGTAAGAAAAGGGAAGGTTTAGGCATGGCAAGTGGGTACACTTGCCAAGTCAAATTTACAGTTTAAAACTGCACACACAGACACTGCAGGGGCAGGTCTGAGACATGATTACAGGGCTGCTTATGTGGGTAGCACAACCAGTTCTGCAGGTCCACTAAAAGCATTTCATTTACAGGCCCTGGGCACCTCTAGTGCACTGTACTAGGGGCTTACTAATGAATCAAATATGCCAATCATGGAAAAGCCAATTACATACCCATTTTGTAAAGGAGCACTTGCACTTTAGCACTGGTCAGCAGTGGTAAAGTGCCCAGAGTAACAAAAATAGCAAAAACCGAGTCCAGCACACATCAACATCCTGGGAAACAGAGTAAAAAAGTTAAGGGAGACCACGCCAAGGATGAAAAGTCTAACAAGTGACATCTGGAAATAGTAAACTTCCAACTGATCCCGGAGTGTTGGAAATTAGATCCAAAATGTTCCTGAGGTCACCAAGTTTTATTTTCCTTTTTTGGAGACGGTAAATTGCCAATGCCTTACCCTATTTAACAGAGGCAAAAACAAGAGATGATGGACGGAATGCAGAGCAAATCAAACATTCACTTCCAGTCACAGGTCTGGGTTTAATCCATCAGTTTTTTTTGCCTGCCATTCCAGTTTGGACCCAACCATATGCAAATCAGTCTAGACCCTGTTCCCCATGGGAATAGTCCAGTCCGAACTGCCAGGCCAGTTCTCCCTGGACCAGAAACAAGCATTCTGGGACTGGTTTCATGGTATCATCCTTCATCAGCCAGGCCAGCTTGAATCTGGTGACATAGCAAGCACAGGACCTACGTCTGGGCATACCCTTCCCACTTGGGGTGACAAATGCAAGAACAAAAGATGATGGACGGAATGCAAAGCAAATCAAAAATTCACCCTGTATTTAACAAAGGGTCTTGGGATATTTATTCTCAAGGGGCTGACTGTCAATAAACTAAATCTACCTTATTTTAATTTAGGGTAGCCTCTCCCCTGCTGGTTCAGGTCCTGTTCTCTGAAAATCCTCCCATTACTCTGTATTAGCATCCCAAAAGGTAAACGTTGCAAAAGTAGCATTTTCGAGGACATTCTCTGGCTGTAGCTCACCTCAGCCATTTAGCATTTGAACCCACTCGCCCTTTACATGCTCCTCTGTATAGTTCTTGCTCACGCTGTCTGAGCTTCTCATGTCTTCCCAGCCTGCACACATGCTTCACATCTCTCTCACCTATGAGTCACCTGAACAGATTTCTCTCTTTTCTTGTCATCTTAAGACCCTCAACCTTCATGTCCACTATAATGAGCAGGGACGGACAAGGCATTTTATTCCACAGGGAATTTCCCAGGTGGGCTGGAGCTTTTGAAAGCCCTTTTTGAAAGCTTAGGGCCAATCCTGCTGCTTCTGTCACTATCCCCAGCTCCTCGAGTTAGTTGCAGAAGGCACAGGGAGGTTTCAAGTGATAGAGTAAGAGAGGGAATGTAGAGAAAGCAATCAAAGAGGGAGATGTGAGAGAGAGGAGTGGAGGAGAAAGGAAATAGATGGATGGAAAGACAGAGATTTGAGAAGGAGACAAAGGGAGCTAGCTGGTATGAGCATTTTTGCCAGTGCCGCTTTGGGTTCCCCAGTTTAGCCCTGATAATAGGCAAAAAGTGGAACATTTAGCATTCAGGTTTAGTGTGTTGAGAAACTCAGGGCAGAAATCTCAAGTGCAATAAAATCCTTCAAAAACGGGTTCCTTTTTACATTGTTGCTATAACAATACTGATGTTTTTGTACCTCTACACTTTCAAAGACTTCTGAGAGGAACTCTCATGAGTAGTGTTTTAACATTTTAGTAGCCCATGGTTGGTACTGCAAAAAATGTACATTGCTTCAAAAATAGAAGTGCAGTGCACTTGCTTCATTTGTGCTGCTTATGTTACAGGGCAAATGGTATTTGCATCTGATCAAGCATGGCATAACTAATTTCACATTATGCTTACTGTATTTAGATACTCAGAAGGCAAAATACATTTACCCCAATTTTTAGGTTTCTAGTGTGTAGCCTTTGCTCTATTATTGACAGGTATATATTTATTATATACTAGCTTTCAGGAACTTTGGCTCAGTCTCCTATAGCTAGTGTTTATTTTGTTTTATTTGAGACCCTTCAGCTACTAGTTTAAGACTTTATTATTCGCATCTTGTGCTGGAGAGCTAGTTTTAGTTACCTGTTTGTGTATTGCTTTTAATATTTATGTATATATGGTATTTCTATACCAAGGACACAGCTGTAAAAGGTCCAAGTCAAGCATAAAGTCAACAAGAGATAGGAGAGGTAGCTGGTTTGTGAAATATGCATTACCTAATGTGTTGTGATGTAGTGTTTTTAATCAAGTGCACCTTCATCTCTTCCCTTAATTAGAGCAGCCTTCGGTAGTCTGGATGGATACAGAATTGTTGTTCCAGGCCATAGGCGCATGGATAGAAACAGCCTGCAGCCTTGTATTTTGTTTTTATACTTCTCAGTCTATAGCTTGATATTGTACTGATTGCGGGTGTCCTGGAAACCACCAGAGATGGTGAGTTTCTCTGCAAGATGAGCAGGGGTGCTGGTCATGATGATTTTTGCTTTTGAAGATGTTGTGGGCTGGCGGTGGGCCAATGTGCTTCCATCCGGGTGGGGGTGACTTGAGTATATGTATTTCAGCTCTGTTTGAAAAGTTCTGGGGTGTGTAGGGTGCCATTAGGAGGTGCAGGTTTTGAACAGCATTTCAGAAGTCTCTTTGTGGAATAAAGAGTATCTCTTTCTTTAGAATAGAGAGCCGGTACCACATTTCTGGCGATTTGTTCCTTGAGAGTGAGGTTGGTGTCCAAGTGAGTTGGCATTCAGTGCAAGTTGGGATTTGAAGCAGTCTGAGTTCATGCCATTGGTCCAGGTTTGTACTATTTTTTGTTTGTTGTTCTCCGCAAATAACTGACATTTTGTCTTGGTTGGTTGCGCTTCATGTAGGCACTAGGCATCCGGGCTTTCAGGTGTACCAGCAGTCTTTAAGGTGCTGGATGTTTGAAGAAGAAGAGAATTTCAAGTAGAGTTGGATAACATCAACGTTCTGGTCAACCTTGGTGCTGTTATCTGCTACTAGAGAACCAAGCAGCTCAGTGTAAATATTGAAGTAGGCATGGTACAGTATGGAATTCTGTGGGACTTAGTAGATTAAAGTGATCTTTTTTGACCTGGATGTGACTACGGGAACAAACTGGTGTTGGTTGAAAAAGTATGTGGAGAACCAATGAAGGATATTGCTTGTGGGTCCCTTTCAGTGCTCATCATACATATGATGGTGGAATAGTTGATTATGTCAAAGGCAACTGAGAGGTCCAGCTCTATCAGGAGGCAGGGCTTATCTTCATCTGTGATCAGGAGGGCATTCTCTACGATGTGTGATGTAGGGTTCTTCAAGCTGGAGCATGATGTGAAGCCAGACTAGTAGTCATGCAGGAGATGGTTACCTTTAATGTGATCTAAGAGTTGAATATAAACTAGCTTTTCAATGAGCTTGCAGATGACTGCATGTTCATGACGGGCCAGCAGTTATCTAGGCCATTAGGGTCTGGGGGAATGGGTGGTTTGCATTGTTTGCTGGTAGTGTTGAGAAGCCAAGGATGATGATGTGGCGTTTGGATTCTGTTATTTGTGTGAATGCTGTACCAATCTGAGTATGTCAGTGAGGTTGAAGCGGGAGTCTGTTTTATTATTTTGTGGATTTCTTTGTTTTTTTATTTTGAGTTTGTTTTGTCCAGTAGGCTAAAGGCACCCTAACAACCCAAAACAGGCAATGAACTTGTCTCTGCTGTTTACTGGGGATCAGAGGCCCTGAAGATTTGATTGAAGTAGTGACAAAGTAGGAAGGGATGTCACTTCCTCTGCAAATGGAAAATGGAAAATTGAGTCCTCTTGCCTCACTTCTCCTTTCAAAAATGCTTTTAGCAGAAAACCAGTTATGACTTATGCAGGTGAATGATAGGAAATAAACTTCCCTTATTTGATTTCTTCATTTAAAAGATTGGGTTGGCAGGAAACCAGTGATATAATTTCTCTTGCAGATTAGTAATACAGTGATGTCAGTTCCTGTAGCGATGGATGACTCTTCCCTGGCTTCTTATTTTAAAGATGGTTTTAGCAGGAAACCAGTAATATCACTTCCTGTGCAAATGGATGATAGGAAAAAGAAGTCCTCTTTCCTGACGTTCTCCTCCACAGATGTTTTTGTCATGAAACCAATGATATCATTTTCAGTGCAGAAGAAGGATTGGTAAGGAAGTCCTTACGCCTGGATTCTTCTTATAAAGATGGTTTTAGTGGGTAACCAGTGATGTCTCTTCTAGTGTTAATGGATGATGTGAAATGAGGTTCAGTTGCCTAGTTTATTCTTTTAAAGATGATTTTGCATAAGATGGGTGATGGGTAATAAAATCCTCCGGTTAGCTTCATTTAATGATGGTTTTGGGAGGAAACCAGTGATGTCATTTCGTGTGCACGTGGATGATGGGAAATTAAGTCCTCTTACTTACTTCTTTTTTTAATGATGTTTTGTCCAGGGTGTCACTACCTGTATGGATGGATGATGTCAACTGCAGTGATGACCGCTCCAGTTTAGATGGATGATGGGAAATGAAGTGCTTGCTTGTTTTCTTCTTTTAAAGTTGGTTTTGGCCAGAAAGTAGTAGTGTTACTTTCTGTGCATATTATGGGTTCTACCAAGCCATTTTATTACCAGCATCACTTGCATCTTAATGTTCCTGCCAATATAAAAATTAGAACAATCTCCTAAAACACAGATAACGCCATTCCGGATAAATGCTATGCCCGAATATAATACCAATGTCCAACTACAGGCCTATTTCACTACCCCTTTTCTTTGAAAAATTATACTAAGTAATGTAACATTTCAACATTTGAATTCATAGAATCCTCTAGTTTGTTAGATCTTCATCAATGCAGCTTTGACACTTCCTTCAGTACTGAAACAATCCTAGTCTCAGCCACTATTGGTAACACTATAGTTCTAGATAAAGGATGCCAAGACTCAATTGTGCTCTTGGACCTTCTTTCATCATTGTACATGGTACCACCCTCAATCCTATTACACCATCCTACCTCCATTGAAGTGACAGATACGGTGCTCACCTGGTTGTTCTCTTTCTAGGAAGATGGTATGCAAGCAGTTGCTCTATTCCGTTACTATTCTAACTTCAAACATGATTCCTGTGGGTTCCCCAGGGGCTCAGCTCTGATCGCAAATCTACATTTATCTCGCTCACCTGGTGACCTTTGGGATCTAGTTCTATTGAGACGCCCATGAATCACATCGCATAGTACAGTTAGATGTCAGTAGAAAGGATTTCCAATCAAGCTTTAAAGACTACATGTGTGGGGCCAGTTGGATGAACTAGTTCAGATTAATCCCTACTACTGAAATTGAGGTTTTCGGTACCACTCTGCTTAGTTAAGGAGTTGTTGCCCACGTTATCTAGACCATTGACCTGGTCCTTCTTTCAAACACTCTTCCAGTGTCTGCAGTCTTGGGATTATTTTAGATGTACAGCTATTACTCAGACAGATGTGCTTTCCATGACTTGTTTTTTTATGCTTCACATATTCATAAAAAAATGTTCCATTGTTCCATGTAAGTCACATAAAGATAGTTGCTCAATGGTTTACTATTTTGCAATTTGACTACTGCGATTCTCCCTATTTTAGCTTACCCCTCATTTTTTCCAAAAAGGCTACAATGTCTAAAGAAAGCTGCTGCCTGGTTAATCCATGTTTTGACACTTTGCCTCTGCCACGTGGTGCTTTACGGGACTTTTCAAGCCTACCCTTGGAAGATCTTCCATCACTATGTCTGAAAAACCCCCTTGTTCTGTGGAGGCTAACATTTTGGTCGTCCCTCGCTTTTGCAACATTCACACCTGGTACTCACTGCTGAAGCCTGGAATTCCCTCTTTCCATCTTTACAAGTCAATACTGATCTTCTGAGCTTCCAGGAACATTTGAAAATGTATTTATTAGGACCGGTTTCTCTCTCATTGCTGCATTGCAGTGAGCGTAAACGTAGGCTTAGCACCAGGTTACTCTTTCCTTCTGGTAATTGCACCTTTTGAAAATAAAGTTAAAAAAATATTGGATCAATTCACAAGTGTTTTAGTTTCACAGTTTTTCCATAGCCTATCTGTGTGTGTCCTTCCACCTCCAGTGGAGAAAATGAGGGACTATTTTGCATCAGAAATCAGTCAACAAGCTGTACAGTGGCACTTGTGAGTGAGTTCTCACAAAAGCATCAAACAAACAGAACAAAACTGAAAAGGTTACATTATTTTCTGTAACATTCATTTTCAGTTGCTTTTTTTCTGTGCTGTACCCTGTTTGACGTTTGCTCTGCATGTACATTCCCAATCTGCACGCCTTAAAAAATATGCCACCTATTGGCTTTGCCAGTGTCAGTCAGTTTGTGTGTGTGTGTTTTTATTATTTTATAAAGGATTGTCCAACCCTATCTTTCTGTAAGTTTGTTTGCCAAATTTCAAGGTGCAAAGCAGCAACAATTAGGCAAATTGTTTTGCCATGTGTGTGTTTTTTTTTTTGCAGCAGCAGCAGCAGTGCACATTTATGTATTATTGTCCTTGGAGTAAGTATACACACATTTGTTAACAAACGTTTTCCTCTCATGAAATTCAAGGAAGTTCTTACTTATAATTTGATGGAGATGGAGTTTAATGTCACTAGTAATTGAAGAGCCCAGAGATGGCAAAGCTACTAAGAGGACATATGAACATCTGAACACTGAGAAACAGATTTTACTATGGGGGGACCTTGAAAGGACGTGTCCTATTCAACACACATTTAAAGAATTCAGTCACTTTTTAAAACAATTTTCTTTTCACCGTTTGTCCTTTTTTTCCTTTATGTTTTTTTTCATTCAGATGTGTCTTGTGTTTTCATATTCCTCTTTGAATACAGGGATGCCCATCACCTATTTTATTGTGCTACTTCCCCTTAGTCCAACACTTATGTACACAAACACAACTTAGATTGCCAGGATATACATACACATCTTCCTGGATTCTGATTGCCTTTGCCAGTGGCCCATATCCCTCTGATGGCCATTATCTGTGAAGCCCGAAACTGTGTTACTGTTGCCTTTGTTGTGGCACACCTTCTGAAATTGACGCTCGAGGCACTGTAGCTCCATCCCATTCTGTCTTTGATTACAGACTGCTGCAGTTGTAATTGTTTGGTTAATAGAGATGCAGTGGCATTTTTTTGGTGTTCTGAAAGCCAATGCTACATATGTAGTCCAGAACACCAGTGTGGATGTATCAGACCTTATTTGCTTTTCTATTATTATGATAAGGTGACACGCATAGCGTAAAACATCTATCACCCTCTGAGGTCGACTTAGACCTTTTGACTCAGACAGGAGTGTGAAATCATCACTGTGAAACTAACCGACATCAAATAATCAATAAGAGTCAGTAATTTGAACACACCCTGACCTATGTGGCCATGAATCACCACACCAATTTAGTAAAGTTTAAACATTTATTGCCCCTTAGATTAACAATGCTAAGATTACGTAAATCATGCACAAAACCAAATGATAGAAATATAAAAACATCACAGGCTGTCTAAAACACCTGAAACATCTTAATCTTATTAACACAATAAGCATAAGATATTCAAAAAATAATGCAGAACAACAGAATCCAATGGAAAATGAAATGGCATACGTGTAGTTTGTACAACTGAATGAAACACAATTAGTTAATATACATTTCAAAATTACATATTTAGGTCAGGCGTCCCTAACCTACACTTTAATTCGAAAAGCATGTGTGGGCTTCATGAAAAAAGGAAAATAAAGCAAAAATTAATTTGGAAAACTAGGGCGCTAACTAAAATAGGCGGTCAGATTTTCTAAAGTTAAAAACGTGCAAGAAAAACAAATGCACATTGGTGATACCTCTCCCAAATGGATCAGCAAACAGATTCTTCGTCAGCAGAGCGCAGGAATATCAGGTCTTCAGAAAACAGCATCAGGACATGAAGGAAAAAAGTTCAGCAAGTTGGGTCTAATATGGCTGAACTGTTAAAATCTTAGGCAAAAACAGGAACACATCTAGCTCAGATAAAACCTGGAACAGAACTAATTGGAATCTCAGAGAATGAGGAACTGACAAGAAACAAGGGAAAAGAGCAAGTGAACTACATCACCTGAAACATTGCTGTATTAAAGTCCCAAAAAGTTACTAGCTAAACTTCTATTGGTCACAACTTTGAGGTGGTTTAGCTTGCAGCCGTTTTCTGTGCATCAGATGTATCTCTCCACATTTTCTGCAGCCATGATTGGATTAAAGCTGTCACTCCTTTGTCCTCTCCGGATATCAGCTTCCATGATTAATTACATTTAAAACTATGTTGAAACATAAAATGTTCTTCCTGCCAAAAATGAAACTCGAAATGAAATGTTGCATGAGTAACACAACATTGAGCACTGTAGCTCTTTGTTTGGTTTGTACGTTATTATCTCATTGCAGGTAAGACAACCGTATCAAGCAAAGAACTTAACTTTTCCAGTGTGCGAGTCACACAGGATACTTGAAGAAACATTATTTTTGTAAAGCTAGCATTTCTTTAGAACAACGTGCCTCTGGAAAATTACTAAAACATGAGGCATTTAAACTTGTGCTAAACATGAAGAATAAACATGTCCTAATAAATTTAAACCATAAATCTTTTAGTACATCATTATTACTTATTTTGTCAGTATATTTAAAAATTATTAAAGAAAATATATTTTCTTTAGACATTATTATTTTCATGTCGAACTATATATTGTGGCTGACACCAAAGTAGGTACATTTTCAAAGTGCACAGTTTTCAGTTAGGCCTTTAAATACATGTTAGGTTTATTATTTTGTATTACATTTTAGTGACAGATTTTTATTAATAATGTTTACACTTCAACGCCAGTTCCCAGTGTGAGGTGTTCGGTTGCATCACCAAGGTGCAGTAATGCTTCACTGTACTCAAGAGAAGGGCTACAAAGTCCAAGTTTCTAGGCTGTAGTAGACAAAATATGAAAAATAAAACACATTAGTAAGTGACAAGATGCTAAAGCAGAATCAGGAAGATTAGTGGCAAGGCTGCCACCAGGTATCTGGTGATGCTAGCATCGGCAAGTGGTATTTGAAAAAAGTGGGGTAGCCCACTTGACGCAAACTCCAGCGAATAAGCCTGACCTCTTCTAGCAGGTTCAGGGAGTTATAGACCAAGACATTTAGATGGAAGATGTGTATATCCTGGGAATGGAAGATTTATTTGCGTACATGTGTGGCGGAGTAAAGGGAAGTAGCACAATAATGTAGGTGATGGTGCATCCCTTGATTCAAAGAGGAATATGAAAAAATAAAAGATGTCCCAATTAAAAAAAATGAACATAAAAGAAACAGCAGAAAATCAGTGGAGTAATAGTGAAAAGTGCCTGGATACCCTCACAGGTGACAAGAAGTGCTCTACAAATCTACGGATTGATAGATTGATTGAGAAAAAATGTGATCAAACTGTATTTTAAAGCGCTATTGTGAACTATTTATTCTCTAAAAAGCCATAGGTTCGCAAACAAGACTCATTAATGATTCTGGTACTTTCACAATGTGTCAGTGAAGTCTGAGAAGCTGACTCGTTTTTCAAAATGTGATATGGGTGCTCTCCCTTAAGTAATTACCTCTAGTGTACCAGAACCAGCATTCCACCCTTCCACAGGTGCCCTTCTCTGCCAATAATTATCTGCGCAATGCTTGAATTTTGCTATTAATGCAGTCCATATACCATTGGTGACCTTTATCAAAAATTGCCTTCAGTATGTCAGTGACAGCATTTTGTCATAGTTGCCAGCCTCTCTTCCCCAATATGAGATGGGTGCCCACCCTCATGCCATGATCATCTTCAGTATGCTAGGACCAGCATTTTGCCATTGACTCCACAGATACCAAGAATTGCCTCCAGTATGACATATCTTGCATTTTGGCATGGGTGACCCGTCACTTATGCCAAGAATTACCTTCAATAAGCCAGCAGTAGAATGTTGCCATGGTTGCCTCAGTAAGTCAAGAATTATGTTCAGTATACTATGACCAGCAGCAGACTCACATACATAATGCACATAAGCATTCACATACTCTCTCTCATTCACTGTCTCAGTCATGCTCACACTGTCCCACTGCTACTCAGTCTCATGTTCACACTGCCTTACTCAAATGCTTTCACACTGTTTAACTCAAATGCTTATGCTGTCTTTTTGATTCACTGTCTCAAACTCATTCACTCTCATACTTATTGTCACACAATCATTCTCACTCGGACACAGATAGAAATAGACAAACACTTCCTCATTCCGACACACATGGAGCTGGCATCACAAGGTCCACGCTGATGTACTGTGCAGGCTCCTATTTTCAACCTCTTGCCTTTTCATGCCACACTTTTCTTACTCTGTAAGAATTGGGTTAGGGTGTTGTGACATGCTGATTTATTTGTAGCCTCGGGCACTACAGGGCTGAATCCTAAATCACTTGATGGCCAAGGGTGGGACTTAATGAAGTCCCACCCTTGCACACGCTTTTATGGACCTGCCTTAGCTAAGGACAGATGATCGTGCCTGCCTCAGACTGCTGCTTGACACTGCCAGCATTTTTCCTACTATACTAATAGTGACAAATAGGTCATAATTATCTGCTTGTATAATAGAACAAAGGGGCAGAAAATAAGAATGGTTGAACCCCACACACCCATCTGAATGAGATGCCCCAGGGTGAAGCATTTGTAGGTTGGAGAAACAAATTGTGAAGACATCTCTGGGGTCTTTGTTCATTTGACGGGTTCAAGAGGTTTATGCCATAAAGGTGTGAGATTCTCCAATAGGGGATGTGTGAAATTAAAATTCTTCACCTTTCTTTTCACTGTAGCCAAGAAGTTTGGGCCAGGTGCTCTGGTGTAGAAGGAGATATATTCCATGAGTTCTACGCTGCATGCTTAATTTGACCTCCCTACCTTCCATCCACGCACCTTTTTTGACAATCTCGGTCCTTAATGTTGCTGTCCCACAGTTTAATGTCTTTATTTTGAAGGAGCCATTGGAGCTTGACTGGGAGTCACCAGCAGATTATGTAAGGACCATAATATACTAAGGGGCTGTGGGTGGAACTGCAGAGGAAAACCAGTTGCTAGAATGCTGCCTGGGAAGTGATAAAAACAAGGTGCTGGGAGGCACGTTTGGAAGCTTGGAACAATGTGTTGTTAAGAACTTAGTAAGGTTGAGCGCAGCACTTTGGCTGTGAGAAGCCAAGGCTGCAAATAAAAATACTTGGACCACAAATCCTATTGAAAGTTGAGGAGGCCAGCGAGATCAAACAATATTAGAACTGGTAAGACGTACATCTTTTCTGGAGAATTGTAGCTCCATGTCTGCTCCATTCATTTAGATTGTACTACTATCTTGAAGCGAACTCCAAGCATAGGGAATAACATGCCTATTGGGGAGTCTAACATATCCCTCAAGATTAAATCTCAGATCTGTGAATGTGTGTGTTAGCAAAGCCCAATATCAATATTTACTGTATCAATGTTGCAATGCCTAATAAAAAATGCAACTGTCTTGGAAGGACTTGATATTGTAAGTTCAATACCAGTAACCTTTTGATCTATCTTATAGGTTTTGGGCTGGATCCTGATCGCCAGCGTCATGTCATTTGCTCTGGTGTGCACATGCATCAATCATTGCCGTTCCCCAGTCAGTTATCTGCAAATCAAGTTTTGGAAAATCTACATGGAGAAGGAGAAGGAGATGTTTGAGGCCAAAGCTAAGGAACATGCCGCCAAACTGGCAGAGAGGAATGTGCACAGTTTCTTTGAGTGCGCCAAACCAGAGCCTTTCCAGACTCCAGGAAATAGGGAATGGCATCAGATCTCATCTCTTTATGCTTATAACACCAAGGGACAATTCTACAGTACCATACACAAATATGTTGATAGCCGCGATCAGACTGCTAGCATCAGATCCGCAGAGGGTGATGTTTTATCTCCTGTTCTAGTATTTGTGGATGATCTTGAAATGGGTGAGGCTGCTATTTAATACCAGAACAGTTTACGATTAGGAGCAAGAACAAGACATGAATTGTTAAACACATTGCCTCAGGACTCAACATTATCTTTTTGCTGTATTAAGTCATTTAGGTATGTTGAAACATTTGGATGTGCCTCATATGTGAATGGTACACGGGCAAATGTCCCATGAAGTTTCTTCATCTTGACTGAAATATTCTCCAACTTGATTGCTACCTGCTTTCGTTTTGTGTGCAGACTCTGTGTCAAGAATGTTGTTCAAATTGTCGCACTCAGACCATGACAAGTCTTCCTACTGATTCTTCGTTATGGGCCTAGTATTCGACTTTTCTACATTCCCTTTTTTATAAATTGCTTATTTTAGTTTGTCCTGTCATTTAGATTGTATGGGTAATGCGTGGCCTTTTAGGTGACAAATTGCCAATAAGTGCCTTAACCTGGATCAGGCACCCTCTTCTCATCTTTTATTTACCAGTTTAGACTTATGATTACTAATTCTCAGACTCCAGAAAAATAGTGTTAAGATTTAGCCTTTTGGCTTTTTATATCTTATTGCTGTTTGATGTATAAAGTATGTTACATTTGATACCAAACACCTTTTTGTACTTCTGATTACTTTGTTTCTGTATATTTGTCCCCATATTGTTCCCCATCTCTTCACTGGTAATGTTCAGGCACTGATAAAATTGTTGTAGTAGGGTGAAAGTAGGGGCCAGATGTACAAAAGGTCTTTGCGGGCACAAACCATCTTCTTTAAGATGCTCTCTTAGGTGATAGTGGGAAAAAAAGGATGGTTAATTAAATAACATTTTTGCCTAGAATCGAACGATTTGGTCAAGCAGGGAACCTGGGATTGATCCTGAATTTTCCACTTTCACACTGCAATGCAGCCACAATATTGGTATCTTTCGGGCACCAAAGATTAATGTTCTATGCCTATTTGTTAAAATATGAAATGAGAGTGAGGGCGAGGGGCAGAATCCACACTTTATTTTGGGTAGTTTTCCATAGTAGTGCAAACCTTGCCCAAGGTCATAACAGCACTTCATAAAAGATAAAGACCATGTTACTTGTCCTGTTTGTGTTTTCAACACAGGAAGATTTGCCGGGATTCAAAGTATGATGAGCCGAGACCATGATGTGAACCCAGCTCCCACTGATACGTGGTCAGCAGTGCACATTGCCTGCTAGAAAAGCTTGTCTCTTTTAGGTTCGAGGTTCCCAAATGACCTTGAGCTGAGCCAGAGCCAAGCATTTGACTCGAGCTTTCAGTGGCTCCTCCACCCCTACAGTTTACAGAAGTGCAAGCCAAAAGAACGTTGCCAGAATTTTGCGTTACTGAGTTTGAAGGTGTTGCTTGACAGTTATTGAAATGAGTAGTATGGAGGTCACCTTTCTGAAGGATTATGCTTTTGTGGGTAATTTTTTGTTAGATTTCCTTAGTCTGAATAAATATATGGGTATTTGGCCCTGTCCATCCACGCCCCAAGTATGGAGAGAGTCCTCAGGTTTCTTTCTTGGGAACTCCTCCATATCACCCGGATTTCGCGATTTTTATTATTAAACTGTCCAGTTCATGTTTATATCTTTTACTGTACGTTGCCATGTGAATGTTAGTCATTGTGAGAGTTGGTGTTCCTGCAACAGTTTGATCAGGAGCTCCAGTTCAATTTGGGAGTTACCTTGGGAATTCTGCAAACTGGAAGATCTTACATTTGTGATGTAGAGGATTATGGCTTAAAGGACACATAACTGAGGGCTGGCCTATGCATAGAGTATGTTGGATATCTCTGGGCACCTAAATGGACTTGCCGCTGTGTGCAGGATAGATTGTGGAGTGTAGCTCTGACACCAAGGTGCTTTGAATAGGAAATTGTGGAAGAAATAGAGAGCGGGTTAAACACTGCATAGAAACAGTTGTTAATACTGCTTGACAACGGGAATAATTTTCGACTAATAGCACCAATAAATATGAGTATGCAGATGTAACTGTCCAAGGCTTTAAATGCTAGATGTCTGCTTAATGATCATTGTATGGAAGGGGTGAAATGTTTCACTATACCCAGTTCCTAGCTGTAATGTGTCTGTTTATGCATCATAATAGCTTTTGACTGTTCACAAGGAAAGTTCTTCTAACCAGGGTCTTCAGTTTTTTTTCTGAATTACAGCATGAGTAAATGTATGCCATTTGTCAGGATGGTCTTTTGCCAGTCTTAGCTGGGGCATCGTGTAATGTCACAGTAGGGTGTGGGAGCTTGGTGCTGACTGCAAGAAAAGTGTGTGTCAGCTGGGATACCAGAGCTAGAATGTGTTATTGTAGTTTATTACCACAGAGGTGTAGAGGCCAAATGCGATGTTTCCGCAGTTCCCCTGAACATGCCTTGTTTCAAATATTCTCCCTGTGGTCTTTTATTTCTGAGCACTAAATACAGAATCTCCGTCTTGTATAGAGAGACGTCCTAAGCTCCAGAACAAATGTAAGCTGAGCTGAATCCCTACCATGCAGGGCAGTGGCTTGAGAGACTGACTGTATGATAAAGGGCACCCAGCTGAAAAAAATCAAATCGGGGAGAGAGAGAGAGAATAAATGCTAAGGTCAATAGACCTTTTGTGTTTCAGGCAAAATCACAGTTTGCAAAAGTCCGAATTGGGATTTAAAATAACTTTACAATGGGGTTTCTGGCATAGCAGTGTATAGACGGTGTACTCATAGCGTCTTTAGTGATAATTTAGGGGACTTACGCGTATATTATGCCCAAAACGGGTTCTTAAGGTATTTAAAGAGTAAGGTAAACAGAAATTATTAATTTCTGCAATCAGATCAGTTAAATATTCCAATCTTCAGGAAAGAGTTTATTCAAGGAGTGGTGTTCAAGACAAGCCTGGGGCTCGTTGAGATTTTTCATTCTTAGGTAGGACCCCGCCAATTACAGAATACTATTGTTTCCTGAATCCAAGTTATTACCCAAGTGTTCCTTCATGGGGCTGATCAGAAGGACCCTTGTAATTAGTTAAAGGCAGTTGATGAGGATGAAACAAGGGAACACTAACAAAAACATTTAAATCTGTGCGCAATATGCAAAAAAATGGAAACCTGTACAGTCTTCAGAAACCGAGGGTACTTAACAGATAACTGTGTAATGTAGGCCCATAATTCCATTGAATGGTTTTGGCGTCATCATAAAACAGGAAGCCAAGTGCTGAGTGGCTTTGCAATATCACCTGAATCCCAATATGACACTGTATAATCATATCGCCTGTTACCCATTTGATATTTTGAGATTATGTTTATTTTGTGGCAGTTAACTTGAAAAAAGGAAAGTGCAAAATACTGGATTATGCTGTTTGGTTGTCTGCAGAAAAGAGATGAAAAAAGCTGTAATTTTGTCATTAAGAATGTTGATTTTGAGGGAAAAAGTGCACTTTGTTAAAAACATATTCTTTCTGTAGCAAGTAGAGATTGTTGAAGCTGTTCTCTGCAAGGTACAGCCAAGAAGGGGCATTGGTTGGAATTAGAATATCCAGGCTTTCTTGAATAGAAGCTGATAAAACAATGAACTTCGGTAAAGTTGTGTTTTTGAGCTGTTATGTTAAAATCCCTGTGTTTGATTGCATGTGTGGCTGTAGATACACATGCTGTGCATAAGCTCGCCATCAAGTGTTGAGTTTGAAGTGGTCCAGCTTGTTTTTCTTCTAAGATTTTTTTTTAGAGGCACGGGATCGAGTGACTCCTCCTCTCGGTAATACTGCACATGGGCATCGAATCCTTTTGTTAGATTGTTTCACTCCGTCGTCGGGTTCGGACGTGTGATCTCTCGCTCAGAGTTCTCGGCTCGATACAGTTCAAAACGGTATTCTCTCCGTCTTTCTATCACCATTGGTATTGTTTTGATCGCATATTCTACTGCACTTTATCTTCGGTTCCATCTTACACTTAGAATAACTTTTCAGCCCCTTGGGGCAGACGCCCTCTTCAGGCCTACCTCTTCCACATGGCATTGAACAATGCAGCCCTAATGGAACGAACTCCGTTTAGTTTTTGCCCTCAATGTCACTCAATTTCTACACACCGACCACCACCAGGTGTGTAATTTGTGTCTTTCACATGACCACAACAAGCAGACCTGTGAAGCGTGCCATACCTTTTGATCGAAAAAGACCCTCAGAGGTCTAAGGGCTCATCGAATGGAAATGTCTTCTCAAACGTCATACGATATACCGGACATCTTCAGCGACAAGCTTGTTCAAGAAGAGTTGGAGCAGGTGGATGCCTTCTCCATTCAAGACTTGGACTTTGATGTACAATCTGACATCAAGAGTCAACCGTTGCAGTGGGTGCAAACCGGGAGTAAAAAGACCCCTTCTCCTTTGGTCAAAACTACATCAAAGGAGGTCACCGGTCCACCACTGCCTTCTAGCCCAGTTTGGAGGAGAGAAACTCATTTGGATGCCCCACTTTCTGGCTTGGCACTGAAAAAAGCCAAAGAGGAATCTTCTGCATCAACCTCCAGCACTTCCACTTCGGCTTCTACTCGACCGAAGATACGTGATGCTTCAATGGTTACCACTTCAGCACCAAAAAAGAAAAAGCATCTACCCACAGTTACGGCACTGAAAATATCCCATATACAGAAGACTTTCGATCTGAAAATCTTAAAAAAGACCTCTATGGATTCTGGACAGTCTCCAACCACCACTCCTTCACTGGTGGAACCAATTTTAGAAGTTATGGACTCTTGTCAGCGCAAACAGGACCGATTATAACATCACCTCCTCGCCCTTTAAAGAAGAAATTGAAATTTGGGAGATTCATTAGTTGATCAAGATCCATGGGGAACAAATGATCCGGATACTATTACACCTAATGATCCGGATATCTACCCAGCTAGACCCTCACCACCTGAGGATTCAACCTCATATCAACAGGTTGTAGCTAGGGCAGCAGGGTATCCTAATGTACATATGTACACAGATCCCATAGAAGATTCAAGAGTCAATTTCTTCCAATACTCCCAGGCATGCTCAGACACGCAGACAAAATATTTAAAGAGACAGTTAGATCAAGGGTTATCACTCCCAAGGTTGATAAAAAGTACAAAGCTGCACCAACTGACCCTTTATGTATAAATCGCAAATTCCTCCAGACTCTATTATTGCCTCTACTGCTCGCAAGAGGATTAATCACCAATCAACAGGAGAGACACCTTCTCCCGATAAAGAAAGCAAAACATTAAATGTGGCAGGTAAAAGAGTGGCAGCTCAAGCAGCCAATCACTGGCGGTTTGCTAACACCCAGGCGTTACTATCGCGATACAATAGAACTCAATGGGATGCCATGGCAGCACTACTACAATACCTCCCTGAGGAACACCGTAAAAGGGGGGTAGAAATTGTAACTGAATGACATACAATTTCAAATAATTCCATAAGATGTGTGCTCATTACTGCTGACACAGCACCAAGTAGTATTAACACTAGCGTCATCATTAGGCGACATGTCTGGCTCAGATGCTCAGGCTTTAAACCAGAGGTACAGCAGGCAGTGTTGAATGTGGCGTTTGACAAAGAGCATTTATGTGGCACACAAGTGAATACCACACTTGAAAAACTAAATAAAGACAATCAAACTGCCAAAGCTATGGGAGCACTCCAAGCCAGCACACACAGGGGCACTTTTTGTCGCTCAGGATTGGCAAGAGGCTTTTCGTCACCTTTTAGTGACCAGTCTTCTACTCAGACAAAGTCCACCTCCTAATACACCAGAGGTTATTTTAGAGGTTCCTACAGAGGGAATAGTAACAGAGAAAGAGGAAAGCCATTTACATCTAGAGGCTCCTCAGCCAACACCAAACAATGACTTTCTCCCAAACCTACCAACTCACACCACTCTGGTAGGGGGAAGGTTACAACATTTTTACCTGCAATGGTCTCAAACTACCACAGATCAAGGGGTACTTTCAATTATCCAAAAGGGTTACTGTCTGAAGCTCACTTCCTCTCCACCAAATATACCCACAAACTCTCACAAGCTCATATTGCTCTTCTCAAAGAAGAAGTGCACTCTCTTCTTCTCAAAGTGGCTATACAACCAATTCCATTACAACACCAGGGTACAGGAGTTTACTCCTTGTATTTCCTAATACCCCAAAAAAGGCGGGTCTCTCAGACCAATATTAGATCTCAGACCCTTAACCACTTCGCTGCCAGGCATTTTCCTCCTCAGGAGCCAGGCCTTTTTTTGGCTATTTGGGGCAGTTCGCGCTTATGCCCTCGTAACTTTTTGTCTGCATAAACTACCCATGCCAAATTTGCATCCTTTTTTCCCAACATCCTAGGGATTCTAGAGATACCCAGAGTTTGTGGGTTCCCCTGGAGACCAAGAAATTAGCCAAAATACAGCAAAACCTTTTTTTTTTTCTTCTTTTTTTTAAAGAAAAAGGGAAAAAGGGCTGCAGAAGAAACCTTGTTTTTTTTTTTTTTACCTGAAAATTGCATCAACAAAGGGTTTGCAGTGCTAAAATCACCATCTTCCCAGCTTTCAGGAACAGGCAAACTTGAATCAGAAAACCTAATTTTTCAACACAATTTTTGCATTTTGCTGGGACATAGCCCATTTTTACTATTTTTTGTGCTTTCAGCCTCCTTCCAGTTAGTGACAGAAATGGGTGTGAAACTAATGCTGTATCCCGGACAGCTAAACATTTTTAAAAAGTAGACAAAATTGTGAATTCAGCAAGGGTTTCATTTGTGTAGATCCTTCAAGTTTTTCGTACAGAAAATAACACCCAAAATAAAACAAATATTGAAATTGAGGTGAAAATAAGAGCCATTTCTGTCCATGTTTTCTTCTATAATTTTTTCCAGCTACGGCAGATTTTTTAAAGCAGTATACCGTTACGTCTCCTGGACTCTTCTGGTTGCGGTGATATATAGGGCTTGTAGGTTCATCAAGAACCCTAGGTACACAGGGCCAATAAATGAGCTGCACCTTGCAATGGGTTTTCATTGTATACCGGGTAAATAGCAATTCATTTGGTGAAATATAAAGAGTGAAAAATAGGTATCAAGGAAACCTTTGTATTTCCAAAGTAGGCACATGATAAGGTGCTGGGAAGCAGTGGTTATTTGCACATCTCTGAATTCCAGGGTCCCCATACTAGCATGTGAATTACTGGGCATTTCTTAAATAGACGTATTTTTTACACACTGTCTTACATTTGGAAGGAAAAAATGTAGAGAAAAACAAGGGGCAATAACACGTGTTCTTGTATTCTGTTTTCCCCCCAAGTCTCCTGATATAAATGGTACCTCACTTGTGTGGGTAGGCCTAATGTCCGCGACAGGAAATGCAACATCGCACATCACATTTTTACATTGAAATCAGACATGTTTTTTGGAAAGTGCCTTGCTCTGAATTTTGGCCTTTAGCTCAGCCGGCACCTATGGAAACCTCACGAAACCTGTGCATTTTTCAAAACTAGACACCCACAAATCACACCAGGGTGGGGTGATTTGGGGGGCTCTCACCAGATTCTGTTACCCAGAATCCTTTGCAAACCTCAAAATTTGCCAAAAAAACCCACCTTTTTCCTCACATTTCAGTGCTGCAAAGTTCTGGAATCTGAGGGGAGCCCCAAACCTCCTTCTACCCAGCGTTCCCCCCAGGTCTCCTGATAAAAATGGTACCTCACTTGTGTGGGTAGACCTAGTCCGCGACAGGAAATGCTGCAAAACACTATGTGGACGCATCAAAATTAGCAAATACAAAGCTGTCTGTTTTTGCAAGGGGGGGGCACCTGCATTTGTGGTACTGGGCTCAGCAGCCATCTAGGGAAACCTACCAAACCCCGACGTTTCTGAAATCTAGACACCTGAGGGAGTTCAGGGAGGTGTGACTTGTATGGATCCCCCAGTGTTTTCTTACCCAGAATCCTCACCATACCTCAAATTTAGCTAGGAAAGAATCACATTTGTCCCACATTTCTGTGTGGGATCATGGCACCAGCACAAATTTCCTACCACCCAACGTTCCCTCAGTCTTCCGATAAAAATGATACCTCACTTGTGTAGGTGGGTCAAGTGCCTGTGACAGGAAAGAGACAAAAACATGTAAAAAATTAGGGGGAACCAAAGCTGGTCCAAAAGGACAGTTTGAAAAAAAAACATTCTTAGGCTGTCAAGTGGGGCAGAATTTTTATCGGTATAGATGCAACAATGCTGGGTGGTAGGAATTTTGTGGATTTCTGCAGATTCTGAAGGTTTCATCACAAAAATGTTGGAAAAATGTGTGATTTCAAGCAAAGTTGGAGGTTTGCAGGGCATTCTGGATAAGAAAATTGCGCGGGTGCATGTAAAGCACACCACCTTGGACTCACCCAGATGTTTAGTTTTCAGCTGTGTCTAGGTCGCGTAGATTTTTCTACATGGCAGCGTCCAAAAAGTGCAGCCCTCACCAATCCAGGTGGGACAATTTTGAGAGTTAGACAAGCTCTCATGGCCCAAATGTAAAACCAAAACCCAAAATAATCAAATGTCCTCATGCTTTCTACTGGGATAAGATCTTTTAGTGTGTGGGAGGAGAGCTGAAAGACTGTTACCCCTTTTAGCTGGGGTGGGGGCATAACCGTGCCCATACTGGTTGGTAGCCACTATTTTTTATTCTTTTTTTACTTCCCTGGCATCTAGTAGGCTTCCCCCCCCCCTTCCCGGGGAGTTGATCAGGGGTAATTGCCCCCATCTGCCCACTGGTGAGCAGAACAACTTTCTCCACATTTCTTTGGGGTGGGATACCCCCACCCTCTTTTATAAAAAAAAAAAATCTTCCCTGGTCTCTGCTGGGATTTCTGCCTCCCCTTGGGGTCAGATGGACCTGACAAAAACAGGCCAATCTGCCCCCAAGGGGGGCAGAATTGGCCAACAGTAATGTGTACCATGGGGATCGACCCTTACCCAAGGGGCTGCCCCCCCCAAACAAAACACACACACACCAATCCCTGGTGCCAGGTGGTTTCTACCCCTTCGGCCTAATTAAAATAGGCCGATCAGTCCTGCTGGGAGGTGGCAGAAATGGCCTAAAATAAAATTGCCCCCCCAGGGCAGCTCCTCTTGCGTGAAATTGGTGCAAAAAGAATGCCTGGTGTCTAGTGGTTTCTGCCCCCCTTGGGGGCCTAAGAAAAATAGGCCAATCTGTCCCCAAGGTGGGCAGAAATGGCCTAAAATACATTTGCCCCCCAAGGGAGCAACCTTTGCCTAAGGGGGTCACTCCCCTTGAATGTAACTGGCAAAAAAAAATCCCTGGTGTCTAGTGGTCTCTGCCCCCCTTGGGGGCAGCTTGGCCTAATAAAAATAGGCCGATCTGCCCCCAAGGGGAGCGACCCTTGCTCCATGTGTAAACAATAAAAAAACATTATCCTTGGTGTCTAGAGGTTTCTACCTGTCGGGGGCAGAAAAGGCCTTAAAATAATGCCCCCAGGTGAGCGACCCTTGCTCAAAAGAATTATTCCACTAAGGATTCCTCCAGCCCCATCTTGGAATATTAACATTGTACTCTCAAGGCTTATAGCTCTCCCTTTTGAGCCACTTCACTCCTGTTCTCTACAATTCCTCTCATAAAAAGTAGTTTTTTTTAGTCGCCATCACTTTCCTTAGACGTGTCAGTGAGCTCCAGGCTTCAACTCTGGAAGAAACTTTCTTCCAAATTCATAAAGAAAAGATTGTATTAAGAACTAATCCAAAATTCCTTCAAAAAGTAGTTTCACAATTCCATATCAACCAGACAATAGAACTACCAGTTTTCTTTCCCCAACCAGATTCTGTGGCAGAAATCAAATCAAATCAAATCAAATCATTAACATTTATAAAGCGCGCTACTCACCCGTGCGGGTCTCAAGGCGCTAGGGGAAAGGGGGGGGTTACTGCTGCTCGAAAAGCCAGGTTTTTAGGAGTCTCCGGAATGCGGAGTGGTCCTGGGTGGTCCTGAGGCTGGTGGGGAGGGAGTTCCAGGTCTTGGCTACCAGGAAGGAGAAGGACCTCCCACCTGCCGTGGAGCGGCGGATGCGAGGGACGGCAGCGAGCGCAAGGCCAGAGGAACGGAGGAGACGGGTGGGGGCGTAGAAGCTGAGGCGACGGTTGAGGTATTCCGGTCCCTTGTTGTGGAGGGCTTTGTGTGCGTGGGTGAGAAGTCGGAAGGTGATCCTTTTGCTGACTGGGAGCCAATGCAGGTTTCTCAGGTGTGCGGAGATGTGGCTGTTGCGGGGTACGTCGAGGATGAGGCGGGCCGAGGCGTTTTGAATACGTTGCAGACGTTTTTGGAGTTTGGCGGTGGTCCCAGCGTAGAGTGTGTTGCCGTAGTCCAGGCGGCTCGTGACGAGGGCGTGGGTCACGGTTTTTCTAGTGTCGGCTGGGATCCAGCAATAGATCTTGCGGAGCATGCGGAGGGTGAGGAAGCAGGCGGAGGACACGGCGTTGACTTGCTTGGTCATGGTGAGAAGAGGGTCCAAGATGAAGCCGAGGTTGCGGGCATGGTCTGCGGGGGTCGGTGCGGTGCCGAGGGCCGTGGCCCACCAGGAGTCGTCCCAAGCGGATGGGGTGTTGCCGAGGATGAGGACTTCCGTTTTGTCAGAGTTCAGATTTAGGCGGCTGAGCCTCATCCAATCTGCGACGTCCTTCATGCCCTCTTGTAGGTTGGTCTTGGCGCTGGCGGGGTCCTTGGTGAGGGAGAGTATAAGTTGGGTGTCGTCGGCGTAGGAGGTGATGATGATGTCGTGCTTGCGTACGATGTCGGCGAGGGGGCTCATGTAGACATTGAAGAGTGTCGGGCTGAGCGATGAGCCTTGAGGTACGCCGCAGATGATCTCGGTGGGGTCTTAGCGAAGCGGCGGGAGGTAAACTCTTTGGGAACGGTTTGAGAGGAAGGAGGCGATCCAGTCCAGTGCCTGGCCTTGGATCCCGGTGGAGCGGAGGCGGGTGATTAGGGTACGGTGACAGACGGTGTCGAAGGCAGCCGAGAGGTCGAGGAGGATGAGGGCGACTGTTTCACCGTTGTCCATCAGGGTTCTGATGTCGTCTGTGACTGAGATGAGGGCGGTTTCAGTGCTGTGGTTGGTTCGGAATCCGGTTTGTGAAGGGTCGAGCAGGTTGTTGTTTTCCAGGAAGGTGGTCAGCTGTTTGTTGACGGTCTTCTCTATTACCTTGGCGGGGAAGGGCAGGAGTGAGATGGGGCGGAAGTTTTTCAGGTCGCTCGTGTCAGCCGTAGGTTTCTTTAGTAGGGCGTTGACTTCGGCGTGTTTCCAGCATTCGGGGAAGGTAGCAGAAGAAAATGAGGAGTTGATGACGGCCTGGAGGTGCGGGGCGATGATGTCGTCGGCTTTATTGAAGATGAAGTGAGGGCAGGGGTCCGATGGGGCGCCGGAGTGGATAGAGTTCATGATGGTTTTGGTTTCTTCAGTGTTGATGTGGGTCCAGTCGTTGAGGGTGATGGCCGGGGGTGCGGGTTCGGTGATGCTTGGTTGGGTCTGGTGTCCGAAGCTGTCGTGGAGGTCGCTGATCTTGCGATGGAAGAAGGTGGCGAGGGAGTTGCACAAATCTTGTGAGGGCGTGACGGCGTTGGCGTTGGGGTTGGAGAACTCCTTGACGGTGCTAAAAAGTTCTCTGCTGTTGTGGCTGTTTTTGTCCAGTCTGTCGGTGAAAAAGTTCCTTTTGGCGGCGCTGATTAGGTGGTGGTGTTCGCGGGTAGCGTTCTTGAGGGCGGTCATGTTGTCAGCGGTGTGGTCCTTGCGCCAGGCCTTCTCGAGGGTGCGACAAGTTTTCTTCGATTCTTTGAGGGTGTCAGAGAACCAGAGAGGTTTTTTGGTGTTGGCCTGTCGATGCATGCGTTTGAGGGGAGCAAGGTTGTCTGCGCAGTTGGAGATCCAGTTCGTGAGGCTGAGGGCTGCGTCGTTGGGGTCGGTGGTGAGGGTGGGTTGGTTGGCGGCGAGTGCGGAGAAGAGTTGCACTTCTGGCTTTTGTTCCACTGTCGATGAGGGATGGGTTGAGTGCGGAGGTGGCGGGTCTCGCGTCGGAATGTGAAGTGGACACAGCTGTGGTCAGTCCAGTGTAGAGCGGAGGTGTGGCTGAAGAAGATGTGTTTGCTGGCGGAGAAGATAGGGTCAAGCGTTTGTCCGGCGACGTGGGTGGCGGTGTTCACCAGTTGCTTGAGGCCGAGGTTGGCGAGGTTGTCGAGCAGGGCGGTGGTGTTAGGGTCGTTGTTTTGTTCCAGATGGAAGTTGACGTCGCCTAGGAGAATATAGTCCGGCAAGGCGAGGGCGTGCGGGGAGATGAAGTCGGCGATGGCGTCGCTGAAAGGGGCGCGCGGTCCGGGGGGACGGTAGACGAGGGATCCTCTGAGGGTGGTCCTGGGGTCGGTGCGAATCTGAAAATGCAGATTTTCAGCGGCGAGAGGGGTTTCTTCGGTGGAGGTGGTGACGCTGATGGAGTCTTTGAAGACGATGGCGATACCTCCTCCTACCAGAGTTCAACGGCGTGCTTGTGGACAGAGCGAACGTTGACCAGGATGCACTTGAGGTGGTTGATGGCACGTGGGCTGGTGGTCGTGGTAGTTGCGTGGTGGAAGATGCGTTTGCAGGAGTTACAGGTGAAGGGTTCCATGGGTGCGTTTGGGGTGAGCTTGGAAGCAGGTGTTGGAGCGCCCTGGGTTGAGGGCGTGGAGGGTGGTGGGGTCGTAGCGGGTCAGCGGGGTTCGGGAGAGCTGGGGACCAGGGGTCGTGGCGCTGGGCGCGGGCCGGCCGCGGACGGGCTTGCCTCTGGCGCGCCTCTGGCTGCCATAAGAGGGAGGAGGGGGGAGGGGTCAGCTGGGGGCGAATGGGAGCTGGGGGGTGGGGGCGTGCAGGAGGTTGCGGCGGGAAAGCGCGAGGGAGGGGGGACAGGTAGAGTGAGAAGAGCTGGGGGGGTTTAAGGGTGGAGGGGGGTGAGTGTTAGGAGTTTTAGGAGATTAGGGAGATAGATAGGAGTAGGGTTGAGAAGATAGGGGAGGGGGGTTGTAGAGGTGGGTGAGGGTGAGAGGTAGAGTGAGAGGATAGGAAGATAGGTAACAGAGGGGGTGTCGGGACGGGGGGAGAGATAGAGAAATAGATAGATGGAGAAATAGGTGGAGAGATAGAAAAATAGGTAGATAGGAGGAGGGGGTGAGTGAGGGAGTTAGATAGAGAGATAGAGAGATAGGTAGATTGGTAGATAGGAGGAGTGAGAGAGGCAGGTAGCGAACGGGATAGGTAGGGGTGATAGAGAGGGGGAGGCGAGTGAGGGAGGGGGGTGAGGCAGGAGCAGGAGGGCAGGGGCAGGAAGAGACAGAAGACGGAGAAAGCAGAAGAACAGAAGAACAGAAGATCACAGAAGAAGATACAGAAGACGAAGAGCAGAAGGCAGAAGACCACAGAACAAGATGAGGAAGAAGAGAGGTGACAGGAGAGGCTGAGAAGCACACAGAAGAAGAGAGAAGACGGGGAAAAGAAGAGTACAGAAGAAGATTACCGAAGAGGAGCGAGGAGGAAGAGACAGAGAGGAGGAAAAGAAGCAGGAGCAGGGGAGAGGGTGAGTAGCACGGGGCAGGGCGGGGCAGGGCGAGGGGCTGGGAGGTGGGGGGTACTTACTGCGGGGTGGGTCTCAGGAACCTGGAGGAGCTGCAGCGGCAGGGGGAGCGACCTACCCTTGGGTCAAGGGTCGCTACCACTGTCGCGCAGCGGCCGCCATAAGAGGGAGGGGTGGGGAGGGGTCAGCTGGGGGCGAATGGGAGCTGGGGGGCAGGGGCGTGCAGGAGGTTGCGGCGGGAAAGCGCGAGGGGGGGGACAGGTAGAGTGAGAAGAGCTGGGGGAGGAGGGTTTGAGGGTGGAGGGGGGTGAGTGTTAGGAGTTTTAGGAGATTAGGGAGAGAGATAGGAGTAGGTTGAGAAGATAGGGGAGGGGGTGTTGTAGAGGTGGGTGAGGGTGAGAGGTAGAGTGAGAGGATAGGAAGATAGGTAACAGAGGGGGTGTCGGGACAGGGGGGAGAGATAGAGAAATAGATAGATGGAGAAATAGGTGGAGAGATAGAAAAATAGGTAGATAGGAGGAGGGGGTGAGTGAGGGAGTTAGATAGAGAGATAGGTAGATTGGTAGATAGGAGGAGTGAGGGAGGCAGGTAGCGAACGGGGTAGGTAGGGGTGATAGAGAGGGGGAGGCGAGTGAGGGAGGGGGGTGAGGCAGGAGCAGGAGGGCAGGGGCGGGAAGAGACAGAAGACGGAGAAAGCAGAAGAACAGAAGATCACAGAAGAAGATACAGAAGACCAAGAGCAGAAGGCAGAAGACCACAGAACAAGATGAGGAAGAAGAGAGGCAACAGGAGAGGCTGAGAAGCACACAGAAGAAGAGAGAAGACGGGAAAAAGAAGAGTACAGAAGAAGATTACCGAAGAGGAGCGAGGAGGAAGAGACAGAGAGGAGGAAAAGAAGCAGGAGAGAGGGTGAGTAGCGCGGGGCAGGGCGAGGGGCTGGGAGGTGGGGGGTACTTACTGCGAGGTGGGTCTCAGGAACCTGGAGGAGCTGCAGCGGCAGGGGGAGCGACCTACCCTTGGGAAAGGGCTCTACACAATCTTGATGTTAAAAGGGTTCTTATATAGATTATATCGATAGAACAAAAGAGTTTAGGAAAATAAAACAACCTTTTGTGGCTTTCTCATTGCCCCATAAAGAAGAGCCTAAATCTAAAGCAATTATAGCCAGATGGATAGTCAAGTGTATTCAGACTGGCTGTAATAAAGCCAAGTGACAATTACCTGTACCACCTAGAGCATACTCCACTAGAAGAAAGGTGCATCTATGTCAATTTTCGGTAACATTCCTATAGCAGATATTTGCGTAGCGGCCACATGGCCTACACACATACCTTTACTAAACATTATTGTGTAGATGTATTTGCACGTCACAAGCAAATGTTGGACAAGCTGTACTCAAAACACTTTTCCAATTAATTGCAACTCCTGCACACTAGCCACCGCTTTTTGGAGGGAGTGCTTTACAGTCTATGCACAACATGTGTATCTACAGCCACACATGCCATTGAATGGAAAATAATACTAGTAGATATCTGTTCGCAGCATGTAGTGCTGTAGATTCACATGCGCCCTCCCTCTTCCCCAGACACGTGTGGACGTTGCAATTTATTAATATGTGAATATTGTACATATGTAGATACATGGACATCTTTTCTATTACACTCTCTATTTTCACTACTTCACTCTCCTTCCTGCGGAGAAACAATCTAACAAAGGACTTGATGCCAATGTGCAGTATTACTGATAGGAGGAGTCACTTGATCCCATAACTCAAAAAAGCTTCTTCGAAGAAAAACAAGTTGTACCACTCCGAACCGAACACTAGATGGTGAGCTTATGCACAGCATGTGAATCTACAGCATTACATGCCACAAACAGATGTCTACTGGTAAGTAACATTTTCCTTAGGAGGGACCATTAACTATTTTCCTTATTTCAAAGGAACAAGTGAAACAATAATGATATAACCTAATCTTGACCTCTTTTGTCGTAGGAATTACAGGCCCATCTCCTTACTTCCAGCTTTTGGGAAGATTGTAGAAAAACATATTAACCAATCCCTGTTGCGATATCTGGAGGAGAACTTTTTTCTTAACCCTTCCTAGACTGGCTTCCGACCACAGCAGAGTACGGAAACTGCACTATTAGCATTTGCAGAAGAATTGAAATCTCTCTTAGACAGAGAAGGGCGCTCGGCCGTAATTTTCCTCAACCTAAGCATGGCTTTTGATACTGTGGACAATGAGATCCTGAGGCGCAGGATGAATGAAGTAGGAATGGAAAAAGGAGTCCTGAATTGGCTAACTTCCTTCATCAATGAAAGGTCCTTTCAAGTATTGGAACCCCCATTTTATTTGGAAGGTCTGCCCTTATAGTACAGAGTCCCTCAAGGCTTTGCATTGAGCCCACACCATTTATTATTTACCTGCTTCCTCTGGCAGATATAGTGGAGGAATTTGGAGTGTTGATCATCACATATGCTGATGACACCCAATTGGTGGTTCCTCTTGCACCAGGAACAGGTTCACAACAGCATCTTGCCCAGTGCCTGGAAAAGGTGGCAAGCTGGATGACAAACTGCTGTCTCAAGTTGAACAGAGATAAAACAGAGGTGATGATCTTAGGAAATAAACTGATGCCTCAAACAGGAATCGGATGGCTAGAGTGCCTGGGAAGTCCACCTTCCCCAACTTCCCCCATCAAGAGTCTGGGCATGTGGCTAGATAGGTCTCTATCCATGGAGGGTCAGGTTAAAATAACTAACAGCCTCCTGTTTTAACTTGATTAGCACCTTATGAAAAATATTATATCTCTCAATCCCTCATACAAGGTGGATAGTGGTTCAGGTGCTGATTCTCTCTCGACTAGACTATGGGAACTCCCTGTATTTTGGCTCACCCACATTTATTATTAAGAAACTGCAGGTGGTCCAGAATGTGGCTGCAGAGGTCATCTTCAAGGTCCCCATGCATCTCTGTGAAAAAGGCACTGGCCTCCCTTCACTGGCTTCCTGTAGCAGAAATTATCAGGTTTAGGGCACTCCATCTGGCCCACACAGGTATGAGCCGTAAAGGGCCCCCTCTGATTAATAACCTCATGGCCCCTTACATCCCCAGCAGAACCCTAAGATCTTCAAAGACACAGCAACTAAAGGTGCCCCAAATTCAAAGGGCCAGATTGGGGGAGGGGGTAGATCCTTCTCTCATCTTACCCCAAAGCTATGGAATTCAATGCCACAGGAGTTGAGAAATGAAAAATATGACCCAAGGTTCAGAGTAATGCTGAAAACCTGGTTATACCCCATTAATTTGAACAGGGGCTAGGCCTCCATGTGCATGCCTGCTTTTGCTCACTTAATGCTGGGAAGCCTTCAGATAGCTACGTGTTTTATAAATTCATAACGTATTTCACAATTGTGGGTGAAATATGGGTTTATACAACTGCATTTTGTGCAATCAAAACACCCAAATGTGTTGTCTATCATATAACGCACCTAAAAATTGGTTGTGTAACCGGTGTTAAAACAAACCAGGTCCAAGCCTTCACCCGTTAGAAAATTAATTAACTAAGCCTAAACATCCACTATATAGACAATATTTTGTGCTGATTTCTCTAAATTACATCAGGGAGATGATGTCTTTGCCCACAATTTTTTTCTCAAGGTTTTTTTTACATCTGTAAGACACTAGTGGCCAGATGTACTAAGGGTTTTTGCAGCTGGAAAGAGTACGATTCGCAAAGTCCGACTGTTTGTGACTGCAAAATTGGCCTATTGAAATGTACCAAACAAATTGTAATCTGGTAACATGTTTCTGAATTGCACTTTGGGTCTGCGACTAAATAATGAATCACTATTTGAAAGGGGACGCAATAATGTTTTGCGACTGAAATCTGGTTGCAAAATATTAATACTTTACTGACTACACAAGGGTCGTGGTAACCCTGTCGCAAACAGGAAGGGACTCCCAAGGGACCATGTTAACAAAAATATATTTTAAGGGTAGGCAGTGGTCCCAGGAACCACTGTATAGTTTTAAAAAAAAATTTAAAAAAATTTCATTTTGTTTTTTTAATCGCATCCTGTTTTCATTTTAGCAAAAACTGGATTTGTTTTTTTTTAAAGAAGCGATTGCTTTATTTAAAAGCAGTCACAGATATGGTGGTCTGCTGCCCGCAGTAGGCCATCATCCACCAATCGTACTTATTCTCCCTTTGCGACCTCTCACATTACTTTTCATGAGATAAGTTGAATTGCAGCCCACTACGAACTAGTATTTTGTGATCCAACCTATTATTACATGGGTCAGGTTGCAAAATGCCACACTAGTCACAAATTGTGACCAGTGTTTAGTAAATCTTGCCCCATGTTAATTAAATGTAAAAAAAATAAAAGTATACCCTTATTAAAATATTACAGACTCAGATATTAGTTTCACTTACAGGGATTACAGTGGGAGCCCAGTGATGCTTAGCCTTGGTAGGGCTGAGAGTGATTCTTCCTTCTACTATACTTTACTAGAAAACATCCTACAAAGTGAAATTAGAAATTTAGGCACACTTGTCAATTTTCACCAGGGAGTTGAATGGTTCTTTAAGTATGTCACTGGCGATAGGGGTGCTTCTCGGAGTTCTACATTTAAAGGGATTCACCAAAACATTAAGAATAGTTCACTTACAGTTTATTGGCAATTGTTACTATAGTGGATGCAGCATGCTAGTGCTTTGAGAAAGCAGCCTTCATAGAGCACTACCTAGTGGCGTTGGTGGTGGTGCCAAAATATTACAAAGGAGCTCAAAGTTTCCATTTTATAAATTTATGGAGACGACCACAGCAGGTAAAATGTTGCTTTACTTGGAATGCTGAAAATGCTTGCTCTATTTTTGTGCCATGTATATTACACATGTATTTCTAATTGCGCTGCCTGTGGCAAATAATTTAGTAAGATGGTAGTTGGCAGTACCAGATATCTGTACCCCTCATTTAAATCATGAAGAAAGTTTACAACACTTTATCTTCGTCGGCCCTCAGTATAAAGAAATTCTAGAAAAAAAGGACTGTGCTTCTTGGTTGAGAAGAACTAGGGTAAGTTATTGCAATGTTGCTTCTTCTTTGTCTCCAAGTTTTGTAGCATGATTGTTTTTTCTGGCTGCAGTCTGGAAATTATTCATGAGACTTGATGATGCTAATTCCTTTGAACTATGGCCTCCAACACAAAAACATGGAAATGCTCTGTCAGATAGAGAAGTGAATTGGTAGATTATCCAGAGTTTAGAATTAGGTCATTTATTTGAACTCAGCAATGCTAGCGTGGTACACCCTGTTTGGTACTTTGTATTATACCTTAAATCAGTGCTTAATTTATAAATAAAAACGTGCCGGTGCCCAAAGCCCTCCCCTTAAACACACGGCTGCTGCAATTAAATGTGGGAACACGGAATACTGAGGCAATGTAATCCTGAAGCCATCTTGGGCCTCTTCAATCCTTTTTGAAGCCACTCCCTGCCCCTTCAGCTCACTCTTGCAGCTTTCTGCTTTCTCCCATTGTGACGCTTTTGCGTTTTTATCTTCCTATTCTTAAAAAAAAAAAAGAATTAACAGAAGAAACCTACAAAACATAAACCACTTTCTTGAAGGACAGTTCCTCTCTACACCATTGAATTTGGAATGGGGATGTGGGAAATTACAATTTGAATTGTTTCACCCTAGCAAAACATCTCCAGGTGAAATGTTCAACAAATAAACGTTTTTAACTGGTTCTGTGTCGGGGACGTAATGGTTACGTCCCGCAGCACAGTGCTCCTGTGCAGAGGACGTAACCATTAGGTACCGGCACCGGAGGTAGCACTCCCTCCGTGGGCTTCCCCCGACCCCCCATGGCAGGGTTGGAAGGGTAATCGCTTCCCCTTCCACCCGACCCCCTCAGTGACATCTGATGACATCAGTACGCGATCGTATGCTGACTTAATCAGAGGTCACCTTCCATTGTGCTGGAAGCATGCTTCCAGCGCAATGGGGAAGAGATATGCTCAGCATTTCTCTTCCGCTCAGGAGGAGGGGGCAGGCAGAGGCATGAAAGGAAAGGCCTTTCCTTTCATGCCCCTGCAAGCATTTCTTCTGCCCGATCGGGATGCAATTGGGCAGCAGAAATGCCCACTAGACACCAGGGATTTATTTTTTTCAGACGTACTCATAGGGGAGCGGCCCCTTGGGCAAGGGTCGCACCCCGGGGGACCAAATAACTTTTAGGCCATTTCTGCCCCACCTGGGGGCAGATCGGCCTAATATAATTAGGCCGATCTGCCCCCAGGGGGGCCAGAAACCAGGGATTTCTTTTTTATATACTTACGCATAAGGGGAGCAAAATATTTTTAGGCCTTTTGATCGGCCTATTATAATTAGGCCGATCGGGTGGGGGGGCAGAAACCCTTTGTCAGGATACTTCAATTCGATTTCCTCAGAAGCAGAAGATAACTCCTCAGTCCCGACCCGAGCTAGTCACAACGAATATTAATCCTTCGTGCTGAGTACCCCAGAGGGGGAAAGGGGAATGGGATGGTAGAGAGAATGCCACAGAGATGATGAACGCCAGTACTCAGTCTGCCTCTTCACATCTAAGATTGGATACAGCACCTGCAAGAGTCACAGTTGCAATTACTAGGGACATACAACTTCAGTTTTTTACTTTCTACTCTCAACACTTAATTCTCTTTAATTCTATTATTTCTTCACTCACCCTGAGTTGTCTGTAGCCTTGCTTCTCTCTATAAATGATAGCTCTTCTTAAAAAAATGCTTATTACTGATTCTGGAAGAACTTCTCAACCTTTGTTAGAGATTGGTTTTATGTTGCTATATATATATATATAGTTGGTGATAATGCGTTCTTCAAATCAGCTGATGTTATTTAATTTCTCCTGTCTTATTGTGACTTCTGTCAATACTTGTATTTGTAAATGCTTGTTTATTAAAGTTCGTTTCTCCTTTCTTACTTCGACATTTGTTGATAACTTGTAGTTGTAAATGCTTGTTTATTTAAGTTTGTTTCTCTTTTAAACTCTATTTTGGTTTATTACCATTGAATTTGTAAATGCTTATTTGTTAACAGTTCGTTTCTCCTTTAAACTTGGCCTTCGTTTATAACCTTGACATTTGTAGATACTTGCTCTTTTAAAGTTCGTTTTTTCTTTGACTTTAATATCTTAAAAAGAACCTTGTAAACATAAGGTTAATTCATACATTAACTCTGTAGCCTTGCCGACTTCCACGGGAACGGTCTACTATCAAACTCTTCGAATAAACCTTGACAATATTTATCCGTTTTCTGTAATATAATCTTCAAATGTAATTTTACCTCACAGGAGTTTCTGTTCTGAAGCGCGCTCTCTCTCCACACAGCTGATTCCTGTCAGACCTCAGTTGAAGTGCAAGGCTTCCAGCTGGAGAGCTCGTAACCTAGCAACCAACCGATTGCAAGACTAGAACTGTAACTAACCTTCAGGACTCACAGCGGCCATCTTGGATCTTCTCTTCTTGATTCTTCCTTTGAAATAAGCGCAAGATTACTCTGCAAACCTTCCAGTTTGGGCTTTGCTGTCTCCACTGAGGATATCTCTTTGCTTTTCTCATGCACTTCTTTGCTTTGACTTGGCAAGTTTGTGTGGTCATGACAGTACTCCCCCTCAAGGAACAGTTCTCCAATTTAGGTTTGCTTGGGTAGGTTCTATGAAAGTTTCTCACTAATCTTGAAGCATGTACATACTCGTGCGGCTCCCAGGATCGTTCCTCTGGACCATAACCTTTCCAATCAATTAGATAATAAAGCTGGCCATTACGGATTTTGGAATCTAAGATTTGATTGACCTCATACTCTTCTGCAGAGCTAATCTGGATAGGAATTGGAGGGGAGTTTTGACGTAAATTTGGAGGACTGTTCTTTAATAAGGAGACATGGAAAACAGGATGTATCTTTAGATGAGCTGGCAACTGCAATTTAACTGCCACTGGATTGATCATCTTGTCAACTTTGAATGGGCCTATAAATCGTGGCTGAAATTTGCGATTTCCTTTGAGACGTAAATGACGAGTGGATAACCAAACTTTGGGGGTCATTCTGACCCTGGCGGTCATTGACCGCCAGGGCCAACGACCGCGGGAGCACCGCCAACAGGCTGGCGGTGCTCCCTTGGGCATTCTGACCGCGGCGGTACAGCCGCGGTCAGAAACGGAAAACCGGCGGTGTCCCGCCGGTTTTCCGCTGCCCTGGGGAATCCTCCATGGCGGCGCTGCTAGCAGCGCCGCTATGGGGATTCCGACCCCCTTACCGCCATCCTGTTCCTGGTGGGTTTCCCCGCCAGGAACAGGATGGCGGTAACGGGTGTCGTGGGGCCCCTGGGGGCCCCTGCAGTGCTCATGCCATTGGCATGGGCACTGCAGGGGCCCCCTAACATGGCCCCACCAAGATTTTCAGTGTCTGCCAAGCAGACACTGAAAATCGCGACGGGTGCAACTGCACCCGTCGCACCCCTTCCACTCCGCCGGCTCCATTCGGAGCCGGCATCCTCATGGAAGGGGGCTTCCCGCTGGGCTGGCGGGCGGCCTTCTGGCGGTCGCCCGCCAGCCCAGCGGGAAACTCAGAATTACCGCAGTGGTCTTTTGACCGCGCAGTGGTGTTCTGGCGGTTCCCGCTTGGCGGGCGGCTCCCGCCACCCGCCAAGCTCAGAATCACCCCCTTTGTCTCCTTTCGAATAAATGGGTCTCTCTCTTCTTTTTCTATCAGCCTGAGTCTTATATGAGTCTTTTGCTTGAATGATGTTTTTTCTAGCCCTAACTAACGTGGTCTGCAAATCCCTCACCATCTCTTCTACTGCAGGCACTGAATCATCTTCTTTACCCAACATTACATTAGGATGTCTACCATGGTTCAGATAAAAGGGGGTGAACCCAGTGGTGGAATGAACAGCATTATTGTAAGCAAATTCAGCTGCCCACATCAACTTGGGCCATTCCTTCTCTTTATCGAATAAATTGAGTCTTAAATACTGTTCTCACTCTTGATTCACTCTCTCTGTTTGCCCATCGGTTTCAGGATGGTAACTGGTAAAGTAACGAGAATCAATTCCTAATCTTTTACTAAAGGCCTTCCAATTTGGGACCCCCTGTCTGAAACTAGAATTTTTGGGATACCATGGGCGCGTACTATGTGTTGTGTAAACAACTGTGCAACCTGTGAGGCTCGAGGGATTTCTTTCAAAGGAATGAAATGCGCCATTTTAGTGAAAGTGTCTACAAAAACTAGGATAGTGTTAAAACCTTGGCTACTAGGGAGGTCCACTATAAGATCCATAGTAACAGTATGCCAGGCATGGGGAGCAGTGGGCAAAGGTCTTAACAGACCTTGTGAAGCTGTTCTATTTGATTTCCCTCTTTGACATTTGTCACAAGTTGACACATATTGTCTTATCTGAGTTTTCATTTTTGGCCACCAAAATTCTCGTTGTATTAGATTTTGAGTCTTTTGAATTCCTTTGTGTCCAGTCAATTGATCGTCATGATAAGCCTGAAGAATTTTTTCTTGCAGCTCCACAGTCGGAACATACAGTGCACCTTTAAAGTATGGCAAACCTTTTTTGATTTATCTTCCTTGGTCTTCTTTGGACCACTTCAGCATTCCTTCGAATGTTAAGTTTTCTTGAATTTCTTTGGTTAAATTTTCATACAATATGGCAGATATGAACTTCTCTTGTGGAATAATCAATTCTTTTTCTGGGGGCTCTTTAACTGCACCCATATCAATTCGAGATAGAGCATCTGCCTTCCCATTTACTTTTCCTGGTCTGAAAGTGATAACAAAATCAAAGTCTGCAAAATATAGGGACCAACGCAGTTGTCTAGCTGTTAGAGTTCGAGCTGATTTTAAAAACTGTAAATTTCGGTGGTCCGTGTAAACGGTCACTTTATGCTTAGCTCCCAAAATGTAATGCCTCCACTCACGAAAAGTTTCTTTGACTGCCAATAGCTCTTTATCCGCAATTGAATAATTTATCTCTGGTGGTGTTAATTTTCGAGAGAAATAGGCCACTGGATGTAATTGACCTGTATCTTTATGACGCTGGGAAAGGATACCTCCTATGGCAACATCTGAAGCATCTGCCTCCACATAATATGGCTCATCTGGATTGGGGTGGAGCAAGATTGGAGCTGAGACGAAGGAATTCTTCAAAAAAATTAAAAGCATTTTCAGCTTCTTTTGTCCACTCAAACTTCACTCCTTTCTTCAACAATCGAGTAATGGGTGTAACTGTTTGAGAAAAATTGGATATGAATCTTCGATAAAAATTAGCGAATCCCAAGAAACTCTGGATCTCTTTGACATTGCAAGGAGAAGGCCAATGTTGCACTGTCTTTATCTTGGCAGGATCCATACTAACTCTTTCTGGTGACAAAATGAATCCTAAGAACTCAACTCGTTCCACATGAAATGCACACTTCTCCAATTTTACATAGAGATGGTTTTCTTGCAACCTTGAGAGGATGGATCGAACATGAGAAATGTGCTCTTGTAGATTGTCGGAAAAGATTAAAATGTCATCTATATAAACCACGGCAATCCGGTCGAGGAATTCTCGTAATATATCATTATCGAAATGCTGGAAGGCAGCAGGAGCATTGCATAACCCATAAGGCATCACTTGATATTCAAATAATCCGTATCGAGTCCGAAAAGCGGTTTTCCATTCATCCCCTGAAGCCACTCGAATCAAATGATATGCTCCTTGCAGGTCCAATTTGGTGTAGATTCTAGCATTCTTTACTTGATCTAATAAAAATGACTCTAAAGGCAGTGGGTATCGATTCTTGATGGTAACCTGATTGAGGGCTCGATAATCAATGCAAATTCGAAGACTCCCATCCTTCTTTGGTATGAAAAATAGTGGGGATGACACTGGAAATTCAGAAGGACGGATAAAACCATTAGCAAGATATTGATCCAAATACTCCTTTAAATGTTGATTCTCTGCTTCGGTCAATGCGTATATTCTGCTACATGGCAATATCGCACCTGGCTCCAGTTCAATTTTGCAGTCGTAGGGTCGATGTGGTGGCAATTTCTCAGCCTCCTTTTCATCAAAAACGGCGACTAAATCCTCATATTCTTTTGGGATTTCTGCTGTCTTTAGTGCACAGATCACTGAAGAGTGTGATGATAAACAGGCCGCTTTGGACTTGGTGGACACTTCCACTCCATCATGAAAGCAATTCTCTTTGCAGTAAGAGGAATTCATCTTGATCGTTCTTTTGCTCCAATCAATTTGTGGATTATGTTCTGTAAGCCAGGGCAGACCCAAAATGAGTTGAAATTGTGGAGCATCTATCAAATTAAAGATTATCTGCTCCTGATGTCCACCAAAACCTTGCATATGAATTGGTTCAGTCTCATGGGAAATGGGTCCTGAAGAAAGATTGGTTCCATCCACAGCTCTTACTACTTCCAAAGTAGATTTCTTGATAAATCGAATACCCATTTTACGAGCGTATTTGATATCACAGAAGTTGCCCGTAGCTCCAGAGTCTATCATAACTGAGATCCCTTGAATTTCCTTCTCAAGGGTCTTAACTGATACTGTTTGTACCAAATGTGGCGCTGCGGTTTGTAAGGTATTTGCCACTCGTTGATCTAAAGGAGTTGTCTTGGGTTCTGCTTTCATCAGGGCAACTCCCTCTATTGATGAAGCTGGCCTTTTCCCGACTGAAGAGCTTTGGGTTTCTTGGGACAGTTTTTAACAAAATGCCCAGATGCACCGCAATATAAACATAGTTCATTCACTCTTCTTTTCTCTTTTTCTTCCTTAGATAAAGGACCTCGGATGGAACCAATTTGCATTGGTTCTTCTATCGTTATCCCTTCTCCAGCTCTCGTATGATCATTTCTTACACGATCAATTCTCAGGGGAAATGGTCGATACTCTCTTCTCTTTTCTGCTCTTCGTTCAGTTAACCGGTGGTCAATCTGTAACACAAGATCAATTAACTCCGAAATTTCGGTGGGTCTATTTGGAACTTGTGCTAAGGCATCTTTCAATTCATCTCTCAGTCCACGATAAAATATGGCAGCTCTTTTTGACTCCGGCCAGGCAGTCTCTACAATGAGTTTATTGAAATGAGCCAGATAGGCTACTAGATCTTTATTACCTTGCCTGATTTCCAGTAGTTCATTGTCAGTGGCTTGAGCTGCAGTTCGCCGATCAAATATTCTTAAGAACTCTTCCTTGAAATTTTGGAAATTATATAAAACAGGATAATTTCTGGAAATTATTGGCATGGACCATGCGGCCGCATCTCCTGTCAGATAAGACAATATAAATGCCACTTTGGACTGGTCTGCGGAAAAAATGACTGGTCTACATAAAAAATGCAATGAGCATTGGGTCAGAAAAATCTGCGCCTTATTTGGATCCACACCGAAGCGCTCGAGTTGAGCCAAAGGAATAATAGGGGAAACTGCATGAATTACTTGAGTGGATATACCTGCAGACTGTGAAGGGATAGGGATTTGTGAAAACACAGATTCATTTGATTTAGCGGTGTTCCCTAACTCATTTATTCGCTGTTTTATTTAGACTGTTTCTTCTATGGTGTTATTTAATTGTTTCTGTAACCCTTCCAAAGCAGTGGCTAATGCTTTTATATCAATTCCTTCTGCCATTCTGCTCAGGAGGAAATCTGTTTTTTCCCTAAAATTAGGGTGATGGCACTTCAATCTGTCAGGATACTTCAATTCGATTTCCTCAGAAGCAGAAGATAACTCCTCAGTCCCGACCCGAGCTACTCACAACGAATATTAATCCTTCGTGCTGAGTACCCCGGAGGGGGAAAGGGGAATGGGATGGTAGAGAGACTGCCACAGAGATGATGAACGCCAGTACTCAGTCTGCCTCTTCACATCTAAGATTGGATACAGCACCTGCAAGAGTCACAGTCGCAATTACTAGGGACATACAACATCAGTTTTTCACTTTCTACTCTCAACACTTAATTCTCTTTAATTCTATTATTTCTTCACTCACCCTGAGTTCTCTGTAGCCTTGCTTGGTGATAATGCATTCTTCAAATCAGCTGATGTTATTTAATTTCTCCTGTCTTATTGTGACTTCTGTCAATACTTGTATTTGTAAATGCTTGTTTATTAAAGTTCGTTTCTCCTTTCTTACTTCGACATTTGTTGATAACTTGTATTTGTAAATGCTTGTTTATTACAGTTAGTTTCTCCTTCCTTACTTCGACATCTGTCGATAACTTGTAGTTGTAAATGCTTGTTTATTTAAGTTTGTTTCTCTTTTAAACTCTATTTTGGTTTAGTACCATTGAATTTGTAAATGCTTATTTGTTAACAGTTCGTTTCTCCTTTAAACTTGGCCTTCGTTTATAACCTTGACATTTGTAGATACTTGCTCTTTTAAAGTTCGTTTTTTCTTTGACTTTAATATCTTAAACAAGAACCTTGTAAACATAAGGTTAATTCATACATTAACTCTGTAGCCTTGCCGACTTCCACGGAAACGGTCTACTATCAAACTCTTCGAATAAACCTTGACAATATTTATCCGTTTTCTGTAATATAATCTTCAAATGTAATTTTACCTCACAGGAGTTTCTGTTCTGAAGCGCGCTCTCTCTCTCCACACAGCTGATTCCTGTCAGACCTCAGTTGAAGTGCAAGGCTTCCAGCTGGAGAGCTCGTAACCTAGCAACCAACCGATTGCAAGACTAGAACTGTAACTAACCTTCAGGACTCACAGCGGCCATCTTGGATCTTCTCTTCTTGATTCTTCCTTTGAAATAAGCGCAAGATTACTCTGCAAACCTTCTTCCAGTTTGGGCTTTGCTGTCCCCAAAGAGGATATCTCTTTGCTTTTCTCATGCACTTCTTTGATTTGACTTGGCAAGTTTGTGTGGTCATGACACCCTTAGACACCAGTGACATTTTTTTGTTTGTTTACTTTATGTTTTTATGTATGGGGAGCGACCCCTTAGGGGCAAATTTTATTTAGGCCGACCTATTTTTATTAGACCAATCTGCACCCAAGGAGGGCAGAAACCACTAGATATGAGGGATTTTTATTTTTTTGCGTCAATTTCACGCAAGGGGAGTGACCCGTTAGGCAACGGTCTTTCCCCTGGGGGGCAAATTTATTTTAGGCCATTTCTACTCCCCTTAGGGGCAGATTGCCCTATTTCTATTAGGCCGGGGGACAGAAACCACTTAAGCACCAGGGATTGGTGTGTGTGTGTATGTGTGTATTTTGTTGTGGGGGGCAGAAAGCCCACCAGAGAAGATTTTTTTTCCCAAAAAATATGAGGGTGGGGGTATGGCCATACCCTCACCCCAAATAAATGGGGCTAAAGTTGTTCTGCCCACCAGTGCGCAGATGGGGCAATTACCCCCGATCCACACCCCGGGGGGACAGAAAGTCTACTAGATGCCAGGGAATTAAAAATAAAAGTGGGGCGGTGGCTACCAACCAGTATGGGCCTGGTTATGTCCCCACCCCAACTGAAGGGGGTAACAGTCTTTCAGCTCTCCCCCCGCACACTAAAACATCTTATCCCATGGCAAGCAAGAGGACATTTGATTATTTTGGGTTTTGGTTTTACATTTGGGCGATGAGAGCTTGGCTAACTCTCAAAATCGTCCCACTTGTAAAGGTGAGGGCTGCACTTTTTGGACTTTGGGATGCTGCTATGTAGAAAAATCCCCAAGACCTAGACACATCTGAAAAGTAAACATCTGGTTGATTCCAGTGTGGTGTGCTTCACATGCACCCCGCACCATTTTCTTACCCGCAATGCCCTGCAAACCTCCAACTTTGCTGGCAATCACACATTTTTCCCATATTTTTGTGATGGAACCTTCTGGAATCTGTAGGAATCCACAAAATTCCTACCACCCAGCATTGTCTCATCTATACTGATAAAAATTCTGCTGCACTTGTCAGCCTAAAAATGTTTTTTTTCAAACTGCTCTTTTGGACCCGCTTTGGTTCCCCCTCAATTGTGACATGTTGTTGGCTCTTCCCTGTCACAGGCACTTGGCCCACCTACACAAGTGAGGTATCATCTTTACCGGGAGGCTGAGGGGACCATTGAGTGGTAGGAAATTTGTCCCGGTGCGGTGATCCCACACAGAAATTTGGGAAAAATTTGATTTTTTTAAAGCTAAATTTGGGGGTTGCTGAGGATTCTGGGTAAGAAAACATTGGGGGATCCACACAAGTCACACCTCCCTGAACTCCCTCGGGTGTCTAGATTTCAGAAATGTCTGGCTTTGGTAGGTTTCCCTAGATGGCTGCTGAGCCCAGGACTAAAAACGCAGGTGCCCCTCTCCCTGCAAAAACAGGCAGTTTTGTATTAGATAATTTTGATGTGTCCATGCAGTGTTTGGGGGGCATTTTCTGTCACAGGCGCTAGGCCTACCCACACAAGTGAGGTACTATTTTTATCAGGAGACTTGGGGGAGCGCTGGATAGAAGGAAATTTGTGGCTTCTCTCAGATTTCAGAATTTTCTGTTACCGAAATGAGAGGAAAAAGTGTTTTTTTGTTCAAATATTGAGGTTTGCAAAGGATTCTGGGTAATGGAACCTGGTGAGAGCCCCACAAGTCACCCCATCTTGGATTCCCCTAGGTGTCTAGTTTTAAAAAATGCACAGGTTTGGTAGGTTTCCCTAGGTGCCGGCTGAGCTAGAGGCCAAAACCCACAGCTAGGCACTGTACAAAAAACAGCTCTGATTTCTTTGGGAAAATGTGATGTGTCCACGTTGTGTTTTGGGGCATTTCCTGTCAGGGACGCTAGGTCTACCCACACAAGTGAGATATCATTTTTATCAGGAGACTTGGGGGAACGCTGGGTAGAAGGAAATTTGTAGCTCCTCTCAGATTCCAGAACTTTCTGTCACCGAAATGTGAGGAAAAAGTGTTTTTTTGGCCAAATCTTGAGGATTGCAAAGGATTCTAGGTATCAGATCCTGGTGAGAGCCACACAAGTCACCCATCTTGGATTTCCCTAGGTGTCTAGTTTTCAAATATGCGCAGGTTTGGTAGTTTTCCCTAGCTGCCGGCTGAGCTAGAGGCTAAAATCTACAGCTAGGCACTTTGCAAAAAATACGTCAGATTTCAATCTGAAATTGTGATGTGCCGATGTTGCATTTCCTGTCGCGAGCATTAGGGCTATCCATGCAAGTGAGGTACCATTTTTATCGGGAGACTTGGGGGAACACGGAATAGCAAAACAAGTGTTATTGCCCCTTGTCTTTCTCTACATTTTTTCCTTCCAAATGTAAGACAGTGTGTAAAAAAAGACGTCTATTTGAGAAATGCACTGTAATTCACATGCTAGCATAGGCACCCCAGAATTTAGAGATGTGCAAATAACCACTGATTCTCAACAACTTATCTTGTGCCCATTTTGGTTGGAAATACAAAGGTTTTCTTGATACCTATTTTTCATTCTTTATATTTCAGCAAATTAATTGCTGTACTGTATACCCAGTATAGAATGAAAACCCATTGCAAGGTGCAGCTCCTTTATTGGCTCTGGGTACCTAGGGTTCTTGATGAACCTACAAGCCCTATATATCCCCACAACCAGAAGAGTCCAGCAGACGTAACGGTATATTTCTTTCAAAAATCTGACAACGCCGGAAAAAGTTACAGTTAAACGCAGAGAAAAATGGCTGTTTTTTTTCACCTCAATTTCAATATTATTTTAATTCAGCTGTTATTTTCTGGAGGAAAACCTTGTAGGATCTACACAAATGACCCCTCCTGAATTCAGAATTTTGTTTATTTCTCAATTTTTTTTTAACTGTCCGGGATCCAGCATTGGTTTCACACTCATTTCTGTCACTAACTGGAAGGAGGCTGAAAGCACAAAAAATAGTAAAAATGGAGTATGTCCCAGTAAAATGCCACAATTGTGTTGAAAAATGTGGTTTTCTGATTCAAGTCTGCCTGTTCATGAAAGCTGGGAAGATGGTGATTTTAGCACCACAAACCGTTTGTTGATGACATTTTCAGGGGAAAAAACACAAGCCTTCTTCTGCAGCCCTTTTTTCCCATTTAAAAAAAAAAAAAAAACATTTTTGCTGTATTATGGCTAGTTTCTTGGTCCCCTCCAGGGGAACCCACAAACTATGGGTACCCCTAGAATCCCTAGGATGTTGGGAAAAAAAAGGACGCAAATTTAGCGTGGATAGCTTATGTGGACACAAAGTTAGGAGGGTCTAAGCACAAACTGCCCCAAATAGCCAAAAAAAAGGCTCTGCACAGGAGGGGAAAAGGCCTGGCAGCGAAGGGGTTAATAGAACTGGTTTCTGAAAACAAACAACTGTGGTTCATTACATGATGAAAGGATAGATCAAGAGACTTCACTACTGTCATTAACCTTTACAGTAGTAGATGTTTGCTTAGTTGCAGAGCAGGACAGAAAGATCCACTTGAGAGAGGTTACATTAATCACTAGGGGGCATATTTATAAGCCACTAATGCCACCTTGCACCACATTTGTGTCATTTTTTTTTTTACACTACTGTGGCCCAACGAGGCCAAAATCCTAACGCCATATTTACAAAGTGGCGCAATGCATGCATTGCGCCACTTTGTAACCCTTTGCGCTACATTATGCCTGCACCAGAGCAGGCATTAAAAGGGGGCTTTCATTATTTATAATGGGCCCCTATGTACTCTGCAGGAGTAGCACCAATATTTTGGCGCTACTCCTGCAGAGTACATCAATAGCGTCATGAAAAATGATGCTATTGCCCCACTACCAACCCCTTGGTCCGCCGTATTTTAAATACAGTGCACACATGGTGGCGGTAGAGGGGGGACACTAAGAGGCACAGAGAAAGTGGCGCTGCACTCAGTGCAACGCCACTTTCCATAACTCTGCCCCCAGGCATGTCGGTTGACTTGCACACATCTAGAGAGTGGTGGCCAAGAACCACTCCAACCTTACCATTGGAGAGATGCACTTAATGATGAAGTAGATGTGGTCTGTATAACATTTGTTTCATGTGGGATCCATTCTTTTGAAAAGAACAATACTAGCGGAAGTATACATTAGAGAAACTTCCACTTCACTAGCAACTTCAGACCTTAAAGCCAACTGCATATCTCCACCCAGGCCAAATAGGTGCTGAATACATTATAGTGTCACATAAACATGGATCGTCTATGCAAAATATGCTGTATACTTGAGACAATATAGGGAAAAGACTCCTTCAATAATCATATAGCATTGTTCCTTTATTGCTAAGTTTTCTCTTGAGTAAAACATTTTTTGCTGGCATCTTCAAATGTCGAAACGGCTACTTTATCTTTAAATCCGCGTATAAATTGCAAACGCTTTATAGCCACCTGGAGATCCCTGAAGAGACCCACAATTTAACTGATTTATAAGTAGAAGTATCATGAATATATAATTAGGCGGATCAGTTATGTCATCTTTTTAGTTCTCTCTTTAACTTTAGGTTTGCAGATTTTATAAAGAGGCAAAAGTTAACAGGGAAAACAATGTGACTGATTTTTCTTAGTACAATGAAGCCTTCCTTAAGCCTACTTGCTGACTGTGCAAATAACACTTTGGAGTGATGCTCTGTCACCACTATACATAGCTGCTTAATCTGGCATTTTGAAGAATTTAGGCCTGATTTAGAGTTTGGCGAATGAGTACTACTTGGATATCCAGCCTGTGCTATTACAGGTCCATTATATCCTAATGAACTTGTACTAAGACGGACAGATTAGCCAGAATAGAGTGTACCTGTCCTCCACGCTCTAAATCAGGCATTTAACTTTCTGCACCACGGTGAGAAAGTGAATCAAGTCAAAATGTTTGCTGTCCAATTAATAATTTTATACCGGGTGACGTGCGGTGTGCGGCAGTGGATCACAAAATTGTACAGTAGGGTTGTCTAAGTTATGCAGCAAGAAAAGGCAATTTATGTGGCCTAATGCGACACATTCTGTGGCAGTATTATTTCAATTTCTGATGTGGACAAATATTTCACCCCTTCTTACCAGTCTAGTACCTGACTACAGCAATCAGTAATGAAAGGTAACCAGCCTACCCTTGCAAAGATTCAGCCATTGTGCGACACTGCATAGGTGGGTTTCGTTGTTGTTGTTTTTTAAAAACTTTTTTAGTGCATTTCTATCCCTTTAAACTAGTAAACTAGAAACCACTTTCGTTGAAATTTGCAAATTAAGCAGCAGATTGTGGATTATGTGGGCGTAGTAAATCCATAATTAAGAGGAAGACGAAGCAGCTGCACACTTTTATAATTCTAGTGACCCTGATTAAGTATTAGGCCGAATGTACTCTATTGCTTGGATATACAGCTTTAATATAATGCAACTCTACGCAAAAAGTGTTCTCTTTCTCTGACAGCCAACTATGATCAAATATAAGTGCCCGGCAAGCTTGTTAAACTGCTGTTCCACCATTTTAGTTTACTTTCTCCTTGTGCCCTTCGCCTTAGCTTGCTGATGCTATGATTTTAACATAAAGTCCACCCTGCTATAGATGTCAAGTAAATTAAATTGTTGCTAAATCCATCCAGACGTGAATTTTTTATCAATAATCATCATCATGTCGACGTTGTGGTAACTTTCACATGAAAATTACTCCTTATAAACACAATTATTTTTCACCTTAGTTTATTGTAAGTGCAAACCACTAAAGTTTTTGAATGTGCATTGTCTACTAGGCCAACTGTAATTCTCTACAACCTGGAATCTAAAACCGGATGTGAGTACTGAACACTGTACATAAATTATTATAAATAATAAATGTAACTATTAATTTAATCTGCTGTCTTGTCAAAACAGCGAGCGCATTCCACTGATACTGAATCTGGTTCATTCAGTCCCGGTGCTCAAGTGTTCCAGTCTTCATTTGTGTTTTTTTGGCTTTTTTTCTTCAATCTTTCGCAGGAACAATATTCCAATTTCTGTCACTTCGTCACCTTTCAGTCTGTCTTGGATGAACCTTACATCTGCTGGCAAATGAATCTAGAAAAGAAAAAAGTGACAAACATTCAATGTCGGTATAGGAGGTGATATTTTGTCCTAAATCGTCAGTAATGCATCTTTTTTTCCACAAGGTGGCCACCTTTGACACCATGTTAGAAAGTATTACTACTGGACGACCTATAATCTTTTTTTTGTTTAATATATGATTGTTACCAGTTTTCTAAAGTGTGTTTTCCCCCACTGGTGTAGAGTAGAAGTTAATAAAAATGCACGTTTATTTCTAAACAGCGATTAAGGTAGTGTTTAATTGCATAGTAAAAAAAAAAAAAGTGGTCCACGTAATTGTAAAAAAATAGACCCCGAAAGGTTAATCCTGGCAGATATCTCCCACACTCACTTTTCTCCGCCCAGAAAACGGACCCAGATCTACCCCTTACACTGGAGGAGGCGGGGGAGGCCCTAACTGAGCTGAAAGCTGATAAAACATCCTGTCCAGACAGCTTTCTCACTGAATATTATCGCAAACTCAGAGATACACTCATTCTTCGCCTACCTGACTTAAACGCAGAAGCTAAGGAGAGGTACTCTGCAGAGCTTAATCTCGCCAAGCTCATACTCGTGCATAAAAAAGGGCCCCACTGGGTTAATGCTCCTCAAATAGACCCATTTCTCTGATTAACGTGGAACCCACAATCTATGCCTCTGGTCCACAGGCTCATCAAAGTGCTTCCCCGTTTTAATACACCCTTATCAACGTGGCTTAAAGCCTGGCTGCAGCAAGCGCACCTGCATCAGACGTCTCTGGGTGGCCCTGACTCACCTGGGAGATTTGTGGGACCCATGCACCCTTCTCCTTGTAGACTTTGTAAAGACCTTTGATTCCATGGACTGGTCCTACTTGGATAAAGTTCTTCAACGCATTTGTTTTGGACCTTGTTTCTCTAATATGTAGGTCTCGTGTACTGTTCCCCCTCTGCCTAGGTGCACGTCAGTGTGATACTCTGACCCAATCCCTATCTGCAGAGGCACCAGGCAAGGGTGCCCTTTTTCACTTTTTCTGTTGCCATAAGCCTCTTGCCTGGCTGATCAAATATGACACACAGATACAGAGCTGGTGTTGGGGGAAGGTGACGACAAAATAGAATCACGCTATTTGCTAATGATGTGCTGTTCTACTTAACTGACCCCCAGGTATAGGAGGCTGGCCCTCTACGTAGTGTGCAAATCTAGGCACACAGTGCAGGGGGTCCAGGCACCCACACATTGGTTTACAAAGGTAAAAATTAGATCGCTTAATGCTCTAATGTTTATAGTAGCTTGGTCGAGCGGTTAGGCCAATCTTGGAGAAGTGCAAAGCATTTGGTGTACTCACAGTATCACTCATGCCACTCACACATTCGAAGGAATAACTCGAGACCAATTTATAAAAATACTTCTGATTTTTAAATAAAGTTTAAGACCAGATTATCAAAATTGGTTAAGTACTTTTGGAGATATGGATTTTTGAAGTTTGAAGAAAATAGTATTTTTGTCCGTAATTACGCACCGTAGGAATCAATGGAAAGTCATCTTAAAAAAAATATATAAAATTGTATAGTTGGGTTACCAATTTCTTCTTTTGCAGGTTGGTCGAGGTCGTAGGTGGGCACACTGTGTCAGCTGGAGGAGATCAGGCGGCTCCTGGTTCCGGCAGAAGCAATGATGGAAAGTCTCTAGAGCGGGTGCAGGGCCCACAGGGAGGGACCACTTGGAAAAGCACTGCACTGGTAAGTTCAGAGGTGGTTCCTTGAGGTCGCCTTAGAGTGTCGAGGTCACAAGGGGTGAGGGAACCTTAGGGCACAGCAGGTTCTTTGTTGCAGGGCACAGGGCGGCCTGGTGCAGAGCAAATTGGTGCTCCAGGAGCGGTGCACAAAGATGCCCTTTGGATTTGGAGGTGAGTCTCTTTAAGGGTCGCTTGCAGGACAACGGAGGCACTCTGGTGGGAGGTCCGGGATGTTTCTGAAGTCCCTCGTCTGGGGATTACTTTTGATCCTTTTTCATCCCTGGATGGGCTAAGTTTCCTGGTGTCCGATGTCAGCTGACAAGTACCCAGGGTATTGGAACGGTTCTGCCACTGGAGGGCGCAGTGCCCCCAAACATGGCACACTTGCAGGGTTTGTCCTCATGGATGTCGGTGTGCCGTCGGTCCGGCTGTGACTTACGGTTGGGGAGTTAGCAGCCAGTCAGTGAAGTGATCCTCACTGGGTTGCTGGTTTCTTTGTGGTTGCAGAGTGGTACCTCCACTCTGGAGGGAGTTCTTGAGCGATTAGTGAAGCCTGGAGGTCTTCTAGGTTTTTTGAGGTCAGTCCAGTGTCCAGCTTTTCCGCAGCGGGGATTGTCGGTTCCTGGGTGCTGCAGGCAGGGTTTGGTGCATTTTTTTGATGCAGCAGGTCCACAGTTCTCGTGCCTTGGTGTTTCTTTGTGTTGGTCTTATTTGCGTCCCTTGATTCTGATTCCTTGGTCTAGGGATGCCCACTAAATTCTGAACTTAGCAGTTGTTTTGGGGGGTACCTGGTAGTGTCCAAGGGACACTTACCTTTGAGTGACTACACCCATTATGGTGACCACTTCCTGTGGGAAGGGTCACTTCCTTAAACCTGATTGGCTACCTTCCTTCCATCTAAGATGGAGGAAAATGAAATGGAGTGTCCACCTCGCAGGCAACACCTTAGGGGTGGTACATGCCAGGTGGGGTAACTCCCCCTATCCTTTGTGTGGTTTCCCACCATTGCTCCCACCAAAAGTGGGGGTTTGCAAAGGGGCTGATCATCTGCTGCTAGCACCAGGCCTGGGGGTTGAGTTTCAAAGGCGGTAAGCGCTTTGAAGCTCACCACCAGGGCAGTGCACATTCCTGAGGGAGGTGATGTTAGCTCCTCCACCCAGGAAGGGCATTGTTTTACAAACCAGAGAGACAGGGCTATTCCCCAAGGTTTGTATATTGGGTGTCTGGAGGTGACAGGCTGGATAGAACCAGTCAGCAACCATGCCAGGGTAGTTAGCTTTCGAAGGTGGCACTTCTAAGGTGACCCCTGGGTACATTTAGGGATAAATCCAATACTGGTACCAGTTTGGATTTATCATTCTGAGTTGTTTGATACCAAACAACCCAGGGCTCAGAGTGGCCATCATGTAGCTGGGAAACTCATGTTGACCAGTGTCCAGCACATGTATTAAAATGGCTGCTCTGTTAACTCACTATGGGGGTCATTCTGACCCTGGCGGCCGGTGACCGCCAGGGTCACCGACCACGGGAGCATATCCAACAGGCTGGCGGTGCTCCCGAGGGCATTCTGACCGCGGCGGTTCAGCCGCGGCCAGAAAGGGTAAACCGGCGGTCTCCCGCCGGTTTACCACTGCCCTTGTGAATCCTCTATGGCTGCGGAGCGCGCTCCGCAGCCATGGGGATTCTGACACCCCCTACCGCCATCCTGTTCCTGGCGGGTCTCCCGCCAGGAACAGGATGGCGGTAGGGGGTGCCGCGGGGCCCCTGGGGGCCCCTGCAGTGCCCATGCCCAGGGCATGGGCACTGCAGGGGCCCCCGTAAGAGGGCCCCGCAAAGTATTTCAGTGTCTGCTAAGCAGACACTGAAATACGCGACGGGTGCAACTGCACCCGTCACACCCCTGCAACTACGCCGGCTCAATTCTGAGCCGGCGTCCTCGTTGCAGGGGCATTTCCTCTGGGCCGGCGGGCGTTCTTTTGGAGAGCGCCCGCCGGCCCAGAGGAAATGTCTGAATGGCCGCCGCTGTCTTTTGACCGCGGTGCGGTCATTCAGCGGTGGTACCTTGGCGGACGGCCTCCGCCGTCCGCCAAGGTCAAAATGACCCCCTATGTCCTAGGTTTGGCATGGACACAGTGGGGGCATACTACTCATGCAGCTATGCCCTCACATATAATATGGAGCACCCTGCCTTAGGGCTGTAAGACATGCCACAGGGGTGTCTTACCCCTAGTAAATGCAGGGTATGGTGGACAGGGCACACAGGCAGTGTGCCATGTTGAGTTTTTGCTTTAGGTTTGCACCAGGACACTCAGCCTGCAATGGCAGTGATGAGTGCATCTAGATGCATGGCACTAGAGGGTGGCACAGTCAGTGCTGCTGCCCTCAGGGGCCTACCCATAGTCCCCCATGCGCTGGATACCTAGGTATCCATTTACTAGGGACTTAGTGGTAGTTAAGGGTGTATCCAACTGTGCCAATGCATCACAACAGTTTTAAGAAAAGAGCTCTGGCCAAGGGAACCTGGTTAGCAGGGGCCTTGGGCACTACAACTTCTAGGCTACATCAAAGATCAGGCATAAAGTGTGGGCTAACCATGTCAAAAAGAGGCCATTTCTCACACCAGGTCACAGGGCTGCGTGTATTGTATATCCTGGACCTATACCAAGAAGTGTCAGACCTCCACACCAACTGGCCTAAATCCTTATTGATTCCCCTAAAGGTTCACCCACACAATTACACTTGATTAAATGTCCAACCCAATCCAAAAACTCTGCTTTAAATACCTCGGCATCCATATGTCAAATGAACCGGGCCTCATCTGGAACCTAAACCTTTTTCTTCTAACATGAAACAAGACAGAACAAACAAAAACAGCAATAGCACTGCTATACCACACAAGTGAGTATCACAACATAATCAACAACTAGCGTACTTCCACCTTTGGGGTCCTGCCCCCACAAGATTCCCTCAATAATTCCAAAATCAGCACACTACAAAGCGGAGCACTCAAAGAATCATAAAGAAACTCCAAAGTTTTTAGGATTGCATCATCAAAAGGATTCAATGGGCGTCCAAATGTATGTCCATTCTCCAGTACATTGAAACCACAGGAGCCAATGTATGCTGTATTGAATTTTATTCTTTAACAAAGACTTTTCAGCCCAGCCAATGTGTTTCTTCCGACCGACAGGACTTCATCAGGGACCTTCATATGTGTAATTTACTAGAGATCCTCATTTTACAAGTGCAAATAAATCTATATGCTAGGCATAATCTAGTCCTCGTTCGAAGTCCATCTCATCCAGTGTTTGATAAACACTCTTTGAAGTCACTGAGGAACCATGAGAACCAGGGGGGGTACCTTCCACATGTCAACAACTGTTGGTGGTCATAGAAACTCTGAAAGAGCTCCAGATGCTACACGGGAATTCGCCTTAACGTCCATTACTAATCTTTTAAAAGAATATTGGAAGGTGCCCGCTCCTGCTGTACTCAGTGACTTCATAGTGTTTATCAAACTGCTTATGACCGGTTGGAATAAAAAAGCTCATGCAATACACCTTCCTCTGAAAAGGGAGATGGTTGCAATAGACAGCGAGGTTGGAGGGATTTGCAAAATGGACAAAACTGGTATTACCTATCTAGGAGACGTGTAGCACAGATCCACTATGAAATCATTTCAGGCCTTAAAGTCCCCCTTGACTCTTCAAATTTCTAGTCCACTAGTATTTACACTTTGTGCCATGCTCTGAAATGCCATTGCTCGGAGTTGCAGGAGCTTTCTGAATATAATCCCCTTGAAGATTGGCTTCTGGTGGGACTCATGAGAAAAGGTGGGATCTGACAGGCCTATAAAACGCTGTTGATTAAAGCGCCAAATAAGTTTGCAGTCCTAAGGCAGAAGTCGAAAAGCTGGGTGGCTTCCCAGATGAGTCTGATTGGAGAGCTGCTCGAATGTCGTTACCGCTCGACCCCTCTCCCCCCCAACACCCCTCACCACCACCCCTGAACTCTGGCTATCTACTCTCAGTTTGATGCTTGCCCAACAGAAATATTTACACGTCATGTATTTAACACGCCAGCATCTATGGTGTGCACATAAAATTGCTACTACAGAGTGCTTCCATTGCTCGGCCCCATATGAAGATTTTCACCATATGGTTTGGGACTGTCCTGTGAATTCCAAGCACTGAAAAACCATTGAAAAGATAGTGTTAGTTGTCCTACAGACTTCTCTGGAGCGGTCTCTAAAAACCGTACTAGTGAGCATTCTGAAGGGCGCAAAATTGAAATAACCATTTTATCAAGCAAGAGCTGCCCCCCTGAATACTCCAAAATATGGAGTCACTGGTGGGATTATTTTGGGCTGCTTTATGATCATTGCACACATCAAGGTACTATTGTAATTTCCATTATTTTACGAAAGTGGCACTGTTTGCAATGGCTGAATAGGACGTAGATGTTTTATCCTGCTGTATCTTGAATAGAAACGTACACTATTTCAATCAAAAACCTGTGTCACATTGCGTAAGCGTGAGACTGTTTTCTTTTATGTGTCAACAAAAATATAAGTTTACTATAAAAAATAAAATAGCCTACAAAATTACAATGAATTGTCACAAAATCATTTGAAAGACAATTTCAATTTATATGTACATTCAGTCGTCTAATACATTCTTCCCAGGGTTTTAGAGCAACGGCTTTAAAGAACACATAATTCCAAATCTTTACTCTTCTTACTTGCAAATTAGAAAATGCTGGTTGAAAATCTAGTTGCTCACATAGAAATGATCTCTACTGCACTCATTTGTGACGTGATAGTTCTTTTGTACATTTGACTGTGCAGTTCCAATGTAAAAAGAAATCAGTGGCAAATATATTGGTTAAATACAAATGCCAGTCAAAACCACGAGACATTGTCACATACCAAAATCAGATCTACAATGCAACGGAATTCAAGGTTTTACCAGATGTCAAAAAGGGGCCATCATAGTATTTTTGTGATAATAGTTCAAACATTTACCTGTGATGGATGGAAAATCGTACAACTGAAGATTGCGTAAAAACAGGTCCTTAAAACTAGTGCGTCTTTGATATCATTGTTCATTTTCTTGTCAGAAGTATTAGACCTTTGAGGTTGCAGAAATACTTTTATATATGGTCATCAGGGCAGACTCAGCTACTTGACAGTCCTCTACTTCCCTTCACTAGTTCAGGATTAAGAGCCAATCATAATGGTTTAGGTTAACGAACATGCCTTCTATCAGGATAATCAACTCTACTAATTGATGATTCACACATGGCCTTTCATGTGAATGTGCCAACGCTTCGTTATTTACCTAGTCTGGTTCCATTCCTACCCCAGTTACCCTTCGCTATCCGTGACGTAATCTCCTCTTCCGGTTTCCTTCTCATCTACTCTCTTGCATTGCAATATTTTTCTTCCCCCAACCCTCAACAATTTTCCCCATGCCACCGTTAGAGACTGTCTCAGCCATTGGTGTTCTAGGATATCTCACTATGGGAAATACCCCAATGCACATTTTCTGCTAGCTAGTCTTCCTCTGCAAGAATGCCTCTTTGCAGGCTGTTATCCAGAACTGTATTTGTTTCTGGGGCATTCCCCTCCCCTCTTCCTTAAAAGGTTCTCTCTCAGGCCTGTGTTGTTGGAGGGATGATTCTCCCCTAGCTCCTACACTGTTTTTTCCACCTGCTACAGTTGTGCATTGAAGAGCAGGTGGGGAGTTATCCAGTGGCGTGCTAGATGTGCATCACAATCTGCATACTGGTCAGTGGATATGAAGAGAGAGGGAAGGCTTTAGCTCACACCAGCCACAGATTTTGCTTAGCAAAGTAGATGGACGTTATGTACAGTTTCTGGTGCATTTGCACATTAGAAACAGAGTCGACCTATTCCTTGTTTTGTTGAAATAAAGCCATCAAGAAGTGTAGAATATTCCATCACAGTTTACTCAATTAGATTCATGGGTTTCAGATATATATAAAATTCACTTAAAAAAACAAAGGTTACACTGAGGTTATAGTTAGGATCTTAATTTACTCGCACAAAACCATAGAAATTCAGCAGTTATAGTTATGGTTAGCTCAATTAACTATAACTCGTGCCCTAAGGTAACTAGAACTAATTACCCCCATAACCACACAACCCTGCATGCATAAGCCTCTGAGTGGGTCTGTGAGTGTGTGCATTAGCACCTCAGTGGGTTTGTCAGTGGGTGCATGGGTCTCTGAGTGGGTCTGAAAGTGGGTTCACAAGTCTCTGAGTGGATGCATGACTGAGTGGGTCTTTGAGTAGGTACGTAATTGTCTGAGTGTGTAGGATTGTGCGCATGAGGGTCTGAGTGGGTCTGTTAATGGGTGCATGACAGTCTGTGCGGGTCTGTGAGTGGGTGTGTAAGTGTCAGAGTAGATCTGTGAGTGGGTGCATGAGTCTCTAAGTGCATCTGTGAGTGAGTGCATGAGTTTATTAGTGGGTCTGTGAGTGACTGAGTCTCTGAGTGGGTCTGTGAGTGGGTGCATGAGCCTGAATGGGTACAGACACAGTGGGTGCATAAATGTACCAGAGACTGTGAGTGGATGCAAGAGTGTCTGAGTGCGTGTGTGAATGGGTGTCAGAGTGAGTCTGTGAGTGAGTACATGAGTCTCTGAGTGGCTCTGTGAGTGTCTGAGTGTGTCTGTGAGTGGGTGTCTGTGTGGGTCAGTAGCTGTATGAGTGACTTGGCCACAAAGGAACCTCACCTGCCCTTTTATCCCACAAGAGCCCACAGCTTTGCACAAAATATCTACCCAAGTGGAGTTCTTTCTGCCTCCTTGGATAAATGTTCACTATGTATGCTACACTACAGCTGTGTAACAGAGCACAGGGAAATATCACCAGTGACCATGTGTGCATTTTGGCAACATGATTGTTCCTTATGCGTCTTGCTTTAGAATTCTGTGATAACATGAATCCTCCTATAGAGAGGCCAATGAGGCTACAAAGACGTAAATATCCACCAAACCAGAGTCCTTCCTTTTATTTATATGAGGTGAGTGCTTCTTTGTTGTGTGAAAATGTCCTCATATTCCTCTGCATCAAGAACGTGCCATCAAAAGCAGCAGAAATACACTGAGGAGCCCTTTGGTAAGCTGTCCATCATCCTGGCAAAATTTGTGAAGACCTTTGCATAATACTAAGGTGGACAGTGTGGGGCCAAGCGGGCACCGCCTCCAGGTGGTTTGCACATTTGCATACTCGTAGCAATTTAAAGTAAGAACCATGGACTCTGCTCTCACCAGGAGAGGACAAGAAAGAACTCACTTGTCACAGTCACATACAGATTCCACTCCAATAGATCAACCAGGCATTCACCTCCAGGAACTGTTTCAGATTTTAATAGGGCAGAGGACTGCATGGCCCCCCTCCCCGGGCCAATCTCTACCCTGGGGACCCTATCCCCTGGCCTTCAATCACTAGGGCGGGAGGGGCGCACAACCCCCTCCCTGGGCCAATCTGGACCCAGGGAACCCATCCCCTGGGGCCTCATCATGTCTCCTAGGTGTATATCTATATCTATCTCTCCCTCTCTCGCGCTCTCTCTCTCTCTCTCTCTATATATATATAATCACAAGCATATGCCACAAAAACAATATGAAAAAATTAACCTCCTAAATGTGGTGACCATATGCTTGAAATAAAAGTTTTACGTTAAGAATACATTGAATGTAATTTTCATATGACAGTATGGATGTTCTCAGATGCCAGGTGTGCTTAGAACAATTATATAAACCATTTTAGCCTTAATGCCCATCATGGAATAATATGATTCTTGTTAGCGCAAAGAACAGGGACAGGAGGCTTTGAATTATTGTTACCCGACCCCATGGTTTAAACACACAGGAATGATTTTAAAAAAATAGAAAAAAGATGAAGACTAGAAAATAAAAAGAATTGGCAAAGTAAAATATTGTCCCATCAGCCATGGGACTGAAGGAAATGTACTTTTAGAGGGATGAGCAGATGGAATCAGAAGAAGTGCCATTATTTAAGGTTCTAGACAACCATGAGCTGAAGTGGGCCAACCCTGTTGCCACTTGCGGTATGCGTGGCAAGTAGAATTAAAATGTAAACCACAGTTGTACAGACCAGTGGGTTAAGAGGTGTGGCCCAAAGTCCCTCTAGTATGCATAGAAGCATGTATTTAATTATTCATCGTTTTTTTAACTTTTTTATTACATGAGACTAACAAAACCGCTAAAGCTGTTTCTAGGTCAGACCAAAATACAAGACAAAAGGGAATGCTTGAAATTCAATTGCCTTCACTGTCACATCAGTTTACAGTGTTTTGTGGCATCATCATTTATAATGTTTCTCAAAATAATAGACAAAATAATCTAGGAGCGTAGGTACAAAAAAAAAGATGTTTCTAAACACATTTTCACGCACATAACAATGCTAGTATTGTAGATAAAGGGATTTGCACAGACAAAACACTTTATAGCTTGGCAGCACTGATGAACGGTAATCACGCATGGTGTTCTCGATTTTTGTTTGGAAATTCTAACGCTTTATTTTAAGATTTACGTTCATGCTGCATTTTCGATGTAAAAAAGAAATACAATACCAGTAGACAAAATTAAATTGGAGCGTAATTTACCATTTCCAAGGCACCTCGGATGACACCACAGAGAAGATTACAGAAGCAAAGTGAAGATCTCCCTGCTGGAAGTTCTTCCACAAAGTCCACAAGAGGGTTCTTTTCCAAAATTAAGGAAAACTCATTCCTTGACCGATTACTGCAGGTAACACTCGGGGTGATACCAAGATACATCTTAAAGGCAACCTGCAAATTGAAAAGATCAGTGTTACAAACAATAAGTAGTGTTCCATAGCAGAAAATGGACAGGAAAAGGTGTGCTTAATTATTTAGCCTTCATGTAACCTCCTAGGAGTTTCGTTAATATAGGTAAGGCTTATTTCTGGAAATAAGGCCAATAACATAGCATTTCTTTGTGAAACTACAACCATACCCTTGGTCAAAGGAGGGGTATAGAAAACATATTGCTCCTTTTATAAGCAAGAAGTGGGCCAACATAGAGCAGTTTCACTGTTCTTCAAAGCAAGCAATTAAGGCCACCTCAGTTCTTAATTTGTAAAGAAAATGGTGTCGATGCCCAGACCTCTCCTTTGAAACACACAGCTGCTGCATTTAAATGTGCGAGCTCAGAATACTGAGGCAGCATAATCCTTAATCCATCTCAGGCCTCTTTAACCCATTTACAGCCTCTCCCTGCCCATTAAACTAATTCTTGCAGATCTCTCCCTTTCTGACACATTTTTGTTTTTTTCCTCTGCCTTTCACATATGTGTCTTTTGCTTGCAGTAAATGCGTGTTGCAGAAAACGAAGCGCCGGCCCTCAAAAATAAGTGACGGTGCCCCCACACTGGAGACCACCGTCTCGAATTAAGCACTGGGCCAGCTGCTCTGCCAGTAATAGAAAACACTATGTTTCACCTGGCTCAGGCCTCCTTTTCTCTCACTAGTTTGATTATGAAGCTTGGGACAGGTGACTGCTGACCATGAGCCATGTTCTCAGTTACGAGGTGGATACCTTCTTATTCCTAAAAACAGTTAGGGTACAGGAGGCCAAGCACATTGACCTGGATACCTAGTCACCTCCAATATTAAAAAAGCCATGCATCTAAAAAGCAACAAAGAAAGAGTTGTGGTTAATAGGATGCTATAGTGGTTACAGCACAAAACCTAAACGGAGTACCCAAAGTACCCTGTACACTTACTCCTAGATGGAAGTCCATGTTTTTTCAGTACCCTCAATTTTGATGCATCTAATGGTTTTTTTTTTGTGAGCCTCACACACCCTATTGGTGTCATGCTTCATCATCAGGTCTCATCCTGGTCCTTGCAAACCAGGATGGACCAGTGCTTAAATTTTAAATAAAAAGGTGCCGGTGCCCAAAGCCCTCCTCTTAAACTCGCAGCTGCAGCAATTAAATGTTTGAACACGGAATACTGAGGCGGCGTAATCCTGAAGCCATCTCGGGCCTCTTCAATACATATAAGCCAATCCCTGCCCCTTCAGCTCACTCTTGCTGCTTTCTACTTTCTCAGTTTGTGACGCTTTTTTGTTTTTCCCTTCCTCCGTCTGTCCCATATGTGTCTTTTGCTTGCAGCAAATGCTTGAGGCAGAAGAATAAGCCCCGGCCCTCAAAAGTAAGTGCCGGTGCTCAGCACCGGAAACACTAAGCACAAATTAAGCACTAGGATGGACTTGGCCATCTTTAAGGTAGCACTTTTGGTATTATCACTGATGAGTGTCTGGTTTCTATTAAAATACCTATGGTACATATTTTGTGTACTCTCCACCCTTTCTAGTGTATATTATTCTTCAATGAACGAGAACAAGCACATTTATTGTAAGATGGCTGCTTTGTCGGTGGGTGTCTGCTATCACCATTTAGTGCCTGGTCCGTCTTCTATCTGCTTGCGAAAGTATTAAGCTAATATCCAGAGAATAGCACCCTGCTGCAGGAAGGGAAGGGTTGTAATCATCACCCATCCAGCTCTAAGTTTTCCAGGATTTATTCTTAAGGCAAGACTCTCAAACATGGTACTCCCTCCACCAGTCAGCAAGCAACTGTCAGTGTATGGAATAACCACACAAATCACAGTACCCTTGGAATGCCAAAGATAAAGTCATTCCAGTCTTAAAGTGAGACCAAGATTAAATAAAGAGAGTACCTCATATCCCCCTCCCATACAAAATAAAAATAATAGCAATAACAAACTTATGCACTAAGCAATGGAAATAATGTGAAAGAAAAATATGAGAAGGGTACAGATACAAATTAAACCTATCTTACAAACTTTTGCAGATAACTTGAAGGTCTTCTTACTCTGGTAGTTCTTCCCACTCCATTAGCATGAGCACCATTTCCCCACTCCATCTGGTTACTCTGGTTTCCATTTTCCCTCGAATTGCCGTCTCTGGCCAGAGTACTATGTAGGTTGAAACCCATACCAGTTCCACTCACTACCTCCTCATTATTCATCAACACATTCACATGCCCAGAACGTATCTTGACCCAGTTACCAGGTGAAATCATTCCTCTGACATTGGATCCACCACAGGGACTACTCCCCAGTTGCTCATTATTGGTTGACAAACTCCCCCCCCTCAATCAAATCTCTCATCCAAGAGGAAATGAGCTTGGTGGTGGGTTTCCTTCCTCTCATTGCACAAAAAGGGACAACCCGTGATGGAATTCTCCATAGTGTGTTATGCCCAAACCATATTCGGAAACCACATTCTCCACATCCAGCTTGTTGGCCATAGGCAACTGTAAAACACCCTTAATCATATGATTCACTCTCTCAACAATACCGTTGGCCTCGGGATTATATGACACAGTATGTGAATGTTTAATACCACAAGCATGCAGACATTTTCATATCCCGTTAAGTTAATTGGGTACCATTGTCTGTGATGAGGACAATTGGAAAACCCTCTTCCTAAAATAACTCTTGCAACACATTTATTGCTGTATTCGTAGAAATCTTAAAAACACAATCTCTTCTACACATCACTAGGTGTTATACATTTTTATCCCCACATATTATCACCTTACCATCCACTTCAGACAACTCATCTAAAACTTTACCATAAGGTTGCAGTGCATTGGGCAACATACTCTCTCTCCTCCCATCTTCCCTGACCATCTCCAAGACTGCTTTCAACACATCATCATTGCTCATTGCACAGGTCCTCTCCAAATCACTAACAGCTCCCTGACTCTAATGAACAATATTCCCCATACTTCCCACTGCACTTTCCACAAATCACATCTTCCTCATCCATACACTTCCAGTCCAATAGCATACATACGAGACAAGCAATCTACCTGTTCATTCTTTCACCCTGGTTTACATTCAACATTGAAGTTATAGTCTTGTAAACTTGAGGGGAACCTTGCAAGTCTTGATGAACACTTCTCAGCTGCTCCTGGAGATAAGATTTTCCTGAGGGGCTTCTGATCTGTGCAGAGAACAATTTGACATCCCCATACATGCATCCTAAAAAAATATCTACCCCCACGCTGGAGCAAGTGCCACTCTTCAGGTTTCTTCAAGGGACCATACATTTGCGATAACATTGCCCCAATACTTAAAAGTGAAATTTCTAAGAAATTGTGCATCCGTTCATACACATTACGAGCAAGTAATGTGCTTATAAAATACATCAATAAAATGGTTATCCAAGAAGCTGGTGTATAACGGTGCTGAACATATGAAAAAGTTGATTTGTTTTTTTACTCTCCACCCATTCTAGTGTATGCTGTTTTCAGTGAACGAGATCACGCAAATTTATTGTAAGATGCTGCTTTGTTAGTGGGTGTCTGATAGCACCATTTATTGCCTGGTCCGTCTTTTATCTGCTAAAGTCTAAAGCTAGTAAGCAGAGAGTAGCACCATGCTGCTGGAAAGGGTGGAACTCTTGGAATGATCTTTCACTACCAGGAGAGGGAGCAGGGCAAAGCTGTTACTACGAAGCTCCGTTGGTTGGTGACAGGTTTCTTTTGGCTAGTGTCTGGCACTGCCACTCACTCAATGGCAGAAGTACAGATGTTGCTATCACTCAAAGACTGCCAAGCAAAAGAGGGGTAGCTTGTGTGGCTCTCTGTAGCAGGCTGTCCATTACAGATGGTCACCATGAGAAATTCCAATTGTATGTGTGGTGGCGTGACAACTGGGGTCATAAAATCATAAGAGAGCAATGCACCGATCTGTGCAGTAGTGCACCTTTAACGTTGTATGCCTGGCACAGACCTGGGCATTATGCCATAATGCCTTCAATTCGCTTCTGCAAAGGTCAGCCAAGAACTTATGGGGACTCCACCCCTTTAAACCCTTCTGAGAACTGCCTTTAGGGGGTGTGCTGATTGTGAGTTACCTTGTTGTGGAGCTCAATCAGTGAGCCTTCTGGCAGCCTTTTCGCCTCTGCTCCCGCGTCCAAAATATGGCATGCATGCACGCCCTCTTAAGATAGTACCAGCACTTCATATGCGCCTTCGCTATTAGTATTACAGAAAGGGGTGTAAAAGCCTTGGCAACTCTTTTTGTAAAACAGTAGTGCCAAGAGTACAGTAAATGGATGCACTTGCCCATATTCTTTCCACCCCCACAGGTCACGGTTATGCAGCCCTTGATGAGCGCACTCCTCCCATGATCAGCAAAGATGTGTGATATCACATATTTTATTCAGCAAGACAAGACAAAATAAAGCTTTTGTTGAATATTTTTATGTTTCTATGGCAATTGTAATCTACCTTTGTTAGATTAATTAAGATTAACAGATATACATATGCAATGGGCCTGTCTGTACAGGCTGAATCATATGTGTAACAGACTCAAGCAAGATAGATAAATGTGTAGCAGCCAGGATCGGCTCCTCCGTGTGGGCGGAGGAGCGTCACCCCCCCTGCAGTGGCAGCTGCAAAACCTTTATCAGAAAACAATCTTTGTTTATGATTGTTTTCTGGTAAAAGGGGCGGGCCACAGGGGTCACGAGGAGAGAGGGGGAGTGCTGAGAGCATGTGCGCTTGGCCGGCTGTCTCGGGCCGGCCAAACGCACATGTGCACAGGGCTCTCACTCCCAGTCTGCCTGGGAGCGCTCTGGCTGGGTGCTTGCAGCCAATCCTGACGCTGCTCTGACCAGCGTCAGGACTGGCAGCAGGGCAGGCTGGGAGCCTGTGCCTGCAGCATCTGCCGAAGAAGGAGAGGAGTGGCCGTGGCGGTGAGGGCAGGTAAGTGGTTGTTTTTTAAAATTAAATAAATGTATATGACCACCCACCGCGTGTGCTGCCCTGCACCTTCCGCGCCCCACGAGCCTCTACTGGTAGCAGCTTGTTATAGATGGAGTGTAGGCTCTTCACACAAGAGTCTAGAGCTCCTGGGGTAAGAGGTAAGTTCTTTATTCCATGTCAGGCCTTAGGTTACTGCCTTGTTAGGGCTCCATCCTCCCTCCAACTGTAATCCACGTACAGTCTTCACCAAGCACACAGACACCAAGGCCCATATTTATACGCTTTGATGCAAAACTGCTCAAACGCAGTTTTGAGTCAAAAAGTATAGTGCTGGCTTGGGTCATTCCAGAGCGCCAGTCGGGCGCCAAATTTAGGGAATGCCACAAGCCGGCACAAAGGGTGGGCTAGCGTAAAAAAAAATTACGTTAGCCGGGTGGGGTGGCGGTATGGGAGAAGGGGGTTTTTGCACCAAAAAAGACGTTAGGCAGGTTAGAGGCACAAAAATGCATGTAACCAGTCTAGCGTCATTTTCTGACGCAAAACCATCCATACCACATGACTTCTGTCTTAGAAAACACAGGAGTCATGCCCACCACCTCAAAGGCCAGCACAGGGGACCAGTGTCCTCTGGGCATGGTCATGGCACCCTGTGCCATGCAGGGGGCCCCAAGTTGGGACCCAATGGCATTTAATTAAAAAGAAAAAAAAATACTTACCTATTCTTACCTGGGATGGGGTCCCCCATCTTCCGCGGTCACCCAGGTGTGGGTATTCCTGCGGCTTGAGGAGGGCACCTATGGACCCATTCCATGGTGTTCATCCATGGAAATGGGTCCACAGGCCCCCTATCACCTGGTCTGACCCAGGAGTTAAATAATGGTGCAAAGCAAGCTTTGCACCATTATTTAGCCCCTCCACCCACCTGTGCATCATTTTAGCACATGTATAAATATGGGGCTATGGGGTTAGAACCATTTTTTAGATGGAATCGCCCACCTTGCATCTCATTGACGCAAGGTAGGTTCATGCATCTACAAAATGGTGCACACGCCATTATTTTGACGACAGATGGATGTAACGTCAAAATGTAAATATGGAGTTAATTGTGCGCCGAATTGGAATATAAATATACCCCCAACATTATAAGCAATATCGCATACTCACAGCATCCAAACTCCACATTCTACTGCATGGCCACTCGGCCCACACAGGTAAATCATATCACTACAAACCTCTTACGTGTGACTCAGTTCAATGTGAAGAAAATTATATTTTAAGTGCAGTTCAGGGAAATCTCATTGGGTAAAGGAGGAGCTCTCATCTCATAGCCGCAACAGTTGTTGAAAGAGAGGCTATAGCAATGAAAACATTAGCAGCCAGTATACTCGTTATAGCAAACACCCATTTGTGAATAATTAAACAAATAATCTTGTGAAAATAGACTCAATTGGGAGAATGACAAATCCATTGAGGAATGCTGTAAAGTAGGTGAGCACGGATAATTTTCATTGCAATCTGGACTGTTGTGACAGAATTACTCAGGCAGCCTTTCAGGCAACTGAGTCCAACCGATCAATCATGCCATTTAAATGCTCCACGGTAAGGTTACAATACATTTGCAGATGTAAAAATTGACATTGAGAATACAGCAAAAACTGTGAAAACTACTGATGCATAAGGCCCTTTTGATTTGCCTCATACAAACTCAGGTATCATAACGCACTCTCAGCACATATTTGAACTCCCTAACCTTTTCTAGATGAGTCCTACAGTGTCTCTGTGAAAGCAACATGTTTTCTCTCTCCCCTACGCTCTCCCCTAGATTTTGTCTCTCTCACTTCTGTTTTCCTTCTATCTCTCCACTCCGTTTTCTCTCTCAGCCCCCTCCACTTTCTTTCCCATCGGTTCTCTCTCTTTCTCTTGCTTCCCCTCTATCTTTCCCTCACTCTGCTTCACTCCCCACCTCTGGCCCCAATAGGTTTGGTTTCAATATACTAATATATACAAACAGCATTTTATCATGCCTGAGTTTTCATGGCATAGCGCTTTACGTCCAGATATATCTCAACCTCCAATTTTCTGCTTACATGTAATAGCATGGAATTACAGTAGACACCTAACAGTCTGCTCCTGTTGGCTCCTCCAGGCCCCCTTTTTCCTGTGTTTCACACTTTCTCATGTATGCCACCCCATCCTATTCTTCCCTTCTGTCCCTCACTCACTTTTTCCCCTGTGTTCTCGACATTCCCCACCACCTGCCACCCTCTCATTTATTAAATTTTCTGCATTTATTGTGCTAACCCTCCACGTGTCAGCACATGAAACCCACACCCAACCTTTGTCAGTGCTTGTTTCTTTTTCTTTCAGCACTCAATGTGAATGGATATTTTCTAACTTTCTTCCTTGGGTGTTTCTTCTCCCACAAACACCAGCCCTTGCCCGCATATATTCTATATTGCTCCCTCATCACCTCCCCCATAAACACACCCACCCACGCGCACATGCACAGTTTATGCATTGCTCTGTACTCTTTATGGCTTTTCTTTTTCCATTTATTTTTAGGGTTTAGCATGCGAGTGCATGCACTTGTCTCGTTTGTGAGACACTGGTACACAAAAAAGGGCTTAGAGCTCAACTGTAGCTTCCCATTTGTCTGCTTCTGTGTCACTCTTCTTTGGAGCCCTCTTTATTTTCCAGTTGAGCAGAAACGTCACTTCTGATGCTTGCTGTGGAGCGGGGATCAAGCACAGATTTATAAAGCTTAATCAGTGCTCGTCCGCAGCTCCCGACATTATTGAGGTACTATTTCTTGCTGTAGGAAGCTGGCTCTTTATAGGATATAACAAAATGAGATATATCATGCAAAGAGGCCAGCGGTTCCCTTAATAATGGACAGGGGCTTTCTCTAGCTATCCTAAGGTGCTCTTTTAGGGGGTAGTGTGGTGGAGCAGAGAGGAGTGTTAGACATCTGCAAGTACACACACAGTCAATAAATGAGACACATGACTCAAAAAGGAGATCCACACCAATTTACAAAAATAACAAGTATCTTTATATATGTTTAGGCAACAGAATCTATACAATCAGGTAAGTAAGTTTTACAAGAAAAGTACTTTCAGGTTTGAAAAGTCGACAGTGCAATTTTCAGAAGCTGCAGTTTTCTCATATGGAGAGAAAATAAGTACTCCATTCAGGTATACTGTAGTACAGCGGCTTATGGAAACAATCTCCTAGACTTAAGGTAAGTATTGGGTAAGGGTCAGGACCACACCAACAGGTCACACCGGGCGGCACTGAGGTGGCTGGGTGCAATAGTGTAGTCTGGCGTCAGGTGCTGAATGTTAGTCAAAGGGAATCAGTCTGACTGAAAAGAGGCTGCAGGTTTGGGCAGGGAGTCCAGTCGAGGAGAACCAACAGGTGGGTTCAAGTCTTGAGATGCTCAGGGACGGCAAGACACCTTTGGTCCTCTTCTCCACGGGCGAGAGGCTACAGGTGCAGAGGTGTCCTGAGGCATTGGGTTTTCTCCACCAAAAGCACTTGTAGTGGAGGGGAGCCTGCAAGTAGAGGCTGCAGGTGGTGTCGGTGAGTCCACGGTGGGAAAGTTCAAATTGGCTTTGTCTTTAGAGGGCTGGGGGACCACGTTGGCACCATTGTCCAACTGAATCTTGGGCTAGGGAGCACAGGTGCAGTGGTCCTTGCCGGTGTTAGGTTTTGTGGTTCAGAGTCTCTCAGGTCTCTTGGGGTGCCTGCAAGATGCAGGGAAGCAGCTCCGCTGTGCCACAGGAGTTCCTTGGTAGTGCTCCTAGACCTTTGGAGGCACAGCAGCTTGCAGGAGGAGTCGGCTTTGGCACAAATCGGCAGGAACAGCAGACAGGCCGGCGGAGGGGCCAAGTCAGGTGCTTCTTCCTCCGGCTTTGCAGCTCTTGAGTTTCCTTCTTTGTAGGTCAGCAGCAATCTGATCCCCTGGTGCCAGGGGCTCCCCCTAAATATTGAATTTAGGGGTGTTTCGAGGAGTATAGGGTAGTAGCCAATGGGTTTCCTATATCTGCCAACACCAACATGGCAGATTTCTAACTGTTGTGTCCACATCAGGCAGAGCACCTTAGGGATGGGTTCAAAACAGAGACCTAGGCACTCGAATATACATTTGCGGCTATAAAATTGAATAGTACAGAATTTGTAAACTCATATTTCAATAATCCAAAGTCAAATTAGACATGCAGATGAACAAAAATCCAGTGGAATTCGTTTTGAGTGAAGAATCCATCTTTTTAATGCAACACAAGACAGCCAACACGTGTTTCGTCATGGAAGTGAATACTCCCCGTGACTTTTTCAAGGCTGCAAAACATAGCAAACATAAGAAACATATGTAATTTAACATTAATCACTAATACATTGTACATAACTCACAAAACCATTTAGTACCAAAATGAACCCATAAATTGGCCCCATCTAGTATGAAAATGAAAAGGAGGAACCAAGGCACAACCCGCGAAAAATATATATAAATGACACTATTAGAATAAAATCAAAGCAACTGCAATCACGAACAATTAGTAAACGAAAAGATACAAAAATTCAAAATCAACCCGTGCATGGCCAAACTCCAAGTGAACCAATTATGTGCCAGGACTCACAAGGTGTATCCACAGTGACCCAAAACATAATAAGTCATACCTCTTCTGGGTAAAGTACGAAGACCATCAGTATCCCAAAATTCTTAACCACTGACTAAAATCGACTCTGTAGACAAACAATGCATTATATATAAAAAGTGACAAGTGAAGTAATAGACACCCCGTGAGATCCAAAGTCTAACAAAAACACCTACCAAGCGATGGTCATCAATAAATGGCTACATACAAAATTGAGGTGTATCCTTGAAACCTAAAACAATAAATTTATCGTAGTTAAAGCGATGGGTTTGTAGATTTAATAGTATGATCAGGTAATATTTGCTGCGATGTCAGCGTAAATAGTAATGTGCCAACCCCACTCACCTCAATCTAAATTCCATTATAGAGCACCCAAAACGGAGCTCGAATTGCCAGCTCCGAAATCCGGAAAACAAGGCGTTCCATTCGTCTGCCATCCTTTAAGTTCCACAGTAAATCCCTTCCCATTATCGCGGGAAGAGGAGTTTACCTTGCGCGCGTTGCAAGCTAAAACGCAAACGCTACGTCTCACGCGTCTATGAAGGTTTGAAAGACGAATCACAGGCGCCATCTTGAATGGAGAAACGCCAAAATAAAGCGTAGCCCCAGCGTAGCCTATTCGTGCAACTATTGAGAACCACTCGTCTCCATGGATACATTTGCAAAGAGAAGAGATTATTTCAAAAGGAAAGGTAAAAAAGGAAAACAAAAAAGAAAGAAAAAAGAATGGAAGAAGGAAAAAGGGGACTTTCTCCATTTTGAATAAAACCAACAGGAAAACCACAATTAACAACTAAATTAAATACTCATACTCAACTGAAAAATACCCCCTATTAGTAATGAGAACTATACCTGAAATCAGATCACGTTTGTGCCGCGGTCCCTACTCCACAAATCAAACTAGATGGTGGCATATTCATTAAAGATAAAAAAGAAAAACAGGAAAAAGGAACAAACCCTATGTTAACACTGTATGTAAATAACGTCTATAACAAGCAAACAGAAAAGGAGAAGGCCACCACATGTCATTACATGGTGACTTGGAGAAGGTAGGACACACTGTATTTAATAACTATAATGTTACCAAAACATCCTGTATCATCATTGTTAGTTCATTATGATTTTAGAAATTCAAAAACATAATTGAAGCCCGGATAAAAGCGACCCATATAAAAGTAAGACTGAGGTAATGTATCAGATAGAGCATCAGCACATCTCGTAGTATTGGATCAGTCCAAGAAATATTCCATCTCATAGTTTGTATTGAGTCCAATTTCCACCGCTCTAAGTTTAAGAATCCAAAGACATTCCCTCTTTCTCAGTTCCAACTCTCTGTTCCCACCACGTGGACTAGCATGAACCATCTCGAAACCAAAGAATTCAAAAGTCCACGTGTCTGTCTGTTTGGGGCATTGATTCATGTGTATGACAATGGGATAACGTACATCCCGCTGTATAAGGGCTCTATAGTGTTCACTAATTCTAACTTTAAGAGATCATATAGTGCTACCAACATAGTATAAACCACATTTACACACAATCATGTAAATGATAAAGCAGCTGTCACACGTGATGTGCGAGGTGATACAAAATGTAACTCCCATCAGACTATCGAAAGTGGAAATCCCTGATCTGCTCCATTTACACATCCCACACCGACCACACTTAAAGAACTCTTTATTACGGGTAGTGAGCCAATTGTCCTGTTGAGGTGTCAGTGGATAGCTAGGACATAAAATATTTTTAAGGGTTCTACCCCTCAGATAAGTAAAGATAGGTGAGTCAGATATTTGATCCCTGAGAGTTATATTGGCCTTGAGTATGTGCCAATGTTTTCTCATACATCTTCGAAGGGCAGCTGAAGCAGGAGTATAGTCAACTACACATCTTACATTGTTATCTGTCACCTTATTCCTATGTTTTAGGGTATCAGCCCTAGATATACGTCCAATTCTGCTACATGCTTTGTCCAGAGTGCCAGTAGGGTAACCCCGTGATTTAAATCTGGCCGTCATGTCTTTAATATTGTCAATAAAGTCAACTTCCAAACTACAGTTTCTCCTGGCACGCACCATTTCCCCATAGGGAATAGAGTGAATTTGATGTCTCGGATGTGCACTACTAGCGTGCAGAATTGAATTGCAAGCCTGTACTTTTTCTATATAAACGACTCTCAATCTTATCTTGAAGGATGAAGAGTTCCACATCCAAAAAAGTGATGTTGGTTTTACTGTGTTCCCAAGTGAACCTTATATTAAACTGATTGGAGTTCAAAAAGTTAACAAATTCATTCAGTTGAATGATGTCCCCTGTCCAAATCATGATGCAATCGTCGATGTATCGACCCCAAAATAGTATATTTGAACTCCAAGTTTGTGCCTCCTTACCCCAAATCAGTTCATGTTCAAGGAACCCCATAAAGAGGTTCGCATACCCTGGTGAGAAACGAGACCCCATAGCTACACCTCTTTTTTGACGGAACCACTCACTTTTGAAAAGGAAGAAGTTGTTATCTAAGATCATTCTAATCATGTCCAACACCATATTGGTATGTCCATATAAGCTAGCAGATTGACTGTATAAAAAATGACGTGGGGCTGTCATGCCTAAATCGTGATCAATGCTTGTATATAGTGAGGTGACATCTAACGTCACTAATGTCATACCTTGCTCCCAAGTGATGTCACTCAGGATACCAAGAATATGTTTGGTATCCTTAATAAAAGAGGGGAGATTAGTAACAAATGGCTGTAAAAAGATATTGACGTACTCAGATAACCTCTCCGTTGGGCCACCCATTCCTGATACTATAGGTCTTCCAGGGGGTGAGCGAGAATCTTTATGGATCTTAGGTAAAGTGAAAAGACAAGGATATCTGGGTCTAAACACTCGCAAGTACAAATACTCGTCCTCCCTCAATAGCTGTTGGTCCAAACAAAGTTTCAAGAACCTATTAATCCTATTGGAGAGACCTGGTATAGGGTTGGTCTTGATTTTCTCATAGCAATCTGGATCACTCAACTGATTCTGGATCACTCAACTCTGGCGATTTCTGATTCATAATCGTGAGTATCCATTATTACAATATTCCCGCCCTTATCAGCCTCTCTGATGGTAATGTCATTACAGGTACGTAAGTTTTTAAGACACTCCAGTTCACCTTGATTCAGATTACTGCGCCGATTCCGACAGCGAGCTTTATTTTTGTTCTCAGCCTTGATAAGATCCTGCCATACCAGTTTGAAAAAAGTATCAATGCAGTTACCCCCACTGAGAACAGGCGTCCATCTTGACTTGGATTTTAAGACACTTGCCCTGGTGTCTGGCACTATGTCCAGATCCTCCAAAATCTTGGAAATTGTGGTGGGATCCTGTTCGTAGTCAGTAATAGAAAACAGTGCAGCTGTATCATGTATGTCTTTAATAGAGAGAGAGTGGAAATCTTTACTACAAGCAGAAAGGATGTCCCTATCCTTAGCACTACTAAAAGCACTAAAAAACTTCTTAAGTTTAAGTCTCCTAGCGTATTTAAAAAAGTCAATTTCGGTTTTTTGAAAGTCCCCGGAGTTAAACGGACAGAAACCAAGTCCCTTCATAAGTAATGTATTGGCAGGCGTAGACAGTTCAAAGCCAGATAAATTGACGATAGTGATTGCCCCACTACTGTTCTCCCTCATTTGCGCTTGTGCCATGATCTGGTTTGAACCCCTACTTTTGTTTCTATGTGCTCCCCCTCTCTTGCTCCTCTTTGTTTTACGGGGTCTTCTATACATCTGTTTGTCTCCCTCTGTCCTTGTCTGATTCTTTGTATCTCGGCTCAAAACGAGTGGTTCTCAATAGTTGCATTAATAGGCTACGCTGGGGCTACGCTTTATTTTGGCGTTTCTCCATTCAAGATGGCGCCCGTGATTCGTCTTTCAAACCTTCATAGACGCGTGAGAGGTAGCGTTTGCGTTTTAGCTTGCAACGTGTGCAAGGTAACCTCCTCTTCCCGCGATAATGGGAAGGGATTTACTGTGGAACTTAAAGGATGGCGGACGAATGGAACGCCTTGTTTTCCGGATTTCGGAGCTGGCAATTCGAGCTCCGTTTTGGGTGCTCTATAATGGAATTTAGATTGAGGTGAGTGGGGTTGGCACATTACTATTTACGCTGACATTGCAGCAAATATTACCTGATGATACTATTAAATCTACATACCCATCGCTTAAACTACGATAAATTTATTGTTTTAGGTGTCAAGGATACACCTCAATTTTGTATGTAGCCATTTATTGATGACCATCGCTTGGTAGGTGTTTTTGTTAGACTTTGGGTGGATCTCACGGGGTGTCTATTACTTCACTCGTCACTTTTTATATATAATGCATTGTTTGTTTACAGAGTCGATTTTAGTTAGTGGTTAAGAATTTTGGGATACTGATGGTCTTCGTACTTTACCCAGAAGGGGTATGACTTAAAATGTTTTGGGTCACTGTGGATACACCTTGTGAGTCCTGGCACATAATTGGTTCACTTGGAGTTTGGCCATGCACGGGTTGATTTTGAATTTTTGTATCTTTTCGTTTACTAATTGTTCGTGATTGCAGTTGCTTTGATTTTATTCTAATAGTGTCATTATTATATATTTTTCGCGGGTTGTGCCTTGGTTCCTCCTTTTAATTTCCATACTAGATGGGGCCAATTTATGGGTTCATTTTGGTACTAAATGGTTATAAATGGATGTAAACAATAGGATCTTGAATTTGATTTTGAGAGTGTGGATTATATTACGAATAGATTTCTGTTATTTGTGGTATGTTAACTTACATCAGTTTTGTGAGTTATGTACAATGTATTAGTGATTAATGTTAAATTACATATGTTTCTTATGTTTGATATGTTTTGCAGCCTCGAAAAAGTCACGGGGTTTATTCACTCCCATGACGAAACACGTGTTGGCTGTCTTGTGTTGCATTAAAAAGATGGATTCTTCACTCAAAACGAATTCCACTGGATTTTTGTTCATCTGCATGTCTAATTTGACTTTGGATTATTGAAATATGAGTTTACAAATTCTGTACTATTCAATTTTATAGCCGCAAATGTATATTCGAGTGCCTAGGTCTCTGTTTTGAAGTTATGTATATCTGTGTTTTCACAGTGTTGGAGGTAGGGGAGAATCCTCCGAGGCCGGGAGCACCGTATCTTTAAATGATATAATTTGTTTTTCTTATTCTTATAAGGGGAATGTTGGGAGCGCTTTCTTTCCCTTAATGCTTCTTCCATTTGGTACATTACATACCTTAGGGATGGGACTGATCTGAGGGGTCGACACACCTCTCTGAATACTAAATTTCCCACTTGTTTAGGTGCCAAATGGGCCCTGTGGCAGGGGTGTCAACATCTCTCCTTTGAGTGAAGCCAGATCTGCATACCAAGGGTGGTAGGCTTCTTTGAAGCCCCCTGTCTTGGAATGCAGATTTGCAAGTCATCCTGTTGGATGGGGGGTGTAAACACCTCTCCCAGAGAAGGCTTTGTTTCTGATCGACCAAGAGCAAAGGCTCCCACCCCTTGGGGGCCAGGATCATGTCTGGTGGTGACAGGATGGCTAAAACTAGTCAATCAGCACACTGCTAGTTGGTAGGTTTTCAGAGGGCACCTCTAAGTTGTGGTCAGGGTGCATGTATTAATAAATCCACCACTGGCATCAGTGAGGGTTTATTAATATGAGATGTTTCATTACCAAACATCCCTATATTAAGTGAAGCCATCACGTAGCTGAGGAACTAGTAGTGACCAATGTCCAACACATGTACTTAAAATGGCTTCCATGTTCTCTTATTATGTCTAAGAATCGACAAAGACATAGCAGGGGTGTTAGAAATGGGGTCTTTGTTTGGCAGTCAGGTTGCCCCCTGTCCAAGCAAGGACCCTCACTCTAGTCAGGGTAAAGGAGAATCACACTCAGTTAACCCCCGTTCATCCCCTTGGTAGCTTGGCACGAGCAGGCAGGCCTAACTCGGAGACAATGTGTTAAGTATTTGTACCAACACACACAGTAATACAGTGAACCACTACAAAATGACACAACACAGGTTTAGCAAAATAGTAAATATTTTATCTAAATAAACAAGACCAAATACGATACAAATCCACAATACACAACTAAAAATATGATCTTAGCACTTAAAAAGACAAAAATAGTGCATAGAAGCACAAAAGCTGCAATTTGATGTTAAGCAGCATTGTGACGGAGTTGTTGCCCACAATGGAACGCCACTGGCTCCGTTTACAGAGTCGTAAGGACCCCCAGGTACAGTACCTTTGTAAAACAAGTAGAAAACAGGCCAGTGCATAGAGTCGGGGAGCGAGGTGTCACTGGATCCGATTGGGGAGTCGGTTACGGCGCTACGGAGCAGAGGCGTTGCGCAGCAGCATCGGGTCCTTACTGCAGAGCGGTTGAGGTTAGGCGGCATCGGTTGCGAGGTGTTAGTCCCTTGGTACCTCCGGCAGAGACGAAGTTCGGCAAAGTCACGATGCTGTGGGGCGACCTCACGGGGTCGGGCTCACATCACGGGGTCAAAGACGCCGCAACAGAGTTGGGTGTCATGAACGTGGGTGCTATGACACTCCGATCTCAGGGAAGTTGTGCGTGATCAGTGGCTGCAGCAATGCGAGGCCTGCGGAGTCCTTAGCGAAGTTGCAGGCCAGTGGCGTTTCACAGGACTTCCTCAGAAATTCACTTCCAGAGCCCAGGAACTGGAACGGCACCATCTGGCAAGTTAGAGTCCACAGCATGTAGACTCAAAACTGGATGATAAAGCATTTGCTTCAAAACAGGAGGCAAGCTCTGTAGGAGGCTGGCCTGGCTTATAGTGGGTACCGTGTGGTACTTACACCCAGTGCCAGGTCCAGTTATCCCTTATTAGTAGAATAGAGGTGTTTCTAGCAGCTTAGGCTGATAGAAGGTAGCTATGGCAAAGCAGCTTAGGCTGAACTAGGAGACATGCAAAGCTCCTACTATACCACTTATATCATATAGCACAATATCATAAGAAAACACAATACTCGGAGTTACTAAAAATAAAGGTACTTTATTTTTATGACAATATGCCACAAGTATCTCAGTGAGTACCCTCAGTAAGAAGGTAAGTAATATACACAAGTTATATGTACACAAACCCAAAACAGGTAAGTAAGAGTCAGAAAAGTAATGCAAACAGTGTAGAATTACAATAGGATGCAATAGGTGAACATAGGTCTAGGGGCAACACAACCCATATACTCCAAAAGTGGAATGCGAATCATGAATGGACCCCAGACCTATGGGAGCTTGTAGAAGATCGGTGGGACTGTAAGAAAACAGTCAGGGTGTCCAAGATACCCCACCCCAAGACCCTGAAAAGTCGGAGTAAAGTACCCTGGGGGATAGGGGGATTCTACAAGAACCACAAACACCAGCAAAGCACTGAAGATGGATTCCTGGACTTGAGGACCTGCAAGGCAAGGAGACCAAGTCCAAGAGTCAGGATAGTGTCCGGGGGGGGCAGGAGCCCAGGAAACCCTGGATGAAGGTGCAAGGAAGCTGCCTCCAGATGGAAGAAGCTTAGGATTCTGCAACAACAAAGAGGACTAAGAACTTCTCCTTTGGATGGAAGATGTCCCACGTTGTGCTGAAGGTTGCAGAAGTGTTCCCATGCAGAAATACAGCAAACAAGCCTTGCTAGCTGTAAGGGTTGCGGTAGAGGTTTTTGGGTGCTGCTGGGGACGAGGAAGGACCAGGATGTCGCCCCTTGGAGGAGGAGATAGAGGGGGCACTCAGCAACTCAGAGAGCCCCCACAGAAGCAGGCAGCACCCGCAGAAGTACCGGAGTAGGCACTTAGAAGATTTGTGAACCGGAGCTGGCTCAGAGTCACAAAGGAGAGTCCCACGATGTCGGAGGCCAACTCAGCGGGTTGAGCACTGCACGACGGAGTGCTGGGGATCCAGGCTAGGCTGTGCATGAAGGAATCCTTGGATGAGTGCACAGGAGCCGGAGCAGCTGCAAATCACGCAGTACACAGGTTTGCAGTCTAGCGTGGGGAGGCAAGGACTTACCTCCACCAAACTTGGACTGAAGGATCACTGGACTGTGGGAGTCACTTGGATAGAGTTCCTGTGTTCCAGGAACCACGCTCGTCAGGATGAGAGGGGACCCAGACAACCAGTGATGGAATCTTCCCCCTGCTAATGCAGGCACCAAAAGACTGCGTCGACCCACGGGAGATTTCTTCTTGGCTTCCAGTGCAGGGTGAAGGCAGATGACCCCCAGAGCATGCACCACCAGGAAATAGTTGAGAAAGCAGGAAGGATGAGGCGCTACAATGTTGCTGGTAGTCGTCTTGTTACTTTGTTGCGGTTTTGCAGGCGTCCTGGAGCAGTCAGCGGTCGATCCTTGGCAGAAGTCGAAGAGCGAAGTGCAGAGGAACTCTGGTGAGCTCTTGCATTCGTTATCTGAAGAATTCCCCAGAGGAGAGTCCCTAAATAGCCAGAAAAGGAGGTTTGGGTACCAACAAAGGAGGATTGGCTACCAAGAGAGGTAAGAGCCAATCAGAGGGGGTCTCTGACATCACCTGCTGGCACTGGTCACTCAGAGCAGTCCAGTGTGCCCCCAACACCTCTGTTTCCAAGATGGCAGAGGTCTGGGACACACTGGAGGAGCTCTGGGCACCTCCCCTGGGAGGTACTGGTCAGGGGAGTGGTCACTCCCCTTTCCTTTGTCCAGTTTCTCGCCAGAGCAGGGCTGGGGGATCCCTGAACCGGTGTAGACTGGCTTATGCACAGATGGGCACCATCTGTGCCCATCAAAGCATTTCCAGAGGCTGGGGGAGGCTATTCCTCCCCAGCCCTTGACACCTATTTCCAAAGGGAGAGGATGTAACACCCTCTCTCAGAGGAAATCCTTTGTTCTGCCTTCCTGGGCTGGGGCTGCCTAGACCCCAGGAGGGCAGAATCCTGTCTGAGGGGTTGGCAGCAGCAGCAGCTGCAGTGGAAACCCCAGAAAGGCAGTTTGGCAGCCCCCGGGTTCTGTGCTAGAGACACGAGGGATCATGGAATTGTCACCCCAATACCAGAATGGTATTGGGGTGACAATTCCATGATTTTAGACATGGTACATGGCCATTTTCGGAGTTACCATTGTGACGCTATACATAGATAGTGACCTGTGTATAGTGCACACGTGTAATGGTGTCCCCGCACTCACAAAGTCCGGAGAATTCGCCCTGAACGATGTGGGGGCACCTTGGCTAGTGCCAGGGTGCCCACACACTAAGTAACTTGGCACCCAACCTTCACCAAGTGAGGGTTAGACATATAGGTGACTTATAAGTTACTTATGTGCAGTGAAAAATGGCTGTGAAATAACATGGACGTTATTTCACTCAGGTAGCAGTGGCAGGCCTGTGTAAGAATTGTCTGAGCTCCCTATGGGTGGCAAAAGAAATGCTGCAGCCCATAGGGATCTCCTGGAACCCCAATACCCTAGGTACCTAAGTACCATATACAAGGGGATTATATGGGTGTACCAGTGTGTCAATGAGAATTGGTAAATTTAGTCACTAGCCTGCAGTGACAAATTTAGAAAGCAGAGAGAGCTTAAACACTGAGGTTCTGGTTAGCAGAGCCTCAGTGACACAGTTAGGCACCACGCAGGGAACACATATAGGCCACAAACTTATGAGCACTGGGGTCCTGGCTAGCAGGATCCCAGTGACACATAACAAACACACTGACAACATAGGGTTTTCACTATGAGCACTGGGCCCTAGCTAGCAGGATCCCAGTGAGACAGTGAAAACACCCTGACATATACTCACAAACAGGCCAAAAGTGGGGGGTAACAAGGCTAGAAAGAGGCTACCTTCCTACAGGCTCTACTCCAAGCCCTTTGAGATTCCTCGCAAGTAGGAATGCACAACAAAGTCCAGTCTCTGTCCCCTTTCACAGGCAGAAGTAGCAACTGCAGGATAGCCCACCAAAGCACAGTCACACGCAGGGGCAGCACTTCTCACCACTTTAGCTCTTCTCCTTTGCAGAGGTTCCTCTTGATTCCAGAAGTGATCTAAAGTCTGGGGTTTGGGGTCCACTATGTATACCCCTTCTGCCTTTGAAGTAGGCAAACTACAAAGGAAAGTCTCTTTTGTTCACAAGATCCTACTTTGCCCAGGCCAGGCCCCAGACACACCCCAGGGGGTTGGAAACTGCATTTTGTGAGGGCAGGCACAGCCCTTTCGGATGTGACTGACCACTCCTCCCTCTACTCTAGCACAAATGACTCATCAGGATATGCACGCTGCACCCCAGCCCCCTTTGTGCCACTGTCTAAAAGAGATGCACAAACAGCCCATCTGTTAAACTGACCAGACAGGGAATCCACAAACAGGCAGAGTGACAGAATGGTTTAAGCAAGTAAATGCCTACTTTCTAAAAGTGCTATTTTCAAACTAACAATCTAAAAACCAACTTCACTAAAAGATAAATTTTTAAACTGCGTTCAGATGCCCCAAACTCCATATTTCTATCTGCTCTCAAAGGGAATCTGCACTTTAATAATATTTAAAGGCAGCCCCCATGTTAACCTAGGAGAGAGATAGGCCTTGCACAGTGAAAACTGAATTTGCCAGTATTTCACTGTTAGGACAAGTAAAACACATCAGTACATCTCCCACCTTTAACATACACTGCACCCTTGCCCATGGGGCTACCTAGGGCCTACCTTAGGGGTGCCTTACATGTATAAAACGGGAAGGTTTAGGCCTGGCAAGTGGGTACACTTGCCAAGTCGAACTGGCAGTTTAAAACTGCACCCCCAGACACTACAGTGGCAGGTCTGAGCCATGTTTACAGGGCTACTCTTTTGAGTTTCACAACAAGTGCTGCAGGCCCACTAGTAGCATTTGATTTACAGGTCCTGACACCTCTAGTGCATTTTACTAGGGACTTATTGGTAAATCAAATATGCCCCTCATGGAAACTCCAACACATACAATTTCACATAGGGAGCACTTGCACTTTAGCACTGGGCAACAGTGGTAAGGTGCCTAGAGTAAAACAAACAGCAAAAACATAGTCCAGCACACAGAAACAACCTGGGAAGTAGAGGCAAAACGTTAGGGGAGACCCCGCCAAGGATGCCAGGTCTAACAAGGGGGCATATCTGCTCTAGCAGCTATGTCTTTGCATGTAATAAAATGCACCCTGCCTTAGGACTGTAAGGCCTGTGTAGGGGTGACTTAAATATATTGCATGCCGTGTTGAGGGGACATGGCACACAGGCTGTGTGCCATGTTGTGTTTCCACTTTTAGCTACACCAAGACACCCAGCCCGCAATGGCAGTCTGCATGTGCTAGGTGAGGGGGCCCTGAGGATGGCACAATACATGCTACAGCCCTTGGGGTCCCTCTTTGGTACCCATTCCCTAGGTACCAGGGGTACTATTTACTAGGGACTTATATGGGGGCCAAAGGTATTGCCAACTGGGGAGCAATTGCACAGTTTTAGGGAAAGAGATCTGGCACTGGGAACTTGGTTAGCAGGAACCCAGTGCACTTTCAGTCAAACTTGCATTGAATACCAGGCAAAAAGTGGGAGTGACCATGTCAAAAGGGGGCACTTTCCTACACTTGCCTCATTCCCTGCTGCTCTGTCCATAGATTTTGCATGTGTTTCAAATCACTCTCCCCCGCTCTGCATTCTTGCCTGTCCCACCCTGCAATCACTCTCCTCCCACTGTTGCTTGCTCCCTCCTGCATCCCCATGGTTGCATGCCACATACCCCTCCCACCATCACGGGGTGTTGTTTGCTACTTACCTCCGGCTGCCAATTGACGTGCTTGCCCTCTCCTCTATCCCTCATGTTTAATGTTAGGTAAAGCGTCAGCAATGGACACTAATGAAACTCAGGTAGATACGTCCACAGCGCTTGCATGTGTTTGGCTGCTTGCCGGTACCTCTCCCACTGTCATGGGGTGTTGCTTGCTCCTTCCCTCCCACCTTCTGCTTGCGTTTTTCATTGGTGTAACTTGCTGTATTTTCTGTCTGTTGTTGCAGGTTTCCCCGTTGTCCTTGTTGTAATTTGCACCCCTTCTCCATTGTTGTAGGTTACCCCGTTTCAATTTTTGTAGTCAGACCAGTAATTAATTTGTAAAGAAATAAGTGCCAGGCCCTTGTCAGGAGACCACTACAGCTTGCACCGACCATTAAGCTAGTAACGACACTACAGACTTTTTATACACTAAAAATGGCTAGAACCTGTCACCCAAGCTATTTTAGAGCTTTGGGTGGCAGGTATTGGTCATTTTTAATGTATACAGAATTGATAAACAACTTTTGGTGTGTTCATCACAAAATTAGCCAAACAGGACCACCATCTGGCAGTCTGTCATAAGTACCAGTATTGACAATTAGGTGCTTGTGCCCCGCTCCCCAGAGGGAATAGCATCATTGACTAACGAGGAATGTTCTGTATCACGGGTCTTATTTTTTGGATCAGTAACCCCTCTGGATATCACACCACAAACCAATAACAACTTACTGTAAGGACCTGTAGCAGTACTCTTCCTCTTACCCTCCTACCCCAGGCAACCACAAGACACTAACACCAAGTTTGGGATTACTGACTGTGGGGTGTCATGAATGGTGCCATACAGACACTGATTCTCAGTAGCCTCACCACAGTGACCATTATGCTGACCCGATCACAAACTGTTCCTTGTTTAAAACTGAGATGCCCCTCCTACTGTCATGAATTATGGCACCTACACAACTACTCTCTTAATTAGGGGCCTCAAGTGGCACACCACTCAACCTTGGCATCAGCCTACCCATATGCAAAATGACTTGTGTTTGTGCTAAACACTATCGAGGTGTCCCGCCCCCTGCCCTATATATTTGTGTTTTTGTTAATAACTGTTTTTACAAGATGTTGCAGGAATTCAGGTACACAATAATGGAGGTCACTATCAGTAGTTTAAATTGTAAGTGTCTTGCTTACCCCCTTACTTTTGAAATAACTATGCAAATATCTGACTACAATTTCCTTACATGGAATATGAGAAGGATGGGTTTGACAAATAAGCGTTATGCTGTAAACGCATTCCTCGTGTAGAGGAACGCACAGAGCCTTTTTGAAGGAATTACATATGTCTTACACAGAGATAGCCCCATTCACAAAACAGTGGTGGCGCCAATTCTTCCCCACAAACTCCTGGGGTATATAATTTGGGTGCAGACTATGGTACCTTTTCAGCCTTAGATGACTGTCCTAGTTGGTGAGGGAGAATACATTCTGCTGGAGGGCAGGCTGGATGGTAGACCGCTTCTCTTGGATAGCATCTATGCCCTTGTTGTGGAACAATCGGTTTTCAGGGAGTAATGTCTGGTGTACTGTGCAATGAACAGATATAACTTGGTTGCTTGGCATGGACTTTAACTGTGTGCTGGACTCTGTAGCGGATTGGTCATTTTTTCCTCTACCTCATGCTCCAACCCCACTGAAAGCAAAATGTCTTTCCAGTTGAGTACAACAATGGTCTTTGGAGAATATTTGGTGAAGACACAATGGAGGCATAAGGGTATATTCATTTTACTCTTCCTCTCACAAGCTACATTCCCACAATTAAAGATTATTTGCACTGTTTCCATGCTCTGAGTACTGGAGACATACTGTGTCTGACAATAACCCTTTGATCTCAGAACTCTACAGGGGTGCACCCCAGTTTCCCCAATTCCAACCTGCAGACATCAACCCTCCTTGGTGAAGGACCATGTGTTTCGTATCACTTTACATGACAACATAAGTTATGATATGTTAACATTATTTGTAGAGCACATGGCTAGAGTTTTAATGGATGATTTTGGTGGTGGCAGGGGCCACAAAGCCTCCTGCCACCAGTGATCACCCACCACCTGGGTGTGCTTGGCAAACAAGAGGATCTCAGTTTTATTGGAGTTAGGTTTAACACAGTTGTCATCCATCCACGTTGGTGGCCAGCGCTAGGATACATTCCTGAAACTTAGCAGCGTCTTGAGAGGTATCAGCAAAGAAGGAGACAATAAGTTGATCTGTACTTAATTTGAGATTTTACATGTTCTAATTCTGCTGAATTAGCAAACTTATAAAATATTTACTATATACATATTCTTCACTTTTTTTTAGAAGGAGTAAGACAAAAGCTTTTTAGCTTGTAATGGAAAAGTGCAGTGTACTCAATCACATCACTTTTATTCATCTACAACATTTTCTCATCCTTCATTGTTTTAATAAGGAAGCATGTCATAGTACAAATGTGTTTCAGCAGTGCTTATAACCGAGATGGGTTAGCTATATAGAAAATGCCAGTTATTACTAATATCATTGGGGGTCATGTGGTGGGCTGTTGATAATTTCACTCGGTTGCAACTCTCAAGTACTGGTTTGTTGCAAGGAATTTCAAACTCCCAGTAACATTTTTGCATTTATGTCCTTACTGTCCTATAGCAATTGGGCATTTTAGGCCATTTATTCCAGTCAGGCACCCTCTTGTGGACAAATGTGGGGGTACAGTGAGGCTGCTGCCTGCTGTGGCCAGTGTGACCCTAGTCATATGACGTCATCTCCAACAACCCATATACAGACTCTCTCTTCCTCTCTCCCACCCCCTTGCAGCATCTCCCCAGTGCTCCTTCTATTAGTCTGGTTAATAGCCACCTCTGATCTGTCCCCAGTCTCTCTCTTTCTCTTCACCCTTTCCAGTTCACTTCCTCCCATACAAGCATGCCCCTACTCACAAGAGTACCCGAGTAAAGATACTGTACATTTTCATGACATCAGGAGCCTCATCACCAAAGATTCACCAACCCCCTTCATCATAACTACTGGACACGTTGAAGCTAACTATGCCTTATATTGACTTTGTGGAAGCTGCCTAAGCATTTACTGATGGGCAGGTGGATACTGGTAGTATCTACTACTGTGTATCTGGAATCAAGCTGTCTTTGTGGCTGGGGAGGTTGAAACGTGTATGTGCACCATTTACCATGACTTTTCAGGCCATGGGGAGATACATTCTCCCACTCCTGTATTTTTTTCTTTTATGGGTTGACAAATGTTATTGGGCCACCAGAAAATCTAACATAAATCAGGATTTAAAGCAAAACATCATTAAGGCTATTCTTTATAAATTAAGGTTTCTTTCACCTAATAGTCCAAAGTTTTTTTCAAATAATTCATCTCGCTAAGTTATCCAGCTCTACATATTTTGTGTATCACACATTATCCTTCAACATGAGCCAAATATTGATTGATTCCTACAAATAGAAGTAACATAATAGTACATTTCAGTAATGCCAGTAATAATTATTGTTATCGAGAAACATACCACTTCTCATTTCAGGCAGACAGTTTATTGATAATGTTCATCTCAGTTGTTCTTAGCGGTCAGGGTTCCTCTATTCTCCTATTTTGCAACGGGACAAATCTGTTGACTCTATACTTCAGACATTTCTGTTTGCTTCATCTCTGCTCACCAACGGCAGATTACCTCATTGATCTTAATTGTGCCCTCCCTGAATGTCATGCTTACACTACAAACTGCATTGTGTTTAGAGTAACTATTTCTATAATGGAATATATTATTATTCTAATAGACATAACTATTTTGTATCAGCAGGTGTTAGGCCTGACAGCCTTAGGGTGATCACCCCTAACTTTGTGCCTGCCTCCCTCCACTTTTTGGATACTGCTTTTGCTGGTTTTAGGACTCTGCACACTTTATCACTGCTAACCAGTGCTAAAGTGCATATGCTCTCTCCCTTACAGACATGATGACATTGGACCATACACGATTGGCTTATTTAATTCCTCGTGTAGAGGAACGCACAGAGCCTTTTTGAAGGAATTACATATGTCTTACACAGAGATAGCCCCATTCACAAAACAGTGGTGGCGCCAATTCTTCTCCACAAACTCCTGGGGTATATAATTTGGGTGCAGACTATGGTACCTTTTCAGCCTTAGATGACTGTCCTAGTTGGTGAGGGAGAATACATTCTGCTGGAGGGCAGGCTGGATGGTAGACCACTTCTCTTGGATAGCATCTATGCCCTTGTTGTGGAACAATCGGTTTTCAGGAAGTAATGTCTGGTGTACTGTGCAATGAACCGATATAACTTGGTTGCTTGGCATGGACTTTAACTGTGTGCTGGACTCTGTAGCGGATTGGTCATTTTTTCCTCTACCTCATGCTCCAACCCCACTGAAAGCAAAATGTCTTTCCAGTTGAGTACAACAATGGTCTTTGGAGAATATTTGGTGAAGACACAATGGAGGCATAAGGGTATATTCATTTTACTCTTCCTCTCACAAGCTACATTCCCACATTTAAAGATTATTTGCACTGTTTCCATGCTCTGAGTGCTGGAGACATACTGTGTCTGACAATAACCCTTTGATCTCAGAACTCTACAGGGGTGCACCCCAGTTTCCCCAATTCCAACCTGCAGACATCAACCCTCCTTGGTGAAGGACCATGTGTTTCGTATCACCTTACATGACAACATAAGTTATGATATGTTAACATTATTTGTAGAGCACATGGCTAGAGTTTTAATGGATGATTTTGGTGGTAGCAGGGGCCACAAAGCCTCCTGCCACCAGTGATCACCCACCACCTGGGTGTGCTTGGCAAACAACAGGATCTCAGTTTTATTGGAGTTAGGTTTAACACAGTTGTCATCCATCCACGTTGGTGGCCAGCGCTAGGATACATTCCTGAAACTTAGCAGCGTCTTGAGAGGTATCAGCAAAGAAGGAGACAATAAGTTGATCTGTACTTAATTTGAGATTTTACATGTTCTAATTCTGCTGAATTAGCAAACTTATAAAATATTTACTATATACATATTCTTCACTTTGTTTTAGAAGGAGTAAGACAAAAGCTTTTTAGCTTGTAATGGAAAAGTGCAGTGTACTCAATCACATCACTTTTATTCATCTACAACATTTTCTCATCCTTCATTGTTTTAATAAGGAAGCATGTCATAGTACAAATGTGTTTCAGCAGTGCTTATAACCAAGATGGGTTAGCTATATAGAAAATGCCAGTTATTACTAATATCATTGGGGGTCATGTGGTGGGCTGTTGATAATTTCACTCGGTTGCAACTCTCAAGTACTGGTTTGTTGCAAGGAATTTCAAACTCCCAGTAACATTTTTGCATTTATGTCCTTACTGTCCTATAGCAATTGGGCATTTTAGGCCATTTATTCCAGTCAGGCACCCTCTTGTGGACAAATGTGGGGGTACAGTGAGGCTGCTGCCTGCTGTGGCCAGTGTGACCCTAGTCATATGACGTCATCTCCAACAACCCATATACAGACTCTCTCTTCCTCTCTCCCACCCCCTTGCAGCATCTCCCCAGTGCTCCTTCTATTAGTCTGGTTAATAGCCACCTCTGATCTGTCCCCAGTCTCTCTCTTTCTCTTCACCCTTTCCAGTTCACTTCCTCCCATACAAGCATGCCCCTACTCACAAGAGTACCCGAGTAAAGATACTGTACATTTTCATGACATCAGGAGCCTCATCACCAAAGATTCACCAACCCCCTTCATCATAACTACTGGACACGTTGAAGCTAACTATGCCTTATATTGACTTTGTGGAAGCTGCCTAAGCATTTACTGATGGGCAGGTGGATACTGGCAGTATCTACTGCTGTGTATCTGGAATCAAGCTGTCTTTGTGGCTGGGGAGGTCGAAACGTGTATGTGCACCATTTACCATGACTTTTCAGGCCATGCGGAGATACATTCTCCCACTCCTGTATTTTTTTCTTTTATGGGTTGACAAATGTTATTGGGCCACCAGAAAATCTAACATAAATCAGGATTTAAAGCAAAACATCATTAAGGCTATTCTTTATAAATAAAGGTTTCTTTCACCTAATAGTCCAAAGTTTTTTTCAAATAATTCATCTCGCTAAGTTATCCAGCTCTACATATTTTGTGTATCACACATTATCCTTCAACATGAGCCAAATATTGATTGATTCCTACAAATAGAAGTAACATAATAGTACATTTCAGTAATGCCAGTAATAATTATTGTTATCGAGAAACATACCACTTCTTATTTCAGGCAGACAGTTTATTGATAATGTTCATCTCAGTTGTTCTTGGCGGTCAGGGTTCCTCTATTCTCCTATTTTGCAACGGGACAAATCTGTTGACTCTATACTTCAGACATTGCTGTTTGCTTCATCTCTGCTCACCAACGGCAGATTACCTCATTGATCTTAATTGTGCCCTCCCTGAATGTCATGCTTACACTACAAACTGCATTGTGTTTAGAGTAACTATTTCTATAATGGAATATATTATTATTCTAATAGACATAACTATTTTGTATCAGCAGGTGTTAGGCCTGACAGCATTAGGGTGATCACCCCTAACTTTTTGCCTGCCTCCCTCCACTTTTTGGATACTGCTTTTGCTGGTTTTAGGACTCTGCACACTTTATCACTGCTAACCAGTGCTAAAGTGCATATGCTCTCTCCCTTACAGACATGATGACATTGGACCATACACGATTGGCTTATTTAATTTACTTCTAAGTCCCTAGTAAAGTGCACTATATGTGCCCAGGGCCTGTAGATTAAATGCTACAAGTGGGCCTGCAGCACTGATTGTGCCACCCACTTAAGTAGCCCCTTAACCATGTCTCAAGCCTGCCTGTGTGTGCAGTTTCACTGCCAATTCGACTTGGCATTTAAAAGTACTTGCCAAGCCTAAAACTCCCCTTTTTCTACATATAAGTCACCCCTAAGATAGGCCCTAGGTAACCCATATGGTGGGGTGCTGTGTAGACAAAAGGCAGGATATGTACCTGCGTAGTTTACATGTCCTGGTAGTGTAAAACTCCTAAGTTCATTTTACACTGCTGTGAGGCCTGCTCCTTTCATAGGCTAACACTAGGGCTACCCTCATACACTGTTTTAGTGGTAGCTCCTGATCTGAAAGGAGTAACCAGGTCATATTTAGTATGGCCAGAATGGTAATACAAAATCCTGCTGGCTGGTGAAGTTGGATTTAATGTTACTATTTTAGAAATGCCACTTTTATAAAGTGAGCGTTTCTCTGCACTTAAATCCTTCTGTGCCTTACAATCCACTTCTGGCTAGGTTTAGTTGACAGCTCCCTTGTGCATTCACTCAGACAATCCCCAAACACAAGGATGCTCAGTCACACTTGCATACATACGCATATTGAATGGATCTTCCTGGGCTGGGAGGGTGGAGGGCCTGACACTTACATATCAAAGGACAGTGACCTGCCCTCACACAAAGGACTGCCACACCCCTACTGGGACCCTGGCAGACAGGATGGAACTGAAAGGGGACCTTGTGCACTTCTAAGCCACTCTTTGAAGTTTCCCCCACTTCAAAGGCACATTTGGGTATTTAAACAGGACCTCTGCCCCTACAAACTGAGACACTTCTGAGGTAGACACTCTACTTCACAGACACTTCCTGGAGAAGAAATCCTGAACCATAACCTGCAACTTGCCAAGAAGAACTGCCTGGCTGCCCAAAGGGCTCTCCTGGCTGCTTTCTGAGAAGGACAGCTGCCTTCCTGTTGCCCTGCTGCCTTGCTGCTGTCTGACTGTGCTGAAGAAGTGCTCTCCAAGGACTTGGATGGAGCTTGCCTCTTGTTCTCTGAAGTGTCAGGACCAAAAAGACTTAATTCCTGCAGGCAGAACTCCCTGTGAGGCGTTAATCGACACACAACCTGCAAGAAACGATGCACAGCCTGCAGCGTGGTGAAAAAATCACCATACGCCGAACCGGAATGACGCAGCCCGACTTCGCAAGGAGAAGATCGATGCAACACCAGCGTAGCGACCGGAAATTCGACGCACGGCCCACTGGATCGACGCAAATTCGAGCCGGAATGATGCAGCCCGACTTCCTGAGAGAAATCGATGCAGCGCCTGCCGTGCGGTAGAAATTTCCACGCCACGCCCACCGGATCGACGCAGCCCCTGTCCTGCAAGCGCCGTATTTCAATGCATCATCCCTGGGGCATCTGAAAACCCTGCAACCCGAAGAGGATCCCAGTCTGCGTGCCTGAAATCGACGCAAAGCCTGCCCTGTGTGAAAACTCGACAATGTATCGCCTGTGTGTGCCGGAAAAATGAAAGCACGCATCTCCTCCTCTGCGGTCCTTTGCGAAGAATTTGAATGCAAACCAGGTACTTTGTGCTTGCAAGAGACACTTGTTGCTTTTTAAGAGACTAAAAACACTTGGGCAGGGGTAACCTGACTGCCAGCCAAAGACCCCATTTCTAACATTGTTGATCAGCGCTGAGGATAGGACTTGTATTTGTGCAGTGACATACAATAGCTAAGTGTTCCCTATCTACCCACAGTTAAGGGTCAACTTGATTTTTTTTCTTTTTCTGCAATTTCGTTTTCTACCTGACATTTTTTTTAACTAAGATCCTCATTCAACATGTCTCTGCTGGGTCTCAAGCAGGAGATGAAGATTTTAACCTAGCCATGCTGGAGATATATACTGTCAAACAACTGAAGGTGTTCTGCAGGGATATGGGAGTACCTACCCAAAAGGCTTCCAGGAAGGAGGAACTGCAAATGGCGCTGAGGACCTGGGCAGAAGCCCATTCTGATGAGAATGTTGAAGAGGAGGGTCCAGAGGATGGCCCCTCAGAGGATTTTTTGCCATTAGTGGAGGATGTTACCACTGTGATTGTGCCCCCTGCCAAACCAGGGAGCAGTGTCTCTGATCATGGTCTGACCACAGAGGAAAGGAGAGAGGAGAGAGAATTCCAATTACAAATGGCAAGGTTAAAAAATGAAGCTCAACAGGTGGAGAAAAGGGCAGAGAGCGAAGCTAAACAGGCTGATGCTGAGAGAGCATACAAGCAAATTGAGGCTGAGAGAGCTGAGGCTGCAGCTGAGAGAGCCTTGGCTGAAAAGAAACTTTTGTTGGCTCATGAACTGAGTCTCAAGGAGCTGGATATCAACTCAAGACAGTCTGAGTCCAGCAGTGATGGTAGCAGCATACATGCAGGACCTGTTGGAGAAAAAAGGTTCATATACCCAAAAGTGTAGTGCCAAGTTATGTGGTGGGAGATGACATTGATAAGTGGTTGACTGCTTATGAAGTTACACTAAGAGCTCATGGGGTCTCTGAAGAGCAATGGGGGGGGCGGCCTTGTGGTTTTATGAACCAGTAGTGGGGAGGGACACACTTCTTACACTACATCCACAAGATCAAAATGTCTATGCACCCATGAAAGCTGCTTTACTTGCCAAGTTTAGGCTGACTCCTGAGAAATACCGTCAGAGGTTTAGGGACAGCACCATACTCTACACACAAACTTGGGTATACTGTTTTGATTTCTCAAATAAGGCACTGAATGGATGGGTGCGGGGCAGCAAAGTAAATGATTACAAAGGATTATATGATTTGATTCTGAGAGAGCATATGCTGAGTATTTGTTTTACAGAGTTGTGCCAGCACTTAGTAGACAGTAAGCTGACTGATCCTAGGAACTTGCTGAAGAGGAGGACCTCTGGGTTAGCACCAGAGTGTCCAAAAAGGTACCTGGAGGGGGCACCCACAAAGGTGGTCGGGGTTCCCAACAGAAGAAAGAGGGGGGGGACTTAAACATAAGGGGTTCTCCAAAAGTCCCCAAAACAATTCCCAGGGGGGTGGTGGTACCCAGTCCCAAACTGCGTTTGAGAAAAAGGCAGGATACTTTGATAAAAAGCAAGGGAAATTTATCCCCAAATGCTTATAGTGCTTCAAGCATGGACACTCTAAGGGCGACTCCCAGTTTCCCAAGAGGGCACAGCCCCCCACTGGAGGGCAGACACTGCACAACTAGAGTTGGCTAGTGTAGTGCTTGGGGGGGGAGGCAGTCCTAGTTAGCTTTGGGGAGCAGATAGAGGTGTCACTAGTCTCCCTGGGAGATAAAGAAATGGTGCCAAAAGCCCACATTCCTGCCAATACTTCCAAGTATAGGCAGTGGGTCACCATTGATGGGCAAAGGGTGGAGGCTCTGCGTGACACAGGAGCCAGTATAACTACTGTCAAGGGTCAGCTGGTGTCAGCAGATCAAATCATCCCTAATACATTCCACCAGGTCACAGTCACTGACAATCGCGAGAGTCACCTACCGGTGGCTCTGGTTCCCTTTGAGTGGGGGGGGACTATGGTACTCTTAAGGTAGCTGTGAGTCCTGCCATGCCTGTAGATTGTCTGTTAGGCAATGATCTTGAGCATACTGCCTGGAAAGAGGTAGAACTTAGATCCCACTTGGAGATGTTAGGTTTGCCTGAGTGGGTCTGCATGACCACAAGGTCCATGGCTGCCCGGGAAGGGAGTCAAGGGTGCCTGGAACAATGGCCCAGAGAGATGCACAGAGAAAGGGCAAGGGGCACGGGAAACCCGCCTCAGATATTCCCACAGTGGTGGGTGGGGTCCCAGAGGAGGAGGCCCCTGAGCCAACTGGGGAAGATATTGTCAACCTAGGTAACCTACCTGAACTTGCTGGCTGGCAAGTAGAGGGTGGGCCAACCAGGGAGGAATTCTGCAAGGCGCAGAAGGAGTGCCCCACTCTTGAGTGTCTGAGACAACAGGCCTCAGCCCAAGCATCAGGTGAAGCTTCTAGCAATCACCATATATACTTGGGAGAATGATCTCCTCTACAGTGAACCTAAGGCTCCGGCCATTGGGGCAGCATGTGTGCTGGTGGTCTCCTAGTGTTACCGGGCCTTCCTACTGGGCCTGGCTCACGACATCCCCCTGGCAGGACATTTGGGCCAAGACAAGACCTTTTCCAGGCATGTCACCCACTTCCCTTGGCCTAGAATGCGGCTAGCCTCAGATAATTTCTGCAGGGCCTGCCCCACCTGCCAGGCTAGTGGGAAGATAGGAAAAAGGCTTAAGGCCCCCCTGATCCCACTCCCCGTCGTTGGCACCCCCTTTGAAACGGTGGGCATCAACATCATTGGTCCATTGGACCCCAAAACCGCCTAAGGCAACAGGTTTATCCTGGTTTTGGTGAACCATGCCACCCGCTACCCAGAGGCAATCCCCTCTGAGGACAGTGACTGCACCAGTGGTGACCAGAGCTCTGATGGGAGTATTTACCCATGTGGGGTTCCCAAAGGAGGTTGTGTCTGAAAGAGGCAGAAACTTCATGTTAGCGTACATGAAGTCCATGTGGGACGAGTGTGGGGTAACCTACCGGTTTACCACCCCCTACCATGCTCAATCTAATGGGGTTGTTGAGAGATTCAACAAGACCCTAAAAGGCATGATCACTGGCCTACCTGAGGCCATGAGGCGTAAGCGGGACGTCCTCTTGCCATGCATTTTCTATGCTTATTGGGAGGCGCCCCAGAAAAGGGTGGGGTTCAGCCCCTTTGAAATTCTCTATGGTCACCCTGTCTGGGGACCACTAAGCATAGTGAATGAGGGATGGGAGAAAGCTCCTAAGAAACCTCCCCAGGATATGGTCAGCTACATGCTGGCCCTCCTCAGCCAGACACAGCACTTCTGGAAGCAGGCCAAGAGTAACCTCGAGGCCAGTCAAGAGGTGATGAAGGACTGGTATGACCGGAAGGTCACTCTCGTTGAATTCTCACCCGGCGACAAAGTTTGGGTGATGGAACTAGAAGAACCTAGAGCTCTCCAGGACTGCTCGACTGGCCCATTTGAGATCAAGGAGTGGAAGGGGGAGGCCACTTACATAGTGGACCTCAAGATCCCTAGACACCCCCTAAGGGTCCTCCACCACAACCAACTAAAGCCTCATTTTGAGAGGTCTGAGGTCAGTTTGCTCCTGGTGACAGATGAGGGCATTGAAGAGGAGTGTGAGCCTTTCCCCGACCTCCTCTCTGCCAAAAAGGTGATGGGTAACTGAAGGGTGTCAATCTCTCTGACTCCCTTACACCTACTCTTTCTGTCTTCACTGAAGTCCACAATGGCTTGATGCCCAAGCTCTATGCTACTCCTACCCATGTGCTATGTCTTCTTTGTATTACTCAAGCTTGCAAACATATATGTATATACACAGGACAAAAATATTGACATTGTCAAAACTTGTTCAAAGGTGAAAAAATGGGTGGACTTCACATGAAAAACAAAATATACATCAATTAAAAAGTCAAAACGATTTTTGAAAAGTTTAAAATAATTTAACCCTACTGAGGATTATGTGTTTGGCAGGACTTGCAATGCCATCCAATGCCATGGTTGTTTACAAATTATAAACGTTCCTTGTTTAGCCCCGGAACCTGTGTGAACCAAGTTTATAGTTGTAAGAATCAGCAGTGTATAGGCCTCTGACTTTGGCTCTGGAGATTAAGAGTCATTTAACTTTTTTGTATACTTTCTATTCCTTATTTCTTTCTGTTCTTCTCAGAAACAAGTAACGAACATAGTAGGGGTTAAGGAGTGGGACAAGGTAACAACCATTTGATGTCATTAGGGATCCAAGTGAGGGAATGCAACTATCATTGCTATCATAGGTATTTTGGTGAATCACTGTGTATGAGTGTACAATTGCCACAAAAGTACACTTGAACAAATCAAACACATGCATTATGTTCTATGTACCCCTCATGCACTGTTTCCACAGTAGACTTCCAACAATATTAGGTTGGTTGGTTGTTTTTCAAGAACCTGTCGCTTTTGCCATATAGAATGCTGATCCAATGTGTGCTAATGAGCTGGAGTGCACTTAATAGATATGTATTATACAAAGTTCAAAACTTAAGTCCCAAATAGATTTCAAAACTTTTTATTTCTGATTTTGTTATTTCCCAAAAAACAGCTGACGTGATTCGTTCCTTTTGCATAGAATAGCTTCTTCAGGGATCATCTCATGTACAAGTAACTCTCACAATAAGAAGTTCCCACATCGATTGATTTGATATCAATCCTTTGTGTGCATTTATATATTCCTCAGTAATGTAGCCATGTAATACGGGGAGAAGTCAGAGGTATCATACATCCTGCAGCTCAATACTTGTGCATATGTTGAGGAGTTTTTCGGAAATGATTAGCAGATCATATGGTTCCACAGTGAAGAAAGGCCTATTTGTGAGAAAAGAATAAAATGTGTTTTTGTTGCAAATATGATGGAATGAAGAATAAAAGAAGTTTAGAAATCTAAGTGGGACTCAAGTCTTGAACTTTTGTATTCAGTATACCTATTGAGTTCAGTCTGGCTCATAAATATAATTGTGTTTCTTCGTGGATGTCTGCAGTTTCCTTTGCAACTGGGCACTAATTTGGATGTGCAAAATGTACAGTGAACGGCTGGGTGGCTAATGTTTAGCCAAAGTAGCGAAAGTTGTTTGATGCTGCAACATACCTATGAAAATATTATGGATTACATGGAAGGTTTAACCCCTTTGCTGCTAGGCTTTGCCCGACCACCCCCGTGCTAAGCCTTTTTTTGTCTATTTGGGCTTGTTCACGCTTAGGTCCTCATAACTTTTTGTCCACATAAGGTATCAAGGCCAAATTTGCATTTTTTTCCAAAATCCTGGGAATTCTAAAGGTGCCCAGGGTTTGTGGATTCCCCTGTAGGGGATCGAGAAATTAGCCAAAATACAGCTACATTTTGGGGGTTTGGGGAGAAATCGGGGAAAAGTGCCACAGAAGAAAGTATCTTGTTTTTCCCTGCAAATGGCATCAATGAAGGGTTTGCAGTGCTAAAATCATCATCTGCCCAGCTTTCAGGAATAGGCAGACTTGAATCAGAAAACCAAATCTGTCAACACAGTTTTGGCATTTTACTGCGATATAGCTCATTTTTCCTTTTTTGTGGTTTCAACCCCCTTCCAGTTACTGGTAGAAATGGGTGTGAAACCAATGATGAATCTTGGAAAGCTATACAATTCTGAAAAGTAGATAAAATTCTGAATTAAGCAAGGTGTCATTTGTGTAGATTCTACAAGGTGTTCCTATAGAAAGTAACAGTATAAATAAAGAAATATTGAAATTGAGTAGAAACAACAGCCATTTGGGTCTACATTTTCATCTGTAACTTCTTCTAACTATGGCAGATTTTCAAAAGCAATATACTGTTACATCCGCTGAACCCTTCTGATTTTGGAGATAATTAGTGTTGTAGGTTCACCAAGAACCCGAGGTACCTGAGGGAAACGCTGGGTGGTATGAAATTTGTGCTTTATTTCTGTTTCTGGAAGATTATGGCACAGACATGCCAGGAAAATGTGTAATTTTAGTCACATATTTAGGTTTCCAGGGCATTGTGGGTAAGAAAACATGTTGGGATCCACGAGAGGCATGTCACCCTGTACTCCTCTGGGTGTCTAGTTTTGGAACATATCTAGAGTTGGTAGATTTTCCCTAGACAAGAAGCGAGACGCTACAAAGTCTCTTATTTTTGTGATGTCCCAAACACTGAAATTATTTAAAAAACATCCTTAGGTTTTGTTAAAAAGACCCCTCACCCACTAACCTAGTTAGTGGCATGCTTCATCATTGGGGTCCCACATGAGACACCTAATGTGTTAAGGGTGTGCTTAGACGCCTGATTAGAGCGAAGCAGATTTTTTTCATGAGTTGAATTCCCAACCTAGAGGAGAAGTACAAAAAAGTTGTCTTGTGGTTACCCACAACCATTGTGTGTTTTTAATCGTGGTAACCTTGGACAAAGGCTAAAAACAGTGATTTTCATAAATTGAGTGTTTGGAACATCACAGAAGTAATAGACTTGGTAGCGTGCTCGCTTCTTGTGGTTGTTGATAATAATGTGGTAAGGTGAGCAAGCTCTCTCCTCTCACGCTCTTTATTGTTACCATTTAAATTTTTCCTAGAGAAAATGTACACCTGAGCAGGAAAAGACAGAAAAGACAAATATAACTTCACAACCATTTATTACTCAACCATTATTACTCAAGGTCACACACATACTGGTTGGGTTTGGCACAAGGGTGAGTGAAGATTCAGAATGTGAAATTTTATAAATGCAACAAGGACCCAACCGCTTTACAGGCCATTCACACACCTTTCATATGTGACACACACTAGACCATTCACACCGCCACCCACAGTCCCAGCACATTGCAACACTCACATCAACAAACAGCACCATTCAAGGGCCCATCACTTTCATATGCCACATGCCTGACACAGCAATCTCGCCGGCTTTGGCTAGCAATGTGTGTAGTCACCAGCAGCAAGCCACTACTCGCACACCACGAGCCAAATGCCAGCTCACACACACTGCCAACCAATCACCAGTACATGCACACAGCCAACCAAATGCCAGTTCACACACACTGCCAGCCAAGCGACAGTCCACGCACACTGCCAGCCAAGCGACAGTCCATGCACACCGCCATCACAATTTTTTAACAAAAATAAAAATAGACCAATTGCAAGTAAATACAAAAATACAAACACAACAGCTTTAACATAATAAATCACACTAATGCCAACCATGAAACTGAACAAAACATATACAACTATACAGACAAGTCAGTTCACTTTTACACTCATAGATGCCCCCAAAACGTAGTTGCTTGTGGTACAATCTAAAACATGTGGGCATTCACAGCCCAGGTTTAGAAGGACACTCAGGTGAGTACATAAGACTCTCCTTCCGCCCTCCTCTTCGCATACAGACTCTACATCTCTTACAGGGATTGTGTTTTTTGGAGTGTGGGAGTAATGTAATCAGAAAAGTGGCAATCTAGCAACATCTTCCACCACTCCAACTCTAGGAACACTTGTCTGTTCCACAACGACAAGATTGTCCATCACAGACTGCTAAAACTGAACAAATGTCATCTTAGACTCAGAAGAACTATCCTGGAATACACAAAATAATTGAAGGTTGCTAAATAAAACAACTGTATAGCCAACGTCTTATACCAAATGTAACCTTATGAACAGCAGTGTAAGGTTTCAACCTTTGATCTATTCAATCTACACCACCCATATGCTTATTGTAGTCTAAAATACACACAGGTTTGCGCACTTCAACAACCTGATGCCAAACAGTCACAACTGGGGTACTTTAATCATGGATGGTATTCAGCATATAGACATCCCTCCTGTCTACAGATTTCACAGCTAGCAGTTCATCACTATGCAAGGCACTGCACTATGCTCTCTCAAGGTTGTTGCAAACAAGCTCCTTTGGATAACCTTTAGAGTTAAAGCAGACTATGCCACAAGCAACATTGTCCACTTTGAACAATTCCCTGGAGAATTGCACACCAATGTAGAAGTTATCTTTGTATAAATGGTGACCTTCGTTAAAAAGTCCTCTATCAAGTTCCCACACAATTTGGACAGGCAACCGGGGGTGCAATAGTGGATTTCCTACCAGTGTACATCCAGAAATTATCGACATATCCTGTGCAACTCTCATGTAGCATATACATCTTAATTCCATAATGTGCCCTTTTTCTAGGAATGCACTGCCTAAAACCTAAAAAACAAACGGCCCTTAAACTTAACAGGACCAAAAACTCATCCACAGCTATTTCTGTCCCTGGAACATAGATCTCTGAAATCGATCTACAAAGTGATCAAGGACAGGCCAAATCTTACAATGCCGGTCACAATCAGGGTGATCTCATGGCAAAGCTGAAGCATCACCAAAATGCAGCATCTGAAGCAGCAGCAAATACCAATCTCGACTCATGATTGCAAGAAATATGGCCGTTGCCATCAAAGGAGTGGTAGACCAATATGAAGACAGTGATGGCTTCCTTATCAAGCCCATCAACCAAGTTAAACCCAAGAACTTATTCAACTCATCCAAATTTGTGGGAGTCCACCGGGTAGCTCTAGCTCAGGGCTTAAATCTGGCACTGTGGTCCCTCAAATACTGTTCAGCATACAAATGAGTCTGGCCAACAATCTCATCCTAAAAATGCATTGTCCATAAACAACTGAAAGAAGTTAATAGGCAAAAGGTTTTCAGTATTTACTCTACAATCTGTGACACCACCAAATGCAGACTTCATAGGCTACACCATGTTTGGGGCAACCCAGAGTTCAGTCTTCCAAAGGGATGCCTTTCAGCCCCAGGCTGCAATCCAGATGCCTCTTTCTGCACTATTAGCACATCACTGTCCTCCTCTAAAAGAGGCACTTCCTCACACTGAGTGTGGCTTCATCATCACATGATTCCTCTCGGAAATAAAATTCACTGCCAGAATCTTGCACTTCCTTCTCTACCTGAGATGCAGGGTGAGTCTCATAATCATGGTCAGAGGAAGATTCGAAAAGCATACCAACAGCCTGCTGAGCGGTAATCATCTGGCTAGCCATAATCCTTACTAAAAAAAAGTAACTTGACAATAAGTCGACAACAACCAACACTTTGTAAAATAAACAAAGTGTGACTTTATCACAAAGACCTATATACTCAAAACAATACCACTCACTTGCCAGAGACAGCTAGACTCACCAGAACCTATTCTGCACAGACATAGCAAGCACCAACAGTATCCCACATAAAGGAAAAACAAAATAAATTTACACATAAGACAACACAACACACATCATGCACAAATCCAAAATGAGTTTCACACCCAAAAAACAGAAGCTAAATATGCTGGTATTATTACACCATTTACAAAAAACTCATTCATGCATGGCAATGATACTCATTTTGAGTAAAAAGTACAAAAAGGTTTTTCTTACCAAACACATGCAACTACACAAACTGCAGATCTACCAGTACTGAAACCACTAGTAGGAGTCACAGCAAAGGAAATCAAAAGTTTTGCACTCAAATAAAAAAGGAGAAATAAAACATTATGATCACAAATGAAAATGATGACAAGAAATTAAACAATTAAAATAAAACACTACAATCATCCAATTGCTAACCAGACACATTGCCAGCCAGAAGCCAGTCAACACACACCGTCAGCCAGAAGCACTGAACACACACCACCAGCCAACCGCAAGACCACACATGCTACCAGCCAAATGCCAGTGAACACAAGGGGGGGAGGGAGCACACTGCCTTTCATCAAAGCACAGTTCACTCCAGTGCATCCCGGTAAATGCAGTACGCTTGCTACAAAGTTGCTGTGGTTTTCCACCAAAGTTGGTGCAGATAGTGCTGTTATCTCTAGCCATGTGTTTCGGGGTTTAGCCATTCATCAGTAGAGAGCAGAAGTAGGAGAAAGCAGAGAAAAGTCATCTGGGGTTGCTAAAATACTGCCCAAGGCTTCAAAGGTCACAGTATCACTCCACAGGCACCCAGGTGCATCTGAGGTGAGCTCATCAGCTCATTAGCTCAAGAGAGCCTTTTAAACACAAGAGGGGAGGGAGCACACTGCCTTTCATCCCAGTACAGTTCACCCCATTGCAACCTGGTAAATGCAGTACATTTACTTGAAAGTTGCTGTTGTTTTTCACCAACTTGGGTGCAGGTAGTGCTGTTATCTCTAGACATGTGTTTCTGAGTTTAGCTCTTTCTCACCTGGGATGCACCTGTGTGCCTAGGGAGTGGTACTGCGACCTATGAAGACTTTGGCAGCATTTCAGCAACCCCAGATAACTTTTCTCTGTTCTCCATTACTTATGCTCTCTACTGCTGAAAGACTAAACCCAGAAACACATGCCTAGAGATAACAGCACTACCTGCAACAATTTTGGTGAAAACCTACAGCTATTTTGAAGTATGCGGACTGGATTTACCAGGATGCAATGGGTTGAACTGTGCTGGGATGAAAGGCAGTGTGCACCTTCCCCTCTAATGCGAATATCCACACAGCCAAATGCCAGTACACAAAGGACATCAGCCGAACTCCACTTTATAGACACACACAGAAACTTTCCCTAGTGTCTAGTGGTTCCCTGTCCCCCTTGAGGGCAGACTGGCCTACAAATATGACCAATCTCAGAAACAGCCAGAATTCATACCTCCAGTAAAGGGGAGTGGCCCTCCCCTTTACTGGAGGCTGCTCCCCGACATTCATATAAAAAATATCCCTGGTGTCTAGTGGCTATTTGCCCCTCTTGGAAGCTGATGGGCCTAAAAATATGGCTGATCTGCCCACAAGGCGAGCAGAAACAGTCAAAATAAATGCCCTCTTGCCAAAGAAGTCACTCCCCGATATGCTCCTAAATAGTATCCCTGGTGTCTAGTGGCTTTCTGCCCCCCTTGGGGACAGCCTAAAAGTATGGTGGCTGATCTCCCCCCAACTGAGGCAGAAACCACCAAAATAAATGCCCTAATCAAGGGGAGCGACTCTTTCCCAATGGGCCCCTCACCAAATGAAAAAAACACATATTGTTAGCCAAAACAAATCCCTGGTGGTCCAGTGGAGCATACCTGCTGTGCAATGCTAACAATGGCACAGCAGGAATGCACAGCAAAGAGACATTGAGGTAAAGAAAACCCTTTCCTTTTCCCTAATGCCACTTTGCCTTCCCCCAAACCCTCCCCAGAGGAGTAACTCCTGCCTTCCTCTAATGCACACTAAAAGCAAATGGTTTCCAGCATGGTCCTGGCTGGTTTTGATTACAGTGGCACACCATGCACGGTAACGTCATCAGATCGCCAAGGGGGTTGGGGATGGCAGCGTAATCCCTTTCACTGCCATCCCTCGTGGGGTGGTTTAGATGAGTGGCCCACGGGGAAAGCCCCAACGATTTCCCCAATGGTGGGTGTCAGGATGGCAAGGAGCTGGCCTAAGCACACGCTCACTGTGTCGACAGACGGCTCCTGGAAGGGATTAATCAGCCAGTTCACCATTCATTCAGGATTGGTCAGGGACTAAAAATAGGCCCGGACACTGCAATAAAAGTGGGCCCAATTATGGAATCAGATGGATAAAAAAGTGACCCTCATTTGCATTTTGAGGCAGTTTTGAACCTGTGAAGACTGTATAGGTGTTTGGTAAGGTATGGAAGAATACTTGCAGTTGTGTTTTCTGGAGGCAATGTTTGTGGTAATATCAGATATATCAACAGTAAAAACCAGCCCACCAGATCATAAAATAGGTCCACAAACAGCCAAAAAACTGTCCCATAAAGGACCTTTAAGTCCTCTTCTGGAACTGCCAAATTGCCCTATAGGCCAATCTGTCTCTGTATTAATTTCCCATTCACAAGGAGTTTGGTTGTGCCAATCACAACACACTGCATCACAATACACATAAATGGTAGCCTGTGTTTTTTTCAAAAGAACCTTTTCACTTTCTCTTCATGGTAAATAGAGGTGTGCCTGCAATCTTACGTACCTGAGACTGCTCTTGCAGCATCAGCAGAATGTCTCTGTTTCAGACCCGGGTATGGTTGTTTTCCCGCACACCACTCTGTGGAGGTCTTCTTGGCACTTCTCTGACTTCCCTTCATAAATACTTTCAACGTACCCCGCAACCTGACAGCCACTCATGGCGCACTCATAATGCGTCCCGTAGAGGTGCACTGGTACTTGCCAAATCGCTGGTGGAACAATGCTTTTGACGTAATCTGACAAAAATGTATAGACCCCACAGCGGTTGCCCTTGGGGAATATGATCGCTGGATTCAGACAGCAACCTATAAAGAGTTTCAAAGTTTTGCTGTTCAGGAAGTACCCTGAGATGAATAGCACTAAGGCTGGCACCAAAAGAAACACCCACCTTAGGTAAGATTTTGCTGGCTACATTGGCATTTAAAGGCAACAACAGAAAACATCTATTGGCCCCTAGTTGTTGTCAACCCCATGATGCCATAACCAATTGCAGTTTTTTTCTCAACAACAAATTCAAACGCCTTTTGAAAGACGTCAGGACACAAGTTACATGAGCGTTTATGCACCAAAATGCCAGGAGTAGCAGAAGTGACATCACATACATTAGGACCTCAACTACATCACAGGAAGTGACATCATATGACCCCTGACCCTGATTTTTGTTCCGAAATGCATATACATGAGCTAACATAACAACAATAGAGGATTTGCATTACATGATATCACATAGTAATGCAAAGTTGCACTGTACGCTGCTTTGCATTATTTTGTGTCAAGGGGGTGTTCAATGGATGGTGCATGGGAGTTGTCATGGAACCACTCACTGGTTTTGACGCAAATCCCTATATGCAGACTTTGGTGGAAAGACATTTGCACCAATATCTCATGCTTTCTCGAGGTAGGCGTAACAAGGAGAATTTTTTCCATTTATTCTTATTTTTCCAACTTTGCACGTGTGCTGTATTGTACAGCACACATGCAAAGTGGAAAAAACCTTAAAGCATAGTTTTTATACTGGAAGGGGTCTCTTCCAACACAAAACCTATGTTTCAGAGAATGCACACACCTTGCACTCTGGCACACATCTATGTACTATGGCGCCTCGCTGCCAAAATTAGCGCTAGGGCACTAGAGAGGAAAAATTTACCATAACTTTTAAGATATGGCGCCTGTTTTCTCCCCCTTTTGGCCCAGGGCAGTGCAGCAACTTTAGTGTAATGCTGCCTGCTTCAAAGAATAGTAAATCTGGGCCTCAAACTCACTCACTACCTGTCATTTGACTCATTCCCAAAAGTCAAAGAGATAATATCCCCTACGAGGGATCTACTAGCTGTTGCGATTGAAATCAGTACCGTTAAAGGTCCAGTTAATATAATAATTGTAAATTTATATATCAGACCTGGCAGTCAAAGGACCCAGACCATTCAGATGAGTTCAATAGTAGATTTCTTTAACTGCCTACCTAATGGGCGGGGTATAATGGCCGCGGGTGACTTCAATATGCAATTGAATTGCAGCGATGGTAATCAGCAAGAGGGAACCCAGCTCACAGATTCATGGGATAGATCAGGGCCGGTGCAAATTACATCTAAGAAAGAAAGAGGAGTATCAGAACTATTGGAAGACCTAATAAAAATAAAGGGATTAAGAATAGTCAATGGGAATACCAGATCAGATAACCCGGCGTCACCTACATATAGGAGAGGCGTATACACTAGTCATCTGGACTATGTTTTAGTAAATGACGCCCTCTGGAAATCCCTAACTGACATGATAGTTCTCCCACGTATGGACAGTGACCATCTAGCCTTAAGCACCTCCTTTTCCACTATTTTATTTAGTTCCAAGACACTGTCAACGTGGACTTCAAATAGTGTCCTCACTAGGACCAACGATCGTAAAAATGTGAGATGGGATCGGGTTGAAAGTGATGCGAATTTTCAGCTAGCGATCTATAGATCGCTCTCAACAACACTCTCTCCCTTAAAACATACAAACATCAAATTGGTAGACTTGGTCTATCTTCATAACACCTTGGTCACCCGACTAAAACCACACTTCCAGACGGTAAGGAGGCGGACAGAGACTGTGATTAAAACCTCTAGGTGGTTCTCCAATCCCTGCCGCCAAGCTAAGACGCAGTTATTGGTAGCACTTAAGGAAGGGAACCCAAGAGAGATAAGGAAGAATAGGTCTGTATACAAAGACACACTTAAAAATGCAAAAAAAGAATGGACGAATAGGAATTGGAATAAGATGGTTGTGGCGCTCCAGGAGAAGGATCTTAACCTATTCTGGAAGCTAGTGTCAGATAAGAGTAGCCCCCAAGAAATGGGAAGCTACCCTGTTATCCAGCCAGAAATTTGGATGACGCACTTTTCAAATATATATAGGAAACCACATATCAACAGTACAATTACACCCCTACTAAAACCTAATGATTCTGTTGGCAATATCTTAACGTGGGGGAGTATAACACCACCCAAATTTGATCTGGACCTATTTTCCTTAAAAGAAACAACAGAGGCTCTCAAATCTACACGCAAGGGAAAGGCCCCTGGTCTTGATGGCATCCCAGGAGATCTATATCTTTCTCGTCTGACAACGTGGTCATTGTATCTAAATGCACTTAGTAATGAGATATTGAGGGGGGGAGGACTCCCTATCACATGGCAAGGAGCAGTCATAGTCCCTATCTATAAGAAAGGGCCAAGGGATCAACCTGACAATTATAGGCCTATCAGCCTTATTGATGTTAGTCAAAAAATCTTCGCTAAGCAAGTGCTTAACAGACTACAGACATGGATAGAGGATTCCCAAATTCTCTCCGAATTCCAGGGAGGCTTCAGAAGAGGAGTGAGTACAATAGACCAGGCATTTAGGTTCAACCTCCTTTGCTGGAAATACCTGTCACTCAATAAAAGCCAATTGTATGTAGCTTTTATCGATTTAAAAGCTGCTTTTGACACGGTCCCTCGGGATACACTATGGGAAGTTATGGAGAGTTATCACCCCAATAGCGAACTACTAAGACTGATTAGATACCTCCATGAAGGGACTTATGCCCATGTTCATTGGTCAGATAGTGGTGACCTAACGGAAGCCATACCCGTCAATAGAGGGGTTAGGCAGGGTTGCATCTTGGCACCAACACTATTTAATCTTTATATAAATGGTGCTGTGGACCAATTGCTACACTGTAATCATGATGCCCCTAGACTAGCTGGAACTCCGGTCCCTATTTTAATGTTTGCCGATGACACCTTATTAATTTCAAGAACACCTATGGGTTTGCAAAACGAACTGGATACCTTTTATAATTTTTGCTCCAACAGAGGACTTGAAATTAATCTAACAAAATCTAAGTTTATGGCCTTTAACCCACACAAATTATTTAGGGGAAAAATGACGATAGCAGGCCAATTAGTGGAGAGAGTCAGACAATTTGACTACTTGGGGATCAGGCTAAGCGACGACCAACGTTGGTCGGCACAGATCAAGAAGAGTCTGACAATACTTAGGCAAAGGGCTATAGTGATAGCCAAAAAAATAGCTAATACCTATGAGGGGGAGATAACACCTGCCATCACCGTTTATAAAGCAGTGGCAGTAGCGGCCTCAACTTATGGTGCCGAGCTTTGGGGCCATACTAATTCTAGATGTCTGACCACTGTAGAAAACCGGTTTATTCGAAACTTCCTAAAGTTGCCGATGAGCACCCCTCTCACTCCGCTCAGATTTGATTTAGCCCTAAATGAAATACACAATGAAATTGCACTAAGACCCCTAATGTATTGGATTAATCTTTGGACCTCAGAGGACCGGCATACTCTCCATGCAGCACTAGATGAATTTCTCGCAAATAACAGTGTACTAAAGATCCCTTGGTTTAGATACATCAGAGACACGTGTAAATTTCTCAAAATGGAGGAGGTGTGGAGTGCTCCCACAAGTTGGTAAAGGAAATAAAGGAACGTGTAAAAAAGTGCTACTGGAAGAACATTTTGACCCAAATTTGGTTAAAAAACCATGGCAGTCTGACTTTGCACTTCTTAGACCACAAATGCAGTCCCAAGTTTGAGGCTTACATGGATAATGTAAATCCTCCATATACCAAAACACTATTTATTAAGTTTAGACTAGGGACTCTTCCGCTTAAGTCATTTACAGCGCAATGGAGATCGGAGGACTGCAATTCAATATACTGCCATCACTGTCAAAAGACAAAAGAGTCACTTGCGCACTTTATGTTTTTCTGCCCTAGATATCTGGTACCCAGGAAAAAGTGGATTGCTCCCTTATGTAGGGAAATTGGAATAAGGGAATGGAATACGGCATTACGACTCCTAACAACTGATACAAGTGATAAAATAGTTTTCTCTGTGGTGGGATACCTACGAAGTGCATGGTCAATAAGAACAAAAGAACTATTATAAATGTGTAATCCCAACACATTGGTTTTAGACCATATTCATTTAATATATCAGTTTTCAATTGGATGAAGCTATAGCCTTAATGGTCTGGACTTTTAGTTAAAGAATAATGATGATTTGCATGTTTTATAAATTTGTGACCATAACTTTATTTAGGGGTTTTAAAAAATAAAATAAAAAAATAAAAGAGAGATAAATGAAAAATTGGTCCTCCAGCGGCGAGGGTTTTTGAACTAAAACTTTGATAATTACGTGCTTTTAATAATTTGGTTTTAGATTATAATTAATTAGTCTGATAAATTTTAATTGATTGAACCCAAATTCTAACGATCTAATATTTTTATATGTCTTGAGATTTTGTAAAAACAAAAATGTTTAAAAACAATATTATCTACACATTTTTTAAAATCTTAAAGTGCTATGTTTCTTAATCATGTTATGTTTTGTTTTGTCTACTTTTATGGCTTACAGCCGAAATAAAGAAAGATTGATGACTCATTCACTTTCACTCACACAAACATTTTCTCACACATACGCATGCTCTTTCTCACTTAAATACACTCTCACCCACGAGCAGGCATACAACATGCATGTAAAACATTTTTAATACCCTCAGCTGTCAGCATATGTCCTAAGTGTGTTCTATGTTTTATTACACTAATAGTGAACAATAGAATATTATTCACTATTAATATAATGAAATACAGGCAGAACAATAAGAAATGTGGAGCCCAGAGTGATCTTGCACTGATTTTGCCACCCCTGAGGCCAGAGGTTGCAAAGATAGTTTCAGGGGTCACAAGGGGCAAGCTAGGGATTGCAGCTGCGACTTCTAGTGACCCCTAAATAACCTCCATGGCTAGCTGGCTCATGCTTTGGCACCCTGTGAAGCCTCAAATCTATTGTTGAATTCTTCCACCGACAAGTTCACCAAATGATTATACAATCACTTATCATTTTGTTGCTGTACTACTGTAACATTATTTGGGCACCAAAAGATGTGTTATAAATCGGTTACAGATTGTCCAGAATGCAGCCGCCAGATTAGTCTTCTCTTTCTCAGAATTTTGCTCTGTTTCTCGACTCCTGTATATTTCACTGATTGCCTATTGAGAAGCGTGCACGGTTCAAAGCCTTGTGCATTTCTCTCAAGATGAAGAACAAGCAAGGGGCTCGTAGCTTGGCTTCTTTGATGCAACCGTACCTGTGTACCAGAGTCCTGCACTCAACAGATTTGAATCAGGCCCTTATACCTTGCATAAAAAGAGCCAGAATGGGAGGACGCTGTTTGAGCCTTGTCTCCGGCCTTATGGAACCCTCTGCCGCCATAGTTAAGGAAGGCTCAAAATCATCTGAGCTTTTGAAAGCAGCCAAAGACTTGCTTTTTATCAGTTAAGGTCTCTGCCTGCTTTCCTTTGTGGTGCTCTGGCATGGTTCTTGGCATATTTTCATATTTGTGACCAGCACTGGAAAGCCCTGTTCCATGGCAGCTATGCGCTATAGAAAAAGAACTGGATATGGTGCATGAATGAAAAAAGATAAAAGGTCACTCATGATTGGCAGGAGAAAACAACAAGGAAATATCCATCTTCTTAACTTGGGCATAGGAATGGATGCCACCAAAGAAGCTGTTCTTCAAATGGCTCCAAGATGGAAGTGTTCCTGTTTGATCATGTCAGGCAAGAACATCTACCTTTCAAGGTCTGCTTCACTAGACAATGCCACGGAGCCTGTAAACAATGTTAGCAACTGGGGGTCCATGACTCTCTGTTATCATTCCATCCACAAGTAAACGCTGCAAAAGTTGGCAGAATCACAAAGAATATTTAATATATTTTATATTAGAATTCCAGCATTGAGATTTTGTGATGCTGGTTCTATGACAGGTTTTTCACATGTGCAAAAACAAGCCACTGGCTGAGACCAACTCAAGCATTCCATCCATCACCTTGTTGTTTTTGCACTTGCGGCCCTAAGTGTGCTGAGTATGTCCAGACGTGGGTCCCGGGCTCACTGTGTCATTGGAACCAAGTTATACCAGGCTGAACAGCCCTAACTAGGGCAAAACCAGTCCTAGGTTGCTTGTGTTCTGGTGCAGGGAGCACCTGGCCTGGCAGTTCGGGATGGCTGTTACCATGAGGTGTAGGATCAAGACTGATCTGCATATGGCTGGGTCTAAACTGGGATGGCATGGTGAGCAAAAAACAACAGATAGGGATGCAGCACAGAGAAGTCGCCAGTGGCTGAGATTAATTCAAGCATTCCATCCATCACCTTGTTATTTCTGCATGTAAACATAAGCCATCAGCTTCCATCCAGGACTACTATAAAATTATCTGAAACCATATATAGATCACGTTAATCACTGAGTGCTGAGCTATTCGGCAGCATGGAGGTTGTCTACTATGCCTCATTCCTTATATGTTTAGTGTGCTGAATTTATCAAACTAATTTTCCATGATTTCATAGAGCCTTAAGCCAAGGAACACCCATAAGAGCCCGGATTCCCCTTGAGCAAACGATAGAAAACTATACATCAACTTCAGAACAAACACCGGCAATAGTCAGCCCTTCACTGTTGCAACCATTATAAAATAATTGAGATAAAGTCTTACAGCACTGGAAAAAATTATGCACAGGTTGGAGGACTGTGTTGTGTGTATGTCTTCAATGAGTTCTAATGCTTCTGAATGCAGAGTCAGCAGTGGAAACATAAGTCCACTTTAATCCATAAATAATGCACCCTTGTGGAGAAGCTGGGCTAAACATGGCTTTACATCTCAGCCTGTTACTGGTATCCTTATTACTATCCAAGGGCTTCTCTCTCACCACAGCCTGACACCTGTGCCACACACGGAGCTCCACTAGATGGGGTGTCACATTGTTAGTACCAGGTGTGTACGATAGAAAGGGTACCCAGACCAGGTCACTTTCAAAGGATTTTAACTGTCTATTAAAGTATTTGTGCTGTGTGTGGCAGCTACCCGACTCCACGTCATTATGAACACTGTTTCCAGAACCTGAACATTTGACCTACAAATCATAGATTTTAAGTGTGTTAATCTAATAAATTCAGTGGAAGCAAAACGCAACTACAATACCCAGAATGCATTAGGCCATCACACAAAAGTCCAGAACTGGGGACTGTGGTCATAATGACAAGGAGGGAAGTGGTTACCTTGTTGCAATACAGACTGCGCTGTCATATAGAGGTGACTGTTATGTGACGATTGAACTGTTGATGACGTCCACCGCACTGGGTTGTACTTGATTGGGTCCATTTGTGTTCGATCGCCTCCTGACTGTGCCTGACTTTACTTCCTGTGCTAATTCAAGGACCTAATTCACACAGAGCAACACAAAAACAGAGGGGTGGGCATTCCCCACGGTATGCACACTCCCTAACTAGGGCCTTCTGAACCCCTCCCCCCTCCAGCTTGAGCGTTTAGTTCGTAAAAGAAAAAAGTGCATGGGACTAAATGTATTTAGGCGCCCTCCGCCTCGGCTGCCTAATTCCGCTTTTGCCAAATACCAAGGTGAACTACGAATGATTCATCCTCCCCCCTCTTTGTTCCACCATCCTACACTTCTGTCTCTTTGTCACACGCTTTCAGGCTCCTTATTTCTCCATTCTTTCTCTCGTGATCACTATTTTCCCAACTTCCTTTTCCTCCTTCTTTCTCCATTTTCTGCTTCCTCTCCCATTTTTTGGATCAAATCTGATGATAAAAAATATGGTTCAGTCCTCAAAAAAAGAGTTCTTGTGCCAACCTCAGAAATCACCGACACAAATTGAGCACTGCCTGGCCTGCTTTTGGAAGGGGCCAGGGACCCCAGACAAATGGAAGGAATGAATTCTGTGACTGCTTTCCCTTCTGGAGGATCCTTGGGGCATCCTTGCATTTTCCCTTACCCTTTTCACGGCATATTCAATGTGCATTAAACATATCCCACCTTCTGGGTTATGTGCACTTGGGTCGTTAGCAAGGGACATTTCGTCCTTGTAAATTCTTCAATAATATGGCAACATAGTTCCCTGATTTGCACGCCTCTATGGAAATGAGAGAATACTCACTTGCCAGTTGCCACAACACAACCGTTGACATTGCACCCATGTAATCTTTATTATAAAGGAGGTCACAAAACCAGATGTAGGCTTTTCGGGAATAGAAAGTGGCCACTGCACGCCCTTGGCACTTTTGTCAGTATAAATGACGTTAAATTCGCTGCAAACCTTCTATATCCTTTTACGTTTTGGTAGAATCAAGAGTATTGCACTCCGTCACCTAGGCCGCGTTTCCTTTAGCTGAACATCTCATAGATCCTTCCATGATATATATATATCAATGCAAATAAACGTGTAAGAATTTCACAAAATTAACCCATTTCTGACATTCGTATTTATACCAACCAAGTATCCACTAACGGAATACTCCCCGCCTAATATGGTGCCAGAGCAATGAAAGTAGTTTTCCCACAGACATAAATATTTTCTGCGTGGAAAAAATATTTCACAGATGGAAACATTTTCTGTGTGGAAAAAAATAAAACAAAAAGGTGTGCATTTGCCAAGAGGCTGACTGCCTTTTCCCAATATACGCAGGAAATATCAGCTCAGAAAAATGGCACAATTACTTCCAATTGTAGGCCTAGAAACCTTAACCTCGTCGGACACATCTTTCTAGTCATATTACTGGAATTGTACCTGAATACCCAAAACTCAAATCTACGCCCTTGCATGGGAGTATCTGTAATGGGCGTAGATTTATGATTTTATTTTTGCGATCTAGGCCTCCAAAATACATTTAAAAAGCATGGGTCTATGAAACTCAAAATTAAATGTATTGTTCCCAGGCCTGCAAACTCACATGGTGTCTGCGTGTTGTCATGATACACAGGCCCAGATTTATCAAAGCATTGCGTTGCCAACACAATCCTTAAGAAAGATTTACCAAGCCATGCAAAGCCAAGCCACGCAAAGCCACATTGCGTGGCCTTGTGTTGCTTGGGAAATCTGGAGTACATTGCTGCCTTGAGTTACTCTGTCTAGAAGGTGTTACATGGCTGGAGTGTGGGTGTTCCCATGCAGCTATCCAATTAGATTTACCAAGACAGGTAAACCTGGGAGTACATCAAAATTGTGCGACTTCCCAAAAAATGTGCAACAAGGAGAAATATCTTTATTTCTTCTCGCTTTTAACTCTTTCTAAGATTCGTGTATTAAAAAGAATAGGCACATGTGCTGGTGCTGAGCCTGTTTGCAATGTACACAAGGCCTATAAACAGGGGGATTCTACCTCCATCCCTCCAAGAGACCTTGATGATCATGCTCTGCAAACAGGGCAAACCCCCCACAACTACGGACTCATACAGACTACTCTCGATAATCAATACCGATCATAAGATATTGACTAAATTATTAGCGACCAGATTACCTCTGTGGCTCCCGAAGTTGGTCCGACCAGACCAGGCAGTATTTATACCAGGCAGGTCACATCACACAACCTGCGAGCACTGTTTGCTATGCTACATCACTTTGAAACGCCACAGCAGCAGCCACAGTGTTTTTAGATATGACCAAAGCATTTGATTCACTTGAAAGAGCCTACCTTTTTAATTTACTTAGAAGACTGGACATTAGTAAGCAACTTATACAATGGATATGCCTACTATATACCCAACCGACGAACAGATTACAACAAAATAGGTTCATACCAGCACCTCTACTGGTGGCCAGGGGGACCCGGCAGGGGTTTCCGCTGTCCCCATGCTGTTCATGATAGTTATGGAGCTGCACCAACATCATGTGGCGCAAGGCCTCGCTTGCTCCGAGAGAAGGGTCCTATAAATGCAGACAATGACGCACTGTATGTATAGGACCCAGCAATAAACAGTCAATTTGCACAAATGCTACGGGTAGCGGAAGTGACATCACACGCCGTTGACCTCCACTTTCATTCACACTCATATTTACACATACACACAAATTCACGCTTACATACACACTCTCTCACATAAACACACTCACCCGCAAGCATGCGCACACATACATTTAAAAGCATTTTTTACTTACCTCAGCTGCCATGGAGGGGCATATTCCAGCTAACTGTACACCATTTTTATTACACTAATAGGGATTAATCTACTATTATTCACTATTGGTGTGATGAAAAATTTACAGAAAACAAAGAGCGGAGCCTCAACTCAGGACGAGATGCCATTGCGTTCCTGACACTGAATTTGCCACTTCTGAGGCCAGGGGTAGCAAAGGCAGTGCCAGGGGTAGCAAAGAGCAAACTAGGGGTCTCAGCTGCGACCGCTGGCGACCCCTAAATGACGTCCATGAACATGCTGCCCCTAATATGAGAATTTATACAATTTGCCTTGCTTTACAGAATAAAGATTAATTGGGCCAAGTCGCACGTGAGACCTCCCACACCTTGCCCGCAGTGTGCAAACTGGAATACCCATTGGTGTGAACAAGAAAGCCCTTCAGATACCTGGGCATCGTGGTCTGTGGCGATACATAGGAAATTGTCAGAGAAAATTACAGCAGGGATTTGCTTAAAACAGATCAACGGGTTGACAAATAGATACATCTTGGTCTGACGACTGTTCTTGGCCAAAATTATAATTCTATCAAACTTTTTCTATCTGTTTAGTACCATCCCCATTCCTCTGAACGCAGCCTTTTTTCACCAACTGAGGGCCCCCATGATCAGACTGGCATGAGCCAGAAACGGGCCCAGCTGAAATGGGAAAACCTGACCCTTCTATACAACAGAGGTGTGCTTTGCACGCCTAATTTCATACTCTATTACCTTAGTACTCAATGCATATGCTAAGGGTACTTTCCAATCCCCTACCAGCCACACATAGCTATTGAGCTTGACATTACTGCACCTCATAAACTAAATATGTACGTCTGCGCTGAGGTAAGATACCAGGGCATGTTTGCCCCCAGCATACTGCTAGCGTACAATCTAATGGTACCGCCAACATGTGATGGCAGTATGGTGATGGGACTTTGGGCACTTGGTCTCAGTCGTATGGGTGATCTATTCCAAGAGGGAAGCTTTAATACCCAGAAGTGTAAGCCAGGACATACACACCAGACTTGACATCTTTTTGTACTACAGACTTTGGGCATCCTGCAGAAGCTTGGGGCAGTCCTTCCAAAAACCAATCACACCCTCATTCATAACACTCAAACATACTATCACTTCTTCATCTTCCAGATGTCTAGTTTACTGTATATAATGCTGCCCAAACAACCATAAGTCTGGGCCGCCAACCTGGTGGTGAGAACGCAATGGGACACGGACCTTGAGGTAGTAGTAAAGGACTCCCAATGAGCTTTCTGCTTCTCTCAACCAGGGACCCTAGCACTAATTTACAGCTGAAATGGATAAAATACAAATACCTACACAGGCTTTACCACACACCTTTCAAACTACATAGGTGGGAGCTACGAGTCTCATCACAGCATGCAAAATGCAGTGTGGTATTGGTGTTGGCAAAGCAAAGAGTGGCAATGAGATGGAACCATGGACCAGCACCCTTAGTGGCACACTGGGGTAGAGATATTATATTCTTCAATAAACAACTGACAGCTTACTGGAGCTTGATGCTGGCACACAGCAGGCCTGGGACATCTGGATGCCGATGAGCTACTATCTACTACACCTTCCACCAGGCAGGACCAAGACAGCGGACTCGAAAATGCCAGGATAGGATGGGGCCTTGTCTGAGCAGGAGCAAGGATGTCGTTGGCAATGAACAATCTCTCTGAAACACCCAGCGACAACACTGCATTGGGAATATGGGTATATTTCACAGAGGATTGTAAATGCAGGGTGGTTAACTATATTGCATCTATGCATGATCTGTGATAGGGAAGTGAGGTTTGTTTCACACTGTTAATTGCAAATACAATAATGAAGAGATAATAATTAAATCGCTACCTTCTTGGCAAGATACAAGAACCCCCTAAACTGGCAGAGTTTTTATGTCACTGGGGTGCCTTCTTTAGAGCAGTTCATCAATTTGTTAATATTCACTGCATTTTCAATCCATGTCGTGGAGACTTCCTTTCCAACCTCCAGCCCTAAACCATGTACTGTCTACTTAGTTATTCCCTTACTTATATAGTGCAGGTATTCACCACGAAGAAGGCCTCCTAATGCAATAGAAGAAAAAATGGTCATTGAGGAGAGAACTTCTCCACCTGCTTAGATTTTCACACTCTGATCATTCTTATACATTTTTTAGGTGAATGGGTTCTGCCTACAGTTTTAGGGAAAGAGATTTCCAAGGTTTACTGCCTTGCACTAAGCATGTCCTTCCTCCCCAAGCACAGAAAGTAGAACCTGACAGGTTGTGTGAAAATGTACAAGGGTTGTCGGGCTTATTACAGTATTTGAAAGAAAGGGAAACCAAGAAGAATAGAAGATGTGATCGAGCAGTTATAAGAATTTAAAAGAAATAATTTTCTAAGCACGTGGGTAGCTCCTTGATATGTGCAGAGATTTTGCAATATTTTCTAAGTTGAAAGAATATGTATTAACAGATAGTTTAATGAGAGAATTGTCGGAAGGTAGACTGCATTACATTAATCAAAGTGAATGGACAAAAACACTAATCGCCAAGACTGTATACAAAACCATAAAAAGGTCATTATCCTCTAAAAACGCCAAGTGAGGGGGAAAAAGGTGATTACACCTGCAATTTGTGAGATCCGAGTAAGTTCTGAGTAAAGCTGGACACCCAGATTCTTCATTAGCCTTGCTGGAGGAAACATAGGCCCTCATTTTGACTTTGGCAGTCTTTTTGGAAGACTGCTGAAGCCGCTGCAGCCAACCGACCATCAGTGCTGGCAGTCTGCTGACCGCCATATTAGGAGTCTTTGAAGGACTTCCTCCCATTTTTGGGTGAAAGTCTGACTCCGAAAAGGCGGTTGCATCACCAGCACTGCTACGGCAGCAAGACTCTGCCTTGCCGTATCACAAGCCATTATACGGCTTGGCGGAGTCTTGCTGGCATGGTGGTGCTGCTGATGCAAGACCACCAGGAACCATTCCCTCCCAGACGACCTCCTCAACGGAGAAGGTAAGTAATTGTCTGACAGGAGGCTAGAGGGGTGGGGTGTTTTGGGTGCATGTGTGTGGTGTGTGCGTGTATGTGTGCGAATGGAGGTGTATGAGTGCGTGTATGTAAGCATGTGAGTGGGGGTGTCTGCGTGCAAGTGTGCAGATGTGGGGGTGTGCGTATGGGTGAGTACAGGGGGGTGTCTGTGTCTGTGTGTGAGTATGCAGAGGGGGTGTAATATGAGTGCGAGTATGCGGAGGGGGTGGGTGGTGAATGCATGCATCTATGTGATTGAATGTGAATGTTTGTGTGCAAATATGTGCGTGTGAACGGGGTGTCTGCATGTATCCGAGTGAGTGTGGGTGTGTGTCTGCATGTATGCGAGTGAGTGGGGGTGTGTGTCTGCATGTATACGTATGCAGAGGGGTGTGTATGTGACTGCATGTGTGTATGTGAATGCATGCATGTTTGAAGGGGTTGGTGGGGTGTTTGTAAGTGTGTGGACGGGTGGGGGGGTGTGTGCATATGTGTGGACATGTGGTGATGCGTGTGGCAGCGAAAGGAATGGGGATTCCTGTTGCTGGGTGCGTTTCAGCCAGGGTTTTCGTGGCAGGGGGACCGCCACGGAAAGCCTGGTGGTCTGCAGCCTCGTAATCCGGCTGGTAGGCTGAGTCCTGCCGCTGGGTTGGAGATGCTCACCGCCAGTCGCGGCGGTGCGACTGCACCGTCAGGCCAGGCGGCGTTGTGGAGGTTTGGCGTCTGCCAAGCCCCACAACTCGTGATGTGCCGGTCTTTACCGCCGGGTCCACGGTGGTAAGACCGCCACGGCGAGGCTAGCAGTCTCATGACCGCCAGCCTCATAATGAGGACCATAGATAGGAACCCATTACCAAAGACTACTGAAGGCTTTCTCATGCGTTAGGAGACTTGGGCGAAATCAGTATCTCTGTTTTCGCTGCATTTCACCTGAGACAGTTTGAACTCATCCACCGACAAACCGCAGCCAGAACCATATAAAGCTTTCGCGTTGTAGCCACATCTATCCTTTCTAAGTCCAAGACCTCCGTGATAACTCTAAGTTTAAGAAAAAATAAATTGGAGACAGTGCTTAATTTAATTCGGTGTTTGCCGGTGCTCTATACTGGCACTTATTTCTAAACGCCAGAAGGTATATTTGACAGTACACCAGATGGTGGTGGTGCCTATTTTGTATCAGAGCAGATTGTATAGCAAATAATTAAACCAGCACGCTCATTCCATCATTATAGCACAAGTTGACTTCGCATTGGCCAAAATGTCTCACTTGTTTGAGTGGGATAATTAGCAGGCAGTGCCAGCCACGGTGCTTACCTGAAAGGTAAAGTGGACCCAGACACTTTTTTTTAACAAATGAAGCACTGGTTAGAGACCAACTCTACTAGTAGGCCCAGATTCCTTTCTGAAGGCAAATGACTGTTAAACATTCCACTGTCTTTAACCGTTATTTTGGAGACTTTTTTGTAGCATTCTTGATTTTAGGAGAGATCGGTTTCATAGCTTTTCGAATAACGTGGTTATACTGTCACAAATGTTGCCATCACAATTGTTTATGTTTTCTCATTCTGATTTACCCGCCAGGAAACCTCTGGGTTAAAAATATGTATTCGTTTTTAGAGCCTGGGTGAACCACATTCAGTTAAAATATGTAAATTATTAACTTTCGTTTCCTCAGCAATAAGGGTATCCAGTGAGGCAAAAACAACTCTACTGAAATGGTTAAACAAAATGTAGTGCTTTTGAGCTGAATCTAAGAACTTGCAGAGATTACGGGGTGTATTTAAAAGGCCCTAGCACCACAGGAGCGTCACTTTTTGTGACGCTCCTGAAGCGCTAAGCACTCGCCGTATGTACAAGGTGGCGTTAAGCCACTTTTTGTAGCTTAGTGTCACCTTGTAAATATGGCCCCTTCCCACGCAGCACTGTGCGTGGAATGGGCGTGCAATGGGTGTTGTTGTGGGCGTGCCACAGCAACACCTATTGCATTTTGGCGCTGCCTCAGATTTATGAAATTTTGTAAACCTGAGGCAGCGCCAAAATTTAATGCCACCCCCAGAGGTGGCGTAAGCAGGGCGCAACGAGGAGGAATACTTTTATTCCTCCTCGTTTTTTACTTTTGCAATGCGTGCTGCATTTAGCAGCACGCATAGAAAGGGCAAAATGCCAGAAATTATTGTTTATGTGCGGGAAGGGTTCCTTTGCTGCACATAAACAATCATTTGAAAATGCCGCTTTGTCACTTCTGTGTGTGCTGCATTGTGCAGCACACACGGAAGTGCCAAAGCGCCATTAGTGATTGTTCATGTGCACCTTCCCGCACATAAACAATCACACCCCTCAACGCAGACATCCTTGCAAGATGGTGCAAGGATGCCTGCGTTGGCTGCTGAATTTAGTGCCAGTGCGGGGGACAACACAGGGGTGCGCCGTATTCACTTAAATACAACACATCCCTGCTTTTATAAAGTGATGCAGCACGGCGCTGCCAATTTTGTCACAGCACTGTGCTGCATCACTTTTCCAGAAATCTGGCCCTAAGGGGTGTATATATACCAATATTTCATGCAAAGGAACGCAGAAAGACAGCTTGCTGCGCTGCATGAAAGGGAGACAGCAGAAATGTGGCATATCTTCTAAGATATGGCACATTTGTTCTGTCTCTGAGACTCAGGCACTGTTGGCAGCTATCTCTATCGCAGTCACCCTTGTGTCACACTGCGGGAGTGACTGCATTATAAGGAAGGCATCCCTTCCTGCACATAAACAATCCTTTGCTGCAGAATGAAGCACACATAGAATAAGGAAGTAACAAGGAGAAATAAAGATACTAAGCCTCGTTACGCCTCAGCCAGGGAGTTGCAACGTTTTGGCATCATCCCAGGTTTACTGCCTTTAGGAAATCTGGGATTGTGTCAAAAACCATGGGTGGATGCACGGGAATGGCGCCACTCCACTCGTGGAATGCCTCCCTGCTGCAACAGAGCAAAGCAGGGACATGCGCTGCTTCATGTTACCTTGGATTAGTTTCCCTCACACATTTACTATCTGCTCCCAGGAAGTGGTGCATGTGTGAAGATTTATGCCAATTAGTTCCACCAGTGGGGTGACAAACAAGGTAAAATGGACCCGGAATTCCCTGGTCTGCATGTTATTCCACATTTTGGAGGAACTATCTTGTAACCACCAGATTTAGGGGTGAGGATCCTGGTTGGAGTCAAGGATTCCAGCACCCAGGTTTCCACATTTGCAATGGCGTTCAATGCCCCTACACGTAATTAAAAAAAATAATTACAATATCTGGAGAGGTCTGTAAAGGATCATGATATAAATAAGGAGACCAGGAGAGTTTCAGAGACACTTACCTGTCATAAGGTCCTGCCACACTCCCAATACTTTTCTCAAAGCAATTCTGTCTTACACACTGATAAATGTGGTGGTACCAGATCATCTGTGAGTTGGGCATAATCCTCCCGGTCCCAACGTAGATGTCCAACAAAGTTTGGGAATCAGGCCCACAAATGTTAAATCTAATGTGGTCTTGGAATGAGAAGCCCTGTGGTTCTTGCAAGTGCTTCAACAATACCTGTGCCGTAGGCACAGATGTTACAGAAATGTTAATTTACATGATGCATGAAGAGTGTATGTATGATTGATTGATCGGGGTACTTTTAGCAGGAGGGAGGGGGCGGGCGGGCGGACGGTCGGGCAGCACACTGACGCTTTCACACACACACATGCACGCACGCACATCCATTAACAACACTCATCAACATTCAAACATACACGCACGCACCAAACATTCATTTAAAAAGATCACACACACAGAGACACACTTCCCTTCTGCCTCGGAGGTCCCTGCAGGGTTGGGACTGCTGCCTTTCCTCATTGGCTGACCTCATTGGCTCAAGGCAGCAGTCCCAGCCTTGTCACAGAGTGGGATGGGGGTCAGTGAGACTGCTGTCCCCACCCTGTGATGAGGTGTCACTGATTGACAGCTTAAACCTGAAGCGCCTAAGGTCGAAGTCAATGGGTGACGCTTTCCTCATCACCCGGGGGAGGGCCTTGAGGCACCTGTGCTGAGCTGAGGAGGTCACGCCCATAGAAGCTGTGACCTCTTCAGCCTAGCAAAGTTCAGCTCAGGCATCCAGGAGTCTGCACACATCGCACATGTCTGCTCCTGGCTGTCTGACCTGAAAATGAAGAGTGTCTGTCAGGCTGACCTTTGCTCAGCCTGACAGACACTCTTCATGAGGGGCAAAAGGTGGGGGGCGTGGCCCCTCCACCCTAAAGGACGGACTGCGTCTGACTTTTAGGTCCCACACACGGCCTAGGTGTCTCTTGGCAATGAGGGCAAAATGTCAAAACACAGTGGGCTGAAGGTGTTTGATTTTAAATGACACATGATGCATAGTAAAAACTAGAACTAAGCCTCTCCAAGACCTTTTTCTGTTTCAGGACAGGACTTATTGCAGCATGAAATGGTAGGTGAGAAGACTGCACCCTTGTGCAGTCGCTATTGGATTCCAGGGATAGTTGCAGCATTGACTGTGGAGGCTTGAGCAGGGAGCTGATGGGCGCTCAAATGGGATGTGGATGAGAGCCTCACAGGGGGCATCAGGCAGCTGGGTTTCTTTGTGTATGAGGCTGATGGGAGAGGATGAGGTGCATGGCCTCCGAGTGATTCTAGTCACCCAGTTACCTTCAGTACCCCTTCGATTCTTTCAGAACAGTTACCCACTGCTGCAGACAGCCACTGATGCTATAACGTTTTATTGAAATGCTGTTGCATGGTGGTCAAGGCATAGGCTATTGGGGTTAGGATAGAAAAGGGCATTCACAAGTGCCTAGGCATATCATACACTTGTTGCTATTAGAGCAGAAAAGTGTTGTATACCAAGGTGGCCCTGTTCAGCAATACACAGAACTGCTTCTACCTGTCCATGGAGAAGAATTATCTTCCACTGTGCCTTCCTCCTACCGCCCAAGAACACCAGACGGCTGCTGACATCCCGCCCAGCACAGCACCCACACCCAATCTCCTCTGCCACCCCACACTCCTGCTTAATTGCCCCTCCCACACCCTGCATATCTCTTAGGCCCCCATTGCCCTCACCAGCTCTGCCAGGCAATCGTACCATAGGAGAGAGGAGAGATACTCACAGGTGCAGAAGCCAGAGTTAATAAGAAAGTTATGTTAAAAAAAGTTTCTGCACAGTGAGACTGTGTGTGTGTGTGTGTGTGTGTGTGTGTGCCTGTCTGTATGCTTGTGGTGATTTTATATAGCATGGACATGGCGTATAAGTATCTGAAAGCTTCACAATAAAGCCAGAACATATCAACAATAAACAGACAATATACAAGTACATTAAGGTGGAGTGAATGCTGGGTTAGCCTCTCCCTGGAGGTAGAATGCTTCGTGCATATTCATAGCATAACACTGCATTGAAAAGCAGATAAAACACTATGCCGTGAGGGTCATCAATAGTTAGTGCAGGTTGAGGTTGGTATACGTAATTAGAGGGAGCGAGAGGAGGAAGAAGCAGATTAGGCCGGGTGTTGTTTGAGAGAAGAGATTTGAGGCCTTTTTTGAAGGTGACATGACAAGTTGTCAGGCGGAGGCTCAGTGGGAGAGAGTTCCAGATTCTTGTGGTGTTTCCAGAAAAAGACTGGTTCATGTATCACTTATGTTTAAAAGGGGGTAGGGGCAGTTTGAGTAACAGCAATTGAGCATTTGGTTGACACAAGATTTTCAGCTTCTCTGAGAGGTACAAGGGTAAAGAGGGCTGAAGAGCTTTATGAGTGGTGCAGGCAGTTTTAAATTGAGATGTCGCCTCCATGGGAAGCCACTGAAGGAAGCGTAGAATGGGGGAGATGTGATTGACATTCTTGGGACTTGTCACTTAGCGGGCTGCTGAATGTAGGATTCCTCTTAGTGTATCAAGGTGGATTTTGGGAATGCCAGAGAGGAGTGCAATCCCATAGTCTAATCTGGACAGCAAAAGCACTTGGACAACAGATTTAAGGTATTATGTTGGGATGAGGTTCCTTAATCTCCAAATTAGTTTTAGCTGGAATCGGACATTTTTAGCCATGGAGTAGATATTTCTCTGAAAGTTAAGATATCTATCAAGAGGATATTCAGACAAAATATTGAGTTAAAAATATTGAGGCACACAAATATTGAGTTCTTAATATTGTGATACATAAATATTGCGATGCGAGAATACTGTTGACAAAAATATACATTTTCCAAGGTAAGTAATATTTTCTATTATCTTTATGAATTTTGGTATGTTTTAATTGTATATGTTGTAAATTGTATAATTATTGTTCATGTTTTTAATATAGTTTGTAAATGTACATTTTTAGTTATTTTTAAATTTAATGTAATGATTAATTGTAATTTTTAGTGTTGTAGCGGGTTGTGGAGTTTGTAGTGGTAAAGGGTAGGAAGTATATTATTTATAATTAATAATTACATTTATTTACTATTAGGTGTTTAATTGATAATTCTGTAAATTGTGTAATTAATTTATTTTTTAAGTTTTAGGTGCGAGTTGTGAGGTTTTTAGGGGAAAGAAGTGAGAAGTTAATTATATTTAATTATCAATTTTAATCAGTATTAGTTTTTTTAAATTGATAATTATTTAGGTCTGTTGTGTAATTAATTTATTTTTTAAGTTATGCTTTAGGTGTGGGTTCAGCTGTGCTGCGATCGGGGACCAGGAAAGTTTCAGAAGGCCTCTTAAGAAAGGGGAGAGTCTCCCCTTTCTTACGAGGCCTTCTGAAACTGTTTCCTGGCCCCTGATCGCAGCACAGCTGCGATCGGGGGCCAGGAAACACCACTAGACGCCAGGGATTTCACTTGGGGGGGCGGCCCCCTCGGAAAACGGGATGCCCTCCCCCCCCCAGGCATATTTTTTATAAAAAAAAAAAGGTAGGTGCCCCCCACCCCCCGGGGATTTATTTTTTTTTCCAAAAAAAAAAAAAGGACAGGGGGTTGCCCGTGGGCAGGGTGACCCCCTGTGGGGGTAATTTTTTTTTTTTTAGACGTTGTAGGGTTTCCCTGGGGGCCATTTTGGCCCCCAAGGAAACCATACAACAACTAAAAAAAATAGATCTATATATAAATCTATATATATATATATCTATGTAGATAGATATATCTATGTACATGGATATATCTATAGATATATCTATGTAGATATATATATATATATATATATAGAGGTAGATCTATATATATCAATCAAAGAGATTTATAAAGCGCGCTACTCACCCGTGAGGGTCTCAAGGCGCTGGGGGGGGGGACAGGGGGAGAGAAACGGGCTGGGAGGTTCACTGTTCGAAAAGCCAGGTTTTGAGGCCCTTCCTGAAAAGAAGTAGGTTTTGGGTATTGCGAAGGTGGGTTGGGAGGGCGTTCCAGGTTTTGGGTGCAAGGTAGGAGAAGGATCTGCCCCCGGTGGTGGTGTGTTTGATGCGGGGGACAGAGGCGAGAGAGAGGTCAGCTGAGCGGATGTTTCGAGTGGCGGTGTGGAAGGTGACTCGTTGAGGTAGGCAGGGCCTGTGTTGTGGAGTGATTTGTGTGCGAGGATGAGGATCTTGAAGGTGATCCTTTTGTCAATGGGGAGCCAGTGGAGGGATTTGAGGTGTGGAGAGATGTGTTCGTGTCGGGGGAGGTCGAGGATGAGTCGTGCTGCTGAGTTCTGGATGCGTGTAGTTTGCACTTGAGTTTTAGAGTGGTGCCGGCGTAGAGGGCGTTTCCGTAATCAAGCCTGCTGCTGATGAGTGCGTGAGTGACAGTTTTTCTAGTCTCTGTGGGGATCCATTTGAATGTTTTTCAGTATACGGAGTGTGTTGAAGCATGAGGAGGTGGGAGCGTTGATTTGTTGGGTCATCGAGAGGGAGGAGTCTAGGATGATGCTGAGGTTGCGTGCGTGGTTGGCGGGGGTGGGTGCAGGGCCTAGCGAGGTGGGCCACCATGAGGGGTCCCAGGTGTTTTTGTGTGGGCCAAAGAGGATTATTTCGGTTTTGCTTGAGTTGAGTTTCAGGTGGTTGGCTGTCATATATATATCACTTTTGTCAATATGTGTGTGGTTTCCCTGGGGGGAAAAGGGTCCGACTTGTCTAGTGGCAGTTTTAGTGCCATAAAGAAGCGCAGATGGTTTATATGCCTACTGCAAAGAGCAAATCTGTATTTTATGTAAATAGCTGAGTACATTAGTAAAGTCAGCCATTACCTGCGCTATAATACCAATGAAATGTATGTGCGGGGTGGAGGGCGGCTATGGAGAGATGAAGGGCACTTTTGCTGGGTGGTAATGAGGGAATCCGAGGAGGAGGGAGTGGGAGCACCAATAATGATTGTTGGACTGGGCGCAGGAGGTGCTAAAGACTGTGACGAATGGTATGTGACAAGGTGTTTTTTGAGTGTCTTGAAAGTACGTGCTGATTGAGGGAAGAAGCGCAGGTAAGGTGGCCTCTACTGTTGCACCTATCTCACACACACCATCGATTTTGTGACTGTCTACGTAGGCTAGTGTTTTAGAGCAACAGTTTAGCCAATACCAGAGATGGCATCTTGATGGATGACTGCTGCCTGCACTCGGGTTACAGAGGACCGCTCTGACATAGGATCAGAGACTGAGACATCAGATACTGAGACAGCATCTGAGGGATAGGACAATGGCGCAGACTCTGGGAGTGATTTTTCAGTCAGAGGAGTCCCATTCGATAACTCCTCTTCCAGTACATTATTAGGGAGGTGATGAGGACAGTCCTGCTGTCCCTTCGCAAGCTGTTCGTGCAACTGGGTAATAGTGGGTTAGGCCAAACCAGAGAGCAGGTGAATGAGGTGGCAAGCAGAGAGAGAGAGAGAGAGAGAGTGCTCTCTTGGGAGCTCCCCAATTTAGTTCAGCCCCAAATTCCACCAACCAAATCATATTGTGGAGACATCAAAATTATCTATGGCAAAACAAACTGGTTTTGTAAGGCAGGCACTTGTGTTTTTGGTCCTGGATTCGGCGGCCATATAGAGAAACACACTAAACCCAAACATTTCTAGAAACTAGACATTCGGGGGAGTCCACAGAGGTGTGACTTGTGTGGATTCCCCAAAGTTGTCTTACCCAGAATACCCTGCAAAGCTGAAATGTTGAAAAAAAACTACATTTTTCTCGCATTTGTGTCACACAAACTACAGGAATATGCTGGGATCCACAACATTCCTACCACCCAGTGACTCCTCACCTGTCCTGATAAAAACACTACCCCACTTGAGTGCCTACACCTAGTGCCTGTGTCAGGAATGGATCACCCCTGGGTCAACAGCTGCCTCACGTAAGGACCAACATTGACCGTTGTGTGATCTATTCCTGTCGCGGGCACCAGGCCTAACCACACAAGTGAGGTATCATATTTATCGGGAGACTTGGGGGAACGCTGGGTGGAAGGACATTTGTGGCTCCTCTCATATTCCAGAACTTTCTGTCACCGAAATGTGAGGAAAACTTGTTTTTTTAGCCACTTTATGAGGTTTGCAAAGGATTCTGGGTAACAGAACCTGGTCAGAGCCCCACGAGTCACCCCATCTTGGATTCCCCTAGGTCTCTAGTTTAAAAAAATGCACAGGTTTGGTAGGTTTCCCTATGTGCCGGCTGAGCTAGAGGCCAAAATCTACAGGTAGGCACTTTGCAAAAAACAGCTCAGTATTTTGTCAAAAAATGGGATGTGTCCACGTTGTGTTTTGGGCCATTTCCTGTCGCGGGCGCTAGGCCTACCCACACAATTGAGGTATCATTTTTATCGGGAGACTTGGGGGAACGCTGGGTGGAATGAAATTTGTGGCTCCTCTCAGATTCCAGAACTTTCTGTCACCGAAATGTGAGGAAAACTTGTTTGTTTAGCCACTTTTTGAGGTTTGCAAAGGATTCTGGGTAACAGAACCTGGTCAGAGCCCCACAAGTCACCCTATCTTGGATTCCCCTAGGTCTCTAGTTTTCAAAAATGCACAGGTTTGGTAGGTTTCCCTATGTGCCGGCTGAGCTAGATGCCAAAATCTATAGGTAGGCACTTTGCAAAAAACAGCTCTGTATTTTGTCAAAAAATGGGATGTGTCCACGTTGTGTTTTGGGCCATTTCCTGTCGCGGGCGCTAGGCCTACCCACACAAGTGAGGTATCATTTTTATCGGGAGACTTGGGGGAACGCTGGGTGGAAGAAAATTTGTGGCTCCTCTCAGATTACAGAACTTTCTGTCACCGAAACCTGAGCAAAACTTGTTTTTTTAGCCACTTTTTGAGGTTTGCAAAGGATTCTGGGTAACAGAACCTGGTCAGAGCCCCACGAGTCACCCCATCTTGGATTCCCCTAGGTCTCTAGTTTTAAAAAATGCACAGGTTTGGTAGGTTTCCCTATGTGCTGGCTGAGCTAGAGGCCAAAATCTACAGGTAGGCACTTTGCAAAAAACAGCTCTGTATTTTGTCAAAAAATGGGATGTGTCCACGTTGTGTTTTGGGGCATTTCCTGTCGCGGGCGCTAGGCCTACCCACACAAGTGAGGTATCATTTTTATCGGGAGACTTGGAGGAACGCTGGGTGGAAGGAAATTTGTGGCTCCTCTCAGATTCCAGAACTTTCTGTCACCGGAATGTGAGGAAAACTTGTTTTTTTAGCCACTTTTTGAGGTTTGCAAAGGATTCTGGGTAACAGAACCTGGTCAGAGCCCCACAAGTCACCCTATCTTGGATTCCCCTAGGTCTCTAGTTTTCAAAAATGCACAGGTTTGGTAGGTTTCACTATGTGCCGGCTGAGCTAGAGGCCAAAATCTACAGGTAGGCACTTTGGAAAAAACAGCTGTGTTTTCTATCAAAAAATGGGATGTGTCCATGTTGTGTTTTGGGGCATTTCCTGTTGCGGGCACTAGGCCTACCCACACAAGTGAGGTATCATTTTTATCAGGAGACTTGGGGGAACATAGAATAGCAAAACAAGTGTTATTGCCCCATCTATCTCTCTATACATGTTTTCCTTCCAAATATAAGAGGGTGTGTAAAAAAGACGTCTATTTGAGAAATGCCCTGCAATTCACATGCTAGTATGGGCACCTTGGAATTCAGAGATGTGAAAATAGCCACTGCTCCTCAAAACCTTATCTTGATCCCATTTTGGAAATGCAAAGGTTTTCTTGATACCTCTTTTTCACTCTTCATATTTCAGCAAATGAATTGCTGTATACCCAGTATAGAATGAAAACCAACTGCAGGGTGCAGCTCATTTATTGGCTCTGGGTACCTAGGGTTCTTGATGAACCTACAAGCCCTTTATATCCCCGCAACCAGAAGAGTCCAGCAGACAAAACGGTATATTGCTTTCAGAAATCTGATATCGCAGGAAAAAGTTACAGAGTAAAACATAAAGAAAAATGGCTGTTGTTTTCAGCTCAATTTAAATATTTTTTTATTTCAGCTGTTATTTTCTGTAGGAAAACCTTGTAGGATCTACACAAATGACCCCTTGCTGAATTCAGAATTTTTGCTAGTTTTCAGAAATGTTTAGCTTTCCGGGATCCAGCATTGGTTTCATACCCATTCCTGTCACTAACTGGAAGGAGGTTGAAAGCACCAAAAATAGTAAAAATGGGGTATGTCCCAGTAAAATGCCAAATTTGTGTTGGAAAATGTGGTTTTCTGATTCAAGTCTGCCCGTTCCTGAAAGGTGGGAAGATAGTGATTTCAGCACCAGAAACCCTTTGTTGATGGCATTTTCAGGGAAAAAACCACAAGCCTTCTTCGGCAGCCCTTTTTGCCCATTTTTTTGGAAAAAACGAAATTTTCACTGTATTTTGGCTATTTTCTTGGTCTCCTCCAGGGGAAACCACAAACTCTGGGTACCATTAGAATCCCTAGGATGTTGGAAAAAAAGGACGCAAATTTGGCGTAGATAGCTTATGTGGACAAAAAGTTATGAAGGCCTAAGTGCGAACTACCCCAAATAGCCAAAAAAGGGCTCAGCACTGGGGGGGAAAAGGCCCAGCAGCTAAGGGGTTAATATATTTTTAAATATTTGAACATATTTAATTTATATTATATTAATATTATGTTAAAATACTTAAAAACTTCCTGTTTTTAATGATATATATGTTAAAAAACAATGTTTTTGTAAATATTTTTTGATTAGTATAAAACTATATATTTTGTTCGATATTTTTGTACTTACCTTTATATGTCTAAGAAAATGATATTTTTGTGATCAATATTTTTGACACAATACTTTTGTGTCATAATACTTTTGGTTTCAATATTATGTCAGTGAACTGTCAAGAGTGAATCTGGGAGTCTTGGTATTCTGAGTGATGGAGGGGAAGCCGTCGATGTCCAGAAGGAGTTTCATCCAGTCTTAGTTTCATCCAGTCTTTGATTGAAGAGTTAGTATTCTTGGAAGAGATGGGAAGAAATTCAGTTTTGTGGGCTTATTTTGAGGTGGTTGTTTGCCATCCAAGCTTAAATTATTTTCAAGAACTTGGCTATGTGGGTGGAGTCTTCAATGCATGAGACCTTCTGGTCTCTTTGGGTGTTGTAAGCATATAGGTGCAAAAGGACTCGAGCATAGAACAAGAAGGTTCTTTCATGGATGTGGAAAGACAGTTGGGAGGCTATGCAACTTTCAATCACATTGCTAAGGAGACGCATGGTGGATACTAGGTGAAGGTTGTTCAAGTCATCCAGGTCCAGAGATTGTTTTTTTTAGGCAAAGGGGAATTTGAGCTCTTTTAAGACAGTCTGGGAACAAGGGATGAATGGACTAGTGTTGTCCTAACGGGGAGAAGCTATTTAGGAGGGGGGGTTCTAAGAAGAAGGGTTAGTTGGAATCTATGCATACTCCTTTAAATGGTACTTGAAGGTCAGGTTGTAGTCTATGTGGAAGCCAGGGGACCTGATGCAGGAATGAGGAAAGAAGAGATGCACCATGTGGCTCATGTCAGTAAGCCAAACCTGGAGCTCATATTGAAGTGTGCTGTAACTGGAGAATAAAAATTCAATCTTGGTCAAACATAGTCGTCAAAATAGTGTCCAGGAATTATCTAAGGCATTAGGTGGGAGGTGGGGATGAGCAAATCATTTTCTACTAGTGCCATCTCTCTTCATACAGGAGTGGTGTGAGAAGTTCTAGGAGTAGAGAGATGCCTGATCTTGTAGAGTGACAGATTAACTAGGAGGCAGGTGTGGGTGCCCCAAGAGCTGCGCTGCTAGATGGACATCTCCTGAGGAGGCCCTGCCAGCCGGGATGACAATCCGAAAATAATTCTTTCTTCTAACCCTTGTGGTCGCCTGCTGAGGACGGGAGAGGATACTGGACCATCTTTGCGATCCAGGCATATACCCCTTTCCCTCTCTTCACCACTCGGGCAACCACAAATAGATCTACCCTGGACGCAGAAGCCTATGGTGCCACCCTGGGTTGGATCAGCTGGCAGGCCCACGCTGTCAGAGTGCACAACGGTGAGTGCTTTCCCTGGCTGCGGTCTAGGTGGGTGGCTCAGACAGGGAGCTGGTGGCTCTCGCAGGGAGGCCCTGTGAAGTGACTGCCCCACCCAGCTGCCCGAAGCTACAGCCATAAGCAAAATGTAACTGTAAGTGGAAAAGACTTAATCAGGTCCCTCTGTGGCAATCAGCTGACCAGCATCTCAGTGAAATGGGCACATAGCTTTTTGGGTCCCCTCCCCCTAACAGAGGTACCAGCATGCCTGATTTTTGCCTGTCTCCTCCACTATGGTGACGACGACACAGCTCTTTGGCTTGCAAGAGAGACACAACACCTGCAATATCAAGGTAACACACTCTTCATGTAATCTGACTTCACACTGCCAGTGTGCTCGTCGCAATTTCCTGAGTGCAAAGAAACTTCTTATCAAAGTAGGCCTTCCCTATGCTTCTATGTTCCCAGCCAAATTGAGAGTGACAGCTCATGGGAAAACTCATATATTCAGTGACCCCAAGTTGGAGCTGAAATTCAGTCACAAACAGATTTAAAAAAAAAAACAGAGTGGAGACAACATGAATGTGAGAGCCTGAATGAGTCACCTAATTGAAAATGGCTAATTATGACATCTGAGCTACTCCAGGAAACACCTGCCTTTTTCATCCTGGGTGCAAGACTGCATGGCTGGAGGTTCTGGCCCTCGGTGCAGCCTCTTTTCACTAACATTACTGTTGGTACACTTGCTGGTAGGACTAGCATCTACCATCCCCCCTTGAGCCCAGAGTGCCGGCCAGCAGATTACTGGGTCTCCTTTGCCTTTCTGACCTCCTTAGGATGGAGGGGGCTCTGCTAAATGGCAAGCCCAGGCTTGAAATCATCCCATCCAACTGTAAACAAACCCATATTCCTATACTACTCAAGACCACCATCATCGCCATCCTCTGACTGTTTCGGCCACCCATCCTGTGTGTGGCGGGAGACTGCCTGGCTCTCTGTGCTCTCCCATGGAATAGATCCAGAAGGTCCTACTTTCATTCTCTTATGGGACTTGTACCTTCTACTGTTAGGGTTCCTAATAGTATATAATTTCTTCAGTGGGTTGGGAAAGTTAAAGTTGGTAAGAAAGGGAAGGGATGTTTATTTATTATTGTTTCCACTGCATGTCAAACTCGCTTGGTTAAAGTCCATATGCTGTGTGCCAGACATCCAGTGCTACCCACTGTGTATCTTTGCGATTTGTTGTGGGTTGTCAAAAGATCCCCTGAAATGTATCCCCTGAACTACAACAATCACAAATTCTGCATGTCTAACATAATGCTCGTTCCATTGAACATCTGAAGAGCTGGAGACCCGCACAAGGTTGAGCAGTTGTTTGCCTAGGTCCAGTGACATAAGGTAGATATTAGCTTCCTCCAGGAGCTCCACCTCACTGAGTGAACCAGAGAGAGGCCATAGGAGGCCTGGATTGGTAAAGCCCACATGGCCACCTACTTGGCTTTTGCTGTGGGGTGGTGATCATCATATGAAAGGGGTTAAGATGGCGAAAGCTCGTTGTGCATATCAACCACTATGGGCAATGCTGGAAGTCATTTTTCATGGCATACCAGGAGGGAGAAAGAGAGAGAGAGAGAGAGAGAGAGAGAGAGAGAGAGAGAGAGAGATCCTGGCTGTCGAGAGTTCTTACTTTCTCTGTGGCACCAAGTGATGGGGTGGGGCTGCTGAATGATAAAAATGGGTCAGGGGGCTTCAATAATGTGCTGCATCCTGATGGAGATAAATCCAGTGCTGCTCCTTTATCCCACCTACGAGCTGCTGCAGAACTGCACACCCTTGAGTCAGACTATGATATGGTCAACATATGAAAGGAAAGGCACTCAGGGTGACTTGAGGGTATGTGCATCTAGACTTTCCAGGCTGCCTGGTCCTGCACTGTTTATTGGATGGTTTCTAGGGATGTTGCATCTCTGATACAGGCAACCAATCACACACCTTGGACGCTTTCGGATAACACCATGATAGGGTCCAAGATTGACTGTATTTTCTCATGGACACTGCCCCCAAACACTCTAAGAGACCAGCTCTTTAACATAGAAATCAGGGTGGTGATCTCTAACTATTTTGTCAATAATGTGCAATATGTCTGATCTTTGAGTGTGGTGTGGGAAGCCATTAAGACTTCTGTCTACGGAATCTGCTTAGGTAAGCAGCTGGGAGTCTTATGCAACCTTAGGAACCGACTCACCCATATTGAGTGAAAACAGCAGGACGTGGAAACTCATGATTTTGCTACGACCAACACATAACTTCATTCCCAATTTTGCTGCAAGCTGGAAAGTACCAAGAGAATGTAGAATCAGAGGCACATTACATGTTCAGTGAGGGGGGCTACATGGTGCCATGGGGAGAGCAATAGAGCAGGGAAATCTCTGGCAACCCTACTCAGGGTCTCTCAGGGCAATTCCTAAATTACTAACCGTCTAGATGCCGACAGTCATTGCAGCCATTCTACAGGTGAGGCCATGCAGATGATGATGCAATATTACAGGACACTGTATAGGTCCAACCTGATTGTGATTCCTGGGTAATTACAGGAGAACTTTGACATGATACAGCTACGGTTTGATGATGCACACAGCCAATAACTTGGCATCCCGTTTGAGGTGGAAGACATCATAAGTTTGACCTAGAGCATGTCTAGTTGCAGGACCCAGGAATGGAAAGTCTAACTGCCAAATTTTACAAAGAAAACACTGATTATGGGCCCCCATTCAAATGAATGTATGAAGAAGTCAGAACCAGTAGTGTACTCCACCAGCATTGGCAGGGGTGCGGTTGATCATAGTGCTCAAACCTGATAAACCCCCCAATAACTGTGATTCCCACCCTTGACGATAACAAACATGGACCATAAGATACTGGCCAAATTCATTGCTACCCCTTGCTACCACTTCCACTGCTTGGCCAGATCAATCCGTTTTTGTGCCTGGAAGATCAGCTGCACACAATCAGTGCACTCTTTTTTCAGGCCTCTACCTCCTGTCCACTGATCTTTGATCAACAGTGGTCCTTTTTGGTGAAACCCAAAGCTTTTGATTCTCTGGAATTACCCTATCTGATCTTTCTCTTGCATAGGCCTGAGTGCCAGCTCCTTGCAGTGGATATTTCTGATGTATGCATGACCCACTGCTTGCATCCGGGTGAAAGGAATAATCTCCCCTGCTTTCCTAGTCAGGCGAGGGATGCATAGGGCTGTCCACTGCCGCCGGTACATTGCCATGGAGCTCTTGACAGCCAGGCTGAGGAGCTACCATGTTAAATGCGGACTGAACTTTGCAGCCCGGTGCCTTAAGTTCTCCTTGTAGGCTGACAATGTCACTCTCTATGTATGCGAGCCGGAGTGAAACCTGGCACAAATCATACGCAAGTTCTTGCACTTCGGTGGCTTGATTTGGATCATGATCAACTGAGTCAAATCTGCAATCTTCCCCTTGACTGCGGTTAACTCTCACTTTGCCCTAGACTTTCCAATATTGTGGGCTGACTCTTCGATCAAGTATTTAGGTGTGTGGATCAGCAGAGATGTAGCTAAAGTATGGTGAGAGAATTACAGCAGGGCCATTACATAGCTGGAGTAACAAATCACATGCTGGTCCACAATGCCTCTGTCCCTAGCCCAGAAAGTAGCTATAGCCAAGATGGTAATACTACCTAAATTCTTATATTTGTTCCTTAATATCCTCATGACATTGACGAAAAGCTTCTTTACATAGATCAGATCCCTTCTGATCACCCTTGCCTGCGGAGGGAATCAGTTGAGGTTGACATGAGAAGTGCTGACAGTACCCTTCAGCCAAGGTGGTATAGGGGCTCAGGATCTTGAACTTTATTATTACAGTACTTGGGTGCTGTTTACGCATCAGTGGTACAACCCAGTAGAGCCTTGAATGACACAGCGCCGCCATGTGTCCCCTAAATACTTTTAGGTACATCGCCAAAGTGCCAGCGAGACTCCTCGGACACTGTGCAGTGCAGTGTGAATGCGTGGGGTGGACTGCACTGCACAGCCCGCTTCCCCTTTTCTACTCGACTGAGCTGCCAGCTGCCGCTACCTAAAACCCCTCTAGTCCCCCACCCACCTCACAGGGCAGCCGAGTCTGCCAGCACTTGCAACACTTGCAACTGACAGGATGTGGGTGACCTTTATCTGGGGAGTTCTTTTGTTCAGCTGCAAGATCTTCAAGCAACTGTGGGCTGCACACACCTCAATGTCTTCCTGTACTATAAGCTGTGAGGTGCCTGCAAACAGGCGCACCCCTCCTTTCCCCAGGGGCCTGCAGCGTGGAGGGGTGCAGGGGGGGCCGGCCGCACCGGGCGCAACATCTTGGAAGAGACTAAATCCATGGGTTAGGGGGCGCAAATTACTTGCCTTGCCCCGGGTGCTGACAACCCACGCTACGCCACTGTGCGGACCTTCCAGTTTTAGACCTACTCCGGTCATTGCCCTCTCCTTAACGACTCATTAGGAGACTGTACAGCAGCAGGCAAGTGTGAGCCCAATCGCCGCACTCCGGGGTGGGGCATTAACTTGGTGCAGACACCTCAGGGCAGCAATATTGCCCACACTAGCACTCTCTCTCCTAACTATCGGCTCCATCTTATATACATAAAATTCCTTCTTTGGCTCCATGTCAGTACTATCTGACTCCAGAGAATGGGCCTTATCGAGAGCAGCTACTGCGCGCAATGCAGGGAGGAAGTTCTGAATTAACTGTTTTTCTTGCCAATCGGCCCACACACTCTGTAAACATTTCGCATAAACTTAAATATTTCATTAAATTAAAGATCACTCAAAATCATATGACTCAATCTGCCAAAGATATGTAAATCAATCCAAAGTGCTGGAATCTTTTATCATATTAATATAAGTTCGATTTAGCAACATACATTATCGTACAATGCAATATGGTGTGAAAATGTGAGTCAAACAGTGCAGATGACGCAGTGCACAAGAAAAATATGATAAAACAATCCAGACGAAGCAAACAAATAAAATACACTGTACATTTCCCAATAGTATCATAGGTGAGGTAAATATTAAATATAGCCTATTTCTCAGGGCTCCTCACTTGTAACAAAGTTACAGTCTTAACCATATGGGAAAGTTTTGTCGACATTTCAACCTCCAATAATTCCTGAGGTCTCCTTAGGACGCTGTTTTCTACTGTTCACATCTATAAGTTCTGAATAAATCACAGTTAGGCCCAGCACTAATCCCTATTTAAAAATCACTTCATATGCCGCATGCATTTCCAACACAAAATGAGGGAACAGTGAAATGCTAAATAACAACTAATCAGTGTGTGTTGAGTCTTGTAGACCACAGTGAAATTAAGACCCACCCTAAATGGTGTTCATAGCTACAATTCACAGGTGAGTGAACCCACTGCCATCAGTGGTGGTAAGCCCAACCTAAGTGCGTGATCATGCCACCGCAAAGTAACTTGATATCTATAAATATTGACGTCTATATTCCTATCTGACGTCAAGTGGCAACTATTGCAGTTCCGCTCTAGGAAAGATAGACACAATAAATGTGAACGATACCAGGACCTCACATGCATCCATAATGTTGCCTCGTGAACAATGTACAACACGCACTTACAAACTGTTCATCTGGGTCTATGGGGCTCTGCTTGTATTCAAATAATGTCTCACTTTCATAGATCACTGGGGAAATGATATACCAGTATTACTTACCACATCTCCGCTACACAACAGTTATCATTGTAATAAGTACAATGTCCATTTGTACTTATTCGCTGCAACTGTTTATTATGCAGTCCAAAAATCAAACATAAGTAGTTAGCATCGCTTTGAACAACCTGCCTACCTTGGCACTGCCAATTCATAGCAAATTACTGGGCTCAGAAATTGAGAGCAATTAAGAAAATAATGGCCACTGTGATTCCACAACAGCTCGTGGCGACACTCATGGGGTATGTAAAGGAAGTTCCTGTTGGGGTCTACAGGCTTACCATGATACTCCTAGCTCTAAATACGAGGCAGGTGTTATACACTAGGGGCGTTCCTCTGTACCCACTCTTCATAGCTCGTTAGCGGACGTAACAGCGTGTCAAGAATGACTGTCAGAATACTGGTCCCTCATCCAGACTTCTAGCAGACCTAGGGATATCTGGGCCCCCTCTGAGACGTACATGGCCTTTAGCATAGGGACAATACTGATGGGAAGTGCTGCAATGGAGAACAATGCCAGCTTGACTGTGCAATGGGTGGGGGGAATGACTGGGCCCTCCATTCTTTGCTGTATACAGACCTTGGAGTCCCTTTGTACCCTATCATGGAGGAAGTCTATACCCCCATTGACTCGAGCACCTGAGCCTCTGCCCGCCGCCCTCCATAAAAGTAATTGTGTTTTGACTTCGACTCATTACCTGTAACCCACAAGTAACTATGTGCAAAAGTTTGTAGGTTACAGCTATTAAATGTATTGAAAATGTCAATAAAAATAGCTTTTATTTTTAACAAAAGGAGGCAGGTTGGGTTACTAGAACTAGATCTAATAATTATTATTTTCCCCGATACAAGAGGGCTGTCATTTGCCTCTGAAAGCACAGCTGCATGCAAAGAGTACCAGCCAAGCTGGGGAAGAGTGTCGACATTCAAAGAGGGCTTGATTGTTCTCGTTCAGTAAGGGGGAGGTAGCAAGTGGTCAAGAAGGACATTTCCATCCTCAATGAGCCGCCCTTGGCAAAGGGAAGAAGGAGAAACCTTTGTGTTAAATGTGGAAATGTGCTAAATATATGCAGAGTTTCTGACTTGCAAAGTGCAATAACAATTTGAAGCAGCCAGGGTAACGTTAGAACCTACTGAGGATGCCTAGTAGCTGCAGTGCATGGTTCTCTTTGTTATGAGAGAGGCCCGGTGGTCATTCTGTTCTATCACCCCTCTATAAACCTGGGTAAACCAGGATGACCACATAATTTAGTTATGAGTCACGATCACTAACCACTTTTGCTACATCATTTGAGGTGTGATATCCAATCTGTTTATTGACACTTTCCATGTTTTTTTTATCATTGCTTACTCTGTGCATTCATTTTGGGGAATATGGCTTTTTTTTCCATATTCAGACTGTTAGAAAAAAAGAAAGAAAAGCAAGAAAAAGGGGAAATAATTTTGGAAAAAGAAATATGAAAACAACGAGAACGGAAAAAACAAGGATACAAAAGAACTTGCAATAGTGAGATAAAGTAAAACGACGTAAAGAGTGGTGGAAAAGAGGCATGTAGTCATGGCCAGGCATCCTCTGTAGTCAGCTGCACTAGAGGCGAGCTCCTACGAAAAACTCTGGGCACCTGCAATTATTGTTGTGTTAGAATTAAGCACTGGTTATTCTACCACTACTGTCATTTAGGCCTGGCTTGACAGTAGTTCTGTCGACAGACCTGTGTGATCAATAGAAAAATATTTGTAAGAAGCACTTGTGAGAAAGGGTCTTCTGCTCCTTTCACTTGTTGATTGCCATAAGCACAGCAATTGATTTGAAAGAAGTTGTGTGCTTCGGTTGGGAATCAATGCTAGTATTGCAATTTATGCTTTTTGGAAAAAGTTTGTGCTGTTGGCATGTTGACATGCTAATGATGATATATGCCAGATGATCTGGGATTTTTCTGTTTAGAGCGAAAAATTAAAACAAATGCAGTAGGTCTGTATTATATATTGCGAAAAGCATATTTTAAGGCCAGAACGCCATGAGGTTTCACTTTTTAGCTACAGACAGGCATTTTGTTAAAGCAATCCTAGAGATTAACATAATAGGCAAGGGTTTTGGTGATGGTTACACCCACGGACTATCCTGGGGATACATGATTTACACTATGATAATCCTCGTTGTGCCTTTTTAGGAAGAGTTGTATATCTTGTCAAAAAATATCTATATTGCTAATTTCGTTTTCAATAATATAGTTGTAAAAAACACCGCTTTTGAAAAAAATAAATTATGTTTTTGTAATATATTAATTTTATAGGTTAAATATTGTTTGTATAGTTGTTAATATTTTAAATATAGTTTTTAATTTATTTCTTTTTATTTAATTAATATACATTTTAAAAAATATATTTAATTGATTATTATGTTAATTATGAAATTATAAAAAAATTCAGTTATGTGTTAGGTGTGGGTTGCTGGGTTTGTAGGGGCATAGGGCGGGAAGTTGATTAAGTAATAATTATTTAAAAAATAACTAATTATTTTATTGATTAATATTTATGTAAATTCTGTAATAATTGTATTTTGTAAGATATATTAGGTGTGGGCTGTTGGGTTTGTAGGGGTATAGTGTGACTAGTTTATAATTAATTAATAATTATTATAATATTTAAGTGATTATGGTAATTGTTTTACATTTATTTATGTTATATTTTAAGTGTGGGCTGGTAGGTGTGTGTGGGGATTTTTGTCGTTAGTTAATTAAAACAATTGTTTTGAAATAATATTAATTATTTGTTTACTATTCATGTTAATTGTTTTATTGCTTTGTATATATTTATATATATATATATATATATATATATATATATATATATATATATATATATATATATATATATACCCACACACACACATTGGTTAAAAAATGAAGTTTATATTAAGACTGTATATTTGTTCTGTTAATAAGGTTATGTTATGTGTTTGAAGTGAAGTACTTTCCCTATTGTTGCACAGACTGGAGTGGGAATAGTACATTTTACCTCTCCAGAGTCCAGCGCTTTTCCTACTGTTGCACAGACTGGCCTGGTAATAGTAAATATTACCTTATCGGAGTCCAACACTTTCCCGATTGTTTCACAGACTGGATTAGAAAGAGTAAATGTTAGCATTATGAAGTCCTTTGCTTTCTCTACTATTGCACAAACTGTAGTGGGAATAGAAAATTTAACCCCTCCGTAGTCCAATGCTTTTCCTACTGTTGCACCGAGTGGAAATAGTAAATTTTATTTCTCTGAAGTTTAACATTTCCATTACCGTTGCTTTGATTGGAGTTGAAGTAGTATATCTATTATTGTTAGTCTTTACTACTTTTTAAAAATGTTATTTAAATAGATGTAATATTAATATTTGTTTTTTGTTTAATTTTATATTAATTGTATATATCTGTATTTTGTGTGTATTTTTAATTTAATATGTTCAGTAAATGTCTTTTTTATATTTTTAATTTGTCAATTAATTTAATATTTTTAATTTGATGTGTTCATGTTTTGTATGTTTTATATATATATATATATGCCTTTTATAGTAGCAAATTAAGAAAACACATAAATAATAATAAAAAATAATGTAAAATATATATTTTAATAATAGTGTTATATTATATATATATGTATAATAAGTAGCAGTATGCCCTGTAACAAGGAAATACACACACACCGGTGTGAAGGGTGTATGGTGCGCAATAGCAAGGTTTATTTACACAGCTTCGCCAATGCCTTACGGCCGTAGCCTTGATCATAGTAAGTGTTTGCAGTTAAGGCAGCCATATTTAAGTGTGAAAAGAACAAAACAGTGAAAATAGACTATAACTATAAATTACAACAAAGAGAAGTGCACAACAATAAAGCCACCAAGGATTTATACAATATGTTACGCAGTTACAAAATGTGTACATTGAAATAACAATGTTTAAATAGATGTTTTACGTGGTATTCAATTGGTCACTGGAAATTGGCACTGTGCTGATATAAATGTATTTGTACCGTTCTGCACCCAAACTTATATAGTATACTTGTGAGCATGAATACTCTCCTATAAAATTAGGAGAGTAACAATTTGTTTTTAATATTTTTGTACTTACCTTTATAAGTATATGGAAACAATATTTTTGTGATCAATTATTTGTGACACAATATTTTTGTGTTAAGATATTTGTGTGATGGATATTATGTCAGTGATCCATATGCCTGTGCTGGGTAGGGTGCTAAGCCAATGATAAAGTGTATCGGCCTGACTTGTTCATTGTGAAACGTCATATAAAATGTCATAGATCTGATCTGTTTATTATTTAACGACAAATGCAGTAGTAGAGCCTCTAATTTGCTGTGAAAATCTTTGGTCAATAGGCCTTTAAGGTTAGATTGTTATTATACTATGGGTCTAATTAAGTTTTTGGCAGTCCAATGGTCATCTGCCAATACAGCAGTGGCGAGGTAACTGTCAAGCCAGGGGCCTCCCCACCACTGTATTATGATATTCCAGCCGGACTGGCTGGCAGAAACAGTGTGGCTGCATTGTCCTGGGCTCTCATGGAGAGCCAAGACCAATGCCGTCATGCAGACGGTGCCTGCAACACCCTCGGAATATGCACTGTCTGCCATGGCAGGCAGTGCACATTCCGAGGATACTGACAGAGAGGCATGGGCAGTGCAGGGGCCACCCGTGTCCCCATCCCTGCCTTTCCGCCAGCCTTTCCGTGGCATGGGTACCTGCCAGAGAAAGGCCGGCAGAAAGACAAGCCGTAATCAGCATGGCAGTGCCAAACTCAGCACTGTTGTGGCTGACCACGACTTCCACTGCTGCCAACCTGGCAGGATCTCTGATCCTGGTGGTGGCAGTGGTGTGTTGGCATTCAGACCGCCAGCAACATAATATGCCTGTCGGACCCGCAAGGTTGCAGTCCGCTGTATTCGTAATTAGGCCCTATGTTATTATACTATGTAAGGACTATCAATAGGCATTTTGGCACAAGAAATGCCACCGAAAACAAAACAAGGGCTTTGGCATTGGTTACCCCACGGTCAAACCTCAGGATAGAAGATTTGCACTGCTATAACCCAAGTTAGGCCATTTTAGGAGGCTTTGTGAGATACTTAATGCTCAATAAAGTAACCCAGAATAGGTTATGGTGACAAGGCAACAATATATATGTACTCAGAGAGTCTTTGGGTCAGCCCCTAACAGCCAATGGTCTTTTCAATTGTCATTCACATTCTATTTCCACCAATAGCATGGTGCTAAGGACAAGCCGACTTCATGATTGGCACTATTGGTCTGTGATTGACAGCACTTCACCTTCACTTGTACATATCCACCTGAAAGTGAGTATGCTTCAGTGCTGGGCTTGTGAGGTATTTTTCAATTGTCTTCTTTTGTAGCCGCCTTTAATTTATTTCCTTTTCTTTTATTTGTATTTGTTTACTTATTCACTGAAAACCTAGCAGGTTCCCCAGACAATGCTTATGGCCACTCACATTCGAATCATTTCATTTACTGAGCACGTTATCTCAAGCAGCCACTGCTTCTAAACTTGACAACTGCCCTAGTAAGGTATTGGCCAGAGTGTATCCCCAAGATGGTCACCAAGCTTAAATGCAGTATGTCAGTCAACCTTTGTGAGTGTACGATGATACACTATGTGTTCCATGATGGCCGCCCAGTGCGATGCTTACTTTTTGCCCTTTTAGAATGGTATTGTGCACAGTGTATCTTTGATTTACAATTCTAAGATTACTTACACTTTGCTTCTAATCGTTGTGGCCAGTTTGGAACTTTAAAGCAGCACAACGTTCAATACCTTTCAAAAGTGGCCTTCCACTGCTATGCTTACATTTGTACTTATTTTTATTACAAGCCCATTCCAGCAATGTTTATGCAGGAACATTTCTTTCTTTTTTGAATGTTTATTTCTTTACTTTGTCTTGCATATGCTCCATCAGTTTGTGTGTGTTTTATTGTGGATATGTGAGTGGGTGAATGCAAGAATGAATCAGTGGGTGGGCGAATGGATGCATAAAAGATGAGTGACAGTGCATGAGTATTGAATTATTGAGTGTCTAAACTCAACAGTGTCTAGGAGGCAATGCCAGGTATAAGCCAGATCTATTGGCATTGCCAGTGCTTCCCTTTTGAGTGGAGTGGATTCGATATATTTACAGTATCCAATATTTAACACTTTAGGTCCCCAGCTTTCAGTAATGACTTAGTGGGGGGTCTCTGGATTCCAATAATGATTCAGTGGGGGTCCCCGGGTTCCAATATTGATAAAATGGGGATCCACAGAAGTCAAAGGGTTGGGAACCACTGCAATAGGAAGTAGCCACCAGAGGGCATGCTGACTCTGTGCAGAAAAGTAAGTAAACATAAAGACTTTTACCATTTGCAATGGCAGCAGCTGAGTCAGAAGCTTTAAAATGTTTTGATTCCCTCCCCCTTTAGAAATGCAAGAGGATGAGATATAAAAAAACAGAGGTGATCCCAATCATTCTTTTGCCTTACTGCCAGCTGCCTTAATTGAAGAGTATACCATGAAACCATGCTGCTGTAAGTGTTCCTAGGTCATTAAAATCGAAATGGAAATGTAATTTAGATACTAAATGCTAGCCTCATCCTGTTTCGCTGATGCTGAGGTCTGGGACAAATGAATATTTGGGGAGTACGCTCATAACACTGAAGCTATCCCAGCCTAAATAATGAGCTTGTGACTGCCTAATGTCCATGGCGTACCATTTAGCTTTGATTCCTCACGGCTGCTGTATCCTCTGTGGCGTCCCCAACGAGAGCCTAATGTACTCTCAGGGCCTCTGGGTGTAGTTAAAAGAAATATATGAGACAGCACTGGTCAAACCAGTATGCTGTGTCATTAACATGAAGGTAGCAGAAGAGCGTCTAAGGTGAAAACAATCTATACAAAAATGTAAAAATAAACACTGCAGGAAGGACAGTGAAAACCAGAGGGTAACAAAGACATCTAATGTGGTTAATTGGAATCATCAAAGAAAGGGAGATAGAAAACAAACACATAAATGACAAGGTGAAGATGATTATGAGGACAAAAAGGTAAGGGGGTTGTTTTACAAACTGCATTTGTGGTACATGAAGTAGTATTATAGTAGAACTACTCACGTGCTACTGAAAGCTTTTAACAAAGTTACTGTACCTATACCTTTCCTGTCCTTTCTGTTCAGAGATCTCCACCAAGGTGACAGATCTCTGTAAATGTATGTATATGGCTCAGTAGTAAATGTGGGAGGGACCAAGGGAGTGGCTGAGAAATGGAGAAGGGAAAACACTTGCCACTAAATGGGAGGGGTTTAGAGAATTTTTGCAAAGGTTTAGGGAGGGGCGCTAATACAAACATACACCCATAAAAGTGTAAGACCACTGCTATTTACAAACTACACTTCAAACATTACTGCGGCCCTAAAGGTGGCAAGACGGATGAAAATGTACTCCGGGCCAATCTTAGACTAAAGTAAGTCTAACACCCCAAATAGCCACTGGCAGGAAATGCACCTTAGCCACAGAAAGCAATGGAGAAAGGAAATTAAAAACTGTATCTGAGGTCTCCACTGCGAGGCATGTCTCAAATTACAGGTGTGAAGTTACTAGTAGAACTTTATACTTTTAAATCCTCTACAGTAAGAAGTTTCACTATCTGTTTGTGGTGGTGGAGACATATAAGTCTACATCTTGGTGTAAAGCTAGACTCAGAAATGATGAATGCAACATTTTTTTAAGTTACACTTAGGTCTAGTAGTACATATAGAGGTGAGTAAATACACACAAGTATTTTTACATTGGGGACTAGGCCCGAAGACCTTTGACTAAATGGAACCATGTACATCAGGGTAAAATAACACTTTGGTTGAAAGTATTGGACAAGCGAGAAGCACGCCTAACATCCCCCTGGGTATTTGAGGTTTGGAGGTAGAGCGAGTTCACCCCAAGAAAATGTAATGCCATGGTGTAAACAACAAAAAATCATACAGGTGTTACTCTAATAGATGAAGAGCAGTTATTACCCAGATATCAGTTTTAAATATATATAGCAGTAAAAATTTTTACTCTGGAAAAATAAAATCACATTCCCAAAACAAAAGGTGATACATTTTAAGAAAAACATTTAGGGGGTTATTACAACTTTGGAGGAGGTGTTAATCCGTCCCAAAAGTGACGGTAAAGTGACGGATACACCACCAGCCGTATTACGAGTCCATTATATCCTATGGAACTCGTAATACGGCTGGTGGTATATCGTCACTTTACCGTCACTTTTGGGACGGATTAACACCTCCTCCAAAGTTGTAATAACCCCCTTAGTCCTCAAATACCAACTTTTGTATTTGCTCAATAACCAGTTTGCTATGTACAAACATTAACGTGTACGATTGGCACACATGGATAGATCATGCCTCGCATGCCCATGTATCACCATGTGAGGACCTGGATTCCAGCAATATGCCATGAATTGCCTCCATGACGTCAGGGGAAACCTTATACCGGTAGTGGACACCATAAAGCCAAGTAATGCCACACAAATAATTATCATCATTTCATTGGGATTGAAATTATACTAGTAGTTGGCAGTCAGCTCCCCCCAACCTCCCAACTTGAGTAGTAATGCTGTTTTGTTACACTCTTGCACTTTTGTAATTTCATTTTTGCTGGTAATTTCAGTGCTGATTACTGCAACTCGTTAAATGGGGGTACCTAAGCTAAGCATCTCTGTTAAGTAGTCCCATTTAACGTGTGGCACATCAGCAACATCTGGTACTTTAGCTGATAGCAGGTAGCTTTCCTGGGCTTCTAGTTTTCCGTTTAACTTTGAAACTCAGGGGCATGTTTATGCTCTGTTTGCACCAAATTAGCGTGCTTTTTTAAAACTCTAATTTGGTGCAAAACTACCTCCATACTTATACTTTGGCGCTAGACCCTTCTAGCACCAAATGTATCGAGTTAAATAAATTTTTGGGAAGTGGAAACCTACCTTGCCTTAATGAGATGCAAGGTAGGTGTTCCTGTGCAAAAAATGACCCTATGGGCTTTAATGCCATATTTATACTCCTGTGCAAAAATGGTGCATGGGTGGGGTCAAAAAATGGTCAAATCTTGCTTTGCCCCATTTCTTAACGCCTGGGTCAGGGATGGCGTTAGGGGACTTTTGAGCCGATTTCCCACAGGTGCCCTCTCCAGGCCCCAGGGACACCCTCACCCACACCAGAGGGACAGCGGAGGATGGGGGACCCCATCCCAGGTAAGTACAGGTAAGTATTTATTTTATTTTTTAAAGTGCCATTGGGGGCCCTGTAATGGGACCCCCTACATGGCACTGGGTGCAATGATCATGCCCAGCGGACCCTGGTCCCCTGTGCTGGCCATTGTGGTGGTGGGCATGACTTCTGTCTTTTCTAAGACAGGAGTCATTTGGTATGGATGGTTTGGTGTGAGAAAATGACTATGTGCAGGTTAGAGTATTCTTTTTTTTTCTAACTCTAACCTGCCTAAGGTAATTTTTTGGTGCAAAAAACGCTTCTTCCATACCGCCAGCCCCACCCGACTAAAGTCATTTTTTTTGCTGCTAACCTACCCTTTGCACTGGCTTGCACCATTCCATAAATATGGTGCCCGGCTGGTGTACAGAAATGGTGCAAGCCAGTGCTAAACTTTTTGGTGCAAAACTGAGATGGTGCAGTTTTGCGCCAAAAAGTATAAATCAGGACCCAAGGGTTCAAAAAATCTCCGCAGGCAAACTGCTGTTGGGTAAAAAGACACAGGTGGATGAAGGTGCCCGCATCTTATTTCTTAATTGTTTCTATTGCTTTATGTCATGTTGATACCCTTAGCCAGTACTGGTATTTTAGCCAAAAATCAGTCTGCATTCTGGGACTTGTAGTTTCCTTTTTAATAATGTAACTATAGGCTGATCAATACCAGCTGGAAAACTGCTGTTGGGCAAAAAGCATGAGTGTCACGTATTTGATGTGGTAAGTGCTAGTTGGCAATAGAATCACTCTTCTAATGAAAGAGAAATGCTGTAAATACATCTCTTGCACACATGGAGACGGAGTAATGCTGTAAAGAGCAGCTTTTAAACACACTATAAAATACCACACACTTCATGCTCATAACCACAACAGACTGGAGAAACTAAACTTAACCTCCGGTTGATAGCCTCCTTCACTGAATAGAAGTTGGCACTCCACTTGATAGATCAGTGGCGCGCTGTTAAAAGCAGGGAGTCAAACATCAAACCCAACCGACAAAAGATTGTTTCACAGGGGCACGTCTAACAACTTTGTGTTTGATTTCTGCCTCCATGCGTCACTTATACACTTAGCTACCCTGCTCCTTTGGGATGCGACCTATAGTCCAAATATGTTGCGACTCCTCAGGTGAAAAAATATCACAATGAAATGGAAATGACGACTTTATAGCTGAGGTAATAAAATTAAATTATCCGGAAGTGACCAATGGGTCGTTTGCTTTACCTTTGCAATGATATCTGCTGTTTCATTGTAGCTTCGACACTTCCTAATGCCACTGTGAGCCAGGAAGTCTTCCACGAGCCGTATTCCAATGTTGTATCCCCTGTGAACAATTAAATTAATAATTTTAAACAAAGTTTCTATTTTCAATTACATTTTCAAAAGTATGACTTTGCTGCAAATATCTAAATGTGACCTAGTTGGGAGAGGCAAATGAAGGCCCTGATTAAAAGTAGGCCGAAGTTTGCTTGCTCCAGCACAAACTCCTGCATGTTCAGTTGGAGTTTGTTTTGGATAATTACTAGAGGCAATAAAGTCTGCATCTTTCTTCATATTTCAGTCAGGCGCAGCTCCTATGCTATGGGGGTGGAGCGCCCCTCCACCAGCAGCAGCATCACGGGGACGAAGGGGGAGTGCACAGCTTTAGGGGGCCAGCCAAACACATATCCGCACTGGGCTCTCCCCAACCCGGCAATGTGTTGCCAGGTTGGAGAGAGCATGCAGAGAATTTCACTGTGCCTCAGAGCGCCCTGTCTGGGTGCTCCGGCCAATCCGAATGCTGTTGTCATGCTGCCAGCAGCATGACAGCAGTGTTCAGATTGGCTGGGAGCCTGTGCCTGCAGCTGCAGCAGAGGAGCGGTGCGGTGGTGGCGGGGAGAAAGTAAAGTGCTTTTTTTTTTTTTATTAATTCACCTCCTTCCGCACGCGTCACCCCACTTTTTCATGGTGGTGCAAGCTGCTCCTGATTTCAGTAGGTCTAACCTGCCGTATTGTGACAGGGTAAAGTGTGTGGTAATTATTGTAGGCATGTAGATTTTGGTGCAGTAAGTACCTGATAAATTTCGAACGTCTGGGAGTCTGATTTCATTGAGTGTGGTACACAGCACCTACCTCTCGAGCACTAGTAATTAAGGCCATAGTAACTTCCCTAAAGACACAAACAGTTTCTTGTTCCTTGTTGGTCATGTCTTTTACTGCAAACACACAGATGTTGTAATTTTCTAGTAGTAACTTCAAATCTGTTACATTTTGGAATTGTTCCCTGCAATAAATTAAAGCTAACACATTGATTGGAGGCATGATGCCATTTCCAGCAAGAGAACCATTTTGTCAAGCAGAGAGGGTCCACTTCTAAACCGTGCTTCTCTGTAAAATAGAGAGCAACCCTCACCCAGTATACGGTAAGTATGTAAAAAATCGGTCATCAATTCAAAGAAATGACTTGCCCCCTCCACGTTCAACTCTTCCTTGTCAAATACCTTACTAAGAGCATGATTGACACAGTCTAGGTTGCCAAAGTTGAACATCTACTCACATACGGCTAATACTTCTGTGTTTGTAGGAGATTCTCAGTTGTATTGTATTCTTCAAACTAACAGCCATAGATTTCCAAAAGGAATTCAAACTGAAAAATGTATCACTTGGAAAAAAATATACGAGTAAATCATGCCTCATTGCAGATTTGCACAATTAACTTTTTCAAAAATCCTCCCCCTACATTGCCATAAAATATTTCCCATCCTGCAAGGGTATTTACTCTTAGTATGGGAAAACCCATAAGCAAACTGCTTTGTGGTTGTTTACCCACTTACATAGTTACCAGTCCTGTCCCTAACCTTGAATTCACAATGGAGAACATTGAGTCACAGCATATGATTTTTCCACCTTCATAAGTGCACTGTATTCTCATGAGATTCCACAGATCCCGACCTTTTGAGACAGGATGTGGACTGCTGTCTTAGCCACCTAACCAGGGCCGGATAGGCCTTTTATTTCACTGTGTATTTCCTTGTGGGCCAGAGCACTTGGAGGCTGGTTTTGAAAAGACCAGGACCACTCGCTCCTCATGTGTCTGTCACTTTTTTCAACTCTCTGAGGTAATAGCAACAGGCAGGAGGAAGCTTTCGGAAAGAGAGAAAGAGGGGGCGGGTGGGTAAGGTAGGGAGAAAGCAATCAGAGAGGCAGAAGAGAAATAGAGGATCGATAAGGAGATAGAGGGGTTTGTTTGAGCATTTTTTACCAGGGCTGCTTTTGGTTCCCAGTCCGGCTCTGCACCGGTCATATAAATGAGCAACAAAGTTGGTAATTCAGGCGTGTAGAAGACAGACGCAACGTTTGCCAGCACTAGGTTTTTATTTTCAAATAATTATCCCTTTCCCTTCAGGTAGGCGGAAATGTACCAACTTACTGAAAGGTTAAAAGAGACGAGCAGGTTATGTGTGTCTGAATCACAATTACGAGTAATGAGAGTGATTGAGTCATTTTTCTCACACTAACAATTATAAGACATGGGAAAATGCTGATCACTGAGCAACCAAGAATTTGCATAGCGATCAGAAAGAGTTATGCCATAATTATCAACCTCATGAGGTTTTTCCATGAAAGATTACGGCCCTCATTTTGAGTTTGGAGGGGGGGAAAAGGCCACCTGCCAAACTTCCGCGGTCAGGTCACCACCAGTGCAGTGACCTTCCTGTGACCCCTATTACGAGTTTTCCACTGGGCCAGTGGGTGGAAAAAGAGTTTCCGTCCGTCGGTTGTGTCAAAAACTATCTGCAGGGATTTTTTGAGTACCTACAAATTCTGCTTTCAAGGTTGTGGTGAAACCTTTGTATGCCTCTCTGCTTTCTTCCTTATACTCTGTTCTTATTCCTCACAGCTACTCTATCAGAATGGTCTGTCAGACTCCCCACCTCAGAGTAAGTGTGAGAGTCTCTGTGGAAATCCTCATTCTGTGAATCAGGATTTCTAATGTAAAAGTGGAAATTCCATTTTTATGCTTTTAGGTGATACCAATGAGGATAAACACCTTTGAGACTCTACTGCTAAATAAGGCTATTGGCAGGATAAGGCATTTGTTCATTTATGAGTTTACTGGGGTCATGGCTATTTAAGTATATAAATACTGATCCTCTCAATTGTTGCTATATCTGAACTCAGCTAGTAGCATGGCGGAGGGGACCCAAACACTGGATTTTAAACCTAGGCAAACCAATGCCTTTTCAGTCAATGGGATGCCCAATCCATTGTACTACTGAATATTGAGACCCAGAATATTGTCATATAAGGACAGAATATCAAGGAAGTGGTTAATGCTATTGTCGCACATCTGAAACCAATCAAGTTCAAAGTCGCGTAGCGTGTATTTAGGCACGGTGCCAACCTGGTCGGAGAAACCCAACCACCAAGGGTTTCAAAGATACACAGATTAACAAGCGGAACCCAGGAAGGGACCACCTATGTCCTGTGCTGTGAGATACAAATTGAAAAAGAAACGGGGACCAGGGCACTCAAAGTCTCTATAATAAATATGCAGTCCAAGATGAGTAGAGTTGCAAAAGGTATTTTAATCCAAGATCAGAAAACAGCCAACACGTGTTTTGTCCTTATGGACTTTTTCAAGGCTTATAGATTCAAGTTTGGATGAAGACTGGTTCCAATAGGGCTGCTGTAGCCCCTAAAGTATATCTTTGAAACCACTAATTAATTATGATCAGTCTTGCCATAAATTATGGCTGATACTCCTGTCGTTACACTATGTGGCTTGCCGTATTCGTGGGAATAAGTCATATGGTGTATCCGTAGTGTCAGATAATGCTAACATGGGGTCCAGATGGGCCCAATCTTGATTCTTCAAGTCGCCGTACGTCTAGTAGGACGGAAACGGTGCGGGGAGTAAAACGGACAGCCCGTGATAACGGTGCCGTGCGACCCGTGGACCCAAAATATTGTCATATAAGGACAGAATATCAAGGGACAAAATATCAAAAGGTAAGTGTATATAGGGAAATATAAATGTACTGTTCCTTAATCCAAATCTAAGTACCTTAAGGTATATGTACCACATGGGTAAATATAGATGGAGCTAGGTATAGAGAAATCTAGACATACATACCAGTCAATATTTTTTCCGATATACTGTCTTCTATATTCTGTCCCCTTGATATTCAGGAGTTGATATTCAGAGTGCAGACAGCCCAATTTGGTGGACACGTTATCAGTAATTATCTCCCACTGATGATCATGTGCAAGTGAAAGGATGGTTTGATATGTTGTGCCACTATTACATGCACAGCTTTATCAAACTCTACTAAGGTGGTCTCAGAATTTGAAATGATCAAAGTGGCATCTGCAATAACCATGCAGTACAAGTGGGCATATAGTAAGAGCCAAACTTTAATAGACTAACAGCAACAAAGATGTTCCCTGATGTCAAGAGGGCAATATTTCAGAGCTAAGCAACCTGGAGAAGTAGCAATTGTATCAGCATGTCGGGTGCAGTGGGTACACTGACACCATTTTGTATCAAATCTGTATCGCTAGTCTGTACCGTATCAGTAACTCCCTTTTCCTGCGTCTGGTTCCCAGGATCCAAGCTAGTACTTGGAGCACTGTCGCTCACCGCATATGGTGGCGGACGATCATGTAACAATCTATCCATAAATTCCTCATCATCTGAATCATCTTCCTGTTCCCAAGATCTTTTATTTTCTTTAGATTTGCCTGAGTCTTTATCAGTTTTACAAGAGGCTTTCTTTCCCTGTGTTTCTTCTCCCTGAGTTATTGCTGGGAATAACTTCAACCTGTCTACAATTCCCCGTCTCCACATTTTGTTCTCATTGTCCCATCTATCTTCTGCATAGGATTTTTCTGCCCTTCTCAGTCTTCTCTGAAACCTTTCTTGTCTATGTTTAAGAGCCATCAAGTCCCAAATCGCCAAAGCCTCATATTGTGCCGGTCTCGGAGGTGGTTTCTGTGTACTTAACATCCACCTCAGATTTTCTAGTACCTTTGGATTAAACGTCCCATGCTCTGGGAACGCTAGACACCCTTCTTTCTCTGTTAATTTGCACCACTGTTTCATCCACAAACAAGGTGCGACACCTTTCTCTTCCATAACCGTATAAGCTGGAGTACCCTCAGGTGGTGTGGGTTCCCCATCGGTTGCAACAATATATACATCTCCCTTTAGAGCGCTCTTGAATGCTTTGACAAAATTCATTTTTGCGATTCTCTTATTTTGTATTCAATCAAAAATGGCTTAGTTCCCAGGACACTCTTCACCTGCCTTTCTCAACCTATTGCCTCTCACGGACGGCAGCCAATCCGGGCGCGACCCCTCTCGACATCTGACCTATCTCAGCGCAGCACCACTGACGTCACACACACTGCAGCTGACAAAGTCTTGCGGCTTGTCCGCTCCTCACTGACCCCTACAACTCACACAAACTAATGCAAATTATTGCGAGCACCTTGAAATGACAACACAAATCTGTCGGTTTACTACAGGAAGGGTAACACATTCGCTTCAGAACTTTACAGAGATTTCACTTGAAGCCTCAGCCGCTACTCTCTCCTTATCAGTTCCCGCATACGCAAGCAGAATTCGGCCCGCAAATTCTACTCTCGACTTGTCAATGACTCCTTCTAGTGCACTTTAGAATTTGTCAAATCTCCATCGAAGGTTTCATACATACGTTATAACTCAGACTCGACTTGTCAACCACGCCCGATTGACCTATTAAACCGCATAGATTACAACATAGACCACATTTATCTTCATACTCCGGAGTCTTAGACCTCAACAGGTCCGTACACAACAACCAACCACGTGGATAATTTTGAGCAACAAGCGCTTACATTTACATGAAGTACGCCGACTCTCATACTGTGGAGTATGCCTACTCCTGCTAAATAACACTTAATTTGGCCTAAATTCTCACAGATTTTCACAATCACCTGCAAAATGCATAAGCTTAGGCAAGTGCAAGAACCCTAACCACATACATTATGGCGCCGAGAACATTCCCAACTCATTTAGGCAGGCTCTAAGATCCCGGGAAAGCCATGGTGAACTTAGAAACCCATCATACTTCCAAATTGCATTATCACAGAAAAACAAATTAAGCAATGAATCTCCGTCCTGGGGCCCCCAAGGGCCAAACCATCCTCTGCTACCAGAACTGCTAACGCGCCCCTCTATGTAAATTTATACACATTAGGACTCGTTTTAGGCCGATGAATCTTTTGACCCAGTGGTGAGACACCGTAGAACGAGATAGCTGATCAATATGTCAAGCAATATATCAATGATATTATCAACATATATCACCACAATATACTTTACTTTAGACATTGGTTAAACTGTCGGCATAACCATGACCTTTCAGTCACGAATAACCACACCTTTATTGGAGTTTTGTGAATTTTATTCCCTATTGATTACAATCTAGTAGCAAGAGTATTAATCTCAAAACCATGAAGCAAAAGAGCATAGTCACGATATGGCAACTGTGATAAGATTTTGACAACGCAAAGATCACAAACATAAAAACACTAATGTAGAAGATACACAGATCAGAATGCATAGAACATCATATATGCTTAAGATCAGCATAGCACAATGTCAGTCCCGTCAGTTTACGTCAGTCAAAGTGAACACCTAATCTAACCACTAATTAGCATTAGCATGTTGGACTTCATGCAAAATAATTTAGAACACCAATTTAGAAACATCTAACTAAGGTATCTATCCAAAAATACAGCAGTTGGTACCTAGAAAGGAAAAGCATGTAGACAAATTACAATAGCAATTGTCATAATTACCCTCCTCAGATTAAGTCAGCATACAGGATCAGTCTTCGTCTTCAGGACATCAGTTAGATCGCCGTCAATCTATTTCATCTAAGGGACAGGGGACACTTCCCTCATAAGGAGGAGAAGTGTAATGGGGCAGTCTATGGATAAGGATGGTTTATTTAAGGCTCAAATCACTAAACAGAGTGACAGAGTTTCTGGATGCAATCAATATCATTCCCTACCTAGTTCTCTCAAGTCTTCTGTGTCATGGGTTTTTATCTCTTTTTCGCAATACCTTCCCCCAAAATTCTATTGGATAGTCGCTACACCCCACTATCTTTAACCTATCAAATTATACATTAAGTAATGCACTTGTCACCCCACGATAATTTATAACACTTTGATTGGTCTTCATAATTGATGTTTTCGTAGGTGGCACATCCGGGGTTACTTCATTCTCTGGCACGTTCTTCAGGTCAAAAGTTATCTTTTCCATGGTCGATTGTCCTTGGATGTTTCAAAAAATGTTGCAAAAACGTATAAAACTTATACTAAGACAGCTAGTATGCGAGTGAGAAAAATCCTCACTTGCAACATAAAACAAAGTAAAGAACACATGCTCAGTCATGGCCTTTTGCGAATCAGCACACTGGAGAAACAGAAAAATATGCTTTAATATGAGAGCTACACAGCTAAGTTTTCAGCTCACGCTAACTTAAGACTTATGGATTCTAATAAATGCAATCTTCGTAGGTGTTTTCCTTCTTGTTGTTACAGATGGAATTTACTCAGAGCTCTGGATCCGTGGCCCACTACACATCTCAGACAGTTTCCAAATGCTAAACACATTATTTAAACTGGTCTTCCAAAAATTCACAAAAGCCCATTAACTACAAATGTCCTGAATTTCAATTTAATTCAGAGTTTGTTCTAAGGCATCCAGCCATGCATCCAAAGTCCTCTCCAATGGGCCTACACTTTGTGCTTGCAGCCAAAGGAGGTGTTTGCATTTTCCTTGTTTCTGAATGTTGTTGTATATCCTTGACAATTCTCAAGCTATTCACCAACATGTAACCTAGTTAAAAATGTTCACACTGTTGATGATGATCCAGAGAGGTAGAATCTTTGGTCAAGCCCAGCAAGTTTTTTTGGTAATTTATGAATGCAGCTATCCAAACATGGTCTTATGATTCTTGACATACTTCTTTTCCTTTATTTTATGTTGCACACCCCAACGTTTCTACCTCTATCTCTTTCATATTCTACAAAAGATGAGCTGTAAGTTTATGTATTGAACTATCGGTATGTGACTAACAAATTTTAAGTGGGCCAAGATCAACTTTACTTTCTATGTTACATAAGAAAATGTCTGGAGATTTACAGTGCAGCTTTCAAACAGACATACTGCAAACAAAACACATAAGGTGGCTTTGGGGTCTGCCTCTTTCAGTAATCGACTCTCTTCACGCATCCTCTTTCAGCTATTCACTTGTGAGTTGGTCAATCATATTTCAGTTCTGCTGAGAGGAGAATTTATCCCTCAATTATGCTATTGGCTGTTTCATGGTATGCTGCAGGTTCCTCCTCAGTGCTTGCATTGAACTGCTTGAGGGACTACTTTACAACATTAGCCAAACCTATCCACTCATGCTGGCTCCATCCCACTTGTCTCGCCCTTGTGTGATAACGCTGCACGTGTCAACACATTAAACCCAGGCGTACTGGCTTTGCTGGTGCTTGTACTATATTTTCTGATAATGTTGAGAGCTTGCATAAGCAGGTACAGACACCTTTGACACAGAGATGCTTTTAAAATATGTAATTTGATTTATCTCCATATAAATACAATTATATTTAGAAACGCATCAGCACAAATTTTGAAGCACAACTCACTCTAAAACCATCAGGCACAATAATTGCCAATGACAGTTTATTTTCAACTCAACCTTGGCTAATGGGTTCCGGTAACTGCAAGCTGAAGTTCATTTGTAATATAGCCTCAGAGCCTGCGTAGAAGGCTATACTGGCCATTAAAGGCCCGCTCCAGCATTTGGCAAGGGCCTTTAACAAGGGAGAAGTACTTTAAATGCCGGTACAGCCCAGCTACTAATTGCTATACGGCTATTAGAACATTCTGCCACTAGATGACAGAATGTTATAATAAATAAAAACAAGTCCTCACGGACTCCATGAGGCCTTTGTTCACAGCTGTTGCTGTGAACAAAGAGAACATTGAAATGTTGATGCTCTGGCTTTTACCGGCCAGTAAAAGCCTGGAGCAATCCATTGTCTGCAATGGAGCTCCTAACATTCCAATGTTCTAATATTATTTAGACTAGAGGCATAACGAGTGAACTTCCACAAATTTCTATCATGTCAATCCAAATGAAACAAAACCCGTAAAAGGGGACATTTGTCCTAGTAGTAGTTGAGGGGCAAGCTTCGACTGGGTCTACTCTTGCCTCTGAAATCTTCAGCGCTTATTAGACTGCTCAGTAGTGATAAATTCAAATAACACCCTTCATCGTCCTCACAAACCTGCATTCACCCTAAATTATTTTCTTCACCCATGGAACTAATATATTTAAGCCAACACAGCAAGGACCAAAGAAGCAAAAGGGAATCACCAAGTCGGTTTTGGTCTTAAGAGGTGCTTCCTCAAGAATTTCCATGCAACGGAACATCTGAACCCCAATGTTAAGCCAACAGCTTTCTCCAAATGCTCATTCATAAAAAGAGCCAATACAAGAGCATTCCTCAATGAAATTGAGGCTTTCATCTTTCATGGATATACCCATCTCTCATTTCAAAAGTATGTGCTCCCAATGCCAATATGGCATAGTAAGTTGAAGCAGTGAGGGCAATGCGCTAGAATGCTCTAGAGCTATGTTCCCGCAATGACGTTCTGGCTGAGACAGAGAAATACACAGATCCACACCCTTATGCCCAAATTCTGAACGATGGTATGCCATATTAGCAAAACTCTTTCCACAGACCACCATAAAGTTATCCTAAAATGAACTCTCTGTCAACATCAACTATGACTTTGTGTATTTTATTTCCCAAATAGGTGTCTTATACAACATACGATGTTCAGAGGTGCACACTGTGCAGTGCTTATGGGTGTAATGATGTTCAATATTAAAAATGATACACATGTACAGTCAGATTGTCACAAACGTTATGGAAGTCCACAGTTTAGTGTGTATTCTGATTACTACCTTACATCAATTGGACCATGGGCAATCCTTATTACAGTGTCAACATTTTGACCCACCCCCAAGTTTACATGGGTCTGACAACCACAAAGTGTAGATGCATTAGGAGGTTGTGCTTCTTGGAGGTACCAGAATTGGGTTGGATCCTGTTATTTCAGCACAAGCGGAAATAGAGAATCCAACTTTAGAGGCATCACCACAAGATACACCCCAGCATGTGAAGGATATATATAGTTTTGGGGTGTTGTGCCAGACAGCATGTCTATGTCCCCAGGACATGGGGTGGTTAGAAACAGCTGCACGGTAATAGGGATTGTCCAATGGATTTGAGGCAGGAATCAGAACACATACTAAACTGTGGACTTCCACATATTTTGTGACGTCCTGACTGAATGTATGTAGCATTTTTTATGTTTCACAACATTGCATCTATGAGCACTGCGCAGTCCGCAACTCTAAAAATCGTATGCAATAAAACATACCTATTTGGAGAATAAAAGACACAAAGTAATTGACAATGATGAGTGAGTGTTTATTTTAGGATTACCTCAAGGTGGTATATGGTAAGAGACCCACGGAACGGTCCTTTTATTTATGTATTTTTGAATAATAAGTTTATGTAGAAAATATAATAATGCAGAAAGAAAATGCACACATTTGAAAATATGATCACGAAGAATGGCCCCCAATGTTAACTAAATGTATTAATCAATGATTTAATACTTATGAAATGTTGAATTATATGTTCAACTAATGTAGTAATATGTTATATTAAAGGTTATGAAGTAAGCATTAGCTTTATTAAATGTAGGCTTTAACTTAGCGAGTGTCTTGGCCTACTTGCCAGACCTCATGTAAAAGCTGTATTTCTTAGCATTTAATAAAATAGCTGACCAAGGAAGTTAAACTGTGAATTTCTATTGTATTGTTTAAATGTGCTCATAACGTTAACTTCTCGTGTGAACCGACTGCTAGGAGATGATGTTCTTGCTAATGCAACATTTAATGTGTAATGTGTGTGAGACTAACTTTCCCAGGACAAGAACAATGAAGATACTGACTAGAGTTATATTCTTACCTGACAAGCCGGATGATGAGGACATTGCAAGACAAACCAATCAACGATACGTGAACAGAGTAATATTAGAATTCATAGATTTGGGATTTTAGTTTTATTGGATGGAGTGGGAACATAGCAGTTTTGACTTAACAAGAGTACACGGAGAGAAGACAGACATTCTGAGACATTCTGCCCCTCCTATTGCCCATATTGCGTCTTGACAAGAGACATGCTTAACTTTAATGCTTAAAGACTTTGCCTTTCCTAAATTCTGATGCTGAATCCTGATGCCTTGCTGATCGACTGATGTCCTGAGGACGAAGACTGATTCTGCTTTGCTGATCCACCCTGAGGATAGGGATATCCCGATTGTGATTATCATGCATATTTGTTTCTTTTCTTTCTAGGTACCAACTGCGCTGTTTTGATAGAGCCATAGTTATATGTTTTTCCAAATTTGTGTTACTAAATTGTTTTGCATTAAGCCCAACATGCTGATGCTGATCGGACATTAATTAAGGATTCTCACTAATGAATTATGACAACAGGAACTAATGCTTGATTCATTTTTCTGCTAAACTTCATATATATTATCACATTGACCCAGTTTACTTTGCTATTGATTTGCACCATAACTTTAGAATGTGTTGTAGTTCAACCTCTGATTAGATTATGTTTCTTCCGCCCCTTTGGACAACCACTATTGTTTCTGTATGTGTTTCATTTGATACCGAGATTAATATACATGACCTTAGCATTGTTAATTTAGGGAAATAAATATTCTGATCTTTACTAAAAGGTGTGGTTATTCATGACTAAAAGGTCACGTTGCATGACAATTAGTGACTCCATTGATTATTGATTGCTAAAGATTAGGGATTGTGTATTGATTATTGATTATGTGCTGGAGCTGTGGTAAGAACATCTTAATTGCGAGTCAAATAGTTCATCGACCTATTCGCGTCCCCTTGTAAGTTTACTTATTAAGGTCAAATGTGCTTACAGAGATGGTAGCAGAATGATGGTTTGTCTCCTTAAGAGCTGGTCATAGACGTTCGGTACAGGGTGACAGGTGTTAACAGACATGGTAAGAGACTAATGGTTTGTCTCCTTAAGAGCTTACCATAGACGTCTGGAATAGAATAATAGACGAAGAGACGTGGTAGTAGTTTGATGAGCAGGTCCATGAGAGTTCATTATTATTGAGATTTGGATTTTGTTTTTCAGTAATGATAATTGGAGAGAAAATGATGTTCCCCTAAGTCCAGAAATTACTTTCCCAGATCCTGGATCCTGCTAATGGTTGTTTGAGGATGTTCCCAGCGTTCCAGTGATAACGTAAGTGAAATATGTTGCGCTTGCACAGCTTATGCAAATCGCAGGTGAATTGTGAGGTTTGTGAGGGTTTTAGGGAGTTTGCGTACTACAAATAAAGTTGTACCAGGAGTATGAGAACTCCGCAGTGTGAAAGTAGGGAAGTTGTCAAACTTCATATGTGTGTGGCGCTTTGTGCTAAAAAATTGTCCACGTGGTTGTTGATGTACGGACCCTGTGTTCTAAGACTCCGGAGTATATTGAAAGTGTATGAGACACTTGGTTTTATGTTGTAATCTGTCTGGTTTAGTAGGCTGATCGGGTGTGGTCAACAAGTCAGTGCATGAATTGAAGTGAGTGAAAGAAAATTTCGACTGAGATTTGGCAAGTCCTATGTGCACAAGGACAGACCCATTGATCAGTTGAGAGTAAAATTTGCGGGTCAAATTTTTCTTGCAGATCTGGGAGACCAAGATAGAAGGAGTAGCTGTAAGTGTGGGAAGCGGCATTAGTGAAAAATCCGTAAGGCTTCTGAAGCGATTGTGTTACCTTTTGTAACAGTGGACCAGGTGATAATAAGGACTCTGAGACTCGAGTCAGTGAGAGTGGTAATTTATTTATACTATGTTATAGTCTTTGATATTGTCAACAGTGTAGGTGTGGTGTCTTTTGCCCCATAAAGTGTCTCTCCTTTTTTTTCTTCCCAGCTTCCCTCTTGACCGGCGTAGATGTTCTGTCGCACTCCCAGACGCACCGGAAAAGGAACGAAATTGCAGGTAAGTCAGGGTCATGTAGTTTAACAGATCTTAACAGGGTTAGACAAGAGGAGGAGAGAGAGAGAGAGAGAGGGAGAGAGGGAAAGAGGGAGATAGGGAGAGAGAGAGAGAGAGAGAGAGAGAGAGAGAGAGAGAGAGACAGACCTCCCGGGTGCGTGTGTGGTAAGGTAAGAGCGAGGGTGTATACAGTCACCTCTTTGTGCCTCACCGTGAAGAAGAACTTTATTTTAAGGGCTCTTTAGGGTACTTTCATAAACAAAATTAAAGTTGTGTTTTTAAAGTCCCTTTCCTTGCCTCTCCCCGTCACTTCCCTGCTCCCTCCAAACCGCTCCCCCTTCCTCCCCCTCCGCACCGTCCCTCCCCTCACCCCTCCTGCCGTAGCTCTCCCGATTTACTCTAAGGTTGTCCTTTTAAAAGGACCGTACCTTGGTCAGCCACGTCCCTCCTGGGGCGTGGCGGTCTGTGAGCGTGTCTCCGGTCCTTCCCTTTCTGCCTGGATCGCCTGCTTCTTTGGGAACCCCGTGGTTCCCGGTCCTTCGGTCGTCGTCCGCCTTCTTCGGTCTGCCGCTCTCCGCACTTCCTGGCTCCTCCGCGTCCTTCTCCTCGACGGACGTGTGTAGTCCGTCCTCTCTTTTTGTGTCCGAGGGAACCCGGATATCCGGGTTCTCGGGGAAGGTGTCGGCCTCATCGTTGCCAAGGCTACGGGGCATGCCATCTTTTTCTTCCTGGACGCCGCGCGGGCAGCACCAATCGGAGGCATCCTGAGCCGGGTTGAACGACAACCGGCTACACCTTTCCTTTAGTAAACCAGCAGATTTTTTTTTTTTTATTTTGGTTTTCAATCAGTGCTCGTAATATTTGCATGAGTTTTATCTAAATTGGAGTGAAGGAGGACAACCCGCAAGACTTTGTCGGTATGTGTGAGTATGACATCATTGGAGCCGTGCTGGAATAGGTTGGTTAGTGAGAAGGGTTGCGCACGGATTCGCAGCCATCTATAAGAGGCAATTGGTTGAGGACGTAGGTGAAAGGAATCTTGGTATTAAAAGTCACTTCCTGATTTGATTTTGAATAACAAAAAAGGGAGAAAAGATGACATTTTTCAAAGAGTTAAAAAGTGCCCTAAGGGGAGATACATATATTACAACGAGTGTAGGTGAGGCTACACCGCCAGAAGGTACACCAGCTTACATTGTAAAGGAAAAGAAGGGTATCGCGCCATGTCTTTGGCTGAAGCAATGGTGCAAATTGACAGAGAAAGATGGGAATTTAACGTTTCCTACAAATGAAACGTTTAATTTGAGGGTTTTGGAGCATTTACGGATGGTGCTATATGAATCGAAGCTCCTTCTGAGACCAGCACAGTTTCAGGCATTAACGATTTGGGAGCTAGTAGCGAGACAGCAAAAGCAACTGAAATTTGAGCGGAGGATGAGAAGGGCAGAAGAGACTCTAGTGGACGCTAGATGGGATTGTGTTCAGAAAGCATGGAGAGTGGAGACTTTGCAAGGGATTAAGTTGTTTCAAGCAATTACACAGGACAATGAGAAGGAAGGAAAGAAAGCTACTAGGAAAACTAGTAAAAGGCAGTCCAAGAGTAAGGAGGCTAGAAAGTCTTCAACAGTGGAGGAGGACTCAGACTATGAGGAGTTTATTACATAGTTATTTAGAGATCGTCCACCACCATATACAGTACATGAGTCGTACAAGTACCAGTGTTGATCCGACAGATCCGACACAGATTATTGCGACAGTGAGTCTGGAGCAGGTTAATGCTAGCCTGACACAGAATGCAGTGCAAAGTGGTCTTAATGTGCCTACCACTCCTGTAGTGCTGAACCAGATGCAACCGCCACAGGTTCAGAGAATTTATCCTGATGTGCCCATTATGGAAACAACTTCGAACTTAGTGATGCCAACTTAACAGGTCTTCCATAGACCGATATTGGTTCAGACTGAGCCAACTCCGATCTTATTGCCCCAAGTGCAGCCGCAGTTAATGCCAAGATTCACTACAGTAACAGGGACATAGTCAAATATGACTCCGATGATGAATCAAAATATGGGAGTTACCTTTCCACAGAGCGTGAGTGGCAGAACAGCCCCAGATGCTATATCACTACCTATTACTGTTAGTCAGCGGTACCATTATTTTCACAGAAAAAGCTGGCTGTAGGTGAACAGGGAACAATGTCCCAGAACTTAATCAGGGTAGGACATAATGAACATATCAGGTAGTCTCTCCTGTGGGACAGACTTTTGACAGATCAAGATCATTGCTAGACCTTAATCCATTTGTTGCACTTCCAGGCATGGTAACAAGGCCAAACATTAGCTAGAATTTGAAATTATTGACACCGCAGACTCCGAATGCAGTTGCACAGCAGGTGCCACCGGTCCAAGCAAGTAACATTTTGTTACAAGGACTGACAGCTGAGCAATTAACTGAATGGTTAGACAAGCTTAATACCCCCACAGAGTGCCTCTAAAGGAGAGGAGCATTTGAATTATACTAGTCTAAGTATGGAAACGGGTCAACTCATTGAGAGAAAGATGGGAGTGAATAGGTTTGAATCCTGCACAGAGGCAAAATTGAGATAAGATTACGAGAGAGGTGAGTAATGTGCATCAGAGATTAGCATACTTGCTAGAGAAATACGGCATAGACAGAGAGAAAATGAAGCATTTGAAAAGGAGTTACATACATTTTGTTCATGTCCTGTGGAGCAGAAGTGACATTCTATAATTTACAAATGTTTATCCAAAATTTAGAGAAAAGCCAATAGAATGGTATCAGCAGACAGACAGATTCGTAAAACTTGTGAAGTGTTTGTGGGAGGACTTGAACACATTACTAGAGATAGTGGTTCCAGCTGGCTTGTGGATCCAGTGTAAGAAGAGTGTAGATTGGCCAACAAGTGAACTAGAGACAGACAAGAATACAGGTGCACTGTCTCCTGAGCTAATGAAATATTACTATAAGGTGATTGAGAATTTTGCCTAAGAATATTGAATTGCAGAGGATCAACAGGACAACTCAGGAAGCAAAGGAGTCGATACATGCGTATTATGAGATACTGTAGCAGGCATTCAAGCATTACAGTGGTACAGAGTCAATTGAGGCGAAAGATATGCTTCACTTTGTGTTCAGATTTGTGGAAGGACTGAGACCGGAGATTAGCCAGATGATCAAGAGTCATTTGATTTGCTGGCAAGCAAAGCCGATTGATGAGGTGTTGCAGTATGCAAAATACTGTAGTGGTGAAATTGGGTTGAAGCAGAAAAAGTTGAAAGAGAAGGCGATGGTGATGCAGATTAAAGCAGCTCAAACAGGAGTGCAAGGGAATTTTTTCACAGCAGTTACCACAGCAGCAGCAGGGAAACATAATGTTCCAGCCCCAAATGAGAGGTAGAGGTCGTGGAGGAAATATGACTCATGGTCCAGACTTGAATACTGTAGTAGTTCTGAATGATGTGCAGCGAATGAAGAAGCTATTGCCATGTCACATTTGCAGAGCTGTTGGACATTGAAAACAGGAGTGTTCGATGATGGTGCAGGAAGGTGTTGTTCAGCAGAGTAATGACATCAATTCATTCCAGAACGTGAGATGTACGAGAGTAAGGGGTCCTAATCCGAATTTTCAGAATAATATGAGTCAAGTGCAGAATTTTCAACCCATGCAGCCAGGTGTAAATGCCCCGTACACAAATGTTACAGTTGCAGCTGATGCAATAGCAGGGTCCCCTGGTACATAGACAGCAAATTCAAATACCTGAAGCCCTGATGGAGCAGCAACAGATGATGCTTTCTCAATAGGTCAGAGGCATAACAGAAATAGTAACACAGTGCACCAATTTCCGTTACACAGTGAGAATGGAATAAATGATGAATGGACGAGTGACAGTTCAGATGAGGAGCTGTGTGTGCTTGCGACTTCCCTAGAAGTATATGAAAGAGGACCATATGTGAAGGGAAAGGTTATGGGTCACAAGGTTTCATTCTTGGTTGACACAGGAGCTACACGCTCTACAGTGAGAAGTGCAGAAGATCCAAATTTGCCCCTTTCAGGTAGAACAGTACAAGTTGTGGGAGCAGCAAACTAGTATTTGGCAAACCCAATTACAGATCCAGTTCAAGTGGAGATGGGCAGTTCTCAGGGATTGCATAAATTTGTAGTCTGCGATTTAAGTCTGCTATCCCTACTGGGAAGAGACTTGTTGTGTAAGACGAGGTGTTTGATTACTTGCTCAAATTATAGAATTGACATTCAGACGAATGGTGATGATGAAGAAGAACAAGCCCCAGAGATAGAGCGTGAAACTACAAATAAGGAGTACCCTTTGATTGAATTTTTCACATGTTCACAGTGAAAGAGCTTCATCCTGATTTGCAGGGAACAGAAAAGGAGAAAGTGTGGGATTTGGCAGGAAAAGAAGTAGGTTTGATAAAGGGAGTGGAACCAGTCAAAGTTACTGTGAAGCTGAATCCAGTTTTTCCTCAACTTCCACAGTACCATATGCTGTGAGATGTCCTAATGAAAGTAACCCAGATGATTTCAGAATTTGTAAAGCAAAGGGTTCCGAAAGAAGTATTGAGTAGTTCATGTAACTCACCAATAATGGCTTTGAAAAAGCCCTTTGGGAAGGCTCTGATTATTCAGAATTTGAGAAAAATAAATTAGATTGTGGTCAAATGTTGTCCCGGGGTGCCAAATCCAGCTGTGATAATGTTCCAGATTCCATGTGATGCTGAATGGTTCACTGTCATCGATTTGTCACAAGCATTCTTTTCTGTGCCTCTTTGTGAGGATAGTCAATTTCTCTTTTGTTTTACATTTCTGGATCGAGTTTATTGCTGGTGCAGAATTCCTCAAGGGTTTTCAGAGTCCCCTTCCGTATTCAATAAGATTTTGAAAAAGGATTTGGAGTCGGTGGAATTGCCTTTCCAGTCGACCTTGGTGCAGTACATTGATGACTTACTGATTGCGTCCAAATCAAGGGACGAGTGCAAGTATGATACGATTGCCCTGTTGACCCATTTGGGAAAGAATGGTCATAAAGTGTCTCAGCTGAAATTGCAGTACTGTCAGAAAGTAGTGAAATATTTGGGTTACCAGATTGAGAAGGGTTCAAGAAAGATACCTAGAGAAAGGAATGCAACCATATTACAGATAAATCCCCCGACTACCCAGAGAGATGTCAGGATGTTTTGGGAATGGTAGGTTATTGTCACCAATGGATTCCAAATTTCTCAGTCATTTCAAGACCATTTCAGAAACCTACTCATAAGGAAATCACTGATCCCATAGCGTTAGACCAGGATGAAAGGAAAGCGTTCACTGAATTGAGAGAGGGTCTGTGCAGGGCTTCAACGTTGGGTATGCCTGACTATACAAAACATTTTACATTGTTTTGTCATGAGCGTGATGCATGTTCTTTGTCAGTCTTGACACAGGTCCATGGAGGTGTAAACCGCCCAGCAGCATATTTTCAGCTACTTTGGACCCAGTCCCAGCAGCCTTACCGGGGTTGTTTACGCGCAGTTGCCGCAGATGGTCAGAGCTTTACACAGTGTGAGGGTATTGTGATGGGACATCCCCTGATTGTAATGGCCCCTCACTCTACTGAGATTCTACTTACAAGGACGAAAACCCAATATTTGACTGGTGCAAAGTTGACTAGATATGAAACGAGTATTCTAGGGTCACCAAATGTGTCATTAAAAGATGTACAGTGCTGAGCCTGGCAACTTGACCTCCAAGTGAAAATGCTGAAATTGAAAAAGAGGAAGATGTTGAGCATGATTGTCTTGAAGTAACTGATTTGTGCACAAAACCGAGACCTGACATTAGAGATACCCGATTGGAAGCAAATGACCAAATTATCTTTGTTGATGGTTCTTGTCTGAGAGACAATACAGGGACACTGAGAGCAGGTTATGCTGTGTGCACAATTAAAGGTACCTTAGAAGCTTCTTGTCTTTGAGGAGTGTATTCTGCTCCAGTAGCGGAACTGGTAGCCCTTACTAGAGCATGCCATGTCTCTGCTCAGCTTAAAGTTACAATCTATATGGATAGCCGGTATGGACTCAGAATAGTCCATGATTTTGGTCAGTTGTGGTCACAGAGAGGTTTCCTGACTTCTTCTGATTTGCCAGTGAGAAATGGTACGAGAATTAAAGAATTGTTACATGCTATTAAAATGTCTGAAAAGATTGCCCTGGTGAAATGCAGTGCACATCTAAAGTCACAGGACTATGTATCATTGGGAAAAGGATATGCAGATCAAGTCGCAAGGTTTTGCGCATTGAACTGTATATCATTCAAGAACAAGTGGGAACTGTTACCTGAAGAAGACGAAACTTGTACAAGCTATGCACTGAAAATAATTGACACTTTGGAAGATTTGGAAATGTTGCAGAATAATGTTGACAGTGAGGAAAAATGTTCATGGAGCAAAATGAAATGTGTGCAAAGACAAGATGAATTGTGGGTTTCAGAAGAGGGTCAGTTGGTGTTACCAAATAGCCTGTTGTCTCAAATGGCAAGGTTCTATCATGGTCAAGCACATATTGGGAGGGACGCAATGATTTGGTTGTTCAAACAGGATTGGTTTAACCAAAAGTTTGGACAAGATGCTGAAGCAGTTTGCCACTGATGTGTCATTTGCCAACAACAAAACGCAAGGAAAGGGACAGTGGTTAATTTGAGCCACATTGGAAGAGTGGGAGGTCCATTCATCAGAATGCAAATGGATTTTATTGAGATGCCTGTGTGTGGAGGTCTGAGATATGTGTTGGTGATTGTCTGCATCTTTAGTCACTGGATTGATGCATACCCTGCACGAAGAAATGATAGTCTCATAGTAGTGAAACTACTGCTTAGGGAACTGATACTGCGTTTTGGATTTCCCATCTCTTTAGAATCAGACAGGGGAAGTCACTTCAACAATGAAGTAATTAAATTACTGTTTACAGCATTGAACATTGAGCAGAAGTTGCATTGTACTTACTGCCCTGAAGAATCAGGAATAGTGGAACAGATGAATTGTTCGTTAAAGTCAAGAGTGCAAAAATGTGTGCATCCATGAATTTGAAATGGCATTACCTTTAGTGTTGAAGTCAATGGTGCCAGCAAATGCATGTGTCAACATCACAGATATGGTTTTGGATTACTGCAAAGGTCTGGCTGATGTGGTTCGTTCTTTCTCTCAGCAGGTGGAAGCCACCACACTGCCACTGATCCATGACCCAGGACACAACCAGAGAGCTGGGGACTGCCTTGTGACCCAGACCTTATCAGGTAGTTTTGACAACTACCACAGCTGTGAAGTGTGCTGGAATTCTGAACTGGATTCATGCAAGCCGTACGAAGAAAGTGACATGTCCACAGGATTATGAAGAAGCATTGTTGAGAGTACCAACAACAGTGAGACAAGTCTCAGGGCCGGAAGGAAAACAAAGGGGAACAGAGACTGGATCTGAGCCCGTTAAGGACGGTTCAGTCAATCCTGTGAGAGACGAGGAAGGAGACCTCCTGGAGGGCGACGGAGAGCCTATCTCAATTGAGGCAGCAGGAGAGCCTAGTCAGAGGAGGGCTTTCCCAGAAGCAGATGATCTTGAAGGACAAACAGAGCAATTGCCAGACCCAGAAGGGGAAGGAGTTGAGGTGGATCAAAGTCATGTTGATATCTCTCTTCCTGAGCCGGTTGCAGGTCCATCAAGAGAAAACACCACAGAACAAGGAGAAGGTTCAAGTTCGACTCTGAAGAGAACACTGAAAGGAGATAAGTGGCTGGAGTCACAAGTAGAGAAAGGAAAAGAGGTGGTTGTTGAACCAACAATCGAAGAAGAAATAGATACCACAAGGAGAGAAGACCTAGGTGAAGGAGAGCTGAATGGTGATCGAAAATTGAAAAGAAAGAGAATAGCAAGTCAAAGATGCGTAGGTCCTGAATGGGCGTATGCAACTACGAACGAATGACAGCAAGAATGTATGTCTTTTTGTTTTCATAGAGAAATTACAGGTCATTATTTTGGCACTTGAAGAAAGCTGATGAACTGAACTGTTGAAACAATCTGGGAAAAAACTTTTGAGAAAAGAAACTGATGAAAGTAACTGGAAAGGACATTTATAACCTGATTTGACTTTTGAAACCGGATTTTGACAAAGCTGCAAACCGATTTTGACAAGGGATCCTGGAAGTGAAACTGAACTGCTGAAAGAAGAGTTGTCTATTTTTGATTTTTGCTGCAAGGTTTTCAAATTTTATTCTGCTTTCTGATTCTTTACAGATCATGAGTAACATTAGTGAACAAGGTAGAGATGCTAGGTGCTGTAAATATATGGCATTGGTTTTACGATTATGTGTGGCAAATTCGTTGTGGTGTTGATTGTGGGTATGTCTGTTCTTGATACGAGAGAAGCCAACCATACTTCTGCTTTTGAGAAGACTAGTGCATTAACTGCATTAGAGAAATTTAGGTTCGATGAGAAATATTTGCATGAGGATACTATTGCGCAGGAAGAACTTTCCTCTAATGTTTTCTATCGCCTATTCAGTGAGTATGTTGAGACCACGGATGTGAAGAATTGCTTTGTGTGTACGCAGATTCCTTCATCAGTCAAGGAAGGAGTCACCTATCATAGTCTGCCCTTAACCTACAGGATAAGTTGTAGTTTGCTACTAACAAGATTTTATAACCAGGAGGACATTCAGTACTTTTATTCTAATTATGATGTCGTGTTTTTGTGTTTTCCTATAATTAGATATTGGAGTAGAGTAGCTAAAGATCATGACATAGTAATAGTTAGAGGTTTCTTTGAACCTACACTGACATTTGGCACAGCTTATGCACATAGAAATGATTTGACATGCTTGCTTACACCTTAGAGAAAAGCTTCTTGGATCACACAGATGACAAGAGAAAGGCATTAAAGGAAAAATTTGAGAAATGCTTAGAGAAATAGACTTACAAGAATGATTATGCCTATAGTGCAATTAAAACACAAGGGAAATTAGCTTTAGATGAACCACACGTGGGGAAACTTTGTGTATATAGGTCTACATGGCGCACTGACACTTTATTTGTGGGAACAAGTGAATGTAGGCATGTGTTTTTGTTTCAGAATAAATGGATGTTTATGTTGAATGGACAGGACCCTGCTATTCCAGGGATTTACTACATCTGTGGTCTTATTGCTTATTGCCGTCTTCCAAGAGGATGGTATGGGACATGTTATTTGGGGGTAGTTTTCCCAAAGATTTATCAAATGGAGGATTTGAAAAAGTTTCCAAAAGTGACTGAATTACATCATAAGAGACAGAGGAGGGAGATATATTTGGAGAAGGGATTCCTTCAGTGGGAGTCATTCTGAATTCAGTAAAGATTTGAAAGGTGTCTACTATTGTGGATAACATGCTGACAAATTTTTCAGGAGCCATACTCCTGTTAGATACTGAATTAGCTGCTGGTAGACCTATGACTTTAGACATTCTTTTAGCGAAGGATGGTGGAGTCTGTAGAATGATTAATTCTAAGCATTGTTGTTCAAATTTACCTGATAAGTATAGGGGGAGACTTACTTACTAATCTGACTAATGCAAGTGCTGATTTAAAAGAACTGAAAGAACCAGGTGTTTTGGAAAAGGTTGGCAAAGGGTTTGCTTCAGTTGGAAATTGGATCAGCAACATTTGGAATGGGATTCTATTGAAAATATTACAGGGGATATTAGTTGCTGTCGTTTGTTTATTGGATATATGGGGATTGTGCAAATTATGCAAAAAAAATAAATTGAAAAAGTCAAAGAATAATCAGAGGAGGGAAGAAAAGAAAAGGGAAAAATTGTACAGTGAAAAATTCAAAGGGGATTCAAAGGTATGAAGGGATTGAATTGTCAGAATTTTAGCTGGTGCAAAAATTTGTGGGTAATAGTGTGATGACATATTTAGTCATCAGAGGAGGGGTTGCTAGCGCAGGTGTTTTAATAAAGATTATTAATGAGTGTTTATGTATTTTTTAATAATACGTTTATGTAGAAAATATAATAACGTAGAAAAAAAATGCACGCATTTGAAAGTGTGATCTTGAAGAATGGCCACCAAGTTTAACGAAATGTACTAATCAATGATTTATTACTTATGAAATGTTGAATATATGTTAGACTAATGTAGTAATATGTTATATTAAAGGTTAGGAATTAAGCTTTAGCTTTATTAATTATAGGCCTTAACTTAGCAAGTGTCTTGGCCCACTTGCCAGGCCTCATGTAAAAGCTGTATTTCTTAGCATTTAATAAAATACCTGACCAAGAAAGTTAGACTGTGAATTTCTATTGTATTGTTTAAATGTGCTCATACCGGAAACTTCTTGTGTGAACCAACTGCTAAGAGATGATGTTCTTGCTTATGCAACATTTTATGTGTAATGTGTGTGAGACTGATTTTTCCAGGACAAGAACAATGAAGATACTGACTAGAGTAGAAGCAGCAACAATATTGTTACCTGACAAGCCGGATGATGAGGACATTGCAAGACAAATCAATTAACGATGTGTGAACGGAGTAATATTAGAATTCATAAATTTGGGATTTTAGTTTTATTGGACGGAGTGGGAACATACAATTAACTGACCAATAGGGATTTGGGGGATAGATTTAACAGTTTTGACTTAACAAGAGTACACGGAGAGAAGACAGACATTTGGAGACATTCTGCCCCTCCTATTGCCCATATTGTGTCTTGACAAGAGATGTGCTTAGCTTTAATGCTTAAAGACTTTGCCTTTCCTAAATTCTGATGCTGAATCCTGATGCCTTGCTGATCGACTGATGTCCTGAGGTCTGCTTTGCTGATCCACCCTGAGGATAGGTATATCCAGATTGTGCTTATCATGCATATTTGCTTTTTGTCTTTCTAGGTACCAACTGCGCTGTTTTGATGGAACCATAGTTAGAAGTATTTCAAAATTTGTGTTACTAAATTGTTTTGCATGAAGCCCAACATGCTAATGCTAATCGGATGTTAATTAAGAGTTCTCACTAATGAATTATGATAGGAGGATCTAATGCTTGATGAATTTCTCTGCTAAACTTCATGTATGTTGTCACATTGATGCAGTTGACTTTGCTATTGATTTGCACCATAACTTTACAATGTGTTGTAGTTTAACTCTGATTGGATTATGTTTCTTCCACCGCTTTGGACAACCAGTATTGTTTCTGTATGTGTTTCATTTGATATTGAGATTAATCTACATGACCTTAGCATTGTTAATTTAGGGAAATAAATATTCTAATCTTTAGTAAAAGGTGTGGTGATTCATGACTGAAAGGTCATGGTGCGTGACAATTACTGACTCCATTGATTATTGAGTTTAGTGATTGCTAATGATTATTGTGTATTGATTATGTACTGTACTGGTAAGAACATCTTAATTATGAATCAAAAGGTTCATCGACCTACTGATGTCCCTTGTAAGTTTACTTATTAAGGTCAGACGCGCTAACAACAATACTTACTCGAAGCAGGGGTGTCCCTGCAGTGTTTCTCATAGATGTGCTACAGTGTGGCAAGACGAGAGGTCAGGTCGCATTGACAGAACTATTGTTTCTGTAGCCAAGAGCGGACCATCCTTCGCTGAAACTGTCTGCTCCAATGGAGACAATCAACAACAGCCTTTGCCATCGAAAAACAAATGGGCCCCGTTACCAGCATGAGAAGCAGGCCCTCGTGCTGCACATTTGGGTAGTAAAAATAGTATTAATTGTGGAGCAGCGGGCACCAGACACTCCTAAACTCCATTGCCCCTGCGCCTGTTGCACTAATGGTAACTACGCAGTAGATATCAATGCAACACTCTCACATGTAAGGCAGGCAGGGCAGAGAGACTGAAGGCACGGATATGAATGATATGTTTCGACTGATTCCGTTAAAGTAGTTCCACAGTGAAGTTATTGTGTTCCCCTTCACTGAGAGCGGGAGTGCAAAGGGTGTTTAATGCACTCATTTTTGTCTTCCTTTGTTTTATGGCAGGATTAACAAGTCTGAAAAATGCTGGTTGGTTTTCTAACACACTTGTCGCCCACCTATGTTATAACCTGCTACAGGAAATATTTAGATTGTGCCTCTGTAATCAGCAGTAGCTACAAAAGGTGTAGTCCCTCCACCAACCAACAGCAAGTGACCAGGAACTTTCATGCTCTACCTTTACTTAAGCAAGTGCTCTACGATGGCTTGTACAAGCTGAGCAATGACTTCGGTGAATGGAAGCCACAGTAGGTCTGCAGAGGTAATCTGCATGCCACTTAAAGGAGTAGCTTAAAAGAATATGGCACGTACTAAAATTCAAACATAGAAACACACAAGTAATATCCTTTTTGCTTTCTAGTTATATTATCACATGTGATCTGCAAGAAGAAAATAATATCCAAATGTGAGCCCGATTAATTTTTTCCACCTGATGGCTCTATCCAAGCACCACAGTGTGCCTCTTTTAGATATCAGAATGGTATCAGATCAGAAGAGATGGTCCTGAAAAAAGCCGGAGCTACAGAAACACTCATTGGCCACAGAAGAAAGAGGCAGGCTGATCTGAAGGCACTCCATGTGAAGAATGAATACTGCTCTTACAGAAAGGCTGGTAACATAGAAAATGAAGAAAGAACCCTGACAGAAAAAATGCCTCACAACAGACAGATAAAAAATTGCTATTTTTGTCTGTGGAAACAAAAAAAATTATCTTCCGAACTCCACACAACCGTGAGGTGAGATGCAATAAAAGGGCAGCAAGGTGGTGGGAATGGAATTATAGAATAGCTTAGCTAAAAGTAGGGAGGAGGCGCTGTATCCATTACTTGGCATCACAACAGAAGAGGCAGGAGGCCAAACCCCCAGCCAAGCCTTTCTGGCCTCAGCTAATTTCTTCAGAGGGATAACTCTTCTGTGCTGACCTTAGTACTTCTGGACTTTGCCCACCTCAATCCATGCTACTATTAGATCATACCTTTTCCAGTACAAAACATAATTTTAGATACAATCTACAAAATGCACATCAAAGGACATGACTTGCAATATATAGCTGCTGTAATTTGAAGTCCTGCACCTGTGTTTAAGATTCGAGACACTGATGCCAATAGATGTTGCACTTTAGGACACACATTTTTCTGTCATTGTTCAAATGTCTTGAACTGATATCCATCCCTTTGACCCACCGTAAGCACTGGCTGTAGCACACATGGAGTTTTTACTTTCAGCTACAACTGCTGTGCCACAGAATCAATATAAGTGCAAGGGCCTTCACAGTGGCTCAAGGGTCAGCAATAGATTTGACAAGCAGGGCAGGCATGCAGATCCTAAACTCAGAAAGGGCCATGATCTGTGTAGACATTTAGAACCTAATGGTCACTAAGATGTCATTTGAGGACTCCTGTACCTAGTAGACAAGAAAGATAGCAAGTGAGGTATTTCCAGATTGAGATGGCATTTTTGTGTCATCCATCAGCAGTTTATTAATGAGCAGATGTTTGCCGATATACCAAAAAATCGAATTGATGGTGAAGCGAAATCAGCTTATCATGGACTAGGAGTGCTGTGACTGCTCATTGAAAAGGAGGATTACTTTGATACTGTCAAGACCACTGATTTGATGCTCAATCCATGAAGAAGCATTGAACTTCGTAAAGTACATGAGCTGTTCCTCATTCTAAATAAAAGTGATTCAAAAGAATGATTGTGGCTAATTGCCTTTATAAATACACCTTTTAGCTTTCCTATCAGGAGCACATTCCCTTTGCTAAGAGTTTAACAGTGTTACATTCTTTTCAAGTAGCAAGAGGTGCAAAATGGTAGGTACAGAAGCAATTGGTTTCGTCCAGGCTCAGATTACTTTAACATTCTAAATCACTGGCTTTGGGTACCCGTACCATGAAATATTAAATTATTTCTGAGATCCATTTCTCAGATTTCCGTTAATAAATTATATTTTTTCCAGTTAACAAACTCTTCATATGTTATTTGGTTCCTATGCCTTCGATCAGAAAGTAGGTTCTGTAAAATGTATTCTTTTTTCAAAAATATTTAAAAGAAGAAGGGTCATTCAGGGGACTGTTATCATACTAATATCCATTTATCAGGTAGCAGTTTGCATTAAACTCTCTTGATAATTTGACACTACTCATGTAAAGTTCATACCTCTTTGCCTTTAAGATGATTACATCCAAGACAATGACCTAACTTTTACCGAAGTACAACCGCAATGTTTTTTAGTGATGCCTAGATTGGCAACCCAGCTGACCATTATCCATACAAGCTGGAATTCTCTATGGGAAAAAGATTAAAAAAAGCACTAAAGACCACCTATAATCAGTGAAAGAACCAGGCGCTCACAAGATGATCCCACAACAAGACTCCCACTGCGGGCTGTCTTTTGGTCTGTTCGCAGGCCTGTTTTTAGGGTCGAGCCTGTGCCGCATGCGCTCGCGCATGCGTATCGCTAGCAAGACGCTTTAGGTATTAGAAAAGGGCTCAGAGCCCTGTCGATGTCACGTCTGTGTCTTTTATTGGCAAGTTGGCTTGCCTGTTAGAATCTGCTTCTTTTGATTAGTGGAAGGCACGCATACGTCATGCCTTTTCTGGTGGTTAGCCCTCCTCGAGCGCAGCGACCAAGTACAGAAAACATGCGAGGCTCGCTGGGTTTGTGGACTACTTTTTCTCTGTTTTCGCAGCGCGATCTCGTTGGGCAGAAGTCGAGCGATTCGCATACTATCGACCTTGTTACACAGTTAATTGCACTTTTGCCGGTTACTTTCATAATTGCACTTTTGCCGATAGGCATTATTACGTGTGAACTGTAGCAGCGCAATTGCGCTGTTTTTTCCTTTTAATGCAAGAAAAATCCGGTTGGGAGTTTACAACTGTGAACAGCTGTAACTCCAACAAATGCGAGACCCTAGTGCATTGCAAATGCTTGTTTGATCTGGTAGGCCGATTTTTACTATTGATTTTCCTGATAGTACTACAAACTTTGCCTGCAAGAAGCACAAATCCATGCAGCTTCCCTTACTTTGCAAAACACATAAACAGAGTGTCTTTACAAGTTCAAAACTGATACCCGATTTACAAATTTGGGTCACTTTTATAGATATCTGATAGCTAATGAGGGTCACTTGTAGGACACTAAGATGCAAAACTCAGGACCATACCAGCCAAAATGTGAAACAATTCACCCTAACAGAACCCATGCTGTTTTGCTTACTCCACACATAATAGCAGTTACACGTTTCCTGCAACGCAATATGTTCCATGGTCATACTCGAATAAAATCAAAACCTTTCCCACGCGGGCCATGCTCCATTCATACATTGATACTTTGAACCGTACATTGAACCGTACAGTACACATTTATAGGCCTATAAATACTATCTCTCATTCAGTTCACTTTACTGCACACCGGTTATATTTCGGAACCACAAGTGCTTCAAGCACCCATGGCTCAACAACGAGGTCGAACAACGACCTCGTTCTTATCACTAATGCCTTTACCACGAATGCGTTTACAACGATTTTCTGTTGTAAACACATTCCTGGTAAAGGCATTACTGATCAGCATGCACAGTTCCAGCATGCTTACCCCCCTCCCCCTCTAAACTCTAATCACCCCCAGCCCCCCACCCCACAAACTAAAAATACCCTGAGTCCCCACCCCCGCCCCTAAAACCTAAACACCCCAACCCCCATACCCACCCTTTAAACCTAAACCCTGACCCCCTCCGCCCAAACCCTAATCACCGCCAGTCCCCCACCCCACTCCAAAAACTAAAAATACCCCGAGTCCTCACCCCTAAAACCTAAACACCCCAACCCCCAACCCACCCCTTAAACCCCCTTAAACCTAAACCCTGATCCCCCCTTCCCCCTAACCCTAATCACCCCAAGCACCCCACCCCCCCAAAAAAACAGCCCCAGTCCCAGCCCAACTTACCTCCTCCTTCACCGCGTCGAATCCGACTCCCTTCTTCTGTACCTTAACCACGCATGTACGTGGTTCAGACATGCGTGGTTAAGGTAGCAAAACCAGGAAGTCATGGAAAATGAAAGCCTTGTTTCGCTTTCGTTTTTCACGACTTAGTGAGTCGTTGTTCCGGGTGTATCCCCTACACACCAAAGTGTAGCATCCTTACACACAACGTGAAATACAAGCCAAACAGGTCCCATGACTGACACATGCTTCATCCTCCCACGACTACATGCACCAATGTACTTCTGGGGAATAACCTATTACCCATCTGCAAATACACTTAAGTGTCTCAACAGGAGTATGAACTACATACAATATAAGGCGAACTCAACACATGCAGAAAATCTAAATAAAAAAATGATAAAGAGGCAGAAAAGAGTATTGGGAATGAGTTACTGAGAATAAAGCTACTACTTGCATTTTGTCAAGGGATTTGTTGACTTCATCGTCCGTTTCATAGTCTTTGCACAGCTGGGCTACCAGAGCTCCATAGGTGAGCACAAATAATTCTCTGCTCTGAAAAATACACACACAGCATTAAGTGACACGATTTTAACACACACAGTATTTAGATATGGAAATGTATTGGAATATCATTTAGATGTTCATAAAAGTCCATCGATTCAAGTGGTGTTCTTGGTAGATTGAACAATGATATTCTTCCAGAATAATGCACAACACACATAGTACAAATCCTGTATAATTGGAAAAACTCGATGGATGTGTGAAAAGACTGAGAGACCTACTTATGAAGGAGTGTGTCATACTTATGACTGTCTTGAACCAGGTTGGAGTGCCTAATTAACAAATGTGCCCCTGCTTTAGGGAAAATCCTACAACTGTTTCACCAGAGTCATAATAGGTTTTACTGGAAATAGACAGATTGAGGACTTGCAGACCCTTCACAAATCAGGACCTCTTACCAGGCTTAAGTCCGTTTTAAGACTGGAAAAAACAATCATAAATCGGGCCCTTAAATTCGAGATTGATTCTGTAAGTATTTTTTTGTTTAGTTATTCTTTGGGAGTATGTGGTGTTCTGCAGCATCCAATTTACCTACAAATTGGTTTGTATACATACATCAACATTGCGTACTAATATTATCAGGTGCGCTCATATGATGTCAACATTCCTTTTAATTAACAACAGTCCAAATAGGTCTCTTTATATACATGGTCAAACTGACATCCCAATCCCACTGTCATACATTGATCACAGAAACTGCATAACCAGTAAAAGGTGATCTGTGACAGATAAGGTAACAGACGAGCCACTCACCAATTATCCACTAAAGTTATTTTCCTTAAGGGAGGATTGTCTAACAAGTCCGTTTGTTGGCAGTGGTGGGTGGTTAATCCTTTAACATTTATGTCACCATGTGTCTAAAAAGTACTTACTTGAATCCATCTTCAAGACAATATGTCTATGAAATACATTATCAACCCCTTATTTATAACACACAGAATAAATCCTGAAAAGCGCAGAGGAAGAGGAATGCTATGTCCCACATCAACACAACGTTTCTCAAGTCCATAAAACAATTAATCAAAATCCAAAATTGAAACCTTCCAGAAAATAGAACCTACATCAAGAAAATCTACTAGGAGCCAGGAAATTAAATCAGCTGCCAGCATTACAAGAAAGCTTACAGATGAAATTTAAAGAGTAACTAAACTAAGAAAAAAATGATTTTCTTCTTCGTGGGGCAATTTGTGTAGACCCATGATTGCACCCAGTTCCCTGGGGAGATTATTGGGGTGCACTATTGTATGCTACATAGTCTGAAAATGTAACCTCGATTACCTTTATTGCTTTTAATACAAATCCCTGAGACCATTTGTGGCTTCAAAATTTTCAGTTTGCTGAGGACAACCAGGAAAAAGGGAAAGATACCATTTTGGCAGTCTCTGGCTGGCCTCTCCTGTGGAACACACTCCTTTGATGAAAACGGTGGCTTTGCCTCTCCTCTTCTTTGGAGTTGTCTAGGAATATGTATCCAACACTAATTCACCAAAGTGGTAGATTGTGAACCTAGAACAACTTTTGGTTGGAATTGGCTTCTCATTAGTCACTCCAGAACCATTGCTTAATTTGTGCTGGTTGTTTCCGGTGCTAAGCACCGGCACTTATTTTTGAGGGCCAGAGCTTATTCTTCTGCCTCAAGCATTTGCTGCGAGCAAGAGACACATATGGGAAAGACGGAGGAAGAGAAAAACGAAAGAGTGTCACAAATGGAGAAAGTAGAAAGCTGCTAGAGTGAGCTGAATGGGCAGGGGGTGGTTTTATATGGATTAAAGAGGCCAGAGATGGCTTCTGTTTTATGCCACCTCAGTATTCCGTGTTCCCACATTTAATTGCAGCAGTCGCGTGTTTAAGAGGAGGGCTTTGAGCACCAGCACGTTTTTATTTACAAATTAAGCACTGCCCAGAACTGAAGTAGAACTAGCCCTTAATGACCACATCCTAGTATTAGTCTGGACTTCAGAAGAAGCTCTCTAAGCCTTTTAGAAAAATGTCTGGCCAAGACAACAACTCCTTGTACTGCCTCTTTTACCCGAGACAAAGCATAATACTCCCTGCAGATAAAACTGGAGCTGTACTATCATAAAGAGGAGAGAAGCTTCTTGGACAGGTCAGTGAAAGCAGGTCTGGATGTATGGATCTGCATGAATGAGCATTTGTACAAATAAATATGCCCTGCCGGCAAAAGAGTCAGGAGTAAGCTGGCTGTGGCCATATCCAAGACAGATGCTTCTTTTGAGGTAGTGGTTGAGCATTAGGGCTATGCTAAAGTGAGGAAAATATGTACCTCTGCCAGGCAAAATGTATCATGTTGATCTACCTTTGCAAAAAATAAAGGAGATGAAAACTCAATGGGATCATAAACGGTTGTGATGAAACAAAGTGCAGTGCTTGTAATGAAGCCCCTTAAGAATGTAGCCCAGACCTCGCCTCCCCTTTGTGCAGCAAAGCTTTTCAATGCGTCAGGACTTGTAGGGTTCTCTAAGTCTCAGCCACATGAGCTCTCTGCCTCAAAATGCTCAAGAAGTGGTTGCCTTAAGGAAAAATAAGCTAAACTGCATAATGGATTACATGTTTTTTTTCCGTTCATAAAATGAACAAAAGTCGGCTATACAAGCCCTAAATGTGAAGGCTTTTTTTGGCCGATAGTAATAAAGAACTGACCAATAGACGTCAGTCAGTATACTTTATTCGAGTAAGTAACTTTGGGCCTTAATCATTAAAGTGCAAGTTACATAACTACATAAATAGCATAAAAACATGAGTAAAAAGGAATAGATTTGTAACAATGTACATTTCTTTTTAAAAAGCTTGCAACTACAAAGCAAATGTTTTAGTCCTTAAGAGTATGTAAGAAAATAAGTGCTGTGCTACATAGCCTAAAATTGTATACATTTACAGTACAGTTGGTAACAAAAACATTCTAGTATACTTTATGAAAAATGTACCAAAAAAGATCAAGTGCATTTGGGTTTGTTGCACAGGTTGGCCACAGGGGTAAACTGGGCGACTGTCACTCCTAAAACATTATAACGGGAAACACATCAGGGTACAAATGGAGCCTGTTCTGAACCTTAACAAAAGAGACCTCGCCCACTGGGTTGGGGTGTACAAGAGGGCTGGGCTCACGGAGTTTCCCCCTGCAGAATCACTGAAAACTGTGGAATTCCACGGAGTTCTGCATGCAGGCGAGGTAGTACTCAGGCAACCTACCAGCCCCAGAGGGTCCCTGTGCAGGTTCAGCACCCACACCCAGGGGCTGCCCCATGAAGGGGGGGCGATCACACAGGCTCACATACATCACACATGCACACACTCCCATCATCACACAGACACAGACACACACACACCCATCATCACAGACACCCACACACTCAAACACATCACATACATGCCAACACACAAGACTTTGGGGGTCATTCCAACCTTGGCGGGCGGCTACCGCCATGCGGCCGCCAATGCGGCCGCACTCACGCGGCCCCCATTCCAACATTCCCGCTGGGCCGGCGGGAATGAGGCCGCAACACAGGAGCCGGCTCCTAATGGAGCCGGCGGTGTTGCGGCCGTGCGACGGGTGCAGTTGCACCCGTCGCGCTTTTCACTGTCTGCTAGGCAGACAGTGAAAAGCTGGCCGGGGCCCTGGGACACCCCTTACCGCCAGCCTCTTCCTGGCGGTGTAAACCGCCAGAAACAGGCTGGCGGTAAGGGGGTCATAATCCCCAGGGCAGCGCTGCCCTGGCTGATTATCACCGCCGGGGGAAAAATGGCAGGAAACCGCTGGCCCCGGAGGTGCGACCACGGCGGTACCGCCGCGGTCAGAATATGCTTGGAAGCACCGCCAGCCTGTTGGCGGTGCTTCCGTCATTCTTGCCCTGGCGGTCCGAGACTGCCAGGGTCAGAATGACCCCCTTTATCTGTCATCCTCGCAATCGACCACAGGTAACATCTGTTGTTGGTGGTCAGGCTGGCCGAGGCCTGCGCCAGGGTTACGCTGGTGATCTCGAAGCCGCTATTCTTCTTGGGCCCCATGGGCTGGAGTGGGGGCTGCATGCCCAGCAGCTGCTAATCCAGGCTTAGCTGCCCCCTGAGACCGCTCCAGTGGCGCTGCACCTCCTGGGCACTGTGGGTACCGGCTGCACCATCTTCCTCACTTCAGGTGGGGCTTCTGCCTCCTGCTGAATTTGTCCTGAAGAGGGCAAGTCCCCTTTGCTTTAGGAGGCCACAGTGGGCTGCAGGTGGCCTGGCACAAAGGAAGACAAAAGAATAGAGCTCCAGGTGGGGGAGACGCTGACATGGTGACACAGCAGGTCCATCATTGGTGACCCAGAAGCAGCAGCTACATGGTGCCGTGCCTCAGGTTCTGCTCCCTGACTCTCTGCTGCTGGTCAAGCGCAGGTGTGCCACTGGGTCACTGCCAGCAGCCTGGGAGCCAGGAAAAGGGGCGAGCAAGATGGCGGGTGCACATGCGCCCTACTGCCGCAGAGAGAGTCATCTGTTAGGAGACAGTGAGGCTGACCTGACACTGAGCAGGGGCTTAGAGAGGACATGGACTAGTGGAGGAGAGTGGAACGGGCTTGTTGTAGGGGGAGCACACCAGTAAACTCTGCTCCACTGACAGTAGGTAGAGTTTTTTTGCCAAACTCAGCGCTCCAAGCAGAGTGCAGAGTAGTAAAAACTCCGAGAACTACGCCGGCGGAACTGAGTTTGCCACCCACACCTAGTATACAACAGGTAGGATTAAACACCAGTGGTAGTCTGTAAAAAAAGGCACTGTTTATTTGTTATCTTGGAAGTTTCCCTGAGGTCTCTTCAAAAGCGCTAGCATTCATAAAGGCATGCTTTGGCCTCATCGACATATAACAGCGCTGGTCTTTTAGGTTGCCATCCTACGGACCATCTTGTCCACAAGAGGTCAAATATTCACAGAGATTGTTGATATATATTGTAAATAAAACTGGAGCTAAAATACATCCTTGAAAAACTCCTCTATCTAATCCAAAAGGCTCTGTACATTTAGTTTTAGTTCCAAATCTAACCATAATCACACCCAATTTTAATAAGGGGGACATATTGGACCTGTGATGGTACCTACCAATGTCTCATCATCACTCTACAAACCTCAACGAAGAACTAAATTTTGACAACAACATCCCACTTATCTGTGAGGCAGGTGAGGAAAGCCCAATAAGGTTCCTTGATTAACTTTTCATGAAAAAGTACTGGATCAGGTAATTACCTCACCAAGAGTAAGTTATCTTTCATGTGAATGCTGCGGCCTATATGGGACACAAAGAGCACAATGGGGATATCAAATGGACAAGATAACGTGGTTGTTGTCACCAATACCCAGATTGATAGCTTCAAAATTTATGACAGAAGTAATTAGAGATCTGGAAATAAAATATAATCTATAACAGAGGAACACCAATGGCCAATAAAAGTGGGGCCACCAGATACTTTGTTTGGATGTAGGTGATGAGAACAATTCAAACTTCTCTCTAAAAGCAGGGTGCCTAACTCAATGCCCCTATGGTTTGAACACAATGAGATATTATGTGAGACGTCAGTTAGAACATCCTGGGTATAGGTGTAAACATTCAACGCAGCTTTAAAATCCCCATATAAAATTATATTTACACAAAGCAGCACCACACCCTGTTGCTTTGTTACAAAATCTATTTCTTTGAATACACTTTTATATTTAACATTTGAGTAACAAAACTCATCATTATAGAAATTAATTAGACACAACTTAAAATGATTATTGCATTTATTACCTTTGCTAACCATGTCCTGAATTACCAACTGTCTACAGAGACAGAAATAGCCTCACAGTTCAGAAATAACTTCACCAGATTAAAGGTCCTCCTTTAGTTCTCCCTGATCAGGATGTTTAGGCAGGAATAGAATAACTGTATCCATTTCACTTAATAACGGACCCTTCTCAGCTGTCTTGTAGCAACAGTATGTTGCAACTGTCAGTAAAGGATGAGCACACTCTACGCTCGGCCCTGACTGCATAGCCTGCAATATTCCAATTTAGAACCTTGATGGTTCCAGGGCTAACCAGGTTAGGCCTCCACAGCTTGAATTCGATTTTTTGCAGCCATTTAAGTTAACTTCTTTGCCAGGTCTAATGGAAAGGACATGGTGCGATTGTCAGTCAAAGTCCGTAACATCTGGTAAAGTTGAAAAGCAATTCTGCAATAAGATGTTATCAGGCTGTAATTATTGGGCACCTGAGATTCGAGGACATTTTAGGGCAGAGCTGTGTAGGTTTCTAATAGTAGCCCAGAGAAGAACCAGAATATCGATGGTTGTGCCGTAGAGATTGCATACTACAGAAAGCAGGCAGCTGACACTTGGGGCGATTAAAGTTTATTACAACGATATCTCCCTCAACAGATTTTATAGCTGATCCAATCCATGATACTCTCTTCGCAAAAATGATTTGAGCCAGTGTAAAACATTGTTCTTATATTGTGTATGGATTTCTGTTACTTCCTCTTTAAATGAGGGTACATTGGCTAGGGTGAGCACATATGGGCAAGCATCTAGGGGTAGATTTATTATGGTTAACTGCTGAGGATCAGTCCTACTATCAGACGGAACATTGCCTGTAAAACCTGCCAGGTTCATTAACGAATGGGTGGTCTTAGTTGCGAGTCTTGGCAATGAAAGCAGAGAGGGCAGCTCTGCAACAGCTTCACCAAGTCTGCAAAATACCCCTTTTCTCATTGCAATGGCCTCAAGGGTGCTGATAGGGTTAGATTCTAATGTACCTGTTTCCTTGAAACATCCAACCCTTCAAAGGATGACCCTATACCACCCAGCCTTTCTGTTAATGGCTTATTAAGTTTGCTCACAAAGCTGCATAATCTGTCACACAATAGATCTACCATTGCCTGTTCTATTACAGTGGGACTCAAGTCTTCTGATTCTGTATTTATGCCCTTATCATAGGTGGTAGGCAAATTTACTCCCTTCTTCTCATAACCTCTGGCTCGAATATGTGAGGACTGTGGTTACTGGGTGTGCATGAGGGGAGAGTAGGAAAGACTGCTTGTGTTCCCACAAGAAGGAACCATGTTTATAATGCTTGGTCATTCAATAGGCCCTCTTTGATTAAGTCCCTCAGTTGTGCGTTTCCTCTCAGATAATCCAATTTACATGTTCAACACCCGCACCCCTAGCACAATCAATCTGTCAATTGTGCTGCAATTGGTATTACACTAAAGAGGTGAACATGTGTTCCTTGTTGCTTTTCTGTTATCTGTTTTACAAGGGCATGCACCAGGGCACGTCCCGCACTGGGGGAGAAAACTTACACTTTTGAAGCGTACTGTTGGAGCCTCCCTCCCATGTTCAGTTAATTGTGAGCAATGTGGTCCTCTTGGGACTAACAACCAGCATTTGCTTCCTACGCTGCAGGAGAAACCTGGTGCTCTTGAAGTGCATCATTGGACCCCCTCCTCCCAGGCTCACTGGATTCTGGACAATGTGCTCCTCCAAGGCCCGCCAAGCAGCATTTGCGACCCGTGCTGCTGGAGCAACCTCACATGTTTGAAGCACATCGTTGGAGCTCCTCCTCCTATACAATGGATTAATTCCCTTCTTGTTTCTCCATTATATCTAGGGCATCCAGCTGGGACACTACCTACCTAGGATTTTAGGAATCATCAAGCCCACTATGCACTCTATTACTGTGACAACCTCTTTTCAATACTCACATAAATATGCATAATCCGACAATATGCAGGATGACGTAGCTACCAGACCACAGTCCATCCAGCTGCAACTCAAGCTCTTGCCATCTATTACCTGAAGGTGCTTTGCAGTCAATGCCAATGAAGTAGTATTTTCCTGGCTGATTCTCGACCTTGAATGTGTAGGATCCCTTTTTCTGAAGAGGTCATTATTGTGTTAAATTGTTCGCCTGACCTAATTTTTCCTCCCACCTACTCTGAAATTTCCTCTGGATAGAGGAGCCCACTTCTCAAAGAGATGTTAAATCCGGAAAATGAAGCAGGAGTAATCTATATTCAAAAGTCATTTCCTAAACTAAGTAATCTGAAAGAGTGCAGTTGCCTTAATCGTTGAGTAAAGAATCCAGTGCCTGACTTGTATGTAAAGATATTTATAGTGCCTTCATCATATGTATCCCATTTTTTATGTAATGTAGTTTCTGCCAGGTTCAGCAACACATCCTTTTTAATTCCCAGGTTAAGGCTCGGATTTCACAGTAGTGATGTATATTGGTAAGAGAAGGTAGGAGTCCATACCCGACATTTGTTCAGTCCCAAACCTCCTGTCCCCCGTCATCGGCGCTCTTTGCCTATTGATCAATGTGTCCTTAGGTACATCAAAAACGGGCCACTACACCACTGTCTGGTCTAAGAAGCACCAGTGTTTCTCGGTATCTGCTTTGGACAACTCTAAAACAAATTTAATGTGCGTGCAGGCTGGCAACATTGCTTTATGTAGCCTACACTGGCCATAATCCTGGCTTTCTTCTGTGCCTGTATGAACACTGAGCAAATCTCGTAAAGCTGCTCCTGATATTTGTGTTCAACTGGGGGGAAAACCTGAAACAAAAATCTAATCTTGGAGAGTATCATCATCTTAATGGTTTATATTTGGCTTGCTCATGAAAGGGAATATTCAAGCCAGGATTGCAAGTTTCTCCTGTTTATTTGCATCAAAGCTGTAAAGTTGGCTGAATAAAAAAGTGGGCACTAGCTGTACCTCTAACTCTCTTTTGGAAGCTGTACATCATGTGAAGGATGAGTGAATCTAGAGCCAGTCCAAATCATCTTTCAAGATAATAATACCCAAGTTCTTGGATTTCTGCACATTAATTTTAATACCGGTCACTGCACAGAATTTCTGTAGTTGTCTAATCCGCAGCTGCAGGGAGCATTCCAGATTTCATAAGGATACCAGGATGTCATCTGCAAAGAGAATTAGCATGAACTCGTCTGGCAGTAGTTTTAGCCAAGTTATGACTCCTGGTTTTCGTACCCTAATTCAAGGGGCTTTAGTGCCAATAGTACAAGAGATAGTGGGCATCTTTGTCTCATTGAACCTCTGCCACATTTAGTAAATGAGGGCCCAAACCCCTTGTCTGGAGTGTTTCAGTGAGAAAGCTCCAATCCTCTGTGTCAAATGCATGCCACTCTTCTTCCGATTGTTCGCTGCATCTATGAGGTGGATTACTATTCTCATGTTGCCTTCTGCCTGTCTTTTCATTATGAAGCTCTGTAGGCCAGAGTACATCAGCTGAGGCATTAGTTCATTCAAGCATAAGTTTTAGTGTCTACATTTCAAAGGGAAATGGGACGATAAGAGCCGCAATCTTCCAGAATCTTGTCTTGTTTTAGCAAAATGGACAGCCTTACCTATAACACTGAAGGGATCACCATGCCTGTATCTCTGAATAAGTTGAACAAATTTCTCAAACGTCTTAGAAGATTCAGCCAGAGGGAGTTTTAGAATGTGAGGTAGAATCCTTGCGTAGTTTTATGGTCTATAGTGCTTTGATGACCTCTTCTACAGAGTTACGTCTTTCTAGTTGCTCTGTTTGCATTTCTTCTGGGGCATCAAGTCCTGTCTGGACATATTCAGAGAATTTCTCTATATTGATTGTATCCTAAGAATATAGCTTATGAAAGTAGTCTTGGATCACTCTCAGCTTGGCCTGTCCTGAATCTATCTAACTGTATTTCCCATTACCTGTCCTTTTGTCAAGCCTGTTAGCTTTCGCAGGAGTGAAATGGACATGACGTAATTCCCACACTTCCCTGCGAATCAAATGAACCAATAATTGGCCACGCTTGACTCACCGGGATGAAGGAACAAATCGTGGTCAAAACCAGATTCCACCTTGCGATGTCAGTTGTAGTTTGTTGGCTTCTAAAACATAAATACAAGGCCATATACAGGGTGATTATTTCTATAATAGGTGCCCAACTTCAACCATACCTAATGTCCCTTTTCCCAGTTACAGGAGTCGGCTATTGGTAGATTGGAAGTCGCTAGACACTAACTCTAGAAGACAGAACTCAAGAGCATTAACAAGAGTGAAAATGCACACAATTATATATATGGAGATAATCAGTACTCTCTAACACCTACCTAAGGTGTCTAGATTCTAACATTCTAGGTAGCAAATGGCAATTAAACCTATGCTCAAATTAGCTCATAAGCTTAATCAGCTTTCGCCTCCTGGAATGATTAATATTTATTAGATTATCAATGACATCATTATGAATCGCTTTTCAATAATCAATGTCTAGTGAAATGATACTAATATGATGACCGTACATGAGGAACTTCTTAATAGTCTCTGATTTCAATTTAGTTCCACTTGTACAGGATACAATATAAATATTGCACAATTCTTAATAGTCACTGTTTTTAGATTAGTCCCATATGAACAACAAATATACTTCTTTTTCTCTTGTAGAAACAACACAAAATGGTTAACTTCACCATTCCTTCCAAGAATAATCCGTCAGTTAAGTAATTCTTTTAGCGTCATTCGTATTAGTTGTAAATGTTACCAGAAAAGATTGCCACCTGATTATTACTTCTTGTTTTCTTTTGCAGACGGTCAGAAAATATGGAGAAAGTGGTGAGGAGCCCAACGGACCCGATGGCAAGGACAAAGCTGCTGCAGTTCCAGAATTAAAAATGCCGATTGCTCGGTCAGAGAGTAGAAAAAGGAAAGCCAGAGGACGATGAAGACACGGGCAACAGAGAGACACCAAAATAGCAGGTGAATGTGGGAAGGTGAGGGAACACGGACAACGAGCAGTTGTCGCTGTGCAGCGCATAGCCATAAAGGCTATGGGCTCCACCCTTAAAGGGATCGCCACGCCACCTACATGGTGAGGTGCACCTGAAACCTATATATGGCTGGGCTTTTTTCTTTCTGAGTTTGGCTTCTAACAATCTCCTACTTTATTTCACCCTTCAAAGGACTTTTTATTTACTTTCACCAGGGAATGCTCTGCTTTGTTAATATACATAAGGTATATCTGGCACATATTTGTTAAATCTTTACACCACACTTTCTACAAGAGCATTTTTTTATGTCAGAGTTCCAATCCATGGAGCCTGCTCTTGGAGTCCAGTTTGGTTTGGACACTAAATTATTTAAATCTGGACAACTCCTGGATGCATTTCCCCCTAGCTACTTCCTTAAGGCAGGCCCAAGTTTTAGGTAACAAACAGTATCCTGTATTATTAAGGCGGGGGAATTCTGCAATTTGGGAACGCATAGCTTCTTTATTTACAGGGTCTGTGAAAAGGCTTTTACACAACCACCAACATTTATTGCTGGTTTGTGCTATTGCTTCCTACTGTAAAGAACGGGAAACTGCTGCATGAACTGATAGGGTTGATACCTCCCCTATGTTGGGGCTTAATATCTGATGCATGAGAATCATGATGTACAGCCAAGCTTAGGATTTGTGGCCTGCAAAGTAATGTGTGTATTCTATTTCATGAGGATGCTCTGCCCTTCACATGTCAAGCAGACCTAATTCTGATAGCCATTTAGGTCCTTCATCTAGGCGGGACTATGTACTTTCAGTTTCAGCCCTGATCTCTCTTAAATCTCATCAATTACTAGGTTTTAGCCACTGAGGGACTGTTGCTGTAGCTAAGAGTATTTGGACAGTATGTTTCAGAAAGGGTTCCTATCCTTGATTCGAGGAATATTTATGTTGGTGACATCACTCTCTTCCTCCATTGTCCATTTATAAATAGCTAGCACCTCTCTCTTTCTACAATGGATTCCTGTAGGGAAAAGACCACACTCTGGGTAAGTAAAATAGCCACCTTATTTTTAGCTGAAGATAAAATTTGTTGGTGTAATACATGGGACTGTTACTGCTATGTGCCTCTAGGGAGCAAGTTGGTCTCTTGGACTAGGTGCATTTCTCTCTAGCTTTTTTAGGGCATGAAGGTTGAAAAGTATCTTGCAGTGGTTATTTAGCCACCACACATTCATGAGATACATCAAAGAGGTTTACCCATAAGCCTAAATTGTAAGTCTATTCTGATAGAGTATCTCAGTGAGACTCTGTCTTGGATCCCACTTCTTTTCCACACCCACATCCACATCACTATCCACCCCCCTGCCCATTAGATCTACTCTAATAACCACAAAATACCTTGGTTTCCAACTCCTCCCTCCCAAGCAGTGGCATAATGCAAAATGATAGGACCCCCTGCAGAATGTGAGGAGGGGCACCTGAGTCTCCCATATCTCACAGATATTCACTGACCTTGGGCTGAATGCGGCCCCGTGAAGGATTGAGACCCCCTGCACCACAGTGGTCTGAGTAACACCCCTGTTACTAAGGCTAAATTCCTTTCCGGGATAAATGGTAACCTAGTAACCTTTCTCACCATCCCTCAAACTCACACTTTTCACACCCACTTTCCTGTTTAGCTTTGTTTACTTGTCTGACCAAATCCCAGCAAGGGGCTGGTGGCCCATGTCAGCTCCTCTCATGTCCAGTCTTCCTCAGCATCAGAAGATGCTCTGAATCTGCTTCTTCCTTGTTCACAGCCAGGGTTTCTGCCTGAGTGGGTCAATGTCCTCCTTCCATTATTTGACAATGTCTGCTGCATTTTGTGTCATGTTTTTCCTAAACTCTGAGGTTTTCTTCCATCTAACCTTCTGTGGATTTGAGCATTGTGGTGCCAGGTCAGCATCCCTTTGGTTTTAACCCGCTCAGAGTTGTTTCGTATCCGCAAAATGTTCTTCTTTTCCAGAAATAAATTTGTCTGGTGCTGATGGCCCTACTATTTGAATATCAGGTAAAGAGAGTGTCCCCAGAAATATTCTGTGCTCTAGACATTGAAATATTCAACAGCTAGACAGAAATTCCTCCTTACCTAAAGTGTGCCAGCAGATAGATCTTGGAAGAGCAGGATGGTATTTCCCCACAAGTGAAGGGTTACTGTGTCTGATGGCCTAGTGATGTTGGGGTGGCTGATGTGGTGTGACTAGTCTTGTCAAGAAAAGTATCTTAACAGTGATTTGGCTGGAGTAGCACTTTGGACAGTCTCTGCATTAACTTCTCAATCTGATTTCTATCTGCTCTCCGTGGCACTCCTTGGAATAACACACAATTGCACCATGATCGATTTTCGAACTTTTCTATGTGTTCCTGTAGAATGACATGTTTTTCTTGTATAGTTCTTGCTCTAGAAATTCTGGCTTCTCTGCTGTTTCACCTCCTGCCTTTTCTAGCAAGACCACTCTCTCATCCAGTTTGTTCAGCTCCTTATTCATTTCTTGCAGCTCCAGTTTCAGTTCATCCCCTAAATTGGAGAAGTAATAACTTAATAACTTAAGCCCTGGAACAGATTTTTATATGAATTCTTGGTGATAGGTGTTTCATCTTTTATGTCCTTCATCTTTGGAGGCCTCTGCCTCTATGAGACTATTCCTATTTGCTTTCCTTCCAGGTATCCATTTTAAGGTGGAGCCTGCAGGCAGCACTCATGCACTGTTGTTATGGTGATGATTTCTTGTGTTTTTTTCAAAAAAGCTCTACTAAAAATTGACTTTTAGCCCACCCACTGCTTACCATTCATTGCCATCATAATCACTCTTCTTTGCTGCCTCCAAATTTGGCAGTGCTTGAGACATCACTTCCTGCTTCACTTCTTGCTCTTTGTGTGGTATTTGGACCTAAGTACAGATTGATTAAACGTTATTAGTGCCCCACTGCTGCTCATGCTGTAATTGAGGTACTATGGCATCTTTGTGAAGTGATTAGCTCTTGTTACAGTGCAGTTTTATACCTATGCTTGGGAAAATGTGGTGCCAGGCTGGTCAAAAACTCTACGCTTTTACGTCAACCTTCCCAATCAATAGAGTGTACCTGAACCGGTCCCAGCTGCTGGACCCCCTACTTACTGCAATGGCCACATCTCCCTTCCATAAGCCCTCCATCCACCCCCCTTACTAGTGCTTTTGGTTATTGAAGTCATTGGTGAGCAGAGGGTGCATTCTCAGATGTATCCTCTGTTCAAGGCTGCAAGTGCCTAGCATCCCCAGCACCCTTGCACCCTCGCACCCGCTGGGCCCAGGTGGGTATGGAATTATGTCTTGCGTTATTATGTTAAGACCTTCTGGGGTGCCAACTGTGCCCAGCCTATTACTGGGCCCTGGCATGGTTTAGGGGCTGTTGCTCTAATCTGAGATAAGATGCAGGAAGGTGCGAACTGGCTTTGCCTGCCTGGGCCATCTCGTTCCTTCTCCAGATTGTGATATATCTACGCTGGTGCCTGCTGCATGGACTGAGATTCATTTGGAGGCAAACAAAGGGTGATCTAATGACCAAGTATCCAAGGTAAATGCTAGGGCTTCCAGATACACTTTTGGCATGAAAATAAATAAACATCAGCTCCGTTACTCCTAGTAGCACAACACTTCCTCCATTCTGGCGAGTTTTGCTATAGTCTTAGACTGCATTATTTTTTTCCATCTGTTGTTGATAATAACTTCACAATAACTTATAGCACTTTCTACCACACTTTCATGGTCTCTACGTGATGTACATGGTAGGCAATTAGGAATGAGTAGATCTCAAATTATGAACCTCAGCCAAAACTACCCAGCACTGCAGAGCCTGCTAGACTGACTTGTAAAGAGGGAGCTCCTTGTCCAGAGGTTCGTTCTGCCTCCCACTGTGCCATGTCCCAAAAACGCAGGCACAACATTGTAGGAAATTTGCTTCTTTCTAGCATGGTTACCCCCACTTTTGGCCTATTTGTGAGTGTGTGTCAGTGTGTGTTAGATAAAAACCTATATGTCAGTGTGTTTTGCCTGTCTCACTGGGATACTGCTGGTCAAGAGCCCACTGCTCATAGTTTATGTCCTAATGTGTATGCCTGTGTAGTGCATAACTTTGTCACTGAGGCTCTGCTAACCAGAACCTCAGTGCTTATGCTCTCTCTGCTTTTAAATGTGTCACTGTAGGCCAGTGACTTCATTTACCAATTTCTATTGGCATACTAAATGCCCCTTATAAGTCCCTGGTCTATGGTACCTAGGTACCCAGGGCATTGGGGTTCCAGGAGATCTATATGGGCTGCAGCATTTCCTTTGCCACCCATAGGGAGCTCAGACAAACCCTTACACAAGACTGCCATTGCAGCCTGTGTGAAACAGTGGACACACTCTTTCACAGCCATTTTCACTGCGCTTAAGTAACTTATAAGTCACCTATATGTCTAACCTTCACTTGCTGAAGGTTAGGTGCAAATTTGCTAAGTGTGAGGGCACCCTTGCACTACTAAAGGTGTCCCCACATAGTTCAGGGCCTTTTCCCCAGACTTTGTGAGTGCGGGGACGCCATTACATGTGTGCACTGCATATAGGTCAATACCTATATGTAGCTTCACAATGGTGAATGGAATATGGCCATGTAACATGTCTAAGATCATGGAATTGTCCCCCCATTGCAAATCTGGTATTGGGGAGCCAATTCCATGCATCCTGGGGGCTCCACCATAGACCCCCAGTACTGCCAAAGCAGCTCTCTGAGGATTGCACTGCAGCTACAGCTGCTGCCACCTCACAGACAGGGTTCTGCCCTCCTGTGGTCTGGGCAGCCCAGTCCCAGGAAGGCAGAAAAAAGCATTTCCTCTGAGAGCAGGGTGTTAACCCTCTCCCTTTGGAAATAGGTGTTACAGGCTGGGGAGGGTAGCCTTCCCAGCATCTGGAAATGCTTTGAAGGGCACAGATGGTGACCTCCTTGCATAAACCAGTCTACACTGGTTCAGGGACCACTTCTCCCCTGCTCTGGCAGGAAACTGGACAAAGGAAAGGGGATTGACCACTCCCCTGTCCATCACCACCCCAGGGGTGGTGCCCAGAGCTCATCCAGTGTGTCCCAGACTTCAGCCATCTTGCTTTGCATGGTGTGGGTGCACTCTGGAGGGCTCCGAGTGGCCAGTGCCAGCAGGTGACATCAGAGACCCCTCCTGATAGGTCCATACCTGATGAGGTAGCCAATCCCCCTCTGATGGCTATTTAGGGTCTCTCCTGTAGGTTCTTTACAGATTCTGCTTGCAAGTTTCCTGCAGGATTCCTCTGCAACAACTTCAGACTCTTCTGACCTTAGATCAACCGCAGCCTGCTCCAAGAAAGGTTGTAACTGCAACAAAGTGTCTACAAGAGACACTTTTTGTTAGCAACCTCAGCTCCAAGTCAGAAAATGCAGCAGTTTCCACGGTGTGCATGCTCTGGGGACCCCTTGTCTTCACAACCTGCACCAGAAGGACCGAAGAAATGTCCTGTGGAGTGACGGAGTCACTCCCATGCTCCAAGCAGGCACCTTCCAAGGCGACGACCAGTACCCTGGGACTCCTTTCACAGCGACAAGCGTGCTCCTAAGGACACAGGGAGTGGACATCATCGACAGACTGTCCTGGGGTCCTGCTGACGCAATTTGGAGGAGGTAAAACCTTGCCTTCCCCAAGAACGACAGTACCCCTGTGTATTGTGTCTTCTTTGCCTCCTGAGGCCTCTGTCCACTCTTTGCAAAATTCCTTCATGTACAGCCTGGCCCAGGTCCCCATCACTCCACCCAGTAACGCTAAACTTGCTAAGTTGTTCTCCGGCGGCGTGGGGCCTTCTTTTGTTCTGCTGCATCAACCGTGTTTTGCACCTCCTTTGAACCCGGATACTACGGTTTCTTGGGGTGCTGGCTGGCATCCTGAGGGCTCTCTAAATTGCTGAGAGTCCTCTCTTCCTACTCACACAGAGTTGAAGCCCCCAGGTCACTCCTGGGTCCATCCAGTGCCATTTTGATGAAAAATGCACTTTTGCTGTACCCAAGTCTTGTTTGCACCTTCCAAGACGAAATCTCATCTGCAACAATCCTCATGGTGTGGGACATCTTTTGCATCATGCAGGAACCCGCTGGCATCTTCCTAGGGTGCATTTTTGCAGTCTTTGACTAACCGGAGACTTTTTTGCACCCTCTTCTGGGTTGACAGGGGCTCCTGTCCTTCCTGGAACTTCTTTCGACTTCTTGCAGGTCTTCAGGTCCAATAAACCAGAAGTTGTTCTTTGCAGACTTGGTTGGCTGCGCAAAACCCCCAAAACGAGGTGTAGTGTGTTCTACGGAAACTTGCAGTACTTTACTCCTGCTTTTCTGGGCTCTGGGGTGGGGTAATTTACTTACCTTTATTGTATTCTTACTCTCCCAGCGATTTTGCACACACTACACTTGTCTAGGGGGGGATGTGAATTTTTAGTATATAGTTTGTGTTGCCCCTAGACCTATTATTTCCCATTGCATTCTACAAGATCTTCTACTGTTTGCATTGTTCTATGACTATTTACTAGTCTAATTGTGGTGTCTAGTGTATATATTGTGTATTATACTTACCTCCAGAAGGAGTATTGTCTCTAAGATATTTTTGGTACTGTGTCACCCAAATAAATACCTTTATTTTAGGTAACAATGAGTATTGTCTTTAACTGTGTATAAGTACTGTGTAACTATAAGTGATATTGCATGAGCTTTGCCTGTCTCCTAGTTCAGCCTAAGCTACTCTACTATAGCTATCTCTATCAGCCTAAGTTGCTGGAACACTACTACATTCACTAACAAGGGCTAACTGGACCTGGTGTAAAGTGTAAGTACCCAAGGTATCCACTACAAACCAGGCCAGCCTCCCACAAACATAGAGCCTTTTTCCATGTATTCCAAGCCTTTGGAATCTATGGAAGGCAGCAATTCTCATTTATGCTTCCCAGCCCAAACGGACACTCATTTCTCTCTTCTGGACTTCTGCAAAACCTCTCCAAACACAGCGTCAACATGTCCCCTACTACGGAGTTAAAAAAAGGAGCATCCACGCCCTCAGCTCTTGGTCAAATTACTTCCAACCCTCACCTATGGGGCCGAAATAATGAGAGGAGTGGAGGTAGCTCTCCTGGGTAAGCTGGGTAAAGACGTATAAGCGTGTCTTTTGGCTACCAGGACATGCTTACCCAGCCCAGGTCAGACTGGAATTTATGTTGGTTAAGCAGTTGCTGGCTCGTCCCGCTGCATATATCAAATACTGTTACAAACTGAGTCGTGCCCAAAAGGGTCTCTAGATAATTTAGTTTGGCCGGAAATTAATTTAGAAAGAGGGAATAGCAATTAAAAAGTTTTCTGGAAAAGAGTATAATTCTTTTGAACTTAGGTGATGTATGGGATCAGTCTCTTCCCATCCTGGCTTTCAACAAAGCAATGAATAAATCAAGTAAATTATACAGCTGGTTAGAAGACAGAGACGTTCTGGCTAAAAGGTTGCATAGTTGGTTGATTCTCAATTCATATAAAACTCTCAAAGAATCACCACTTATGGCTGCTCCCTATACGCTAGACCTCATGCCAAAATGGAAGAAGGGGCTGCTAGCAGACACCTATGTCATCTGGCAGAAGAAAACTTGGTGCATGTGGTCTGCACTTGCCCAGCTTTGGCTGCTGAAAGAAGATGCTTATTGAAAAAAGAACTAAATGTTTTAGGCATCAGATCATGTAGACAAGCTTCAACTGAAGTATTTAATCCATGAATCATCATATTGAATATTAGGCTGGTTCAATTTATGGAATTTTTTCCTCCAAAATTGCATGTGCCAAAACAAGCTAGTGATAGGGATGGTGCCAGTGGAAACAAAATCCATCTAAAATTAATAAATATATTAAAGAGAGGAAGGCTCTTAGGTAACGTCGCTGTGCATCCAGCCAACATCTTAGAGCACCAATACTGCTCTGTTAATTTTATGTTGAAGGCATATTTTTATGGTTTTAAGTAACTAATAAAATAAACATTAATTCATTCATTGTTGGTCAATTTGGTAACTGAGCACACCTGGCACCTACAATACCACCAAACACAGCAAACCCTTCGCATTTCCTTTTTTTTTGTTGACATTTTTATTAGTGCAAACTCAAACAACCCAAGCATCCTTACTAGCTCCATTGTGGGTATCTCATATCCACCACCCCATGCATCTTTATCCCTCCTGCATACACCAAACCCCTTCTCCATTATTTTCATCTACTCCCTACGTTTATTTTTGTTCATTTTTATGTATTATTTTTTATTTCTATTTTTGGGTTTATTTTTGTTTATTTATTTTGTTCATTTTTGTTTTATTTTTCGGTTTATTTTTATATAGCATAAATGCGACCCTAGTGCTTTTACATAAGCAACAGTAATAATACACAAGGTCACATTCATGTTTTTTTTAAACGGAATACTGAAGTGTTTTGTTCAGAATCACAGGATGTTGAGCTGGTGCTGAGACTTCCATGGCTAAAAACAATGACAAAGCAAATATATCTTGCATCGACTACACCTACTGCTTTGCTAATGCTTGTATTCTTTAAGTTCCCAGCAGCATCTCTTCTGTGCTGCCGGACCTGATCAGGCCTTGTCACCTTGCTCCTGCATCCCTCCGCTGTCGGGTACTCTTGCTTTGGGGCCCTAGGCATCTTTACGGGCACACCACTGATCCTACTGCCTCCGCAGCTGTTGCCAAGCCTCTGACAAGTGGTGCTGCTGGCGCTCCCCACAGTTACACAACACCCGTTTCTCAGCCATCCACTAACCCACTCAGGCCTACACTACATCACAGTCATGAAGCGGATCTGTCTGTCTCACGTATGGTGGGTGATGCTGCAGCGGATAACTATTGTCAGGTACAGTTGTCAGTGGTAACGAGGCACCCTTTCATCGATGATGCCTGGGGTGGTCAGGGCCTGCACGAGACGAAAGTGACACATGCTCTCATATGCTTATAGCCTTCCTGAAGCACAGCCCTCTAATTGACTCAAAGTATCGTTCTGTACTGTGCCTCCTTCTCAAATGCAAGAATATACAAACACCACCCTCAAGGAAGCCCTAAGCCTACGCGAGTAAGGTTGACAGTCATCAGGTCATCACCCGCTTATGGAGGCAGAGGAAATAGATGCTCATTTTTTTCCCCAATCATGTGATCTGTAAAATAATGGATTGTGGTCGAATGTGGAGCACGTCATGCTCATTTGTTTTATCTGCAACCCCCACTCGGACTGATTATCATACACACACTCAGACTCTCACACACATACTCTTCCAAATACGGAGACAAAATCTTGCTCTTTCTCTCGCATAGAGACACTGTCTTTCTCAAACACTGTCGCACACGGAGCTTTCTCTCACATACAGACTCACACTCATTTGTATAGTTTGTACATCTAAAATGGATCCCGGTCGCCGATTACAAATAAAGCAGGGCGGGTAAGATGGGGGAAGATACATTCGTCATTTTTATGATTTCAAACCCCATCTGTATCAGTATCATCGCATCGGTTGTAAACTACCACTGAATATGCTTTTTTTAGTCAAATTCGTTTATTTGCATTGCAGTGCTTAATTTTTAAATTAATTATTGTCAAGACCTGACATTTTGCTCAGAAGCCCGCTGCTGACTATTGAATATCATTGAGGAACAACAAGGTTGTACAGTCTTGATTTCACCTCATGGCTATTTCATCCACCAGGAGACGCTCTCTACCCTTTGATCTCACTCCTGTAGATTTTTTTTTGTTTGTTATCCCGTCGTTCTCCCTTTGTCACTGCTTTTCTGTCTTCCGCCTTCTTTCCCCTTTTTATGTTGTTCATCGCTCTTGCTCCGAGATAAAGTCTGATGATAAAATATAAGTGCTGGCCCCCGAAAATGAGTGCAGGTGTGCCCCACATGCAACCACCTGCTCAAATTAAGCAATGACAGTGTGAAATCGGCTGGCCTGTCAGTAACTGGGGCAGAAAGGTCATTGTTATCCAGGCCTGCAGTTTTTGTGGACCTGTCGTTTGCGCTGCCACATTTATTTAAATATTTTGATCCAAGGATGTTTTTTAGATCTTATGTATGTTCTTTTTAATAAACACAGAAAGCTGTCTTCATCCCACGAAGGACCCAACTTTACAAAGTCGACAACTTCTGTCTATTTTTTACCAATCTATGATGGCAACTGTGTGTGCTCATTTGTGCACATGTATTGAAATGCATGCACAAATGTGCTTTGTGGCACCAATGCAAACAACAATTGGCTGAAAAATAGATCAGCATTAGCTGTTTAAAGCAAGACCTATTGGCTTTGCCAATGCTTGTTTGCGATGCAAGTGGCAGTGGTAGATCCTTTACAGCCTGATATTTCGCATTGTCTGTATTCCATGGAGCGCCATTTCACCATGCGCATTAGGCACTCAGCATGGGTTTTAATATCGAACACAGACAATGACAAATTGAGATATCTAATCCTGTCTATCTAATTGCTCCTCTATTTTAAATTCAATAAAACTAGAGGGCTGCCATCAAAACCTCTTATGACGCTGAGGGACGACGTTAAAAGAGCAATATGTCCGGTATGGAAACTGCTTCGCTGAAGAAAGAGGTTCTATGACTTAACATGGCCCAGAAGAAGTTTCAAATACCTGAATTAAATTATTTGGGTGTTATATTTTATATCACTACAAAATGGTAAATAATCACTACATGAAATTTATGGCAAGGATGGATATTCGCATCTGTTTACAGCAGACCACCGGTTTACAAATGTATTGAACTGATGCATTAGAGCGCCTCTCCCTGAAGTAAATACGATTTAGGAAGTTATGCATTTTCGCAGGGAAGAGAGCACCTTAGAATACATTCAATGAACAACACAGTAGATGTGATGTAATTATCCATTGCTGTTATCACTAATTGTTTTTATTTCTTTTCATGTAGCTCAGAAAATTATAACATTTACCCCTTCACAAGTGTCTTTACTGATTTGGCAGTGTGTTGATAAACTGTACATCCAGGTGATGGATAACGTTGCACTCTTGGTGCAACACTACGGTAAATTAAATCGGGTGCCTTAAGATAATATTTGTAAGAGAGGCGAGATAAAGGAGTCTAATAAAAAGATGTGACCCACAACGACATTTAAATGATCAGAGGGAATTAGAAATACTGTCAGTACCCTAATAATTTCGGATGTGGAGGGGGGGTGCACTGGTTTGCCCAGAATATCGGTTATGTGGCTAACAGGGAATCTAACAGCTCGTCGTAGGTGGCTTCACTGTAGTTTGTAAATATCCCCAAACATGTCTTCAAGAGAGTTGGGTGGTTGAGGAATTTGATATGGCTAGTTCTGTGGATTCATCGGTAAATATGCATTCAAAGCATGCCCTAGCGGGCTTACTTATTTCAAAAGTCAAATTAAAATGTAGGCATCTTTATCTTAATTGAAGAGATGTCATTGGCTATAAAAATCACTATAATTTCATCTATGACTGATGTAATTAGCATTTAATCCCCATGTTTCTCTTGGGTCTTGCTATCAGACTTTCTTTGACAGGGCAGACCTTGGCACTACAAGAGTTAGAGTATTGGGCGTTGAAGCGTATATCATCACTAGATGTGGACAGGTCAACAAATTGAAAGAGAGAGCGGAGACAGAGTCCACAAGGCTCTGGCTTTGCTCGAAGAGGGTACATGAGCTGAGCCATGAAAATGTTTGCCATGTAAATTGTGCAACAAACATCCTGCAAAATATATTTAAAAAAGTCCCTTAATTTTTTTAAAAAAGGTGTATTTCTTTAATATGTGGAAGTGTATCACTGTAGTAAATCAGAGTACATCACTGCACTGAGAAGAATTTAATTAAAAAGGTGATAGTTTCTAATCACAAACTTAATACATCAGTGTGTTCCGCCCCCTATCTGTGAGAGAAGAGGCAAGTCAGTTGTCAGATGCACTTGGTTTGTGAGCTAGATTCTTATTAGCCATGGAACAATATTATTGTCTATTAAATTAATCACACAGCACACATCCTGAACTCCTGTATCTCATTGTGCTCTCATTTGACGAAAAAGGCACAGTAACATTTCTGGACCGTGATCCTGAAGCCCCATTTAGAGTGTTTCTTTAAAATAATAACACATATTGAAACAGTGAATCTTTCAATGTGAATAAATGTGTTTCAAGGAGGCAGGGGAAAAAGGATGTGGGGTTTCCACGCCTACATCAGGGCAATTGTAATGCAGGTTTAAACTTCCTATGTATTTTCTTATTTCCTTACAATTCGTTTACAACTTGGAAAAATCATACCAAATGCATTACTTTAGAAAATATAAACGTTAAGAGCATTAGTTTCATTATTCGTGAGCAAGCACCGCAATAAATAACAGCAACACCATACAACAAAAATGACATTTTTCAGAATGCTTTTTTCCGTCAACAAACAAGTACACTTTTACTGCTTATTTAAATTCACAAAAAATTCTAGTGGCATCCCTGGAAAGCTGGACAAGTCACAGATTTCCAAACATAGTACTGGGAACGTCATGTTACTATTTCGGACATTGGTACTCTCACCACGAGGAATTGTACAAACACTACAAGTCGGCACCTATGTAAGACTGAATTTTTTCTTTTTTCCTCCATGGAAAATATTTTCCCTGTATAGAAGACTAAGTGGAGTTGTGTTTTGTTCAACATACTATCCTAAAAAGAGATCCCCACCCCTTGCGCAGCCATTACTCTTGCATATTTCTTCTGCAAACATGCAGTTACACAGGAGTAAATGTGATTATGCCTGCTTGTATTCTTTTGTGTATATCATGTAGACGTGAGGCATTCAGTTTTCTGACCTAAATCTAGCTTTATGGCTGAAAATGACTTTGTGAATTGAGATTAGAGTTTATAAATGAATACAAAAGCTTTGTGTTATGACATGTACATTGACTGGAGATATAAAGACAATGAATTGAACAGTCTAACACAGAGTATGGAATTTCATATGAGTTGTGTTCAAATTCGGGAGAGGGGCCGCATCATGTTACATGACGGCACTGATCAGGGGCCCAGTCTCTTGGCTGCTTATGCTGAATACACCCTCCAACACTATGGGGGTCATTACAACATTGGCGGTAAAAGCCGCTTACCGCCGTGCAGAAGACCGCCAATACACCGCCGCGGCCACGGAATTCCGCCACAGCTATTATGACACACATCTCGGAATCCGCCGAAATCCAGACATCCACACAAGTCCGCCACACCAAAGGTCAGTGTTAAACTGGCGAAAACAAAACGTCCACCTCCACGCCAACAGAAACACGCCCATGCTATTACGACCCACGAATCCACGCAGCGGTCTTTCAAGCGCGGTATTCCATTGTCGGTACACACCGCCGTGCTCAAAATACACACAGCTCCAAAACACCGCCACATTGGACAATTCCAAATACACACACCTGATACACATACAAACACCACTCCCACACACCCAACACAATATAAAACACACACCCACATCACCCACAAACACCTACGACCAAAAATTAGTCACGAAAGCCAGAGAGACAGCACAGAATAGACAATCCCACCACACAGAGGCACACAACACCATCACCCACACAACATCCACGCACAAAACACCACACACCACTACACATCACCACACACATCAACACTGACACCGCCCCAATCATCACCCACAACACCCCATGTCACGCCAAAGACACCCCCGCTTTTCCGAGGAGGAGCTCCGGGTCATGATGGAGGAAATCCTACGGGTAGAGCCACAGCTATTTGGCTCACAGGTGCAGCACACATCCATAGCCAGGAAGATGGAGCTATGGCACAGAATAGTGGACAGGGTCAACGCTGTGGGACAGCATCCAAGAAATCGGGAGGACATCAGGAAGAGGTGGAACGACCTGGGGGGACGGTGCGTTCAGCGGTCTCCAGGCACAACATCGCGGTTCAGCGGACTGGCGGCGGACCCCCACCTCCTCCCCCACAACTAACAACACTGGAGGAGCAAGTCTTGACCATCATGAATCCAGAGGGCCTCGGAGGAGTCGGTGGAGGAATGGACACTGGTAAGTCAAATCTTAACTATCAGATCCCCCACCCTACCTGCATGCTATCACACACCCCCATCCTCCCCCTCCCCCCCCTCCCCTATCACCCAAACTCCTCACTAATGTACTAAGAACACAAACCACACATCCCAACACCAAGCCCTGCTTGACACAACTAAGCATGGACACCCATCACTAAAGCATGCTCACTGCACATACCCATAACAACCCCTAACCATCATCACACAAGCCCCCACACAGGAATGCTTGCACTGGGGTACACGCACACCCACCCATTGCACACCATGACACTCACACATGCAATAATCATGCTCTTATGCCCCTGCAGGATCACGAAGGACCGTCACCACACCGGAGGGTCCAGACAACTCCACTCCACCCACAGAAGAGGCCCACAGTGACGATAGCAGCTCTGCCCTACTGGATCCTGATGACCAGCCCGGACCATCGTGGGCCTTGGGACAGTCGGTTCCCCTTGCACAGGCACAGCCCAACACTGACCTTCCACCCTCTGGTAACACCAGCACAGCACCCACCCAGCGGGCCCAAACCTCCGTACCCAGGACAGGTCAATCAGCTGTGTGTCCACCACTACAGGGAACCCAGGATGACCCACCACCCCAACAACAACAGGGACCTGGGGGGCAGTGGTAGTGGGCACACGGTCCAGGGGACGGAGGCACAGGAACACAGGGGAATTGGGAGGGCTGCTGTGTGACAGGGGGCGGACAGGCCAAGGGAACCCACTCTCCACGAGGCCCTCTCCTCCATCATGGGAGCATACCACCACTCCCAGGAGACGATGGCGACGGTCCTGGTCAAGTTTCAGGAGACCCTGCGCCTGCAGGAGGACCAGTATTTGGGGTTCAGGGAGGAGCTCAGGACCATCAGCTCCGCCTTGGGCACCATCGTAGGGGTGCTGAAGGACATACAGCAGACCTTGAGGGACACCGTGGCACTCCAAGGGGCCCCTGACACTAGCTTGGACAATAAACTGCCCACCACCTCCGCCGGCGCTAGTGGACAGGACGCCCCGCCACAGGACCACCACACCAGCACCCCACCCCCTGCAGACGGACAACCACCCCGCAAGCGGTCCCTGAGATCCAGGAACAGGACAGAGCAAGATGGCAAGACCCCCGCCTGGAAATGAGACCACCCTGATTGTCCTCCCACTGTCCCACTTTGTTACCCTGTCCATACTTAAACTGCCCCAGCTCCACTTCCTATGCCCATATGGGCAGTGCACCTGTGAGACTAATAGACTGGACTCTGCCATGGACATTCCTCCACCATCACCCCTCACCATTTTACAACCCCCCTCCATTTTTGAGCACTTAAATAAACACCCTTGAACCACAAAACAATGTTGAGTCAGTCTATGATTTGGTAAAATGTATTATCAATGACAGTGTCAAAATGCGTTTCTAGTTGTAAAGGCAACATACCTATGTCACACATCACAAGTCCTTGACGGATGCATGCATATGACACACGTTGGTAAGCACACCTGTGAAACCGTAATGGAAAGGAACAACTCAGTTACCAAATAATCCTATGAAATTACACACAGGATAGAGGAAGACGTGTGACAGTGAATGTAATGGTCAAAATGAAAATGTTCTCACCTGTGTGTCACTGGAAATATTGCTGTATGACTGACTCCCTGTTGCACTCCCCAGGATGGTCCAGTGGGCAAACCACCCACTGTAGAGACTTGAGAGACTGTGGCTTTGCACTCCCCAGGATGGTCCAGTGGGCAAACTACCCACCGTAGAGACTTGAGAGACTGTGGCTTTGCACTCCCCAGGATGTAACAGTGGGCAAACCACCCACTGTAGAGACTTGAGAGACTGTGGCTTTGCACTCCCCAGGATACATCAATGGGCATGGAGCCCCGTCGTGGATATGGCTTTGCACTCATCTGGCTGAGGTGCCCCCTCTTCCCTTCCCCCTGAGGTGCCTGTTGTATTTCTCTCTGATGCCCCGGCAGTGTTCTCTCCGTTTGTGGACAGGTATCTTGTGTGGGCCTCGCCCATGCATTTTTGGACTAGTGGTGCACGGACATTGATATGTGCATATCTGCACTACTTCTCGTAATGTATATACTTTTGAAAGATTTTATAATATATCTGTATATATTTGAGACATGTATATTGATACATTACAATGTTTGAACTGATTTTGTTTTGTTTTTGCATTCTTCCGGGAGGGTTGTGGGTTGTTACTGTGATGTTTCTAAATGCATTGGTGTGTGTGTTGTAATATGCGAGGGTGGGGGTGGGGGTGCTGCGTGTGTGTCCCCCTGACTTTAGCCTCCCCCCTCCCCTATGTCGTAGGTGCAGTACTCACCGTTGTCTTCGCCGGCATTGGTCTTCGTAGATGAGTAGGAATACAAGGGCCGGTAGGATTTGTAATTCCGGCTCCAAGGTGTCCTCCTTCCTCGTGGGATGTGGTCAGGTGAGCGTTTTCACATTGCAGAAACTGTTTCCGCCGTATTTTTATCCATGGTGAATCCGCCCCGGAAAAGGTGGCGGATTGGCGGGTTGTGATACTATGGGCGGTACATTGTCTTCCGCCTGTCTGTTGGCGGTGAGCGCCGCGCTGCTTGTCTGTACCGCCGTGGCGGGCGGTGTGTTAAAGTGGCTGTCTTTGTTGGCGGTTTCCGCCAGGGTCATGATTCCCTTTTTTTTGTCCGCCGACCTGTTTGCAGTATTACCGCACCTTTAACACCATCCGCCAGGGTTGTAATGACCCCCTATATTTTTTAACTTAAAGGTGTAAAATTAATTCTTTACCATAAAACATATTGAGATTGCAACAGCCTAGCAGGAATAGGGATATTATGCATAATGTAGTACTACTTGCTGAACCAGGTAGCCCTGTCTATTTGTAGGACTTGAAAGCACTAAAACCTCAAACCCCTGCAAGTGTACTGCCCAACAGCCACAACAGCCAAATATAACTAATTTAAATCTTCAAATTCCCCTTTGCTTTCAGATATCTGTTGCACAAACTGAATGTTTCCTTATATAGTGTAATGAATGACCAAATTCCAATTGATAGCACCTACCAGGACTTTTAGTGTAATGAAACAACCCACACAACCTGTAAATTTCATTGCTAGGTGCAGGGCAGGCGGTGGCCTGTGCTACAAAGTTTGTTGGTGCCCCCCAAAAACCAGCTCCGCTATGGATTACCTCACTACCACCCTTTAACAGTGCCCTGCAAGTCTCCATAACCACGCTCTCTCAAATGCATTTAATTTTTTTGGTAGCGCCATTCATTCCAAGGTAGGGTGTCAGAGCACTTTACATCGCACACATGTTACACAGAGACAGTCAATCATAAGTGTGTAAATCAGTGTATAAGCAATGTTACATAGGCAAGGAAGGCTGCAGTGGGGCTTTTAACATCATAATATACGTGCAAACACAGCGCCCCCTCCCAAAGTCAGCACCCAGTGCAGTGTCACCAGTCGCACCACCCTACAGCCAGCCCTAGCTAGGTGTATTCCTAGCTGATGACATCAAATAACTTAAAACCTGTGCTTCAGCCTTGCTATTTTGGCTGCACCCTATGATAAATTCCAAAGCCTGGATGTTGAGGTTGTGCCAGAGTAGGACAAATATCTTTATTTATGAATACAAACTTTACTTGATATCAAATTTAGTAATAAAATGATGTTGTCTTAGAATGTACCTAAAAATCTGGTGAGAAATACTTACACAGTGAAGATGATCCTAAATGCGGAAATAACATTGCATCATTCAAAAGACATTGTGGCCTATGCTGGATGCATAATTATGATTTTTAGACTTGGCAAATTCCTTCAAGCAAATGAAGTGATTTAGACCACTTATAAATCAGTGGGTTTTAACCTACATGGGCTGAAGTTCCTTTGCTGTTAGCTCAAATTTTATTGCCTGGAATAGGAAGAATAAGGAGAAATGTTTGAGAAAACTGTACTTTAATAAAGCTTGTGCATCAGAGTATCAGAGTAAAGGACATTTAACCTAGTCCCGCCCAACAAAATAAATCTTTGGTTATTTGGCTTATAAAAGTTTTCAAGTTCAGAGGCAAGGTTTGCTTAATTGTCTGAGATATCAAGATTTCCACTTTCCAAATGTCAAATTCTCACATTGGATTTATTTTCTCTTAGAATAGTTTAAAAAGATTCCATAAGATAAATGCACATATATCGATCTATGTCACACCATGGAGTAAAGACTATTAAGTCATGTGTATATGCCAATAGCTTCGCAGGACAGATTTATAGGATAACCCACAATAATTACTGAATTATTTATATGAATCAATTGATCCATAACCAATGTGAACAATATTGCAAGAGAGGAGGCACCTTCTTGGGACAACTCTCATAGATCGTCTGTGCTACTGAAGGAGTCACCAAAGAAAATAGTTACACCAAATATTTATAATATAATCTGCATTAACCAAATATGTCAATTTATAAATCCCAACTTTTGTGGATGTTTTCCATCCTTCAGGAACTCTTTAAATTTGACCTCTGCCCATGATGGTGAGGCTTCCACAGCTGAAATATATATAATTCAACAGCCATTTCACATGATCTGCTAAATCCTGCTAAGCGGGCCTTATAGGCAAGTTGATTTCCTATTGCAACTATTCTGAATGACCGCCTCAGTTTTCCCAGAGGACACATCAACCTTCAGTACCATCATTTTACATGTACACACTAACATGGTACTATAGCATTTGGAAGAAATTTGCAGTGACTTGTTAAATTGTGTTTTTCTTGCTTATGCTAACTAGGTGTCAGTTAGGCCACAACCCCATCTTGTTTAATACTTATGTCTCCACATGCATGTTCATTGTTCATTATTTTAGCAGCATGCAGTCAAGCTGAGTCATGTTTTTCCCCCCAAGGATGTTGTTCTTGCTGTTCTCAAAGAAAACTTTCCAACATCAACACATAATGCTGCATTTGTTCAAGGCCCTTCCTCTAGCTCACTGTTCTGTAGTCATTCACAATAGTTTGCTCTTGTTCTTGTAACAAGTTGGTTCTGCCATCTCTGGTTGACATTAACAGAGTCTGCAGAATCAATATATTTATTTAGTGGAATACTGCTTAGATGGTTAGGCAATATGAAGTTTAATAGAAGTGTGCTCTGATTTACTAAAAGTACAATTATTAAGTGATGAGTCTGAATACATTGATGCTTTCTTATGCAAGAAATTTATGTATAAAGCTTAAAATTTTGAATTTTGGTGGGAGCCAGAAGACTTTCTGATGCTACCAAGGGTACTGCCCAATTTCTTATTGATTTTGTTGTTCATTTGGGACTTGGAATATTTCTGACTTTGCCCCTTATCCTGTTTTGATGATGCTGCTAAGAGTATTAACGGCAATGACTTCACACATTTGAATTTATAATTTCTGGAGTACATATTTTGAATTGTTGTAATAAATCTGTTACATTTCCATTACTACTCTATAACTCGATTATTGAGTCTGCATTTACTTAATCTACTGCATTTTTGGTATGCTGCAACGTGCCTTATCCTTGGGACATATTGTCTCACGAAATTGAAGTTTAACACTGTCTCCAATTAATTCATCCGTGGGCATGCTGTTGAGAAAATGTGGTAATGTTTTGGGGTGTAAAAACATAATGGTTCAGAGTGCCCACAGCATCAAATAATGATCACATGTAGAGGTTTCTTTTTTAGTATGGGCTTGACTCACCTTTTGTCAAAGACTTGAAGAATGAACTGGATTTGATGGAGCAAATAATGTGCTGACAAGAAGGGTAAATATAGCATACTACAGATTTGGTTACGGAGGAATGTAGGAAGCCACCTTTTCTGCATGTTCACCCCAGATTTTTTACCTTTAGCTGGATCCTATATTTTTAATGACATTAAAACTATGTGATCTTTACCCCTGCTAATCAGTAGCAAAGTACGTGTGCTCCCTCTTTAAACATGGTAGAATTTGCATATTTCTAACTGATATATTTAATGTATCTAGAATTCCTTAGTATAAGGAAACCCAGGGGCTGAAAGTTGAATGCTACCTGTGGGCTGCAGCACCTATGTTGCCGTCCACTACAATGGCAGTGCAAACATGGCCTAAAGTCTACCTTGTGTAGTCTGACTGCAGCAGTGTAAAAACTGCAATTCGACCACCCAAATTAAACCCTTTTGATGGGTAAAAACGTTCCATTTATATATAAATAAGTCACCCATATGTAGGTCATGTAGCCCACAAGGAAGTGTGAATAGTATTTAAAAGTAGGACATGTAGAAATTTAAAGTTAGCAGGCCCTTACAGTCACTAGCCCCTCAAAGCTATTTTCACTGTAGTTTGGCTGGCTGACCCATAGAGAAACACTGGGAAGCAAAATTAAAGACTTGATACATGGAAGAGCTATTATAATATTTAAACCAGTATTTTAATAATTATTAACTATCCAATTTGCAGTCAGCTTAAAAAAAATATTAAAGGGAAAATAACTTTTAGAAAGTTAACTTTTCCCTGCCTAAATCTCATAGAAGTTTATTTGAATTCATTCTGCAGCTTCTCCTAGCCTTATCTTGTACTGAATAAGGTTTGGATGACAGGTGAAATTCCTCTCTAAAGCTATGCAATACATCACTCTGCCGAAGGGTGGGGTTGTAGGCATCAGTGTCAAATCCTGGCTGAGTACCAGATCATGCTTGATACGTCTGCTGGATTCACCTATAACAGTTGGGGCACACTTGAAAGGGGACCAAACTGGATACCAAGTAAATTCTTGTGGAACCACTGGTTGCTGAAGGCCTCTGCATTTGCCCTACTAAATATCTATCTCTGCATTTACATACAACCCAGATGGCACACTTGAAGGATGAGAACAGGATAGAACATGATGCCAAGACAATTCTTGCAGATTCACTGTCAGCTTACTGAAGGACCCTGCTTTTGTCCTATCAGACGTCTATCTCTGGGTTTATTGTGGGTACAGTAGCAGCCGCAAACTGAATTTTAGCATTTGATATGGAAGGACACTAGAATTACCATAATACACTCCACCTCGCACACCCCTAGCCCTCAGAGCCCAAGTTTAGTAGCAAAAACATTTGCCATCTTGAAAATGCCCAACGTGGATAGTGTTGGCCCTGGGAACTTTTACCTCATTGAGTAGGGTGTGCCCAGGAGACATTTCCACTTACTAGCTAGTGCCAGGCATGTGTCACATCCAAGCACCCACTTCAGAAACACTGCTGGACCTCAGGAAAAACAGATGGTGCATTCTTTAACCAGCACAACCCTGATTGTATATTCGACACACACTCCATCATGGTCAGATCCAAATTGCACCTAGGTCCCGGTCTACAGTGAATATTGGCAATCATTTGCGTTTTGTGTTTTTTGGTGCTATTTCCACTTAAAACTCCTCATAATTCATATAACCAGTTCTCCTTATTGGGTTTTGTTATTTTCGTGTCATTTTGCTAATTAAATTTTGCTAATTTTTTTAAATTTGGTTTAGGATGTGTATTGCTTTGTTTTTTGACTTTATGACGGTTGTGGCACTGCATAAATGCTTTACACCTTGCCGTAACTTAAGCCTATTTGCTCTGTACCGTAGACATTAGGGTGTTGAGCTCAGGTTAATTTAATGACTTTGATGGCTCACCCTGACTATGGTTGTGATTATTCTTTGAGGTGGACAGTTGCCCAATACAAGTGGTAATCCAATTTCTTGCAAGAAATATATGTGATCTTCACTGTGTGAAGACAAGAGTAAATTTCTTAGTGTTTTCATGAGAGATTCTTCTGATATAGAGTCAAATGTTTCCCACTTGCTATAAAATTTCCCTTTTACTACTTTGCTGGGAGTGATGTATTTTCCATCTGTATGTCAGTCCTCGCATTGTGAAAAGGTTGGACAGAGGGGTGTGATGCTTTGATTATTTTCTTGATTGTGTAGAACCGTTTTGTCATTCTATTGTTTGTTTCCCTGCGTACAGTGTTTAATAATGTACTTTTTGTAAACTTTCCTCGCTATTTTCAGTGTGTTTAGATTTGAGCTGTATTAGTCTCTATCGATTTGCCTTCTCAATTAATTCTTTGGAAAAACCAAGATACAGATGTCTTTGTTTTTCCATTTTCAACAGTTAAGAGGCAAGACCATCTAGTGGCATTTGAATTAATTGTTAGATGATTAAATCATTGTTAGAGACATTGGCTGGGAAGAAGGATAGAGGAAGGTGGAGAGCTGGCGTTGTTTTCTTCACCTTGGGCTGTCACATCAATATCAAGGGTAAAAGGCATGCATATTGCAGCCAAGCACTTGATTGAATACTGTCTCTTCCAAGATGCTTTTCAGATTGCCTGTGCTACAAAAATGCTCAATCTGAATATTGTTTTCCAGAGACAAATTCATTTTTGAATAATATTGATTGAGAGCCAGGTAGGCTAATTGCCACTATTTCTCCCTCATATCTCCAATGAGATGCAGAAGGCAGTATCTGGACCTTTGTAGACAGCAGCCCATATATAGTACACAGTTAAAGTCCAGTTGTGACATCCTCCTCGTAGGCTCCTTATCTTTATTTTTCAGCATTTGAGTTTGCTGTTTAGCCCTAGAGCAACTACTTCACCCTTTAACAACAATCACTTCCTCAGCAAGATTCCTATGTTCTGTGTGTTCAGAATTGATTCGACAAATACTTCAGGACAGCTATTTTTGCCACTTCTGCCTTCAGCTCAGCTACGGGTATTTCTGAGGTATTTCTGCTCCCTCCAGCTCATGCACCAGCATGTCTCTTGACATTAAAGTTTCTTCTGCAGCCAAGTCAACAAAAGTAGGTGATGACTCAATGTTGTTTTTCGTCTCTATTTCCTGCAAATGGTTACTACAGAATCATTCCCTAACGCCCACCACAGTTACGATTCTAGTGTATCATTTGGAGACACCGTTTCTCCTACTCATAATATGTATCAGTGACAGTCCCCTTCAAGACCTGCAGCAAGGCCTGCTGTAACTTCTCTAGATCTGTCATTCTCCTTGTAATTGTAGCACCAAGCAAGGTAAGAGAGGCTTGTGCAGGTTCAAAGCTGTGGTCTCAGAGCTTTTTTTGCAAGTTTATCGGTCTGTCAGGAGACTGACAATGTGATTTGACAGTTGAGGCAGTGGTTAATTTAAGCTGGTGGTTGCAGGTGGGGCCCACAGGCACCAGGAGACTGCCCTACTGTTGTCCCTTCTGATTTTGACACAAAGCAAGAGAGAAATAAACACAATGTAAGAAAAGAGAGACATAAAAACATAGACAAATAAAGAAAGCAGAGCTGAAAAAGAACCTGAAAGAGTGAGATAAAGGGTTAATCAGTTTCTAATTGGGTCAAAAGAGGCATAAGGGTGTTAACGCGTCCTTTTATGATAATTTATTACACATCAGGACTCATTTTAGGCCAATGAATCTTTTGACCCAGTTGAGAGACACCTTAGGACGAGATAGCTAATCAATATGTCAACCAGTACGTCAATAATGTCATCAATATTTATCACGACAATACATTTCACTTTAGTCAAAGTCATGAATCAATTCAAAGATGCTACCATGACCTTTCAGCCATGAATAACCACACCTTGTTTGGTAGAATGTTATGAATTAATGTGTTAATCTCAACACCAAGAAACATAATAGCATAGTCACGATATGGCAACTTTGATAAGATTTCATGAAAGCGAGAATCACAAACATCAGAACATAACACGGCGTGAACATAGATCAATTAAGCTGAGTGTCAATATCGCGTCAGTTCAACAAAGCATAGTCTCAGTCGTTTGTCTATTTGCGTCAGTTTTGGTGAACACCTGCCCTAACCACTGATTGGCATTAGCATGTTGGGCTTTATGCAAAACAAATTTAGAACACCAATTTGGAAAACATCTAACTAAGGTTTCTGTCAAAGCAAGCAGTTGGTACCTAGAAAGGAAAAGCAAACAGACAAATCACAAATGCATTGTCATAATTACCCTCCAAAGGATTAGGTCAGCACGCAGGTTCAGTCTTCGTCTTCAGGACATCCGTCAATTCAACATCAGTCAGAACTCAGCTCTGGGACAAAAGGGCACTTCCCTCATAAAGAGGAAAAGTGTAAATGGACAAACTAAGGGCAAGGATGGTTTTAATAAAATCTCAAGTCACCAAACAGAGTGACAGAGTTTCTGGATAAAATCAATAGCATTCCCTACCTAATTCTCCCTGACTCCTCGTGACATGGGTTTTTATCCCTTTTTCGTAATACATTCCCCCAAAATTCTATTGGACATTTGCTATACCCCACTATCTTTAACCTATCAAATTAAACATTAGGTAATCCTAATCTTCACCCCATATTGGTTTACAAGTCTTTGATTGGTCTTCATAATTGATGTCTTCACAGGTGGCACATCCGGTGTGACTTCATCCCTTGGTAATTCTTTGCACATCTTTTGGTCAGCAGTTCCATTGTCTTCACCGGTTTGAATTACCTTGTACATTACATTAATCTACACTGTTTCAATTTATTGTAACATTTATTCCATGGGCATAGAAAATATGATTGAGAAGGGATCTAACATGGTTATATTCATCTTCCAAGTTTGTAGAAAAAGAACAAACAGGGTCATGGCCTCTTGTGAGTCAGCACACTGAAAAATAGAAAAATGCATTTAATATGAGAGCCAAGCAGCTAAGCTGCAGCTCATGTTAACTTAAGGCCTATGAGGTTTTCAATACAGATTTAATAACGCAAATGTTAGTATAAGCTCATTTGAACGTAACATAAACATTTTGATCATCATTATGAGTTTGCGTATACATTGATGGCCACTCTTCGTGGTCACAATTCAAGCGCACATCTAAGCAAAATTGCTATTATTATAGTTTCTATGCGGCATCATCACACCTTAATTCATAATCATTTCATGTTAATATAGATTATGTAAGATACGCTCTCTCAGTCCCTCCTCTGATGACGTTCGTCATCACACAAACCTTTCCGTTTGACCTTTCACTTAGTTTAATGCGCATTTCAACATCTTGTCCTTTGTGTGAACTCTCCCAAATTTCATTAAATATTTTCTCCCTTTCACTTTCATCATTCTTCTTATTTCTCTTTGTCCAATTTCTTTTCATTTTGTCATTAATTTTGCATGCTCCCCATAAACCTAATAAACAGGCCAGAACAATTAATAGACCCCCTAATATTTTTGCAAGAACCCCATTCCAAATGTTGCCAAACCAGCTCCCTACTCTGGCAATTCCTTTTCCCACTTTCTCCCACACTCCAGGTTCCTTCAAATCCTTCAAATCTGCACTATCTTCAGTTAGGTTAGTAAGCATACCTCTAATCTTTTTACTATTGTCAGGTATATATGAGCAACAATGACGCTCGTTGAGCATCTTGCAGACCCCACCGCTCTTTGCTAAAAGAATGTCTAAAGCAAGCAGATTTTGAAGAGTCATATCTCTTTCCGCAGCAAGTTCAATATCCATCAGGAGTATAGCCCCTGTAAAATTTGTCAGCATGTTATCCACAATAGTAGACAACTTTTGAATCTTTATGGAGTTTAAGATAACCCCTACTGAAGGAATTATGGCTTCAAATATGTCTCCAACGTCAGCAGCCGCTGTCTCTCGTTTTTGTCTAGCATGTTGTAATTCAGACGTTTTAGGTATTTGCTTTAAGTCATCAATCTGGTAAATCTTTGGGGAAACTATTCCCAAATAACATGTCCCATACCATCCCTTAGGGAGACGGTAGTAAGCATTAAGTCCACAGATATAATAGATCCGAGGGATCGCTGGATCCTGTACATTTAACATGAAAGTCCATTTACTCTGAAACAAAAACACATGTCTGCACTCACTCGTTCCCACAAATAAAGTGTCATGCTCGGATTCTGGCCTATATATACAAAGCCTCCCTACATGTAGAGCATCTATAGCTAGTTTGCCTTGCGTCTTTATTGCAGTGTAAGCATAATCATATGCATATGTGCGTTTTTCTAGGCCCTTTTCTAATCTTTCCTTCAATGCTTTGCATCTATCATCAGTGTGATCTAAGAAGCTTTTCTCTACAGGTGTCAATAAGCAAGTCAGATTGTTGTGGTGTGCATAAGCTGTCCCAAATGTAAGCGTCGGTTCAAAGAAACCTTTAACAAATTTTATACTATGCTCCTTAGCTAGCTTGTTCAGAAACTCAATCACAGGCACAAAAGAAAACACAACATCCAGATTTGAATAAAAGTATTGCACATGCTCTTGATCATAAAATCTTGTTATTAGCAAGCTACAACTTATCCCGTAGGTTAGTGGAAGGCTATGATAGGTGACCCCTTCTTGCACTGACGAAGGAATCTTTGTACGCACATAACAATTTTTCGCATCCATGGTCTCAACATACTCATTCAGTAAGCGATAGAAGACATTAGTAGAAAGTTCCCCTTTTGAATTAGTTCCCTCATGCAAGTGCTTTGCATCATGCTCAAACTTTTCCCATGGTGTTAATGTTGAAGTCTCAGGTTTTGAAGCAGTGTTAGTCACTTTCTTATCCAACCACGGTATTCCCACAATCACTCCCACAATTATTATTGCACACACAATACCTAATATAAGACTCAACCAACCACAGACCTTACCCTTCTTGTTACTACCTCTATTATAAGCCATGTCTGTAAAGAATCAGATAGCAGAATAATAATCAACTTGAGGACGATTTAAAACTCTTTTTTCTTTTTCTCTTCTTTTTTTTTTTTCTTTGATGCAAAAGTCTCTTTCTCTCTGCGTATATTTACAGCGTTTCACTCACTCCAGGACCTCTTTGTCAAATCAGGTTAGCAGCTTGTCATAATCAGATTTCTCTAAGTCAAATCAGGTTATCAGTGTCTCATCCAGTAACTTATAAGTCTCTTATCTTTAGTTTTTCAGTTTTCGATTTTAATAAAGTCTTTTCTTTGAGTTACTTCAGGTACCGTAGTATTGGCCTGGTACTTCTCGATCAAAACAGAATGCAAAAAATTCTTGTTGCCATTCAGATGTTGTTGCATACGCTCATTCAGGACCTGCGTACCTTCTATTTGCGGTTCTCTTTCTTTTCAGTCTGCGTTCACTTTGCAATTCTCCTTCACTCAGATCTTCTACTCGAGGTGTATCAGTCTCTTCTGTTATTGTTTCACCTGGTACGCTTCTTGCTTTTGCAGCCTGTTTCTCTGGCCAGTTATCTCCAATATGCGTCTTCCTCCGATTTGTCTTTTCAGGACGCTGAACAGCACCCTCCTCTTGTAATATGGTGTTTTCTCTTGATGGACCTGCAACTGGCTCAGGGGATGCCGTAGTACTTTGGTCTCTTTCTATTATTTCCCCTTCTTCTTCTTCTGGATCTGTAACGTGTTCAAGTTCTAACCCGTATCAGTCTACTTCTGGGAGAACCTCTCCTTGATTTAGTTCTCCTGCTGCCTCTACTGAGATAGGCACACTGTCACCTCTCTCGAACTCGTTCACTGTTTGAGGGACTAGGCTGTTCTCAGTGGGCTCTCCTGCAGTCTCAGTTCCCTCTCGGCTGTTTTCTGGCCCTGAGACTTCCCTCTCTGGAACAGTTGTGCTGGAAACTTCAAGTTCCTCATCAGTTGGACACGTTATCTTTTTTGTGTGACTGGCATGTATCCAATTTGGAATGCCTACACATTTCACAGCAGTGGTTGTTGTCAAGATTACTTGATATGGCCCCTTCGAGCGTGGCTCCAAACACGACTTTCTCACATGCTTCTTGACAACCACCCAGTCACCGGCTTGTAGGGTGTGACCTGGATCACCGATCGGTGGCAATGTGTTAGCTTCTATCTGGTGAGAGAAAGAGCGAATCACATCAGCCAAACCTTTGCAGTAGTCCAACACCATATCATCTGTGATATTCACTAGAGCATTTGAAGGTACTGCGGGTAACCTCATAGCTCTGCCCATGGGATCTCATGGGGTGATAGTCCTGTCTTCTTATCAGGGGTGTTCCTCATTGACATCAGCACTAAAGGTAATGCATCTGGCCATTTCATATTGGTAGCTGCGCACATCTTTGCCATTCTTGATTTCAAGGTACCATTCATTTGCTCTACTAATCCTGATGCTTCAAGGCGGTAGCTACAGTGCAGCTTCTGTTCATTGTCTAATGCAGCACACAAGAGTTTAATCACCTCGTTGTCAAAGTGTCTGCCCCTATCTGATTCTATAGAGACCGGAAACCCGAACCTGGGTATTAGTTCCCTAAGCAGCAGCTTTGCAACTGTAAGACTGTCATTTCTACATGTGGGGTAAGCTTCAATCCAATGGCTGAAAACACACACAATCACCAACATGTATTTTAATCCTCCACAAACAGGCATCTCAATGAAATCCATTTGCATCTTGCTAAATGGACCGCCAGCTCTCCCAATGTGGCTTAGAGTTATCACAGTCCCTTTTCCGGCATTCATCTGTTGACAGATGATGCACCTGTGACAGGTAACCTCTGCGGCATGTCTGAACTTTGGATTAAACCAATCGATTTTGAATTACCTGATCATTGCATCTCTCCCGGGGTGAGCCTGTCCATAATAGAGCCTAGCAAATTGTGACAGAAGGCTATTTGGCAAAACTAATTTTCCCTCCTCTGAGACCCACAAGTCGCCAGCCCTCTGTACACATTGCATTCTTTCCCAGGAGCGTTTTTCCTCTTTGCTAGCACGACTCTGTAGTGTCTTCAGCTCATCTAGTGTATCAACCACCCTTAATGCAAGGTTCAAGCATGTGTCATTTTCAGTTTGCGGAACAATTCCCACTGATCCTTGAATGACATACAGTTCAATGCGCAAAACCTCGCAACTTGATCTGCATAACTGTTTCCCATGGAGACAAAGTCTTGTGACTTAATGTGAGCATTGCATTTCACCACAGCAATTTCAAGAGGTAACTGAATCGCATGTAACAAATCCTTGATTTGTTCACCATTTTTCACAGGAGAAACCAGAAGAGGTCATGAAACCTCTCTGCGACCACAATTGGCCAAAATCATGTACAATTCCAAATCCGTACCAGCTGTCAGTACAGCTGCGTGGCATACCTTAGTAAGGGCAATTAGCTCTGCCACTTGTGCGGAATACACTCTCTCGAGCCAGGAAGCTTCAATGATACCAGCTATGGTACATACAGCGTAACCGGCTCTCAGCATTCCGACTGAGTCTCTCAAACAAGATCCATCAACAAACATAATGCAGTCATTTTCTTTTAACTGTGCATCTTGAATATCAGGTCGTGGCTTGGTACATAGTTCTGTTACCTCAAGACAATCGTGCTCAACTTCCTCTTCATTATTAACTTCAGTATTCTCAGCAGGAAGTAGAGTTGCCGGGTTCAACACAGTACATCGTTTCAGTGAAACATTAGGTGACCCCAGTATAATTGTCTCATATTTGGTAAGACGATCATTTGTCATGTGCTGAGTTTTGGTTCGAGTCAACAAAATTTCAACTGAATGTGGAACCATTACTGTTAGGGGATATCCCATTACTATGCCTTCACACTGCGTGAGGCTCTGACCAACTGCTGCAACTGCGTGCAAACAACCTGGTAAGGCTGCTGCAACGGGGTCCAAGGTAGCTGAAAAATATGCTACAGGGCGATTTGCACCTCCATGGACCTGTGTTAAGACAGACAAAGAACAAGCATCACGTTCATGACAAAACAGTAGAAAAGGCTTCGTGTAATCAGGCATACGCAAAGCTGGTGCCCTGCACATGCACTCTCTCAATTCCATGAATGACTCAAGCTCTTACTTGGACCAAGCTATGGTATACGGCTCATCCTTGATCTCTTTGCCTGTCAGCTTTATCAATGGTTTTGAGATGATCGAGAAGTTGGGTATCCACTGGTGGCAGTAGCGCACCATTCCCAAAAACATCCTGACATCTCTCTTTGTTGTTGGGGGCTTCATTTGCAAAATGGCTGTTATTCTTTCTTTCGATATTCTCCTGGACCCTCTTTCAATTAAGTGACCTAAGCACTTCACTTCTTTCTGACAGTACTGCAGCTTCTTGGGTGACACTTTGGGGGTCATTCTGACCCTGGTGGTAATTACCGCCATGGCGGAGGTTGGCGGTAGCACCGCCAACAGGCTGGCGGTGCACCGCTGGGCATTCTGACCGCGGCGGTTCAGCCGCGGCCAGAAACGGAAAGTCGGCGGTGTCCCGCCGACTTTCCGCTGCCCTTGAGAATCCTCCATGGCGGCGGAGCGCGCTCCGCCGCCATGGGGATTCTGACACCCCCTACCGCCATCCAGTTCCTGGCGGTTCTCCCGCCGGGAACAGGATGGCGGTAGGGGGTGCCGCGGGGCCCCTGGGGGCCCCTGCAGTGCCCATGCCAATGGCATGGGCACTGCAGGGGCCCCCGTAAGAGGGCCCCAAAAAGAATTTCAGTGTCTGCCTAGCAGACACTGAAATTCGCGACGGGTGCAACTGCACCCGTCGCACCTTCCCACACCGCCGGCTCAATTCTGAGCCGGCGTCCTCGTGGGAAGGGTGTTTCCCGCTGGGCTGGCGGGCAGACGTTCGGCGGTCGCCCGCCAGCCCAGTGGGAAAGCCAGAATGACCGCCGCGGTCTTTCGGCGGGAACCGCGTGGCGGGCGGCGACCGCCGTCCGCCGCGGTCAGAATGACCCCCTTTATGTCCATTCTTTCCCAAATGTTCAGTGAAGCAATTGTGTCATACCTACAGTCATCCCTTGTCCTGGATGCAATCAGCAAATCATCAATGTACTGCACTAGAGTCTAGTTAAAAGGCAATACTAAGGATTCTAAGTCCTTTTTCAATATCTGATTGAAGATGGACGGTGACTCAGAAAACCCTTGAGGAATTCTGCACCAACTGTACACCTTATCCAGGAATTTGAAACAGAATAAAAACTGACTGTCCTCGTGAAGAGGTAAAAAAAGAAGGCTTGTGACAAGTCTACAACGGTGAACCACTCAGCATCACATGGGACCTGAAACATGATCACTGCTGGATTGGGTACTATGGGGCAACATTTTACCACAATCTCGTTTATTTTTCTTAAATCCTGCACATCGAACCTTCCCACAGGGCTTTTTCAGACCCATTATCAGTGAATTACATGGACTGCTCAACACTTCCTTCAGGACTCCGTTTCACAAAGTCTGCAATTATTTGCGAAACTTGAATAAGAACATCCTGTGCCATATGATATTGTGGCACCTGGGGGAACACTGCATTTGGTTTCACTTGTACTTTAACTGGTTCTACTCCTTTTATCAAGCCCACTTCTTTTCTTGTCAAATCCCACACTTTCTCTGTCACTGTCCCTTGCAATTCAGCAGGTAAGTCGATTACTGTAAGCATCGGGAATAATGTAATCAAAGGGTAATCTTCATTTGCAGTTCCTGTCTCTAACTCTGAGAACTGACCATCATCCCCTTCATTATCACTGTTTGTCTGCACTTCGATACCATCATTTGAACAGGTAATCGAACATTTTGTCTTGCACAGTAAGTCTCTTCCCAGTAAGGATACCGGACTCGAATTGCAGACTACAAACGTATGCAGTCCCTGGAAGTTGCCGATCTCAACTTGCACTGGATCTGTAATCGGATTTGTCAAGTACTGGTTTGCTACTCCGACCACCCTTATGGTACGCCCCGAAAGTGGTAATTTCGGAACCTCTGCACTTCTAACTGTAGAGCGTGTAGCTCCGGTATCAACCAAGAATGAAACTTTGTGACCCATTACCTTTCCCTCTACATAGGGTCCCCTCTGATCTACCTCTAGGGACGCTGCAAGCCTGCACTCTTCACTGTCTGAACTGTCATTCGACCACTCCTCATTTATTCCAGCTTCACCTCGCAATGGGAACTGTTGTACTGTATTATTTTGACTCATCACCTGACCTGTGACCTGCTGAGGCAGCATCACCTGTTGCTGTCCCCTCTGAGCCATTGGTAGTTGCATTTGCTGTCTAGGTACCATGGGAACCTGCTGTTGTACGTGCTGCATTTGCGCTGGCTGAACACGTGGCATTTGCATTTGCTGCATGGGCTGTAGCCCTTGCATCTGAACCATGTTATTTTGGAAGTTCGGGTTTTGATTTCTCAATTTTGGACCTCCCATATTTTGCAATGTACAGACATTAGTGCTTTATTGAACAACACCATCCTGCACCACTTTTGGGCATTCCCACTTCCAATGCCCCACGCCCCGCACGCGTGACATGGGGACATCCTTTTCAACCCTTGTGCGTCATTTTTAATCACAACAGTATTTAAGTCTGGACCGCGATTCACAAAACCTCGACCTCCACCTCTCGGTTTTGCCTGAAACACACCATTCACTTGCGGTTGCTGTTGTATCATCTGTTGAACTCCATTTCCCTGTATACCAGCCTGTGCTGCCCTTATCTGCATCACCATCACTTTCTCCTTTAACTTTTTCTGCTTCAGCTCAATTTCATCAATACAGAATTTAGCATACTGCAACACCTCATCAATCGGCTTCGCTTGCCAACAAATCAAATGATTCTTAATCATCTGGCTAACCTCTGGTCTCAGCCCTTCAACAAATCTGAACACGAGATGGTTCATGTCTTTCGGCTCAATGGTCTCAGTACCATTGTAATGTTTAAATGCCTTCAACAATCTCTCATAATAAGCATGAATTGATTCTTTAACCTCTTGCGAGGTCCGGTCGATTTTCTGCCAATCAGTCACCTTCGGCGACACTTTCTGCTTCAAAAACTCAATCACTTTATGATAGTACTTCATCACCTCCTCAGAGGGAGCTCCGGTCACCTTATCCCTTGCCGGCTCCTTCGTCGGCCAGTCTACCCCTCTCTTGCACTCGAGCCACAAATCAGGTGGAACAATGATCTCAAACAAGGTATTCAAGTCTTCCCAGAGACACTTTGCAAGCTTCACAAACCTATCTGTTTGTTGATACCACTCGATCGGTTTCTCCCTCAATCTGGTATAATCATTTGTAAAAGATAGGATGTCTCCTCTGGTCCGTGGCACATGAATTTAAACTCCACCAGCTGTTTCTCTCATGGGTAGTATTTTTACCAATTCCGTATCGGGTGAAGCTTTAGCCTGACTCGACCCCGGACTGTCACTTTTCTCCTTATCTCTTTTTTTTGACCATCTGCCTTCCCACTTTTCTAACGCTCCCCAGATCTGCGCACTTTGCAGTATTTCTTTTAAATGCGCTTTCATTCCGGCAGACCTCATATGCTCAAAGTCTTTTGAATCAAAGTCTAACCTGTAACTTCTTTTCAAATGTTTAGTGTTCTCAATATCAATGTTGTACTTGTCTGCCAGGTTTGCTAATCTCTGATGTACCTTACCTACCTCTTTAGTAATCTTAGGGCACAAGTATCTCAATTCTGCTTCTGTATATGACTCTAATCTGTTTACCCCCATTGTTCCGTCCACTAGTTCGGCAGCTTCCACACCTAGTCTTACAAAATACTCATCTCTCCCTATGCTTTCCGGATCTACTGCAGTCACTGTAGTCTTCTGTGAAGCATAGGTCCTCTCTAACCACTCATTCAACTGTTGTACTGTAAAACCTTGCAGTGAAATGTTCCCTGCATGCATCATTGGTGATTGTGAAGCATTCGTAGTTATTGTCTGCGGGGTTAGCACTCTTAGCCCTGCCTGTCTCGTTGCCTCCAACAGTGTTTCAGCTGGGCTAAGGTTTAACAAGGATCTCGGGTTTTCAATCACTTGTTCTCCTGGGGCCATTAACTGGGGAGTTCCTATGGACCCTCCTATTATTGCATCTTGGGTCATTACTCGCTGATCACATACGCCAGATTTACCTTGTGCATACAATGGCACCGGTGGACCAACAGTAATTGGTAACGATATTGCAGCTGGTGTCTGACCTGGGCCCAAACCTCGTGGAGTAGCGACCCCAAAGGTCTGATCCAGCGAAGCTGGGGCAGGTATTAACGGAGGTCCAGCTGCTGGGTTATATCCCTGTATCAGTTGTGGCTGCGGCAGCAATTGTGGAGATGGCTCAATCTGCACTAACCTCGATTTTGTATACATCGGGTTTGGCGGCACTATTAGGTTTGTAGTAGTCTCTAGCACTGGGACGTCTGGATAGATTCTCTGTATCTGCGGTGGAGGTTGCAACTGTATCTGCATGTCTGGCGCAGTGGGTACACTGACACCATTCTGTATCAAACCCGTATCACTAGTCTGTACCGTATCAGTAACTCCCTTCTCCTGCGTCTGATTCCCAGGACCCGTACTAGTGCTCGGGACATTATCGCTTGCTGCATAAGGTGGCGGGCGATCATGTAATATTCGATCCATAAACTCTTCATCGTCTGAATCATCTTCTTCTTCCCAAGGTCTCTTAGTTTCTTTAGGTTTACTAGAGTCTTTGTCTGTTTTACAGGTGGCTTTTTTTACCTGCGTCTCTTCTTCCTGTGTTATTGCTGGGAACAATTTCAGTCCATCAACTATTCCCCGTCTCCATATTTTGCTTTCATTATCCCACCTAGCTTCCGCATAAGTCTTTTCTGCCCTTTTTGTTCTTCTTTGGAATTTTTCTTGTCTATGTTTAAGGGCCATTAAATCCCAAATCGCTAAAGCCTCGTACTGCGCTGGCCTCGGAGGTGGTTTCTGTATGCTTAACATCCATCTTAAATTCTCTAGCACCCTCGTATTGAACGTCCCATGTTCTGGGAACGCTAAACATCCCTCTTTCTCTGTTAATTTGCACCACTGTTTCATCCATAAACAAGGCGCAACACCTTTCTCCTCCATATCTATGTAAGCTGGAGTACCCTCAGGCAGGGTAGGCTTCCCTTCACTCACCATAATGTATGCATCTCCTTTCAGAGCACTCTTAAAAGCTTAGACAAAATTCATCTCTGCGTCTTTTCTTCTTGTTTGTATTTAATCAGAAAGTGACTTTAATTCCCAGGACACTCTTCACCCACCTTTCTCAACCTATTGCCCCTCACGGACGGCAGCCAATCCTTGCGCGACCCCTCTCGACAACTGACCTATCTCAGCGCGGCACCACTGACGTCATACTCACACACTGCAGCTGACAAAGTCTTGCGGCTTGTCCGCCCCTCACTGGATTCACACCAAACTAATGCACAATTTTACTTTCGAGCACCTTAACAACAACACAAATCTGCCATTTTACTACAGGAAGGGTAACACATCCGCTTAAGAACTTTACAGAGATTTCACTTGAAGCCACGGCCGCTACTCCCTCCTTCTCAATTCCCGCATTCGCAAGCAGAATTCGACCCGCAAATCCTACTCTCGACTTGTCAATGGTTCGTCCTAGTGCACTTTAGAACTTGCCAAATCTCCATCGGAGGTTTCATACATACAATTTGACTCAAACTCGACTTGTCAACCACGCCCGATTGACCTATTAAACCGCACAGATTACAACATAAACCCAAGTGTCTCCTACACTTGTCAATATACTCCGGAGTCTTAGACCACGACGGGTCCGTACATGAACAACCAACCACGTGGATAATTTTGAGCACAAAGCGCCACACTCATATGAAGTACGCCGACTTCCCTGCTCTCATACTGCGGAGTACGCCCACTCCTACTAAAACAACATTTACCTGGCCTAGATACACACAAACTTCATAAATTACCTGCAAAAGGCATAAGCTGAGCAAGCGCAAATCCTACACCACACATGCTATGACGCCGAGAACATTCCCAACTCACTTAGGCAGGCTCCGAGATCCCGGGACAGTCATGGTGAATTTAGAAACACATCATACCTCCAATTTGCATTATCTCAGAAAAACAATTTAAACAATGATTCTCCGTCCTATGGCCCCAAAGGGCCAAACCGTCGCTCTGCTACCAGAACTGTTAACGCGTCCTTTTATGATAATTTATTACACATTAGGACTCGTTTTAGGCCAATGAATCTTTTGACCCAGTTGAGAGACACCTTAGGACGAGATAGCTAATCAATATGTCAATCAGTGCGTCAATAATGTCATCAATATTTATCACGACAATACATTTCACTTTAGTCAAAGTCATTAATCAATTCAAAGATGCTACCATGACCTTTCAGCCATGAATAACCACACATTGTTTAGTAGAATGTTATGAATTTTATTCCCTATTAATTACAATCTAGTAGCAAATGTGTTAATCTCAACACCAAGAAACATAATAGCATAGTCATGATATGGCAACTTTGATAAGATTTCATTAAAGCGAGAATCACAAACATCAGAACATAGCACGGCGTGAACATAGATCAATTTAGCAGAGTGTCAATTTCCTGTCAGTTCAACAAAGCATAGTCTCGGTCGTTTGTCTATTTGCGTCAGTTTTGGTGAACACCTGCCCTAACCACTGATTGGCATTAGCATGTTGGGCTTCATGCAAAACAAATTTAGAACACCAATTTGGAAAACATTTAACTAAGGTCTCTGTCAAAGCAAGCAGTTGGTACCTAGAAAGGAAAAGCAAACAGACAAATCACAAATGCATTGTCATAATTACCCTCCAAGGATTAGGTCAGCACACAGGTTCAGTATTCGTCTTCAGGACATCCGTCAATTCACCATCAGTCAGAACTCAGCTCTGGGACAAAAGGGCACTTCTCTCATAAAGAGGAAAAGTGTAAATGGACAAACTAAGGGCAAGGATGGTTTTAATAAAATCTCAAGTCACCAAACAGAGTGACAGAGCTTCTGGATAAAATAAATAGCATTCCCTACCTAATTCTCCCTGACTCCTTGTGACATGGGTTTTTATCCCTTTTTCGTAGTACATTCCCCCAAAATTCTATTGGACATTTGCTATACCCCACTATCTTTAACCTATCAAATTAAACATTCGGTGATCCTAATCTTCACCCCATATTGGTTTACAAGTCTTTGATTGGTCTTAATAATTGACGTCTTCAGAGGTGGCACGTCCGGTGTGACTTCATCCCTTGGTAATTCTTTGCACATCTTTTGGTCAGCAGTTCCATTGTCTTCACCGGTTTGAATGACCTTGTACATTACATTAATCTACACTGTTTCAATTTATTTTAAAATATATTCCATGGGCATAGAAAATATGCTTGAGAACTGATCTAACATGGTTATATTCATCTTCCAAGTTTGTAGAAAAAGAACAAACAGGGTCAAGGCCCCTTGTGAGTCAGCACACTGAAAAATAGAAAAACGCATTTAATATGAGAGCCAAGCAGCTAAGCTGCAGCTCATGCTAACTTAAGGCCTATGAACTTTTCAATACAGATTTAATAACGCAAATGTTAGTATAAGCTCATTTGAACGTAACATAAACATTTTGATCATCATTATTAGTTTGAGTATACATTGGTGGCCACTCTTCGTGGTCACAATTCAAGCGCACGTTTAAGCAAAATTGCTATTATTAAAGTTTCTATGCGGCATCATCACACCTTAATTCATAATCATTTCATGTTAGTATAGATCATATAAGCTACGCTCTCTCAAGGGGATTCAAGATTACGAAGCCTTAATTGCGCCAGCTGTGGGCTTTTAAGCAAAACTTTGGGCCCCAGCACTTAGTCTTTCACAACTTAAGCACTGAACTGAGGGGTGTTACCGTAGCAGCAGGATTCTGGGAGCTGCACAACCTTCCTTCCAGCGTCCAGGTGCTCCCAGCATCTTGCATCATACTGGTGTTCAGATGAGCGCCTTTCACCCCCGCTAGCCACAGTCGAGGGGCTGCTAATCCTGAGAATAGACTTAGATTCATGAAATACACAGCATTCTTCTCTGTCCGTCCACAACTGCATCATAAGGGATGCAATCATCACCATCCAGGTGAGCCAGCAAGGCCATACAATAAATCTAGGCACTCCAAGGCTGCACTTCAAAGAGTAAATTTGTGTAATATAAAAAGTAAAAGTATACTGTCTCAATGTATATTTATTTATTAAGATTTCGCAGGCCTTGTTCATGGAGGTCATTTAGAGGTCACCAGGGTTCACAGTTGCGACCCCTGGCTTGCGCCTTGCGACCCTTTGCACTGCCTTTGAGACCCCTGGCCCTAGAGATGGCAAATTTAGTGTCAGTAAGACAGGAAGCAACTCGTCCTTATGGACATTGTTTGGGACTCCAGTTTCCTTATTTTCCGGCAATTTGTTACTCTAGTAGTGACTAATATTATATGATGTTATTCAGTATTAGTGTAATAAAGAAGGGAGTACAATTAGTTGGAATATAACTCTCCCTGCCAGCGGAGGTAAGTAAAAAGTGCTTTTAAATGCGCATGTTGTGTGCATTCTTGTGGGTGAGTGTGTGTGTGTGTGTGTAAACATGTCTATGAGTGAAAGTAAAGGTCAAATGGTGTATGATGTCACTTCCGCTACCCCTGACATTTTCATTAATTCACGTTGATGGCCTTGTTGAGAAGCAACATAGCACTCTGCATAATGGAGGATGTAGGGAGATGACACAAGGTCTTGTACATCAAGTGCGGATTTACATATTTAAATTGCACAGTTACGTTTCACATACTTACCTTTAAGGCACAGGGAGATTAAGTGAATCAAGCAGACTCGCTTGGGTTTCAAGTGCCCGTGCTAGATCAGATGTCCACATACTCCAACATCAGAATCTTAGACACTAGACCATCTCTCCTGTGCAGCAACTTAATTACTGTCTGGTTAATTTATTTTCATTAATCACTAGCCCAACAGGTTTGTGTAGCTCCCAGACTTTCATCACATTAATAAATACACTGACAGTAAATTGTTCAACTGAGACAAAGTTTGGTGAACTGTAATATCGCTTGAACAATTTCAGTGACCATAGTGCATTGGGACTTGAGTATATTGGAAATTAAGGTGCGGACTGCATGGTGTCGTGAAGCCGCAGATGTAACTGCAACATATATAACTACAAGGTCCACAATGCATAGGGCCAACTACACCTGAAAAGTATTAAGGTTTAATTGTTGGGGTGCAGTGCATTAGGTATTTTGTACATTGCAAGACCAAGTTGCTATCCCTTACCTGCCCATCAAACTGTGCTTTAATGAAATGTAATCTGCCCCAATGAATACAATACTATTCCCTCTAATTTCGGATGCTGCTACATATATAGAAATGTCATCTCCACGGCCCTTTATTGCTTAGTCGAGTTAGGTTCATGCTAAATTAAATAAATAACACAAAAAAACAAATAATAATGAGGACGCAAACACACCCACTTGTGCAACCAATAAGATTTGCGACCTGCAGTTTTCACACTTCAGTTGTCATAAACGAATAGACACTTTCCTCCTGAGATATTCACTGGATCCCATACTTTAAGCAGGTAATGTATTTTCCATGGAATTCGCTATACACAATCCCCTATTATCAGTTTTTAAGCTCTTTCAACGCAACACAAAGGGACTTCAGTGCGCTTGTTGGAAAATCTTAGGTGCATACTCCATGCATTTCACTGAATAAGATGTACCCCTGTTTACAATATAAATAATTTGATAGTACGTACCATATGATGTGCAGAAGCAGAAGATGAAACGGAGGGCAGGTGCCAGTCCTACAAAAAAGTACATACGGTTTGTTTACAGCAATCCTTGTGATTTTATAAAACAACTTTTCCCGATGAAGGCCTCTAAAGAGACTTATATGGTCAGCAATTATCCATTCATTAGTTGTCAGTGGATATTGGGCTTCATTTTGACAAAGTGTACTTAATTCAAAAGAACAGCAACAACCAAAAAAAACACATTAAATGCACAGCTCATTAGAATGCGAGGAACTAATTTTACTCTTCCAATGGTAATTTTTTGACCCTTTGTCATAGTTGATGACACAGTGTTTTTTTCTTCAGTTATGGTCTGAATACACAGAATACATCCAACACATGTTTCACCTCTAAAGGCTTATTGTCCTGTCAGATTTCTAAGTGTCGGATAGTTGTTAGGGTAGGATGCAGTCTCATTTCTTTGACAGCATGTTGCATCTGTTGGCATGGTTCTTTTGAATTATGTTGGTCATCATGCCTCTGTCCACGCCGGGTCTGTATGAACTGTGTAATAATTGAATATTTATGGATATGAATGTATTAGACTGCTAACCATCAATCTCAAACGTCTATAACATTGTAATGGGGAAGAGACCAGAGCCGTTTGTTTAGGGTGTAGAGAATAAAAACACATGTACATCCACCATAATTAGCATTATTGGTATTGACAGGGAATGATCCTTTTGAGGATCATTTGAACTACTTGTATCTAATATCTTCTTCACCTCATTCGTTTATGTAACTTTAAAACTGTTTGCTTTCAATCAATAAATGTGAAAATCAGTAATACTGATTGGGGACAGTTCACACCACTTTTTTGTGTATTTACTTCGAACTTAAGTGTGCAAAGTACTATCTGTGAGAGTAAATAAGAGACCCTGATTCAAAACGTCAGGATCTGAGCAAACTTTCAGCCAGAAATGCAGGATACATCTCTGAAATCCTGGAAATTACCTATTTTACACATTTATTAAATTAGGATTAGGGGTGATAAGTTACGTATTCCCGGAGGAGGCCTTCGCGAAGGAATACCAACATTATACGTAACTTTTTGCGGCATACTTTGCTCACCTACAGCAAATGCCAATATAAGCAGGAATAAGTAAGCAAATAAATTGCTTATGAAAACACCCAAGTGCAATCATATGTATTTGTTGTATAGGGGAATGGATTTCTCCACGTGGAAAATTAATTTACAGGTTGAAAGAACAAATGAGCTTTTTTATGTGCTAATGAGTGTGGCGGAAACACTTAGAAAATTGCCAGCCCTGTGAGTAAACACTAGGGTTAATTACAGGGTAGCAGCAATATGCTTGGAAATCCTTACTTTCTATGGATTGACAGCTGTATTTCAGGACATTTTTGTAAATCTATTAAAATTGGAACTGTACAAGAAACCGATAGCTTCAGGTTTTGGAATTTTACAAGATTCCTTAGTAATCTGCCCCATATACAACAAAGGACTCTTTCTGCTACTCAATATTAGAGCTTCGATTACAAGATGTAAAGGGGGTTATAGGTTTTGGGGAATTAAAATCCAGGGATCGATGTTTCCTTAGTTATTCCTGAATGTGTTCTCCCGATGTGTCACGCAGAGATTTCGACTGCTTGTGGCAACTGAAACGTCGGATTGTTTCGCGTTGTTGTGAAGCATGTTTGTGATGCTGCTCACATACACATTTGAGGTACTTCCACAACAAAATGTGTTACTGACACTAAAACTTGTATTAAATAGCATGAGACTTCTGGACTCTTAGGATATTATTGAGGCCATTGGAATTATGCCGCAGGGGAGCATTAAATTATGCGGTAGCATTGACAAAATTCTACGATATAAAAAGGCAAATTGTGCAGCATAATGTGGCACATTTCTTGATAGTATTACTTCATTATTTTGTAACGCCAGACATGGCAATACTGTCTGGGCAAATATTTCACCTCATTAGAACCAGTTTAACAACCAAATACAGAAACAAGCAACTGAAAGATGACCAGTTAATCTTTGTGCAGGGCCTTTCACTGCACACAAACATGTCCTCACATTTTTATTAACTTTTGATCCGTTTGAGAAGAACACATTTTTTTTATTTTTAGTTTCCATAAAATCAGCAGATTTTTTGGGAATCTATTCAGAACTCTACTTCTAATTTGATTGGAGTGGACATAAGATGTTTCATAGAGCTTAGCCTATTTCACTTGTGATACAGAGCACCGTCGTAACACCAATAGGAGGTGAGCAAGCACTTAATAAACAGTGCAACACATTACTATGCAACCCAATGCATAGTAAACAACTTTAGGTACATAAATTAGACTTTACAAATGTGGCTCCGCCTCTTTTCTTACCAAGAATCGACTATCAAAATTCCCTCCTGTTACCTATCCCTAAAACAAGGCTGGGCCCACTCAAAAGCAGTATGGCCACCTGTTGCCCACCTAATCTCTCGTTCCTGCAGTTGTGATCAGATTATTCTTATCCCAAATGCCTGACTGGGCCTCCTCCAGGGCTAGATATACTTTCCAAATAATTTCAAAATGACCTCACTTATAATACACTACATCTAAACACCGTTTGATACATGCCCATGAAAATACGGATCTCTGGTGGACAAAACTTCCTTCGCAGTAAACACTTTCTCTGCTTAGTAATGCTATGTTCAAGAAGCAGAAAACCAGGGCACGGTTATTTTTGGGTTCTGCTCCATGTCTCAGGTGCTCCCTTGCCATTGGTTCCCTGCCAAGCACCCGCTATTGCTTACTTCAAGAAGGAAAGGTAGACATTAGGGTACCTACAAGAAGTATTAGTAGCTACAAGCTGCCTCTACTTATTCCATTAATGATGTCACGTTGACTCCATATGCATCACTTCACTAACAACCTCCCATTGCAGTCCACAAAATGTAAATCTTACATAATTTCCCTTCTCAGCTATCCCTATACATATGTTATTCTCTAATTTTAATCCATGAGTACCTAGTGGAATCTAACTTCTATTTTCTTCTCTTTCAACAAACCAACTCATACAAAACTCTGACATCCCTTGGAGTCTGGAGTGGACTTCAAAAAAATTGTCAAATACATAAAGAATTAAACATTTTTTTCAGGTGTGTTTGCACAGGTCATGAAGATTCAGAACACACAGTTGCAATAGGTCACTCTGCCAATGTAAAATAAAAGAAAACTTTTCACTCCTAAAGCGTCTCACAGATGTGTTAGGCCAGGAGAAAAAGACAATGAGAAATATCCCCATGAACGAACCAATAAAGCTTATGATCAACCATTGTGTCTCTGAAAAACTGCATTTGCTTTTGAAGTAAAATAAACCTCATTATTCTTTTTGCAGTAAAGATGCCATTGACGTCGTAATGCCCAACCCCACCGCGTGACCTCTGCAACTCTGCAAACAAAAGTTCTTAAAATCAAAATTAAGGAAAAATGATAAGAGTCCAGGGACAAAACTTACTAATACTAAAGAAAAAAGAGCAAAAAGAGAGAGAGAAAAAGGGAGTGAGAGAAAGAGCAGGAAGGGAGAGCGAAAGGAAGACAAAAAAACTGTGAAAAGAAAAGTGAAAGGATGAAAGGATGGTTACAAGAATGAAAGGACTGATGGATGGAAGGTAAAACCACACTTCAATTGGTGGGTGAAAGAGTGACTGGAATAATCAAAGGCTGGATGATTGGCTGGATCGATTAATGGATATCTGGATGGAGGGGTGAAAGGGAGGATAAAAGTAGGGCAAATTAGGGGATGGATGAAAAAGAATGAATGGGTTGAACGATAAAAGGATGCATCAATGATTGGAAGTAAGACTAAGGGTGAAAGAGAGGATGGATGGAATGGTGAAAGGATGGATGGAAGCTTTAAAAGATGGATAGTTGGATGGATGCATGAAAGGCTTAAAGGATGGTGAGCTAGGTGGACAGAAGGCGAAATGAAGGGAACTCATCTGGAGTTGGTACAGCTTACTTACCTAATAGCGTTCGAAGTATGGATTAAAGTGGGGGTTACTTGAATTTTTATGGCTACTCCCTTGAAAACTACTTCAACACTAGGACATTAGACCCAAGAGCAGTGTGCAGTGGCCAAACAGACTCTGAAATAACAGGGAACTGATGAAGCAGAAAAAGAAAGACTAATAAACATTCATATATCATGTAACAAAACCGTATAAGACAATGTGATTTTAGCAAAGAAAAATAATGTATGTAGAAAAATGTGCCCACGAAGTAATTCGCCATTAGTATAATCAAGCTTAATTAATCATGAAAATCGACTAATGTATGAGTGCGTCATAATTGCAGCTATATTCTATGATTTTCTCGTTAAACTGTTATATGCTTAGCTTAAATTTAGCAGAGGCTTTGGCCTAGTCGCCTGGTCTCAATTTTAACTGCGTAGTTTTCACTTGTATTAACAAAGACGTGTTTTAAACCTTTAAAAGCTGTATTCTTCCAGTAGAATGACTAATACACTTTTCTCAAAAGTTGTGTGCTAGGCAAGTTTCATCCCCTTTGAAGCAAGGTCAGTTTCTGCAGGTGCAGACAATGAGGACACTGATGCAGAATTAATTAGCAACTTTGTTGCTACTTGTGTTCCAAAACTCCAAGGACACCTTATGCATAGGTGAACATTAAGAGAAGGACACTATTCATTGGTTAAAGAGAAACCACCCCATGGACCCTCCAATGGAAGACCCTGAAGAATTTAGAATGTTTCTTATTTAATCCCACCAGACGAAGAGAAGTCAGCCATTTTCTTTGATGCCATTTTGAAGCCAGATCGAGAAGCCATTTTGATGACACTTTAATGCTTTTTCTCTATCCCAGAGAGAGAGACTTTAAAGAATTCTCACCCTAGAGACTTTAACTTTTATTTTGCCTTGCCCATGTAATAACTTTTGCCCCCCCCATTTTCCTTGCTGCCGCAAGGAAAACTTGCCTTAAACTTTGCCCCTTTGAAGTCTGCCCCATGCTGATCGAACCGGTACCTGAAGGACGAACACTTACCTTGAGTGCTGATTGTATTTGGTAATTATGAAAAGATAAATGTATTATTCATTGTATTTTCCTTCTTAGGTACCAACTGCTTATTTTTACAGAGCCTAAGCTAGAAGTTTTCTAAATTTGTGTTGATTAAATTCATTTTTGCATGAAGCCCCACATGCCAATGCTAATCAGAGGTTAGTTGAGGTATTCATTTGATGCACCGTGCTGAATTGAAATCTTGTTATGCTGACCGATGTATGCAATTAGTCAAATTCAGTTACTCTTATTAGTGATTTGCATTGCTATAGCTGAGTGTATTATAATCCAAGTTTTATGTAGATTGTGTTTCTTCCGTCGATATGGACAGCTAGTAATGTTCGTATATGTGTATCATTTGATTTTGAGACTTACTTACATTGTGTTAGCTTTGTTAATATAGGGAAATAAACTCACTAACTTTTAATAAACAGGTGTGGTTATTCATGACTGAAAGGTCATGGTGTGTCAAATTATTGATTTTCTGTTCAACTAATTTATTGATTGATTACTAATTGAGTATTGGTTATAGATTAATAAATGATTATTGATTTGAGGGATCCGACAATTCTTTGGATGAGGAGAGCTCAACCCGGTCAAAAGGTTCACCGACCTCCAGCGTGTCCAAGTATAAGTAATTTATAAGGACTGGACGCGCTATCAGTAAATGGTAGCAGAGGATGGTTTGGCCCTTTGGGACCCCATCCGAACAAAAGACGGATTCAAATCAGAATTTTCTATAATAAAAGAAGTTGGAGAGATGATGATGCCCTAAATCCCCAATGACTTTCCCGGAATCTCAGAGCATGCGAATGGAGGAAATGGAGGTGTGAGAATGTTTTCGGCGTTTCTAGTGACGGTATGAGTGAAGTTAGGGTTTCACGCTTGCATAGCTTATGCCGCAGATGAATTGTGAAGTTTGTGAGGATTTTAGGGGGTTGCGAACTCCAATCAAAATTTTAGAGGAGTGGTACTCCAGAGTGTGAAAGTAGGGAAGTCGTCGAACTTCATATGTGTGTAGCGCTTGGTGCAGAAAAAAAAAAAATGTCCATGTGGTTGTTGTTGTTGAGACGGGCCCTGCAAGGTCAAGAGACTCCGGAGTATGTTGAAAAGTGTATGAGACACTTGTTTGATGTTGTAATTTGTTCAGTTTAATAGGTTGATCGGGCGTGGTCAACGAGTCAGTACGAATATTGAGGAATGAAAGAAAATTTTCGACTTTGAGATTTGACAAATTCTAAGGTGCACTAGAATAGTTCATTGATCAGTTGAGAGTAAAGTTTTCAGGTCAAATTTTGCTTGCGAAAGTGGGAAACCGAGAAAGATGGAATAACTGCCGAGGCTAGTGAAAAATCCCTAAGGTTTCTGAAGTGAATGTATTACCCTTCCTGAAGTAAACCGACATATTGGTTTTATTCCTTTTATTAGTGCTCGCAATATATTGCAGAAATTAAGTTTTGAGTTAAGCTGAATGAAGGAGGACAAGCCGCGAGACTTTGTGAGCCGCAGTGTGTGAGTGTGACGTCACTAGGAGCCGCGCTGGGATAGGTTGGTTGGTGAGAAGGGTCGCGCACGGATTGGATGCAGTCCGTGAAGCGCAATTGGTGGGGAAAGGCAAGCGAAGAGTATTCTGGGAATTAAAGTCACTTATTGATTACATTTTTTTTTTAAATAAAAGACGGAAAGATTACATTTTTCAAAGCACTTAAGAGTGCCTTGAGGGGAGATGTATATATTAAAGCAAATGTAGGAGAAGAAACATCGCCTGAGGGTACACCAGCTTACATCGTAATTGAAGAAAAGGGTGTCGCCTTTGGTTAAAACAATGGTGTAATTTAACAGAAAAGCATGGAAGTGTAGCGTTTCCCATCCATGGGACGTTTAACCTAAGAATCTTGGAGAATTTAAGATTTGCGCTATACGACATGAAAATACCTCCAAGACCAGCACAGTTTGAAGCATTAGCAATTTGGGAACAAATGGCTAGAAGGCAACTACAAAAGAAATTTGAGACAAGAGTGAGAAAAGTAGAAAAGACACTAGCGGATGCTAGATGGGATAGCACCCAAAAAGTTTGGAGATCAGATATATTGCAGGGAATTAAATTGTTTCTAGCAATTACTGACGAAGCAGAGATGGAAGGAAAGAAAGCTACCCATAAAACAAACAAGAGAACCTCGAAAAGGTCAGATGAATCAGACGATGAGGAATTCATTCTGCAATTGCTAAATGACCATCCACCACCATATGTGGAAAACGAAAATGGCCCAAGCACTGCCCCTCCAGAACCAATACAGGGTACTGTAACTCCAAATTTGATAATATTGCAGAGGCAAAGTAGTCCCGATATGCCTTTTACACCAGAAATACCACAAGTTCAGAGAATATATCCTGACATGACTAAACTGAAATCTGTTAATGATTATCAGCCACAGGTCCAAAGACGCTATTATGATGAGCATAATTTGGAAATGACTTCTAATTTAATAGTGCAGGGAGGACAGAATTACCAAAAACCGACATTGATTCCAACTGAATCAACACAAATTTTGATGCCCCAAAAGCAGATGCAAGAAATGCCAAAGTACATTCAAACAACAGAAACACAGTTAGACATGCCAGCAATGATGAACCATAATGTGGGAATTAACATGCCACAGAATTTGGGTAACAGACAGAATCCAGATGCAATATCTTTGCCTATCACTGTAGGTCCGCCAGTACTATTATATATACAAGCAAAGCCAAATGTATGCGATCAAGGTGTAATGACGCAGAATGAGACAGGAAGAAGATACACAGAAAATACCCAAGAAACGACTCCCGTAGGAACACTGTCAAATAGATCTGGGTCTTTGTTGAAATTTAGTCCAATTCCAATTTGTGTTCCGTCAACTGTGGTAAGGTCAAGTCCACCACTAATAGTACTGCTAACTTCAAAAACAGAAATATATCAAAAACCGTCAGTAGCAGTAGACGTAGATGCCACATTAATGGGACTAAACGCACAACAGTTAACACAATGGTTGAACAGTCTGAATTCCCCACAGAGTACACCCAAGGGGAAAGGAGAAGAATATTTGAATCAAATAAGATTGGGCATGGAAGCAGGTGAACTCGTAGATGGAATGATGGGTCTGAACAGGTTAGAATCATACACAGAATAAGAGCTGAGATACATTTGCCCTAGAATTACAAGAGAAGTAAGCAGCATACATAAGAGGTTACAAGAAATTGCAGACAGACACAAAATGGACATAAATAAAACCAAGCATTTGAGCAGAAGTTACAGGTTAGACTTTGAGACAAAGGATTTTGAACACATGAGGTCTGCAGGAATGAAAACACACCTTAAAGAAATATTGCAAAGCGCGCAGGTTTGGAGATGTTTAGACAAGTGGGAGAGTAGGTGGGTTAAGAAAAAGGATAAGAAGAAAGAAAGTACCCCAGATCGGAATGATAAAATACAACAGAATGATGATCTTATAACCATGTTACAAATGAGAGAAACAGCAGGGGGAAAACGTATCCATGTACCATGGCACAGGTGTGACATTCAATCTTTTACGGATGATTACCCTAAGTTAAGAGAGAAACCGATCGAATGGTATCAACAAACAGATAGATTTGTGAAACTCGCAAAATGTCTTTGGGAAGACCTGAATACTTAATTCGAAATTGTAGTTCCGGCAGATTTGTGGGAAGATTGTAAAAGGGCTGTAGATTGACCAACAAGTGAACCGGAAAGAGATAAGGACACAGGTGCACCATCGCCTAGGGTAATGAGCATGTACCATAAAGTGATTGAGTATCTGAAAACGAAGGTTGCGTCGAAAAATGTAGATTGGCAGTAAATTGACAGAACAGCACAGGAAGTTAAGGAGTCGATACATGCATACTATGAGAGATTGCTGAAAGCATTTAAAAATTACAGTGGCACGGAAACGATTGGGGCGAAGGACGTGCTCCATTTTGTGTTCAGATTTGTGGAAGGATTGAAACCTGAAATTAGCCAGATGATTAAAATGCATTTGATTTGTTGGCAGTCAAAATCGATCGATGAAGTGTTGAACTATGCAAAATACTGCAGTGATGAGACTGAGACAAAGCAGAAAAGGTTGAAAGAAAAAGTTATGGTGATGCAGATTAGAGCAGCTCAAACAGGTTTGCAAGGTTTCCAACAACAGTTGCCGCAGCAGCAACAGCAGGGAAATGTTATGTTTCAGCCACAGATGAGAGGCAGAGGCCGAGGAGGTTTTGTGAATAATGGTCCTGATTTAAATACTGTCGTTGTTCCTAATGGTATACAGGCAATGAAGAAAGTGATGCCATGTCACACGTGCGGAATCATCGGGCATTGGAAACGGGAGTGCCCAATGTTGGTGCAGGAAGGTGTAGGTCAGCAAAACAATGATGTCAATACATTTCAGAATATGAGAGGACCAAAATTGAGAGGTCGAAACCCAAATTTCCCAAATAATGTAAATCAGATGCAAGGTCTACAACCTATGCAACAACAGCAGGTGCAAATGCCCCGTGTACAGATGGTACAATCACAGTCAGTGCAACAGCAGTTTCCTATGGGACCTAATCAGCAAATGCAAGTACCCTTAGCACCAATGAATCACCAACAAGTAATGCTTCCTCAACAGGTTATAGGTCAAGGAATGAATCAAAGTAACACAGTACACCAATTCCCGTTACACAGTGAGAATGGAATAAACAATGAATGGGAGAGTGAAAGTTCAGAAGAGGAGGGAAATTGTATGCTTGCGGCATCTTTGGAAGTTGATCAAAAGGGACCATATGTGGAAGGAAGAGTTATGGGTCACAGTGTTTCATTTTTGGTTGACACAGGAGCTACACGCTCTACAGTTAGAAGGATCGAAGTACCAAATTTGCCACTTTCAGGGAGAACAGTTCAAGTAGAGGGAGTAGCAAATAGGTATCTGACAAATCCAATTACAGATCCAGTGCAAGTCAAAATTGGTAACTTTCAAGGGTTACATAAATTTGTGGTGTGTGACTCAAGTCCAATATCCCTATTAGGAAGATATCTATTGTGCAAATTAGGATGCTCGATTATGTGCTCACATAATGGAATTAAAATTCAGACAAACAGTGATGAGGAAGAAGAGGACAGTTTAGAAGAAGAAGAAATGGAAACTGTAGATGAAGAGTATCCCCTGATTACTCTTTATCCTATGCTCACTGAAGCAGATATTCCAGCTGATTTACAAGAAACTGTTGAGAAGGAAGTGTGGGATATGACAGGGAAAGAAGTAGGATTGATCAAAGGAGCAGAACCAGTGAAAGTGACTGTAAAACCTAATGCAAATTTTCCACAGGCTCCACAACACCATATGTCACAAGATACTCTCATGAAAGTCGCCCAACTCATTGACGAATTTGTGAAACAGGGAGTACTGAAAGAAGTACTAAGTAGTCCATGTAATTCAACAATCATGGGACTAATAAAACCAAGTGGAAAGGTCCGAATTGTTCAAGATTTGAGAAAAATAAATGACATAATAGTCAAATGTTGTCCCGTAGTACCAAATCCAGCTGTAATTAAGTTTCAAATTCCCTGTGATACAGAGTGGTTCTCAGTCATCGATTTGTCACAAGCATTCTTTTCTGTGCCTCTTCATTAGGACAGCCAATTTCTCTTTTGTTTCAAATTCCTGGACAGAGTCTACAGTTGGTGTCGAATTCCTCAAGGGTTTTCGGAGTCACCGTCAATTTTCAATCAGATTCTGAAGAAAAATTTTGAATCATTGGACTTACCTTTTGAATCAACCTTAGTACAGTATATTGACGATTTACTGATCGCATTCAAAACAGAAAATGACTGTAAAGTTGACACTATTGCCCTACTGAACCATTTGGGAAGGAATGGACACAAAGTGTCTCCTTCGAAATTGCAATTCTGCCAAAAGAAAGTGAAATATTTGGGTCACCAAATAGAAAAAGGGTCGAGAAAAATAATGAAAGAAAAAATAACGAGTGTACTTCAAATGAGTACACCCAAAACAAGAAAAGAGGTGAGAAAGTTCTTGGGAATGGTGGGCTATTGTCGCCAGTGGATTCCCAGTTTCTCAACTCTAGCCAAACCTTTACTGAAACTGACTCAGAAAGATGCATAGGATGAAATAATGTTGAAAAGAGATGAAATGGATGCCTTTATTGAATTAAAGGAATGCATGTGCAGAGCTCCAGCTTTAGGTATGCCTGATTACACAAAGCCTTTCACATTGTTTTGTCATGAATGTGATGCATGTTCCTTGTCTGTCTTGACTCAAGCCCATGGTGGTGTAAACAGACTAGTAGCATATTTTTCAGCTACTTTGGATCCAGTCGCAGCAGCCTTACCAGGATGCTTGCATGCTGTAGCAGCAGTTGGTATGAGCCTGAATCAAAGTAAAGGAATAGTGATGGGACATCCTTTAACAGTTATGGTCCCTCACTCAGTCGAAATACTTTTGACACGTTCCCGAACACAGCACATGACTGGTGCTAGGCTGACAAGGTACGAGACAATAATTTTGGGATCACCTAATGTGCAGTTAAAAAGATGCACTACATTAAATCCAGCAACTTTGTTTCCCAGTGAAAATGTTGAAATTGAAAACGCAGACGATATCGAGCATGACTGTCTTCAAGTGACTGAATTTTGTACTAAACCAAGACCTGATATCAAAGATATTCGATTGGAAGAAAATGATCAGATTATTTTTTTTGATGGTTCATGTTTAAGAGATGCACTAGGAATATTGAAGGCAGGATGTGCCGTATGTACAATAACTGGTGTTCTAGAAGCATCTTGGCTTCAAGGAGTTTACTCTGCACAAGTAGCGGAACTAGTAGCCCTTACTAGAGCTTGCCAACTTTCCGCATTAATGAAAGTCACCATTCACACTGACAGTCAGTACGGATTTGGAATAGTGCATGATTTTGGAAAATTGTGGTCACAAAGAGGCTTTATGACCTCTTCAGGATCACCAGTGAAAAATGGTGAAAGAATAAGAGAATTGTTACATGCTATCCAGTTACCAGGAGAAGTAGCAGTAGTAAAATGCAGTGCACACTCAAAATCACAAGACTTTGTTTCTTTGGGAAATGGATATGCAGATCAAGTCGCAAGGTTTTGTGCATTGAACTGCATATTGCTCAGAGTTGAATGGAATTTGATAAGTGAGCCAGAACTTGAACCAAGTGAAGCCTTTGCTCTAAAAGTTGTAGACACAATAGAAGAATTGAAATTCCTACAAAATAATGTTAGTAAGGATGAAAAACTTTCATGGAGTAAATTACAATGCGTAAAGAAACCAGATGATTTGTGAGTTTCAAGTGAAGGGAGATTAGTTTTGCCAGACAGTCTTATGACGCAAATAGCTAGGTTATACCATGGACAAGCACACATTGGAAGAGATGCCATGATTAGATTATTCAAAATTGATTGGTTTAATCCCAAATTCCGCCAAGTTGCTGAAGCAGTTTGCCATCGTTGCGTCGTTTGCCAACAAATGAACGCAGGGAAGGGAACAGTGGTAAATTTGAGCCACATTGGAAGAGCAGGTGGGCCATTCAGCAGGATGCAAATGGACTTCATTGTGATGCCTATGCATGCAGGCTTGAAATATGTGTTGGTGATTGTGTGTATTTTTAGTCACTGGTTTGAAGCATACCCTACACGCAGAAATGACAGTCTCACAGTTGCAAAACTACTCTTGAGAGAACTAATACCACGTTTCAGATTTCCGATCTCTTTAGAATCAGATAGGGGAAGTCACTTCAATAACGAAGTAATCAAATTACTATGTGCAGCATTGAACATTGAGCAAAAATTGGATTGTAGCTACCGCCCTGAAGCATCAGGACTAGTGGAGCAAATGAATGGCACGCTGAAATCAAGAATGGCGAAAATATGCGCATCCACAAACTTGAAATGGCCTGACGTGTTGCCTTTGGTGTTAATTTCAATGAGAAATACACCTGATAGAAAAACCGGACTATCACCACATGAAATACTCATGGGCAGAGCCATGAGACTTCCAGCAGTTCCTGTGAATGCCCTTGTAAATATTACAGATGATATGGTATTGGACTACTGCAAAGGTCTGGCTGATGTGGTCCGCTCTTTTTCTCACCAGGTGGAGGCAACCACCTTGCCACCGTTCCAAGGTCCAGGACACGCCCTGAAAGCAGGTGACTGGGTTGTGATAAAGAAGCAAGTGAGGAAGTCGTGTTTGGAACCCCGTTGGAAAGGACCTTTTCAAGTGATTCTGACAACTACCACCACTGTGAAGTGTGCGGGAGTTCCCAACTGGATTCACACCAGTCACACGAAAAGGGAGACGTGTCCCACAGAAGAGGAAATTGAAGCACTGAAATTACCCACAACTGACAGGAAAGTACCAGGCACTGAGACAGAACGAAGGGAGCCTGAAAGCGAACAAGAAGAAATCAAAACAGAATAAATATTCTCTGAAGAAGACAAAGTCGATCCTTTTGAGGACAACAGAGAAGAAGCCTCAGGAGGTGACAAAGATCCTATCTCAGGTGAAGAAGCACAAGAGCCTGATAAGAGGAGGGCTTTCCCAGAAGCAGACGATACAGGAAAAGAAGGAGAAAACCTGATTGACCTCCTAGAGAAAGGAGACAAGACAGAGCAAAGCGAAATTGTCCCAAATCTTCCAGAACCGGTTGCAGGTCCATCAGGTGAAAGCAACGCGAAACGGAGACAAAGCATATCACCAGTGAAATCAAAGACTAAAGAAACATTAAACGAAAATAAAGGGCCAAAGTTGAAGGAGAAAAGAAAAGAAGTATCTTTCATAACAACATTGAATGAAGAAAAAGACACAGCCAAAGAACAAGACATAAGCGAAAGGGAATCGAAGGGAGATGCTAAATTTAAAAGAAAAAGAATAGCGAGCAGAAGATATTCTGGTCCAGAATGGGCATACACAGCCACTAACAATTGGTCAGACAAATTTCTATCTCTTAGTCTTGAAAACGAAGAAGCAGAACGACACTTTGGTACTTGAAAAATGAATTTCATGAACATTACCGAATAAGACATTGATAACCTGATTGACTTTTGAAACCGATTTTGAGACAAAGCTTCTAAACCGATAAGAGACTAAGCTGCTAAAGAAAACAGTGTGAACTTTGACCTTGTTGATCCTACACATATATATCTCCACATTTGATTTGATAAGTTATCTTCTACTTTCTGATTCTCTATAGATCATGACAGACAATACCACACAAGGACATAAAATGAAATATTGTAAATACATGTGTATAGGTCTAATAATTGCATGTGTACTAATAATTTTGGAAATAATTCTTGGAATGCATGGAGAGAATGAAAGGGACACGAATGATGCTTCTACTTTTAAAATTATTACTGAATTAAAGCCTTTGAAGAAACTCGAACAAGACGAAAAATACTTACATGACAAGAAAGAACTTTCATCTAATGTTTTCTGTCGCTTGCTGAATGAGTACGTTGAGACAATGGACGCGAAAGATTGTTATGTATGTACACAAATACCTACCTCAGTAATAGAAGGGGTGACATATCATAGCATGCCTCTTACGTATGGAATAACATGTAGTTTGTTACTAACCAGATTTTATGGCCAGGAGTATATTCAATACTTCTATTCTAATCATGATGTCGTATTTTCATATGTCCCCATAATTGAGTACTTGAGTAAAGTAGCAAGAGATTACTATATAAAGTTAGTTAGAGGTTTCTTTGAACCATTATCACCTTTTTCCACAGTTCACGCTCATAAAGAGAATCTTACATGCTTACTTTCACCCGTAGAGAAAAGCTTTTTAGATCACACTAAAGATAGAAGGAAAATGGTAAAGGAAAAATTAGAAAAAGAATTACACAAAAGAACATCTGTAGATAACTATGCTTTTGCCGCAATAAAGACACAAAGGAAACTAGCTTTAGATGCAATACACATAGGGAAACTTTGGATATATAGACCTAAATCATATTATGACACAATCTTTGTAGGAACGAGTGAATGTAAACACGTGTTTTTATTCCAGAGTAAATGGATGTTCATGTTAAATGGCCTAGATCCAGCTACTCCAGGAGTATATTATATTTGTGGACTCAATGCCTATTATCGTCTTCCAAAAGGATGGTATGGGAGATGTTATTTGGGAATAGTATTTCCAAAGATTTATCAACTAGACGACTTAAAGAAATTTCCAAAGCTGTCTGAATTACATCGTATTCAGAAAAGGGAGACAGCTTCTGGCGTGGTAGGAGACATATTTGGAGCAATAATTCCTTCAGTAGGAGTTATATTGAATTCAATCAAAATACGAAAGTTGTTTACTATTCTGGATAACATGCTGACAAATTTCTCAGGAGCAATGATCCTGATGGATACTGATCTTGCTGCAGAAAGAGCTATGACTCTTCAAAACCGGCTTGCTTTAGACATTCTTTTAGCAAAGAATGGCGGCATTTGCAAAATGCTTAGTGCACGTCACTGTTGTTCTTATATACCAGACAACAGTAAACAAATTAGAAACATGCTTGCAAATTTAACTAACGATAGTACAGATTTGAAAGAATTGAAAGAACCAGGAGTATGGGAAAAGGTTGGAAAAGGATTTGCTTCCGTGGGAAATTGGCTCAGCAACATTTGGAACTGAATATTACTGAAAATAGTAAAAGGAATATTAATAATACTAATTTGCTTAATAGGTATTTGGGGAATATGGAAGGCTATTAAAATACTGAAATCAAGAAATAAGAGAAGAATTGAAAAGAAAGAACAAAAGGAAATGGTAAAATTATACAGCGAAAAATGAAAGGGAGTGAAAAGGGAGATGACCGAAATGGCAAATTATTAAACAGAATTTTAATGGAATAAAATTTGTGGTGGAAGATTTAATGTGATGACATAATTAGTCATCAGAGAAGGGATTGATGAAGCAGAAAAAGAAAGACTAATAAACATTCATATATCATGTAACAAAATCGTATAAGACAATGTGATTTTAGCAAAGAAAAATAATGTATGTAGAAAAATGTGCCCACGAAGTAATCCGCCATTAGTATAATCAAGCTTAATTAATCATGAAAATCGAGCAATGTATGAGTGCGTCATAATTGCAGCTATATTCTATGATTTTCTCATTAAACTGTTACATGCTTAGCTTAAATTTAGCAGAGGCTTTGGCCTAGTCGCCTGGTCTCAATTTTAACTGCGTAGTTTTCACTTGTATTAACAAAGACGTGTTTTAAACCTTTAAAAGCTGTATTTTTCCAGTAGAATGACTAATAAACGTATCTCAAAAGTTGCGTGCTAGGCAGGTTTCATCCCCTTTGAAGCAAGGTCAGTTTCTGCAGGTGCAGACAATGAGGACACTGATGCAGAATTAATTGGCAACTTTGTTGCTACTTGTGTTCCAAAACTCCAAGGACACCTTATGCGTAGGTGAACATTAAGAGAAGGACACTATTCATTGGTTAAAGAGAAAACACCCCATGGACCCTCCAATGGAAGACCCTGAAGAATTTGGAATGTTTCTTATTTCATCCCACCGGACGAAGAGAAGTCAGACATTTTCTTTGATGCCATTTTGAAGCCATATCAAGAAGCCATTTTGATGACACTTTAATGCTTTTTCTCTTTCCCAGAGAGAGAGACTTTAAAGAATTCTCACCCTAGAGACTTTAACTTTTATTTTGCCTTGCCCATATAATAACTTTTGCCCCCCATTTTCCTTGCTGCCGCAAGGAAAACTTGCCTTAAACTTTGCCCCTTTGAAGTCTGCCCCATGCTGATCGAACCGGTACCTGAAGGACGAACACTTACCTTGAGTGCTGATTGTATTTGGTAATTATGAAAAGATAAATGTATTATTCATTGTATTTTCCTTCTTAGGTACCAACTGCTTATTTTGACAGAGCCTAAGCTAGAAGTTTTCTAAATTTGTGTTGATTAAATTCATTTTTGCATGAAGCCCCACATGCCAATGCTAATCAGAGGTTAGTTGAGGTATTCATTTGATGCACCGTGCTGAATTGAAATCTTGTTACGCTGACCGATGTATGAAATTAGCCAAATTCAGTTACTCTTATTAGTGATTTGCATTGCTATAGCTGAGTGTATTATAATCCAAGTTTTACGTAGATTGCGTTTCTTCCGTCGATATGGACAGCTAGTAATGTTCGTATATGTGTATCATTTGATTTTGAGACTTACTTACATTGTGTTAGCTAGGGAAATAAACTCACTAACTTTTAATAAACAGGTGTGGTTATTCATGACTGAAAGGTCATGGTGTGTCAAATTATTGATTTTCTGTTCAACTAATTTATTGATTGATTACTAATTGAGTATTGGTTATAGATTAATAAATGATTATTGATTTGAGGGATCCGACAATTCTTTGGATGAGGAGAGCTCAACCCGGTCAAAAGGTTCACCGACCTCCATCGTGTCCAAGTATAAGTAATTTATAAGGACTGGACGCGCTATCAGAACCATCAGTGAAGAAGTCAGGAAGTGGAATGACCAGATCAGCTGAGATGGTGAGAATCTGCTACGGTGGAGCGAACTGTGTCTCAGAAAGTGGAGTCGTTTGTGCCTCACACAATACAGGAATTAAAGGAAGTAGGGTTCAGACGGTCGGTCCAGATCCTGATGCATGACGGGTGAAGGAAATGTTTGCAAAGCTTTGCCATTTTAGTGGGATGCCCATGCAAACGAGTGACCAGCGCTTGGTACTACACACATTGTCTTGAATGTAATGCAGACTATAGTAAATGTTACAATTCCCATGAAGCTGCAGGAGATTTGTCCCATCTTCACTGAAGATGGAAGACTTTTCGGGCTTGTATAGGAATTCACCATTTTCGGAGATATGGGTGCAGCTATGGTTAAACTGACTTTATGAATCTCGTGGGGCTTGTTAATGGGAAGGATGAACCCAGAGTCAAAAAAGTTTGTTTTACTGGCTGTTTATTGTAAACTCATAAACACGACCAAAATAATGCTCAAGCTACATACAGACTGTTGTTTCTTGTTCTACGATGACATACAGGCAAAACAGAACTCAGTTGTTACATACACAATATATAAGAACAACACACAATTACAAAGTTAACATTTCATTAGTAATAAAAAACAAAAAAGTCAAGTAAATCATCTGCCAGTAAAATGGAAGTAAAATCATGGAGTCTCAGAGTAACTAAAACAAAATGCCGGATTACACATTAGACAGATAGCAGGAAGAGATGTAAGACGGAGGGAGACATGTTGCTGTCCGCAAGTATTGAGACAATCAATTTTCATACCAGAATTTTTGTAAGTAGTAGAGTGAATTTTCCTGAAAGAAATTCTAGGTAGTCTTATCACATTTTTGTAAAGGTCTCTTCATTTTCTCTCAAAGGAAGCACAAGCATTGCACACCTCTAAAGATGCCATTTCATCAAGTTGGTGGTCCAAGTCACTACCTTTTTACAAATATAATCCATACTACCAGTAATGCATATATATATATATATATATATATATATATATATATATATATATATATATGTATATATAAATAACCTAGTGGCGGTCGTTATAGTTATAGTTATTACCTAGTTTCTATAGAAAAAGTGTTTTTTGTTTTGCTAATAACTTCGGCACCGTTTTATAAATATTCACAAAATTTTAAAAGAACATACAATGCTCACTTTAGCATCTGTCTGGAAAGTTTCAGGGTGATCCATTAAGCTGGGGCTGAGAAAAAAGGTGGGGTGGAGGTCCCAAAACAGGGTTTCCCTATTCATTTTTCCATAGGGATTTTGAACAGCTGTAGCGCCCAAACCACTGGATGGAATTACACCAAATTTGGCAGAAAGGATTTGTAGCCCCTTCTGATCTCGTGCGGGGATCCGATTGGCTGCCAACACTTCAAACCAGGAAGTGTTGGCAGCCATGTTGGGACTCAGCTTCAGCCAAGTCCCAGAAAAAAGGTTAAAAAAAAAAAAAGGGGGCCAGAGTAGTGACACCCTGACCCCTTAGCTCTGGTGGGGAGGTCTTAGGGGGACCAACCCAGGGCCAAAAATAACTTTTTTTAAATGTTTTTGTAAAAAATGAAGTGAGGACGCCCACGCTTCTTAATACTTAAGCCCACGGTTGGTGAAGTCCCGGGGCAATGATATTTATAATCCAGGGGGCCATCCGTTGATAATGTAAAATAGAAAGTCCCATGTTAATAATTTGATTGACAAAACCCGCTTACTAGTAGTCTACAATGTACTGATGAAGTCTTCCAATACTTAGTTTCTGCCAGTGGTTGTTGGTGATGGACAGCACATACCTTTTTTCTGGACGCATTGTTCATCACAGCAAAAGAGAGAAAGGTAGAAAATAGAAAGAAGGATAAAGAGAAAGATAGGAAAACAGTGACAATAGGAAAAGCAGGGATGAAAGCAAACCTGCGCGATAAAGAGACAGAAGTGAAGGGCGGTAGACGAGAGGCCTGAGGTAGAATCAAAACTAGGCAGTCTTGGCATTCAACAATCCTGACATGTTTGGAGCAACCCAGGTGACATATGGGCAGGACCACAAGGCCCATAATCCCTGCTGTACACCGGAAAAGGAGTTTGCAATCTGCACCGATCGGTGCATAAAGCACACCCAGTCGGCCCCCGGCACAGGGCTTGCTGAGGCGAAGATCGGGCCAAAAGTGGGCCCATCTGCACGGTTCAGAGCCTGAAGGAGGCTTGGCCAATCCTCTAATGGTTGCTGTTTGAGAGAAAGATGGGTAACTGAAAATCACCTTTGCCCCTGGCGCTGCTGCCTCTAAGGAATTCCAGAAATGTCCCACTATTATTTAATTTCTTACCTCAGCGGTTTGGGGCTTAAATGAAGAAATTCAATGTGTGGAGGAATAATTTGGGCCCGGGAGTGAACTCCCTATTACTGCCACTATTATCCAACCCACGTAGGGAAAGCATATGGAAGAAACAGGTTTGACACTCAAGACCTGCTGGGGGGCTCCCATTAAGGGTGGATGTTTCCCTGTCTGTGGTCACAGTGGCTGAGGTTCATCATGACCCAGTTACCTCCCCTCCGGAATTGGGCTAGACTGCAGGCCTGGGTGTAAGAACAGGACCTGTTACTTTGAGAGCCAGCCCTAGTAAGGGTAGTAATATCCCTTCGGGAACTGTGCAACTACATAATCATGAGATAAACGCTGACCTAACCCAGATATTGAGAATTTCAAAGACACATAGAAACCATAGTGACTGAACTTTATGAGATACTTGAATACGAAGTGTTGTGGAAGGGTCTCTATGATAATTTGTCCAAGATAGAGTCTTATTTTAAGAATTTGGGCCTCCTATCAATAGAGAAAAGAAAGTCAGTGACTCATAATTTAAGCAATCTTTTGCAATCAGGCACATCAGTTTAGCCCTAAATAACCATTCCATAGAGCATCCCAGCTGCAATTGCATAACAGAAACATCTAGAAGTTTGGCACAAGGCAGACCCTTGCATATTTTAACACAAGTGCCAGATAAGAGGGATTCTCTCTCTAGGGTTGATACAGTTCTTCATCCACTAGAACCCTATTCCCAGAAAGATCAAGCTATACTGAGAACTGGAGAGGGGAGTAGGAGCTTTCCTATTACATCTCCCTCTAGGGTATGGGACCTGAAAAATATTCTACATCTCACCTCAGACACCAACTCTCTAGTGGACATTTTTACCAGAGTCCCTCCATTGAGGCCACAAGTGAGGGAAACTACTCTCCAACTCAAAAACAAAGTTGTCCATTAGTATAATAGGAAGGTGGGGGCAGGGAACTACTTGGCCTCGCATACCAACATGGTCAAAAGAATAGAGGTGGTGGGTAATAGAGAAAGAACTTGGGAGGGAGGTTGTGTTGAAATCAATTTCGATCAACCAGGTATTGCTGGACATTTAATGTCACAAGTATCCCAGATTAATTCTCCCCATCCAGGAACAAGGTACTCTCCTTAGGCTATTTTTACCCACCGGGCACCAATTTATATGCCAAGAACTACAAGAAGCATACAGGAAGACATACAGGTCAACAGGATATGGTTATGGCTGCCTAGTAAATAGAATTGACCCTCTTAGCACACTTTACCGTAATGATTGACTTATCATGCCTGACAGAAGCCCATCCCCCTTAGGGGATGTGGCTGATTCCCTGATAGTAAACCAAGCCCTTGCTACAACATTTAACCAAATAATTTAATCAAGTTTTCAAACTGCAATATAGCTGGTGTAGGGAATAGGAAATCAGATGACACATGGTGCAATTTTATTAAAGACAATCATATTGTTAGGCTACAGGAAACATGGGATACAAATACGTCTCTCCATATGGACATCTACATTTCATTTTTCTGCTCAGCACTACCTTCTCCTTCTGGTAGAGCCAGGGGTGAATTGGCGACATTGGTTTCCTGAGATATTACCTATGAAACATCTCAAGTTGACACTGGGTCGCAGTATTTGCTAGTGGTCTATTTAGTTTTTAAAAAAGCCCCAAATAATTTGCTGATTAATTAATACATTCATAATCCCTGACAAACGCCTCTGGTACTTTATTGGCTTTAAATGCCTTCTTGAATATTTACACTGACAAGCAACATTTCTTAAATATAGTGGTTCTGTTAGGGGTTCTCAACATACCCCTTGCCAATAACATTTAGAACATTCAAGAGAAGGAGATTTCCTTAGTGCTATCTTGAATGATCATAATCTAGTATTTGGTGATCTGACAAGAGCACAGGAGATCCAGAAGACATATCTACATTTTATTGGTAGTGGTCTCACTTCCAATATTGATTGTATTTTAATTTCTGCTCATCTAGTTAATTTTGTTAAACGCTTTGAAGTTATCTGGAATCTGATTAGTGCCCTCAACCCTTTGTATCATAGTGTAGATTAGAGACAAGAGGAGGTAGCAAGGGCTAAAGAAGGGCAAGTAACTGAGGTTGTAAAATCCACTGACCAGGAGCACAGACTGAAATGGAATATGGTGATCTCAGAGTCTCTTCTAGCTAACTTAGCTATCACGGTGGACAGGAGTTTAATATCTGTCTAGAGCCCATCTTCCACCCAGGGCACTATTAAATGCCTTGAACAAGGTCTGCAAACATGTTTCAAAGTACTTAACCCACTTGGTTGTCAAGAATGAGAAACCTACTAATAGATGGTTTGATCATAAATGCTCAGAGGTCCACCAAAACCTGTTGTTAGCCTTGAAGAAAAATCTCAAAAGTGTATCAGAGAGGACCCTATGTAAGAAAAAATATAAGGCAGAAATAACTGAACTGAAAAATGTAATTAGAAAAGAAGCCTGGGAACACCTTCGTTGGCCAGTACTCTGTCATGTAGCTCCTGATTCTTAGAAATAGGTGATTGCTTTATTTTTGTAGGAAACTAGAAGGAGCAATATGTTGCTATATTGATCCTGATAACTGGGTGCAGCATTCTGAAAGTATATATGGTTCCCACTCTGTTGAAGCTATATTAACCAACAGGAACAGCTTTCAAAGAACATTCAACAGAGAATTCCTTAAGGAAGATGTAAACAAGGCATTTTTTTATCTGTCCAAAAACAAGGCTTCAGGACCTTAAATGCAGAGTGCAGAGTGGGTATTCCTCCGTCATTGTCTGGATCTATAATTTTACCTGTGTTTAAAAAAGAGCAGAGTGATGACTTGTGATGCTGTAGGCCCATACAGCTTATAGATTCTGTGGTCAAAGTCTTGGGGCGGGTCATTCTTTCCAGGTTAACCCCATGGCTAGATGAAAGCAATGTAGTGTCTGACTTGCTGTATGGTTTCTGGCCAGGTTGGGGCATCCTGGATCTATGTTTGAACTTAAAGAGGATAATAGGGAAATATACAGTTGCTACGGGTGGTTTGCTCCATTTAGCTTTAATGGACCTCACTTCATCTTTTGACAGAGTTAATAGGCGCAAACTATGGATGATCATCCTTAACATGGGAGTTGATGGGGACATAGTGGACCTTCTGCATGAATTCACAGGGACTTGACAGCTGTAGTAAGATGATCAGAATCAGAGTTGTACCCCCACCTTTCAAGGTTCAGTGGGGGGTGAGACAGGGAAGCATTCTGGCACCACTTCTGTTCACATTATATAAACATATGTTGGGACCAACTTTATGTACAGCATGTAATAAAATCCCACAGGTGGGGCCTCATCTAACCCCTGCCCTACTAAACGCTGATGATGGGATGTGGATAGCAAGAACTGCTGAAGGCCTGCAACAGCTCCTCAAGTCCTTTGTTATTTTTATGAATAGTTTGGACTTAAGTACCAACTATAACAAATCGCATGTAATGGTTATGGGCTCCAGGAGCATAGGACACAGAAACTGCATCAAGGATGCATGTGGGATTACTAGGTTATATGGCTTTTCTTTCCTCAGTGTCTTATTTTATGAGACAGGCACATAGGCCCCATTGGTGACAACTAAATAAAAGACTTGATGGCCAGGGTGACCTTTTCTGTGTTAGATTTAGCATCTCGAATGGGGACAAAGCCCATTAAGCTCTTATAAAAATGTATCACTCTAAATGTATCTTCACAGCAAGTTATTGTGGTGATATTTGGAGATACGAAAAGGACACAGAGCTACAAGTAATAGAAAATAAACTTATGAGGTGTTCAATTTATGTGCTCCAGTCCATCTCTTTCAATATTCTGCATGAAGAATTAGGGGTATAATACATATCAGATCTGCTAAACCATGCAACCATTGCTCAGATGGATTTCTTATATGGTTAAACAGAGTGGCGATTGAATCGGGCAATACTGAAGGACTGTACCAACCTGGATAGGGATGGTAGTATTCCCTAGCTTAGGTATATTAAGTCTGCTTTCGCTGATTTAGGACATCCAAAATTGGTACAGGCTGCTGGAACGGACCATCAATGCTGATTTATTATATGTCAAGAGACAACATATATTCATAGCCCAAGAAAAGGGAAACATGAGGGAGAGGAATACAGCCTCTGTACGTGCTTACAGTATATTGAAGTCATACACCTCCATGGAACCACATCGGACATTGGTCACAAATCCTTACCATTTATTCTTGCTAACAAGATTTAGATTACATTTATAGTATTGCCTCTTGGCAGAGCCCTGTGGCTGGAACAAAGTTCAGAACTTAGGCCCTTGTAGTTGTGACACTTTCTAAGATCAAGACACCTGTCCTAACCTTTTTCTAAATGTTACCTAATAAATGTAAATGTTTTAATGTGACCAGTTTTTTAATAGGGAGCGAAAGACTCAGACATAGACATGCCACACAAACACCATGATAGCAGTGGTCTATTTTAGGCCACTCTGACTTAGTTTAATTGTTTTTATTGATATAAAATAATGGCGAGTGATTTTTTAAACTTTTGTATTTGGCTTTAATCATCAATGTGTGTAATTGTTAATGTGATTTAATGTTTAAGCTATTCAATTGTTTTATCTTTTAATAAGGGTAGAACCTACTGCAAATTTAGGATATTACTATTCATTAGGTCATTAACTAATGGGAGATGTTGTATAGACTTAGTTTGTACGGTCTTTTAAAATGTGTGTATCTTTTTTGGTTTAAAGTAACTAGGGATGCAAGTTGCTTCTCAATAAGTGTTTGTGAGGTTCCTTACTTTTGGAACTTCTGACATCATTGCACAATCGTGCAAGAGTGTCTGTGTTGTCAGCAGGATTGTTTTTGTGCAGGAAAAGGCACTTTCCTCCACAAAACAATACTGGGAGGCATTTTGCAGCACACATAGAAAGAGGAAACAACAAGGAGAAGAAATAAAGCTATTTCTGCTGGTTGCCCCTGGGGAGATGTACAGTTCTGACACACTCCCAGTTTTACAGATTCTTGTAAACCATAGAATGTGTCAAAACTCATGGGTGTTGCATTGGAACACCCCTCACAATGCCCATGGTATGCCTCCCTGACACAGTGTAAGGCAACACAGCAACTTGTTCATCGTGCCTTACACCTATCTACAAGGCAATGAAAAGCCATGCAAAGTGGCTTTGCGTGGCCTTGTAGATATTGGTCTGCACTACGTGCCGCCGGTGCATCACAAAAAGTGACGCACTGGCGGCGCACGGGGCTTGGAAATATGCCCCTATGTTGTTTTGCACATTTACAGTAAGGGGAGATACTAGTACCTAGGAAGTCCCCAGGAGACTGAAGATGCAAGTTATATAAGATGGGGGTCAATACTGATATTTGGGGGAAAGGAGTGAGTGGGTTCTGACAGATATCTGTTGATGAATTTATCAAGTGTTCTACTAGGTGGTTATGAATGGAAGTTGTGTGGGGGTGTATGTGAAATATATCTATTGGATTTAATTGAGAAGTGAGGAGGGGCATGTTTGTGTGTGAGTGAGAAATATGTGAGATTGGTGTGTAAAGTGAGAGAAGGGTAAGTGGAGGTGTATGCAAGGTATGTGTGCAGGATATGTGGCTGTGTGTGAGTGTGGTACTGGTGGTTAGACTTTTTGGTTTGTAAAAGGTATGTAGGACGGAGGGGGCTTGTGTTGTAATGAAGAACACAATTAAACTGCATAGGGAGGGCATGATGAGTGGGAATTGGAGTTTGTCCCTTGGAACTTGGAGATGGCTTAACAAGGACCTGGTACTGTTGGTAGTAATTCTAATTTGCGGCATCCTGATACAAGCCTTACCATCCTGAATTTCAGCCTGTATCTCCAGAGCTCATGTCAGATTTAGAGAAGCTCTGCTGCAGCAGATTTGTTATTAAAATCTGAAGACCTCCAGTGACTGACTCCTCCTTTATTTTAAGAGTGATTTTGAATCTGTGTTATCAAAGACAACAGTATTCCTGTGAAGCTAATAAATGTCAATGTGATAACTGCAATCTACTAATTATCTCTGCCCCATTAGCAAGAAACAATAACCACACTAATTTATTTTTATGTTTGTTACATTGATCCTGTTATTTTGGAAGGACCCACTCCCATGCCCTCTCTAATCCTACCAACAGATGTCTTTGTGGGGTATATCTGTCCCCTCTAAATATTTATTTTCATTATTGTTTTCTTGGTTATTTTTTCTGAGATCAAGGATGTCTTGGTTGTAGGGTAAGGCTTTTCAAAGAATGCCCTAATTTTGTGCACTTCCATTTTATTTTGCTGATGTTGTGTTTGGTGTTAATATCAGCTTAAAGATGCTGATGTGAAAACAAGCACCAATCTTGTACATGCACAAAAAGAGCTTACAAACCTTTTGTGTTCATTAAAATGTTTTCTTGGGGACACAGAGTAGCCACAGGTTACTGGGCACCAATGGTGACTATTTTCAACTAGTGTCCAAAGGCCACGGTACTGTTGATCCCGGGCTGACTGACCTAAAATGTCCTTTTTGCACTTGACTCTCAAGATAGCTTGAGCAGGTAGTTCAAAGTTTACTCAAAGAGGCGCTGTAGGCCAACCACTGAACAGACCACCACTAGTGCATACCGAAATGTGTCTCGGGGGAAACTCCATAAAATCCAGCTATGTATTCAAATGGTACCTCGGGAGTTGGTAAGTGTCCTGAAGAAATGGGTGTCCCTTTACCACTATTGAACAACCCATAGATGATAGAGGTTTTGCAAATGGCCTCTGCATTTTTTCCAGAAGTTCTTGTTATACCAGAATTGTAAAATAGCATTGCATCCCAAATGCACAGGACCGTGAATAACAAGAGACAAACATTTCATACGGCCTAACCTGGATCCCATCAACCTCAGCACCATCCTTTCACCATTCCGCCTTCTCCTCCTCTGTTGCAGTTTGTTGTAGTAAATGGGAATCCATATTTACATTAAATTCTGCTTGCGAGTTCTGTTAAGAATGAACCACATATATAATAATACTTGTTTCTGGTAAGGCAGTAGTCTTGGCAGTTTGAGCAGCAAAATTGTTACCTCTGTTCACCTCATTAGTCACATTCTGATGGGCAGCACATTTGAGGATTGCTATATCTTTTGCTAATGCTAGTCCATTGAGGCAGTGCACAATCAAGGTACCATGTTTTATTTTTGCACCACAGGAGGTCAGAAATCCTCTTTCTTCCCAGAGTCTAGCAAAATTGTATGCATCCCCAGAAGCGTACTGGCTGTCAGTATAGATATTCACTGTCAAATTTGTGCTCAATTCACAGACCCGGGTAAGAACTAATATTTTATGCTGCTTGGGCTGACAATTGTGATATTGGTCTAATCTCAACAACTGTTTGCAATGTGGTTACTGCATAGGCTGCCCTAGTCTCTCCTGTTGATAATTTACAACATGATCAATCCACCCATGTATCTGCATCCCTTTTGGTGAGAGCTTTATCAGATATATCAACTCTACTTTTGGTATATTGGTCTGTTACTGAAACACGATCATGTAGTTCAGTCATCTGATATTCCCCCAGTAACGGCATAAGCATGGCTGGGTATTAAGAAGTACAATGATGCAGAGTGATATTATCGGTTGATAACAAAATCAGTTAATAGCTGGTTAATCTGGCATCCAACATATTGTAATAGTGCTACTCCAGGTTCCAAAACATGTTGATCAAAATCTGCTTTCAACACTTTGGAGTAAATTGATAGTGATTCTGTATACCCCTGAAAGTTGCGTCCGCGAAAAACTGTGCTGATTGAATGAAAAATAGAATAAATACTAGCTGTCAGTGTGCAGTGCAATGGAGTAGAAGGTATTCGTCATATCCATTAAAGAAAAATAGGTGGCTGAAGGGGGTATAGTAGCAAGAACTGTGGTGGGGTTGTGTAAGAGGATGGCTGTTCTAGGACACCAGAATGCGCGGGTTTTTGTTTAAGTAGGTTGGATTTATTGGTCTGTTAGACAGTATATAGAGAACAGACATGAGATAGTTGTTATGATATGGTAGGTTGCGACGTCTTCTCCTTCTGGATATTAACTCTCGTCTTCTTCTTCTTTTCTCCCTCCCAGGACCTCGCGGGAAGCGTGTGGGAAGAGAAGAAAATAGATCTGGTAAGTGTGGGAATGTGGTTTGGATTTTCTTTATTCTCTCTCTCTCTCCTTCCTTTCCTCTCTGTTTTCCTTTCTCCTGTCTTTTCCTTCTTCACTCTCTTATTCTTCCCTGGTTCTCTCTCGGGTTTGTTCTATTTCTTTCCTCGCTGTCTTTTCATTCTTATCATCCCCTCTTCTCCTGTTGTTCAGCTACTAGAGTCTTCCTTCCTCTCCTATTTTCCCATTTCGTCTCTTTTGGTTTGGTTTATGTATTGATATGGGAATACGGATCTCTCCTGCTGTCTTTGACTTTCTCTCTTTCTCTTCTTTTCTGCGTCTTCTTATGTCTTGGATCTCTCATCCCATTCTCTCCCCCTTTTTCACCAGTGCTCCCCGTATAGTGCCCCTTTTTCTTCCCACCTCCCGCCTTTCTTTACCTCCCACCTCCCGCCCGCTTCCCCTCGTTCCGCACCTGGAGTGGCCACGCTTCTCCTGAAGCATGGCGGCTCTTTCGCAAAGCTCCCCGTGGTCTGCGGTCTTCACCAAGGATTTCCTTCGGCTCCGACTCCGGCGTTGTTCCGCTCCTCCGGAGAGCGGCTTCTTCGTCTCTGGTGTCGGCGTCCTCTTGAGTCGTACGTTCTTCTGCAACCGAATACTCCGGGACCTTCCAGCTCCTATTCCCGTTGCACGCTTCGGAAAAGAGAGGAAGCCTCCTTTTGATCCCCGTCAAATCCCGTGGTGGTGGCAAGTAACCAATGCTAGCGCCGCCATTCTGGGTTACTTCCGGTGTGGAAGGGGCAGTGTCAGCACAAGTCCGAGGAGAGTGTGGATCGGATTGGAGTGACACATCACAGGTTGGCACTATGAAAAATCTGGGCTGTACTATCTTGTTAATTTGGTGATGGTCTTGTACCGAATGCCATTCATCAGGTTTTGAGGGGTCCTTACTTCATTTGCATGTGGGAAGAATTAGGAAATTACATGCACTCCCCTTTGTCTCTACCAGGATACCTTCTTTGATAAATGCTGATGTTATCTCCTGTAAGTCCAACTCTCCTTCTCGTCAAATGGGGCACTGTGGTGTTTGAGGCAGTACAGCATTTTCCTTTAAAACCATACAAATAGGTTCAACATTGAGTATCTTACCCACATCAGATTTTTTCAAAGCCCAAACATCAATTATTACTTTGTTTTGTACACCATCAGGTAAACAATAAAAAACAACACATTTCATGTCAGTTTGATATACACATATTTGAGAGGTGAATGGATATTCATCACTACATTTAAAGAAAACACTATCCGGTGTATAGTTGATGACAGCATTCATAATTTTCAATAAATCAATAGCTAACAAGTTAGTCTGTTCAGAAACCACAAAAGAATGCTTATCTGTCATTGGACCAATAGTATGTGTAACAGGTTTACTGGTAGGACTTGGAAATATTTGAAATCCCCACAGATCTGTTTGTTCTCCATGAGAGGGGTAAGTGCAGAACAACTTTAGCTGATAATGTGGAATAAGTGACACCAGCATCTATAAGGAACTTAACATCACAACCATCAATGTCTCATTGAACAGAAGGACCCCGCTGATCAACCCATAGCCTAGGTGCCAGTACTCCTAGTTTCCCTCTGGGGCACCAATAAGGTTCATAACACTCTTCATTGTAAATGTCTTGGGCCATCATTTGATGTGGAATATGTTGCTGCCTTCGCTCAAACTAATTCCTGTTTATTGGACCCGATTGAATTCCGTTATGGGAGGCATGAAAATAATTGAGTTGGCATTGCATTGGATTAGTCATACCTGTTTGAGAATTATTGGGATTATTGTGACATTTGTTCTTCCAGTGATCAATAGCACCATAGATACAACATCTCTGTTCTTATTGGGGGGTGGGGGAGGAGTTTGAGTCCTTCTCCTCTGCCTCGTCCCCATCATCTAAAATCTCCACCTCCCTGGGTCTGAACATTACCACGGAAACCACTGCCCCTTCGCTAACTAGAAGGATGAAACTGTTGTAATTGTTGAGCCATCAACTTTGTTTTAATATCTTTTTGCTGTTTTTCTTGCTGAACCCTCATGTTGGAGTTGAAATTCAAAGCAGTGTTGAGCATTAGCCAATATTGTATCAAGTGGATTACTGTTTAACAAGAGATAACTGCCTGCAAATGTTTAACCGCTAACTGTAATCCCTGTACCAGGGTATTTACCAAAGCTAAAGTACAACCAGGGTTATCTATGTCCATCCCCCTATGGGCCTTAAAAGCTTCCCTTATTCTTTCATTATTACCATGAACCGATTCCTATTTCTTCGGGGTTAACTGAAATATGTTATTCCAATCCATATACTTATGTGGTACTAATTAATTAAGGCATTTAAAAACCTTTTTTGGCAGTTCAAAAGTGTCATCACTGAGAGAGTCATTTTCATTTCATAGGGCCCTTCTCTGGCCAGTTCACCTCTTCATCCTTTTTAACAGTCACCTACAGTTCGGATGGCACAATTATGGAAAACATTGTATACAGCTCTTTCTACATTAAGGGGCTCATTCTGAGCCCGCCGGGCGGAAACCGCTGAAAGACCGCACCACGGTCAATAGACCGCAGGGGTCATTTTGACTTTCCCGCTGGGCCGGCGGGCGATCGCCAGAAGATCGCCCGCCGGCCCAGCGGGAAAGCCCCTGCAACGAGGAAGCCGGCTCCGAATGGAGCCGGCGGAGTTGCAGGGGTGCGACGGGTGCAGTAGCACCCGTCGCGATTTTCACTGTCTGCATAGCAGACAGTGAAAATCTTTGTGGGGCCCTGTTAGGGGGCCCCTGCACTGCCCATGCCAATGGCATGGGCAGTGCAGGGGCACCCAGGGGCCCCACGACACCCGTTCCCGCCATAATGTTCCTGGCGGGTTTTACCGCCAGGAACAGGATGGCGGGAAGGGGGTCGGAATCCCCATGGCGGCGCTGCTTGCATGGAGGATTCTCTGGCCCAGGGGAAATCCGGCGGGAAACTGCCGGATCCCCTTTTCTGACCGCGGCAGTTCAGAATGGGCACTGAAGCACCGCCAGCCTGTTGGCGGTGCTTCCGTTGCCCGTGACCCTGGCGGTTTAGGACCGCCAGGGTCAGAATGAGGGCCTAAGTCACCTAGTTTTAATACCTGTTCTACCTTTGAACACCATGCATCAGGGTTCTCTAGTAGGTCTGGAACATCTTTGGTGTAAATATAGAAGTCCATCTTCGTCCAAGGGGATCAAACTTACTGAATCTCCTTAAGGGTTGTACCTGGTATTTCCCTCATAGGGCAACTCTTAGGAAGATCTTTAGTCAGGGAAGTGTCAAGTCTTAATGGACTGAGTGTGTTGGTAAAAGTACTAGCCTCAAACAATAAGCTGCCAGTGACAGTTTCTGTCTTCCCTTGGTTGTCTTTTCCTTTCATTTATCTTGTATTTCCATTTCCCCACTCGTCGCTTCCATCCCCGAATCTTTGAATACTGATCGTCTATCTGAATGTTTAAATTCTTCTTTGTCCCATTCTCCTTTACCCAATTCTTCTAAATCCTCTGTTAATTCAGCATCTTCGTTTTCTGGACGATTCTGAGCAAAATAAAGAGCATTTTTAAGTGGTTAATATCCCAAATCTCCTATTTCATACACCACCCCATTAATTTCTCTGTCCCCTAACGGAAATATAACTGAATCATCTCCATCCGCCATACATTTCGGAGCCAACTCTCTCCATGCATCAATATACGAGAGTTGCTCTCTTCAAATTGTGCCACTCTCCTTTCTCCTACTCTTTTTCACACTTTTCTTTTTCTCTATTTCTTCTGACTGCCTGTCACTTTACCTAATCTCACTATAGGAAGGAGGCTTTCTGTAAGGTGGTCTTCCAGATGCCACTCTATTACTGGATCTGCCGCCTCCTCTTTTTGTGTCACTGAAGGCTGTGCCATGAAAACCTTGCTTTCTGCCAAAGGATCTTCCTGCCAAAGTTCCTTACCCTCTTGTATGCTCTTAGCCTGTTTAAATTCCTGCAGTTCCCAGTTTAAAGTACTACGCACTATTCCCTTCACCTGTTTCGCACACTTTAACTGTCTGGCATACAACTACCATGCCAATCTAATTTTCTCTTCCATGTCCATTTTTATCATGCAGTGTCTTAACTACTGCAATTTTGCTACGCCAAAAATCCCTTCTATTGAGACCCTTTGTGTGGCGAAGGCTGACTTTGATCAAATCAGTTCCATTTACCAAGCGCTTGACTCATTATTAAAGTTATACTTAGGCACTCCAAAAATTCTAACAAACCCAAGGAACTTCACATATCCTACCATGGAAAAACCAACCTCCTCAATTGAGGAAAAAGCAGCTGCCTTGGGGAAACCAGTCCCCTTTGTTCCTTGTGTTACTGCCTCCTATTCTTCCTTATCAGACCTGCCAACCTTACCCAATGATTGACTTCTCAATAGTTCTTTAGATAGAGCGTGGATCACTCACTGTATGTTTCAGCTACAGTAGATGTCCCACAGGTGCACACTTCAGGATATGTAGGGGTCCACGTTGCCCTCTTTACTGCGTTGCTTAAAACTAACTGGAGTGGTCCATGTCCGTCCTAGGTTTCAGCACCAGTTGATAACACAGATTCATACTCACTCTTAAAATAAGAGTCAGTCACAAGAGGTCTTCAGATTTTCATAATAAACCTGCTAGAGCACAGCTTCTATGAATCAGCCGAACAGAGACTCTGCCCAGTTTACAGACTGCTCATTATATATCCTCTTATAAGCACACTGAATATAACGAAAAGTGATGATCTCAACACAAAATTAGCAAAGATCAAAGCTATGGAAAGATTACAGCTACAACAGGAATGTTCTTAGACAGTTTTTCCTCCCACTGTCGCCAATAATAATTAGTTTTCCTTTTCACACATGTAGTTGGAAACACTTCATACATTGTTTTTATCACCAACCTTGAGAGCAGAACAAAAACTTGGAACAACAACATCTAATCTTGGGTGTGCTGCTACATAATAATGACATTGTCAGTGGTTCTCTTTGAATAACATACAGAGCTAAGCAATAGACAGACATTCTTTCAGTGATCTTTAAACCATGGGAACAACATTCTGCACTGATAATAGTTAGTTTGTGCATGTACTGTAATTTAAAATGTTCCACTACCCTGGGCCTGCCCATAAAAAAAACGAATAAACATGTTTTTCTAAGCCAAGGGGAAAGGAACTAAAGCTAATATAGAGCGGACCATGAAATGAAGCATCCTGAATGTCTTGTTGATTACCTTGTTACCTTCACTGAATACGTGGGTTCTACTCATTGGGTATCTCCTAAAGAATATTTCACTGTAACTTCATGGGCTTTGCAGGTTGTCTGCCGTGCCTGGGGGGTCTTCTATTCAAGCCCACCTAAGGGCTCAGAAGGGCAAAAGTACTCTCAATGTCAGCACAGAATGTAATGCTACCCTTAAGAAAAATGCTGCTAGAAATCGCCCCATCCCATTAAACTGTACTGATAATGATCTAGGCCTGCCTCAACTTGGACTGGGCTCATAAGTAACAAAGAATAAACTCCATAACAGATGTAGATTAATGAAGACTTAATGGGTATAGCAGGGATAGGGCCCTTTGCCACAGGAGATGCTTTACAGATGTGTAGATGGAGTGAGTGATAAGTCAAGTAGTGTTGCATGTGAATAGATTCTGCCTTCATGAATCAACTACTGAAGACATCTACAAGCTGCACTACTTGCCCCTGCGCTTCAACTGTTCTGACAATGTGAGAAGCAACCACAACCTACCAAGTCCATCCGCTTGGAGGCACCTTCTGCCTGACTACAGCAGTGACCACTTCTGACAAGCAAGAGATCATCATGAGGTAATTGGCTCTATTCCAGCTCATCGGATCTCTGCGAGTTCTCCTACTAGAATGCATCCTGCTCAGTAATGTATTGGAGTGCTCTGCCAGATAGAGTCATCTTACAAGTTGATGCCTCTCATTGTGCGAATTCCAACAAGCTAAGTACTTTTATGAACCCGAATATGTGTACATTACGGGTTTTTTTCTAACCATCTGCCATGTTTGTTTGCGCTGTTGCTTGATTCACTTGTGTGGGTTCCTTCTTGACTTGGCTAATATGGTGCCTGAATTTGGGCAAATGTATTCTTCATGGGCATTCCTCTTCGATCCTCAGAGACTGTTTCAAATATTAAAGCATATAGTTATTGTTAAATCGAATTGTTAAAATGAAGTTCTTTTTCACCACCTTTCAAAGCAAGCATTGGCAAAGCTTGCCTATGTGCGATCTATTATTGTCAATTTTTTTATCATGATGTACAACAATACCGTTGCTGCAAAGCATGGCTGAAAGATAAAACATTTTTTTTAAAAGAGCACTTTGACATAGCTACCACTGGCAACAATAACAATATAGTGCTTTTTTCTTACTTTCCATAATGCTGTAATGTGTTTGAATTTGTCCGTTTTTTTTTGTAAAGTTATGTGAGTGTTATTTGTAAAGCTTGTGTATTTTGTAAATATAGTATATAGAGAGAATATGTTACTGTGTGAAGTGATTGTTTTATGAATTGAAAACATTGTAATGCATCGTAATAGTAAGATTATGTTATTGTAAGATAAGTTGCAAACCCTTGGAAAGACCCTCGCAGCAGGTAGATAACAGACTCTTTTCGTCTCTATTATTACAGACAATGCAGTTGATAAAATTCCTGGGTGCATGGATAAGCTATTTGAGGCAAATGTTATTTTAGTGTTTATTTTATTGTGGCACCAGAACCACTTGCCTTTAATGAAATTGGCTGTGACGAAAGAAAAAAAAACATTAAGCACAGTGGGTCCGGTCAGCCTTTCCATTTACCCAGCAACCCAAAGCCAGCACCTTTGCTACATAAAGATGGGGAGAAAAACATGCAGGGAGCCTGCCCCTTCCGAAATGCCTTTAAACGCATCATCCAGAATAGTGTCACTGAGAAGCATTGTTTAAATGCACTAAATTCTCTTTTCAGGGTTTGACACGCTGCTCAAAACAGGAGATACAGTCCCATCTAAAGGACCTTTGTAAAGCTTCATGTGATATGTAGCACTGTACTACTCAGCTACAGACTGTAATTGCATTTATTAGCGCTTACTACCCCCAGCTTTGAAGCGCGTAAGGTGAGTAGCATGCTACTTAAGTACCCAAGCTATAAATCTGCAGTTCTGTACTACGTTTCGAGCCACAACACGGAACAACTGCATGTGGTTTAAAAAAGAACATGCTGTAACATGTAACTTACCTTAGATTAAAAAGGTGATTTGTATCAAATCCCAAAAAAAGCATCCTGAAAGAAGCGGGCTGTTGGCTAAGTGAATTTTTGCACATTTACGAGATCCCTTTCACCTCTGAAAGGACTGGCACCCATTGATGGTCTTGCCAATGCTTCTTTGTATGTGCTTTATTTTGTGTAGCTCTTAAAGCACAAATAACTGCTTCAATACAGCTAAGGATTGTCGGAGTAGCTGACATTCACGGTTTCTCTGGATTGGTCACACGCTTAAGGTGTCCCTGTAATCTTTTAATACCGGGATGGGGGTATAGTCCTCCCTTAATGTTGCGCTTTTACCGTCCTGCCCAGTGAAAGGCGCTGGTGTTTTGGGGTATTAATCCAAGCCGACTGCTTGCACTCCTTGCAGCTGGCCCTGAAGTGACCACCATTAGCCTCATAAGCTAGGAGGGTTCAGCAGTGATGAGACAATCTTCTGGGCTCATAGACCTGTAGTGTTGATTTACGAGCACCTTTGACTGACACACAGTATTAGCTGAAGCCAACTTTCATAAAAACCCAGAAACTCCCAAATCCCATTTTTCTACATCACCCCCCTGCACATGTTAAGTGTTTTTTACACAATAACGATTTGTTTTTAGCATCTAGCACTAACAAGAGTCACAGCCAAGCACGCAATGTGAAGTTCAGTATTGAGTGAAGGTAAAGCGACTAACACATTAAAAAGCTACACAAAATTAGTGAATGCTGCAAAATGTTGCCTTATGTTAAGAAGTTGCACAAAAAAGAACTTCTTAAACAGACTGCTGGCAGAGTAAACTTTTTAACATTCGCGAAAGCAAACAGCAAGGGAGGCAAACAGGTGAAAGCAACAACAAGGAACACGACCAAAATGAAGAAAGATACTAAGACATGCAGTGATAGTAAATGCTACAAGTAGAAAAAACATGAAAAAAAGCACACAAAGCGAACAAACACTAAGAAACAAAAGAAGACAACTGCAACATGCTTACATTAAAAAGGTGATTGTTAGGTGGCTTAAAAAAAAGAACATTGTAAAACGGGTTGCTGGCATAGAAAAGTTTGTTACATTCGGGAAAGTAAGGAAAAAGTAGATGAACGCAAATGTGAAATGTTCCCATTCCAACACAACTGTGTAAGAAGAGAACTCCCTCAATCAGAGTGCGATCAGAGGATGGCCACCAATACAGTAGATAATCAAAACTTAGTCCATGCTCAATGGCAGGAACAAACACATGAAGATGAAGTGTACAGGCGCTGACCAATGAAAAACAAGGAAATGAGAGTGACAATGAAGCAAACCAATTGTAAGTAATGGGTGGGCTTAAAGGACCTCCTTAGACTCTTTTTTTTAAAAGAAACAATAGATCATTACAAGCAACAGCGCATGATACCTAAAAATGAGGCAATTTTGTTGGTCTCTTGTCCAAAGTCTGATGATGTTTTAGAGCTGAGGGCTTTCCATACTCACGGTAGGGCCGTCATGTCTTTGTTATCTAAACTGGTTGGTAGTCAGACTAAGACTTAATTGATCACAGAATCCAGGCATTTTGAGAAACCTGCACCCCTGTTTCAAAACCCGTAGAGCATGCTGCATAAGATCTTGATCATGATCTCAGAATCAGCTGGGAGCTAGAGGTGTGATTTCAAGGTTGACTTGATGCAGTCTCATTTTCATGTTTGGGATTATTATTCTATCTAGTTTTTCACTCTCTGCAACCATTTTTTCAGCAGCCTGCAGACACATTTCAGTACTCTTGTTATGCCGTCACAAAAGATCTAGTCAGTTCCACGTAGCAAAGGAATATTTAGGACATGAGCAACTGGAAATTGTACCTTTTGACCAATGTTTTGATTGTGTTCCTAATTATCAATTGTAAAACTGCCCAGATTTCAGTAAAAAATTGGCTGTCTCAAGGAAGTTTAATCTGAAGGGCCAGTTCATAATTTTGTGTGGGCCACCACTTTTTCATTTAAATATAGATGTAATCCTGACACTGTCTGATGTTTGCCTGATTACTCCTTTTTAAGATGATGAATGTACTTAATATTCAAATACATCAGAAATTGAACCCAGCTGATAATTAACAACTAGTTGGGCTGCAGGGGGCTGTAGATCTTAAGTAGGGATAGTAGTTAGCTCAATGGTGTACCATCTGTTGTGCATCAAGATCTTCTGACTGCGAATTAGGATGAAAGATTAAATACATTAAATGGTGGACCCTAAAAGACCCACTTATTTCTTTAGCTTTTTCATCAGGATGTTATGGTTTATGGTATGTCATAGACCATCAAACTGGTTGAGAATAATTAGCACTACAGTATCTTAAATCCAGTACAGTGAAGATGTCCTCATGTATCATTGCAATAGTGGTTTCCATCCCTCTTGAGGTTTTGAAGCCTGAAACACTTTCAAGGTTTAGGTCATTTTCACCACATATTCCTGAAGTTGTGTTGTGATGTCCCTCTCCAATAATTTACTTGGATAGGAAAGCTTATGTAGATCTGAATTTATCAGGATCTCAAGAAGTGCTGTAGACTGTGCTAGAGCCCTGTATTGGCTTTGTTTGTTTTTTGGATAGTTTACTAATCTCTTCCAATATCTTGGGACTGAAAGACAATAGTCTATGGCTAGTGAAATGAATAGCGATTTGGCAAATTATCCAGGTTCTCTCTAAAACCTTATAGATCTTCAATATTTTGTATTCCAACAAGGTGACAAATTTCTTGCAATTTCTGTTAAATGGTGCTTTGAATGTTTTATGATCTCAGGAATAATTATCTCTTGGAAAATGTTGAGGATTTCTCATAAACTAATATGGGCCTGATTACAACTTTGGAGGAGGGTGTTAATCCGTCCCAAATGTGACGGATATCCTGCCCACCGTATTACGAGTTCCATAGGATATAATTAACTCGTAATACGGCGGGTGGTATATCCGTCACATTTGGGACTGATTAACACCCTCCTCCAAAGTTGTAATCAGGCCCTAAATGCTTATCGCATTGATGTGGTTGGTGATGTAAAAATAACAACTGGAGGTAGTACACAGGTTATTTTATATTAGTCTTTGTAGGGCCACTAGTGAGTTGTCACAGAGAGAACAATCGCCAAAAGACAAAAATCCAAAATATTCAAATGTCATGCCAAATTTGATTCATGGGCCGATTTATTTATATTTATAAAACACTGAACGACTCCTAGCCAATCAATGCAGACATTTTAATGAAAAAGCATTCTTTTATTTCACATTAACCAGAACCCCAATAATCAAAAATTCATAGCTACCAAAAATATTAATACTATGCATCTTTTGACTAATAAGGACATTGACATTGTCAAAGACACTGCTGTTTCGACACTCAACAGCCTACACTTGCTTTTGAAAACCTTTCCTGCTGCTGTGTTTACAACACAGAGAAACCCATGGTAGCAGGGTGCTGCAGGATGACTAAGGGTTAGCCAGGTAATTAGGGGTTAGCCCGGTGTAACCAATGTAAAGTGTTAACCACTTCTATACACAACCTTAGTGCTTAAAACCATTCCGGTTACTTAAACTCCCACTGTGGTGATTTTTCCCACCATAGTGTTTTTGTCATTGTTGAAAGAAGCTGGACTAAATAAAGGCTTTTGAAAAACACATCAAACTCAATGGCATCACAGATAGACAGAACAGTAATTTGTGGAATAGAACAGTACATTCTGGGTTTGGTTGTAACTGATGCCACAGATTTTTTGGACAATCTTGTATTTACTTTCTCCCATCTGTTTCCTATGTTGTGTTTTATTAAAGGTTTTTTGTTTAGTGCATCTATGCAGTAAAGGGTTTCATGTTCATTTGAAAAGTGAGTTTAATAAAAAAGTGTGGACCATCAGTTTATTCATCAAGATATTTGGAATTAATCCAGATTTTAATAAGTGTGTATAAAACCAACAATTCAAAAGCTTTATGAAAAATGAAGGGAGAGAAATCAAAAGGAAAGGTGTCAACAGTGAGAAGAAATGAGCACTTAGTCTATGATAAAATCAGAAGACACAGATCACTGGAACTCAAAGGATATAAATCTGTTTCATGGTGTACCAGGAAAAGCATTGTGAAAGAGATGCTGACCTCAATAAGAAGCTAATAAAGGGAAAGTAAGAGACGAGTGGTCCACCGGATTTTATGGGTATCCAAAGTTATTTTGGTGGCAGCATTTTCTATGTATTTAAGTAAAAATTTAGGAAGCCCCAGACATAAGGAGTTATTATAATATAATAAATAATAGAAGAGACAACAATACTTTTGCCATGTTGGATATGAGATGAAAGAATCATTCTTATATGCTTAATATGATTAAAGCAGGATGAAAAGATAACATTAATTTAAGTCAACCTGGTAAATTTAGAGTCAAATTCAACACCTACAAGTTCAGTGATGTAAATTGGGATAGGACATAGCCTCTCTTACTTAGTCAGTAATATGAGGATCACGTGTTGACATCAAAACCTTTATATTTTCTGAAGCATAGCCAGTGAGAAGCCATCCACTCACTGGTCTCTGTCATGCACTGCATAAATGAGGCGGCTGGTTTGTCCTGCCTATCATGACGATGAAGTACCTGGGTGACATTAGGGTACATTAAAAAAAGGCAGTCATGGGAGGGGATGTCTAGTCAAATGCACAACATGGACATTAAAAAAGTAAGGTGAAGGTAGCTGTGGTCTCTGGAACCTGGGGACCCTAGTTCAGATCCCTGCCTCAGCGCTTGGCTCTACATCGTGTGATTCTGGATAAATTACCTAATCTCCCTATGCCTAAAAATGTGAAAGCAAAGTGTTCTAATCTTCAGTTTAAGATCATGACTCCAGTGCAACCACTGACAATGTTGCAGTAGCCTGACTGCATTGATCAGGACAACGATTGCTCCCGCTTCATAAACACCTTCATTCTTTGGCCAGACATAAAACACACTACCCTCTTGTGGCAGTGGGTGAGGCGATAGTAAGGACTACTATACTCAGTTGGGGTGTGAAATGGATCTCTTTATTATTCTAGTTATTTGTGACAGTACTTCGATATATATATATACTATTAATCCTTAATCCTAGGCTGTTTCTTCTCTTCCAGGATTCCTCTTGACAGGTGAAGGTGTCCTCCGAGGGTATCCCAGACGGACCGGAAAACAAGAGAAATGAAATTATGGGTAAGTGTGGGATTTTAGGTTGTTAGAATTCTTGGAGAGAGAGAGAGAGAGAGAGGGAGATACCACTCCCTGGGAGTCAGTGATATTCTAAGGGTCAGATTGGAAAGGGTAAGTCACCTCCGTGTGATTTATAGATATATATATATTGGTATAAGTCCTTTTATATTATTCTATCTCTCCTAGGTCTTCTATATAGTGTATTTATTAGAGAGTCCCCCTTCCCTCTCCTCCTCACTGTCGTCCTCCCTCTCCACTCCTCCTACCCCTCTGTTCTCCTCTCCCGCAGCCCTCTCCCTTCCCGAGTTTAGTCTGAAGCTGTCCTTTAGAAAGGACCATACCTGGTGTAGCCACGTCCCTCCTGGGACGTGGTGGGATTCTCTGCCTTCTGTACCCTCCTCCTTTGCCGTGGTCGCTTTGGCACCGCACGTCTTCAGGCTCGCTGTCGTCGCTAGTTCGTCCTCCTCCTTGTTTCTGATTTCGTCCTCCTCCTTTCTTCCTCCGGCGTTTTCCTTCTTTGGAGTTCCTCTCCTTGGTAGTCCTTCTTCACTCTTTATGACTTCGGGAACCCGGACATCTGGGTTCTCAGTGTGTTCGTCCGCGTTGCCTTGGCAATTGTGTTGTGACTCGGGAATCCGCCCACCAGGACTCCCGAGGCCTTCTCTTTTGTTATGCGGGTGAGGAAATCGGGACTGCGCTCCCAATTCCTCCCGTCCTGTAGCCGGAACTGCCAACTGCCGGCTACACACCCCATCCCAAGACCGGGACTGATCTAGTCCCGAAGACTCGGGAAACCGGGACAAATAGTCTGCGGGGCCCTGCAGTGAGCCAGGAATATGGCCAACCTGAAAAGAAAAAGGTTGTAGCTCCATAAACCATCTGAGGATACGGGAGTTGGAGTCTTTATTGGAAGCCAACCAAGTGAGGGGTGCATGGTCTGTGAACAGGACGAAGGGGTGCCCCAAGAGGTAGTATCTCAGGTTCTCAACAGCCCATTTAATAGCTAAACATTCCCGTTCGATAATCGGATAATGACACTCCCTAGGTAACAGTTTCCTACTAATGAAGACGATGGGGTGATCATGTCCCTCGTCGTCAGGTTGGGAAAGTACCGCCCCAAGTCTCACGTCTGAGGCATCAGTTTGAAGATGGAAAACCTTCGTAAAATCAGGACACCGCAGGACAGGTTCTGTAGTGAGACATGTTTTCCACTGTTGGAAACTGGCGTGTTGGGCGGCTGTCAGGCAGGATATCTTGGATGGCATGGTTTTTTTAAGGAGATCTGTGAGGGGAGCGGCTAAAGTGGAATAACGGGGTATGAATCGGCGATAATATCCTATCAGTCCTAAAAATGAACGGAGTTCTTTTTTTGTCGTGGGAGTAGGAGCTTGCTGTATAGCCTCTATTTTGCTTTTCTGGGGTCTGAGCTGGCCCCTCCCTATAAAGTACCCCAGATAAGCGATGTGGTCATGATCTAGATGACACTTTTTAGGATTGGCTGTGAGACCGGCTGAGTGTAATGCACGGAAAATGTCATTGAGATGGATCAGATGGTCTTCCCATGTCTCGCTGAAGATCACAATATCGTCTAAATAGGCGGCAGCAAACTTTACGAAAGGTCGTAAGAGGTAGTCCATTAACCTTTGAAATGTGGCTGGAGCCCCATGGAGGCCAAAGGGAAGTACAGTGAAGTGGTAAAGTCCTGAATGTGTGGAGAAAGCGGTTTTTTCCCGATCAGCTGGCGCTAGTGGTATTTGCCAGTAACCTTTTGTTAGGTCAATTGTGGACATATATCGGGCTTTACCTAACTGTTCTAGTAGGTCGTCTACTCTAGGGATAGGGTAGGTATCAAATAAGGAAATTTCATTTAGACGGCGGAAATCAATACAGAATCTTACAGAGCCGTCTGGTTTCAGGACAAGGACTACTGGGGAGCACAAGGGGCTTGTAGATGGTTCTATTACTTTAATTTTTAGCATTGATTGTACCTCCTGTTCAATTAAGTGTCTGCGAGCCTCGGGAATGCGATATGGACGTAGACGTACCACCTGTCCTTCTGGGGTTCTTATGTGATGTTGGATTAGGTGGGTCTTCCCCGGTTTTTCCGAAAAGAATGTACTATGTAGTCGTAAAAGGTCTTTTAAGTGTTTTAGCTGCTCTTCTGTAAGATCTGGGTAAATATGGGGTGTTTCTATGTTTATATCTATAGTGGTGGGATACATTTCAATATCTAAGGGTTTCTCAGGCGTTATTAAGAAACCTGTAGCTGAAATATTTGGGATGTTATCAGGTTCTTCCCATTTTTTTAATAGGTTGATGTGGTAGATTTTGGTTCTTTTTGGGTTCTTGGATATTTCTACCATGTAAGTCACCGGGGAGACTGCTTTTAATATAGTATATAGACCTTGCCATTTGTTAAGGAGTTTGTTATCTGAACAGGGTCGTAATATCAGAACTTTATCGTCAGGTTGTAAGTGTCGTGGTTTTGATCCCCGGTCATAATATCGTTTTTGAGTATCTTGGGCTTTTCCCATATGTCTGCGGACATCCTCCCAGAGTGTTTGTAGGTGGTGTTTTAGCTTGTGTACATAATCTAATAAGGGTTTTTCTTCTTCTCCCTCTTCCTCCCATATCTCAGCTGCCATATCTAATAGGCTCCGGGGTTGTCGACCAAAGACGAGCTCAAAGGGACTATGTCCGGTAGATGCCTGCTCATGTGATCTTATGGCATATAGGACCAAGGGATGTTTTCGGTCCCAATCACGGCCGGATTCTGAGATCGTCTTCTTTAATAACGTCTTTATAGTACAGTTGTACCGTTCCATCAGACCGTCTGTTTGGGGATGGTATACAGAGGTCTTAATCTGTTTTACTCCCAACGCCTTACAGATAATGGCCATTAAAGCTGACATAAATGGGGTCCCTTGGTCTGTTAGAATTTCGTTGGGAAACCCCACCCGGGAAAAGAAGGTGATCATGGCTTGGGCTACGTTTTTGGTTGTCATGCTTGTAACGGGTATAGCCTCAGGATACCGGGTGGCATAGTCTATGAGCACCAGGATATAAGTGTGTCCTTTGGTGGATGGGAGAAGGGGGCCTACCAGGTCCATGCCGATCCTAGAAAAAGGTACCTCAATGATAGGTAAGGGTTGGAGGGGAGCTTTTCTTTGGGGTCCTGGATCTATGAGTTGACATCGGGGACATTGGGCACAGTACCGCCGTAAGTGTGCATAGACCCCTGGTCAATAAAATCTTCGCATTAGATATTCTTCCGTCTTTTCCCTCCCATAATGTCCCCCTCCTGGTTGATTATGGGCTAAAAAGAGAACCTGTGGTCGGAAGGGTTCGGGTACTACTAATTGGCGTTTCTCCCTTCCGTCCAGTTTGATGACCCGGTACAGGAGATTTTTTTGGACAAGGAAGTACGGACCCACCTCGTTAGTACTCTCCGTTTTAGCCGTTTTCCACGCGTTATGGAGGGTGGGATCTTTCAGTTGACTAACCCGTAAGGAGGGTGATGGAGCTGGTATGGTGGCTACCACTTTTCCTATACAGTTTTCCTTTCCGGTATTTCTATATTGTTGTTTTACGTATCTTCTCTCCTTTCTGGTGGGTTTATGGCGGTATGGGTTTTCCTCAATATGGCTGCCAGAAAAAGGGGCTTCAGCCCACCAGGAGTCCGCGGTGTTTCGAGATCTTACCCCCTTTAGCAATTCAGGGAAGTGCATATAATAAGTCCCCAGTATGCAGTCTTCTACAAAACGGTCCATGATACCGATCGGTAGTGGATCTTTTCGTCCTTCCCATTCTATTTGTACTATGGATAATGGGTAGTTATCTTTATCCCCATGGATACAGCAAATAGTGACCCATTGTTGGGTCCGTTGTTCCGATAGATCCACGACATTGGCTCTGATGACAGATTGACTACATCCTGAATCTATCAGCGCTTGGAGAGTTTTCCCATTCACTTTTATTTCCTGTCTGTATCTTGAGTCTCCCCCTCCTGTGCATAATACTCTTCCACTTGTGACTCCTATCTCCATAGGTTCGGGTTTATCTCCTTTCCGGGGACCCATGCGAGCTATATGCCCCTACTCACCGCAGCTGTAACACTGTGGTTGTTGCATAGGCGGGTGGTCTCCCACTTTGGGAAGTCCCACATCTTCTAAGATTTTTCTGGGAAGAGTTCGTAGAGGTATGGGGGATGACCGGGGAGTCGGTTTGAGCACTCCACTCTTAAATTCGGTTGAGCGATGGTAGGCACAGGCTAAATCTACTGCCATACCCGTATCAACATTCGGGTGTTGACGTATTCCAATTTCGGATAGAGGGAGGGAGGGATTCTAAATATTGTTCTAAGATTGCCGCTTTTATAACGTCCTCCCTCTCTGTTCCTATAGGCCCCAACCACTTCAGTCCCAAGTCCTTTACCTTGAAATATAGTTTTCGAGGGTCTTCCGCGGGACCCCATTTAATCCTCCGAAAGCGGAGATGGTAATATTCTGCGTCATGTCCCACTCTCTCTAATATGCTCTTTTTAATGTCCTTGTATGATGTAGTACCGTCTGGATTTGCAGCCTGGTAGGCAGTTTGGAGGATACCAGTCAGTAAGGGAGCCACACATTGGCCCCATCGTTCTTCGGGCCACTGTGCGGATGAAGCGACTCTTTTGAAGTTAGTAAAGAAAGAGTCAGGGTCCTCCCCATCCTGATATTTTTGGAGGACCGAGCTAGGCACATTAGGGTGTACCTTACTGGCTGCGATCGTGTCCGTGAGCTTTTGGAGAGCCGTTTCATGTACCAATTGATTATTGGCCATAATAGTGGCCTGGCTCTTCAACGCGCTCTGTATGGCCTCTCTATCCTCTTTCGCCTCCCTCTGATGGGCCTCCCACACCAGCTGAAGATGCCGCTGTCCTTCGGCTAGCTGCTGGATCATATCCTCCAAAGTAGGTTTTTCCCCCATTCTCGCTGTTGGGTTTGTCCACTATCGCACTCTGAGGAATCCCACTTCTGACACCACTGTGGCAATGGGTGAGGCGATAGTAAGGATTTCTATACTCAGTTGGGGTGTGAAATGGATCTCTTTATTATTCTAGTTAGTTGTGACAGTACTTCGATATATATATATACTATTAATCCTTAATCCTAGGCTGTTTCTTCTCTTCCAGGATTCCTCTTGACAGGTGAAGGTGTCCTCTGAGGGTATCGCAGACGGACCAGAAAACAAGAGGAATGAAATTATGGGTAAGTGTGGGATTTTAGGTTGTTAGAATTCTTGGAGAGAGAGAGAGAGAGAGAGAGAGAGAGAGAGAGAGAGAGAGAGAGATAGAGATAGAGATACACCACTCCCTGGGAGTCAGTGATATTCTAAGGGTCAGATTGGAAAGGGTAAGTCACCTCCGTGTCATTTATAGATATATATATTAGTATAAGTCCTTTTATATTATTCTATCTCTCCTAGGTCTTCTATATAGTGTATTTATTTGAGAGTCCCCCTTCCCTCTCCTCCTCACTGTCGTCCTCCCTCTCCACTCCTCCTACCCCTCTGTTCCCTTCTCCCGCAGCCCTCTCCCTTCCCGAGTTTAGTCTGAAGCTGTCCTTTAGAAAGGACCGTAGCTGGTGTAGCCACGTCCCTCCTGGGACGTGGCGGGATTCTCTGCCTTCTGTACCCTCCTCCTTTGCCGTGGTCGCTTTGGCACCGCACGTCTTCGGGCTTGCTGTCGTTGCTAGTTCGTCCTCCTCCTCGTTTCTGATTTCGCCCTCCTCCTTTCTTCCTCCGGTGTTTTCCTTCTTTGGAGTTCCTCTCCTCGGTAGTCCTTCTTCACTCTTTATGACTACGGGAACCCGGACATCCGGGTTCTCCGTGTGTGCGTCCGCGTTGCCTTGGCAATTGTGTTGTGACTCGGAAATCCGCCCACCAGGACTCCCGAGGCCTTTGCTTTCGTAATACGGGTGAGGAAATCGGGACTCCGCTCCCAATTCCTCCCGTCCTGTAGCCGGAACTGCCAACTGCCGGCTACATCTCTCTATTGCACTTAGCGGTTTCATGCAGCCACCATAAAGGCCCATCTACAGGGAGATGTTTTTAGAGGCCACTGTGGGATCAAACAATAGTCAACTGGACCAAGAGGTGTCATCTCTCTGCCATGCATCTAACATCTATAACAATATGACCCCCGAAACCATTATCCTTCCACATACGAAGGATATTGTGAATACAAAACTATATCAGGCATGTGAAAACAATCTTTCAATAGCGGATTGTAAAAATGAATGGTTACTCAATATAAACATATCATCCAACTCGAGAATAGAACATTTCTTTTACATCTTCCACAAGCAGCAGTTTCTGTAAACATTGTTCTTATATGAAGAGGTCTGTTGGGCCTGCTATGTACTTAATTATAGTGATTTTCAGCCAGCCCTCTTCATCCGTTGATCTCTTATTGTGTTATTAAAATTATTCTTCTTCCTATCCAAGTATATAACTTGGAGAAATGTAGCATGCCAGCTATGGCCCTTGACTAGCTTCACTGTAAGTGACAGCATTCTGCTGTTTCACAAGGAACACATCTAACCACTAAGTAGATCCCTTCAGTGCCATGGACTACTGTGTGTAGTTTTTGAGACAAAAACATATCTCTTCTCAGAGCTAATTTGTTGTCTGGGCTTTGAACAAATTTGTTGTCTCTGTCTAAAACACCTAAGTCACACCCCGAGCCTCTCATGCATGCTTTATCTAAATCACACCACCTTGGGAAATGTCTCAAACCATTATAGTTCTCCATTAGACTGCAGGCTATGGAAGATATGCTTTTTAGAGAGATTATTAATTCCCTCTCCTGTCATACTTTGGAATTGATGAAAACAGCAAAGTAGCAGACAGGAGCAGTACAGCAAGCTCTGCTTGCACATTTCTTAAACTACTGCTTATTTATTTATTCACAACATTTACACAGCACACACCAAACCCATAGGGAACAAGGTGCTCCATAGGAGAACAGCTAGGTAGAAACAAGCCTGAATGCAGAAAAAAGGTTAAAGTGGTGTTATAGCTCAGTCTTCTAATAGTGTAAAAACAATCTTTAAAAAAATATAACATTTAGGTCATCAATAATATAATTTAACATGTCATGAGTGATGCAACATGTGAAGTCATAAGAGGTGCAAGTTATAGTTAGCTCAGTAAACTGCAACTGGTGAATTTTTCCGTGTTTTTTTGTTTTAAAGCAATAGTGTTCATATTGTTACAAGACATAACTATACAGTCACTTTAAGCTTTGGTATTTTTTAATTAATTTCTAGTTTTTTTTTTATGTAAGCTAAAATCGTAGTGCTGTACCTAGCTATGACATCACTTGAACCTTTGTTTTTTTTCAGCAAATTTTTTAGTTTGTTTAGTACACTATTATTAACATAACTAACTATGACATCAGGTTAACACTTATCTACTCCAGTGAATGTCTATATTTTTTTAGAATATTCACCCAGGTCTCTCACTGAGCAAAGCTTTTGACCATGGGCAGTAGGGAGTTGGACACGTGGCTTGGCCTGAAGCTAGGCCTTCAGCTAAACCCATGTGGATGCCCAAACCACAACTGTGCACAGCTGAAAGTTATGTTCGGCAGCTGTTGGCCAAAGGACTAGTGGCCAGGTCCTGTGCCCACTCTACACAAGCAGTGAAAAGCGATGTGAAACAAGGGTTGGCCACATTGCCTGGCCTACAGCCAGGTCCAGCGCCCACCCCCCATGGGTGACCAACACCCCAGTGTCTCACCCACACAGACACTCGCCACACATTTTACTCTTATTTTTTTATTTATTAATGGTGGGGTACTACAGTAGTCCTTCAGTACCACTGCACAAGTGCACAACAAAGTACTGTAGACAGTGCAAGCTTTCCCTTTTAACACCTGCATGGTCCTGTGGTACCCCTTGGTACTCCAGAAGAACCTCATGGGGACATGCTGAGTTCTGCAATACTCCCACAAGTTCTCACCTGAGGCCTCACTCAGTCTGCTTTAAGTAATGTGGGCCTGCTACACTAATTTATTTGTTATTTTGGCCCCAGGGGCATCCCTCTGAGATACACCGACAAAGGTCCAAGGGTAGGGTACCCTACTCTACCCTATTGTAACTTTTGTGTTTAAATTCAGGATAGAGAGACAGAGTCCCCGGGTCCCAAAATAGTGGCAGCAACATTTCTGTTCCTGTTGCAGCCAGCCAATCAGACTGTTCAGTATTGTGGGATTGGTACCAGTCCTGCAGTACTGGATGGGCCAAAAGGAACATAGTTCTATCGGACAATCAGAATGCTATACTTTTTAAATGTGCACTACTGTGACAGTACTGCTTTACTCCTGCGGGACCAACCATCCAGATATAACTAAATTTTGAAGTTTAATTCCTTCAAAATGGCTGAACATAGTTACACCAAATCCCAAAAGCACACTTTCCAAGTAATGATCTACTTTTCTGCTACATTTGGTGCAGTTCTGCTCATCTGTGTTTTTCCGAATTGCAGCTCAAAATTCCTATGGGAAAATGTGTTTGAACATCCCAGTTGGTTTGCCCCTGCTACCCATGGTGGATCACCCTGACACTTTCCAAGAAGCAGCTGAGGTGGATAATTTTTTTGGAAAGTTTTGTCAAGATTTCAAATGGTTTCAAAGATATTAGCAAAATAAAAATGCTCTGCCAATCGAAACACCTACTTGACTATAACTACACACTGGTGACTCCAATTGTGTAATTTAAGTTTAGAAACATTCCTGCCAAATAAATGTATACCGTAGAAGCATGCCCAAAGTAGTCTTTTTGCCTCTAATGTATGGAAAGATAACTAGCAGCCACGCACGGTCAGCAGAAGGGTGCTCATCACTTTCAACTAAAAGGGGACCTAGTGTCCTGGGGGGCCCATGCTTTGTGATGTGTTCACTCTACACTGTGAATGGAGAAGTTGTTAGAGAGGTACAGCGACGAGCTGTCACCTTTAGGTAGAGCTGCAGGCCGCTTGGCAATGGCAAAAAAATGTGATTTATCTCCAGCCCCAGGTTTCCACACTGAAAATGTGTTCATCCCGTCGCTTGTCGTCTTTGTAATGTTAACTGGATAATAATACCTATTGTACAGGGTTTGGTATTTACCAAGTGAGCAATTTCGGCTTGTTCCTTCCTTGCCACACCACACTGAGAATTCCCATAGGAACGAAACGTCCTACCCTCACAGACAATATGCAACGGTGCAAAAAAACGTTGTCTACAAAAGTACTGAAGTCATAAAAAAACGATATCATCTATTAAAATATAATCACATATAACTTAGAAATGCATAAAGAGAAACAATATCAAATATAAACAGAAAAGAACAAAGATGATTTCATTAAAAAATAAGTAAAACACAACCTCTTTCAATTACAAGTTGCATGGTATTGAATTTATTATTTTCTTCATATTTCGAATACCAAACGTAACAAGAAATTAGTCGTTATGCTTGTCGAAGCGTTTGGTGGGTTACAGTGCTTGAAACTAACTTCTTCGGGATTTAAAACATTATTTCTTTTCAATCTCCAAGTTTAAAATGAATTAAAAAAAATCTCCATTTCATAAATTAGAATCGCCAATTGCCTTCTTGAAAAAACAACAAACATAGGAACACAGACATCAAGTGAGAGCGTCCCGTGTTCTTCCAATTACATTGTCCCTGTTGTCAGAACCCCCTTAAAACGGCGAGTTACTTGCTGCGTAATGAACTTAAGGAAATTATCTAACAAAGTCCGCTCGGATTCAACGCCTATTTCAGGCTCTTATGGTAAGCTCATTCAAAGACACGATGTCCCAGGGTAGCTAATGCCCCAACAAATGTGCTGCCACTTTAAAAATCCCTTTGATGACAAGGTCCCGAAAGGGGCAAAACAGATGCCTCAATACGACGAGTTCAAAGAATTCCTTCCTGATAGGGCTGCAAACCATGTCCAGAAACACCAGACACAAACGTCTCTGCAGAGGTGCAGGGGCTGCGGTCACCCTCTGCATCTGTCTCCTCCTACTCTCTGTCGGGAAAACAGCAAATGCGTCCCCTAATCTGAGCTCCCCGCTCCATACACCATACCACATGCAGAATGCACCTTAAAAATAACCACCCCGCCACCACAACCACACACAGACACATTTACCACCTGCTCCAAATAGGTGATAAATATGTGCGAGTTGGGCCTTTGTGTCCCCGGATGTGGGGAAAAACAAGCAGATTTGGACACACTGTTCCTGAGGCTGTGTGTTATTCCCCATCCCAGGGAAAATAAAGTATAAACACCGACTATGGGCGTAGGGATACCAGTACACACGCACTTACACCTGGGAACTCGCAATGAGGACCTAGGTGTTCAAACAGAGCATTTGCACTATTTGCCTGCCTGGTTTGCTACAGGTGTTACCTGGCAAAAATCAAGCAGGTAAATACCACAGAATGTCCAAATTGCATTTTAGTTGTGAACCTGAATCACGTGCAGCTAGGCGTTCCTACCCGCGTCAGTATCACCACATCGGTCGGGAGTGAAGCCTTAGTAGAGATCTGGCTAGTAGCTTTATCCCATGTGTGAAATCTTCACCCTGTCCTGGATGTCTTAGCCAACAATATTTTGCATTCTGCGTGATGAATGCCCAAACAGATAACAGAGAAACTATGACTAAATAAAACCAGAATTCAATTTGCTACTGTTAAAAAAACCTGGAGTAGCAACAGCAACGAGGACTGGGTTTGGATTCATGGAAAAAATATTCGTAAACAAAATCAAAGAGGGTGTGATAGACTAGTGACAGCCCTCAGGCAGAATGAGTTTAAGTAACAGTGAATCTGTTAGAGAGAGAACGCTCAAGGAAAGATATGGGAATATATAAATCAACCAGAAGAGTGCCAACAAGAGAAAAGCGAGCTATGAGTTTAACACATTGTTGTGATATTAAAGAACTGGGTGCCTTCCGCTGAAATCTGTTTCAGGCAACATCTAAAAATGGGCAGCTGTTTATCTTCAGCCAGCCAAGCAGCAATGATGCCCTGCCTGTAACTATCAACAGTGTATTGACAGCGATGGGTGCTTACACCTATCTGTCTTGGAAAACACATTGACAAATCGGAGGAAGGCACTGGGAAAAGAAAATATCTTATTTTTATTTTATAATAAACAAGCACTGGCAAAGCCGATAGGTCTTGCCTATACAAGAGCTATTAACTTTGGTGAAGTGTTTTTGCCATGTTGTACATCAGTGTGGCTGCTTTTCAGCATAGCTAAAAGTTAGTGGCATGGAGTGTCAGAGTGTAGTGGGGTAGTAGAGTGGTGTACAGGGAGTAGAGTGTCATAGAGTTAGGTGAAGGAGTGTAGTGTTGAATTGTTTAGTGGCAGAGAGTGTTGTGGCGTGGGGTAGACAGTGCTTCATTTGTTCTTGTTGTATCCGGTGCTGAGCACCGACACTTATTTTTGAGGGCCGGGGCTTATTCTTCTGCCTCAAGCATTTGCTGTGAGCAAAAGACACATATGGGAAAGACGGAGGAAGAGAAAAATGAAAAAGCGTCACGAAGAGAGAAAACAGAAAGCTGCTAGAGTGAGCTGAAGGGGCAGGGAGTGGCTTTATATAGATTAAAGAGGCCTGTGATGTCTTCAGGATTATGCCGCCTCAGTATTCTGTGTTCCCAGATTTAATTGCAGCAGCCGCATGTTTAAAAAGAGGGCTTTGAGCACTGGCACATTTTTATTTACAAATTAAGCACTGGGGGTAGAATAGGGTAGACTGGGATGTAGTGGACTGAGGTAGTGGGGTGGGTTGGAGTAGAGTGGGTTGGAGTGGATTGGAGTAGAGTGGGGTGGATTGAATGGAGTGGGGTGGATTCCAGTGGGGTGATTAGATTGGATAGGGTGGATTGGACTGAAGTGATAGGACTAGTGTGGGGTGGATTGGATTGGGGTGGATTTGATTGGAGTGGTTTTGAATGGGGTGAATTAGAGTGGACTTTACCAGACTGGAGTGGGGAGAACTGAAGTTGAATAGAGTGGGGTGGACTGGATTTATTTGATTGGAGTGGGGTGGATTGGACTAGAGAGCATTGTGGAGTGCTCTCTGGAATTGAGTGGATGGATTGGGGTTGGGTGGTATGGATTGGAGTGGGGGAACTGAAGTGAAGGGGTGGATTGGAATGGGGCTGAATGGATTGAAATGGGGTGGGTAGACTGGAGTGGGGTGGATTGTATTGTGGTGGGATGGATTGGATTGGGGTGGGTAGCACTGGGGTATGGTGGATTAGGGTGGAGTGGGGTGGATTGGATTAGAGTGGGGTGGATTGGAGTGACGGTGGAGTGGAATTGAGTGGGTTGTAATAGTGTGGGGAGGATTGGATTGAGTGGGTTGAACTGAAATGGAGTGGTGTGGAGTGGATGGGGTGGATTCAGGTAGAGTGGGTGGATTGGAGTAGCATGGGGTATTGGAGTAAAATGGGTAGGCTTGCAGTAGAATGGGTGGATTGGAGTAGAATGGGGTGGACTGGATTAGAGTGGGGTGGACTGGAAAGGATGGGGTGGAGTGGAAAGGATGGGGTGGATTGAAATGGGTTGGGGTGGGCTGGATTGGAGTGGGGTGGGCTGGAGTGGGTGGATTGGATCATATTGGAGTGGGGCAGAATATTTTCGACTGGAGTGGGGCAGATTGAAGTAGGGTGGATGGGACGAGGTGGACTGGATTAGATAGGAGTGGGGCGATTGGAGTGGGGGAATTGGAGCGGGCAGATTGATTTGGATTAGAGTGGGGTAGATTGTTTTGGATTGGAGTGGGACAGATTGTTTTGGATTGGAGTGGGGTAGATTGTTTTATATTAGAGTGGGGTAGATTGTTTTGGATTGGCGCAGACTGGAGTGGGGCAGATGGTTTTGGATTGGAGTGGGGCAGATTGTTTTAGATGAGAGTGAGGTAGATTGTTTAGGATTGGAGCAGAATGGAGTGGGGCAGATTGTTTTGGATTGAAGTTGGGTACATTTTTTGGATTTGACTGTGGCAGTAGGGCAGATTGTTTTGGACTGGAGTGGGGCAGCCTGGAGTGAGGCAGATTGTTTGGGATTGAGGTGAGGCAGATTGGATTGGGGAAGATTGATTTGGCTTGTACTGGGACAGATTGAGGTGGGGCAGATTTTTGGTGAGGCACACTAGACTGGGGCATATTGTTGTGGGTTGGAGTGGGGCAGATTGTTTTGGATTGGAGTGGGGTAGATTGGAGTGGGGTTGACTGGATTTGAGTGGGGGTGGATTGGCCTGGAATGGGGGACTGGAGTGGGGCAGATTTCTTTGGATTGGAGTGGGACAGAATGGAGTGGAGCTGATTGTTTTGGTTTGGAGTGGGGCTGATAGTTTGGATTGGAGTACGGCAGACTGTTTTGGAATGGGGTAGGCAGATTGTTTTAGACTGGAGTGGCGCAGACTGGAGTGGGGCAGATTGTATTGTATTGGGGTCGGTTAGATATTTGTGGATTGGAGTGGTGCAGATTGTTTTGGATTGGAGTGGGGCAGATTGGAGCAGGCTGGGCTTGGAGGATTGGAGTGTGGTGGACTGGAGTGGATCGGGGTGACTGGTTTGTATTGAAGTGGGGTGGATTGAAGTGAGGTCGATTAGGGGATATTGCACAATTATGTGTTAAAGTCATCATCATCAAAAGACTTTATTTCAGCCACACAGGCCATAAAAGTGCATAGCAAATACAATAAATAAATAAATATATATAAGAATAAAATCGTTACAATACATTTGAAAAATATAATAATACCCTCCAAAACCTGAATACTCCTCGTATGCATTCTTCAGTACATAATTATTTATTCAAATGCTTCATGTTAGTGTAGATAACATTTTTGCTCAAAGAATCCACATTGTTCCAAGAAAGTTAGCAACAGTAGTAACCAATGCGAAATGAGTATCTGATCTAAGGATTTGAAGAGCAACAATGGACCTACGAACTCTCAACAACATACAGGCCGGAGCAAGTCATTTCCTGCGGGGGAAATGTATAAGCAGGGCAAACAAATAAAACATGAGGCAGATTTTTGGTAGGAGCATTACAAGCTGGACAAGTGGTCACCCCCTCAGCTGACCAACGACCGGTAAATGATCTTAATGGTAAGATTCCTATACAAAACTGGAAGTACAACTTCATGTCTTTGGGAACCGGAATTGCATCCCAAAAAGCCTCATATTTACACATATATTTCTGATCAATAAAATCGCATGGCATGATAATTTGGAGTGAAGTTCTGCCCCCAGCTCCTCGGAGTCTACCACCCTCCAGTACTATTTCTTAAAGTCAAGTTTCAATGGAAAGGGAGCAATACTTGGAGAATACCAAAGCTCACTGAGCTCAAGCATGTATAGTGACTGTTTAATGTATCTGAGCCAAGGAATGCTAAGGGAGCTATCAGCTTCCATTACGGCCTGCAGGGCTACAGTGTATGGGGTAAGCTCTGGTGTAGTACAAAGCTGCCTTCAGTACAAAAGAGAACGTAAGCGGGCCTTATAACCTATGCTCTTAATGCCCAGGTCCTTGAAAAAAGATAGCAATGGAGTTCAAAGGCAGAGAGACGAGATTTTTTAAGAAGGTATTCTAAACAGTTGATATTTCTTGGGCTTTGGCATGGCCCCATAATTCTGCACCATAAAGAGCAGAGCTCACAGCCTTGGCTTCATAAATCTGGAGTACTGTACGAATCGGCTTAGTATAAGAAAGGTCAAAATCCTTAATTAAAACCCCAGTACTTTGCTCTTGCTTCAACACCTGCTTAGCGAAGTGTGGCTTCCAAGACATGTTCCCTGATAGCATGAGGCCAAGTTAGCTAAATTATTTGACCTTCTCAAGTGGAGTACCTGCAAGTGTAGCCTTCCCTTTAAAAGATCAATGGGGATTGAACACCATAATTTTGGTTTTAGAGGTGTTGATTTCTAATCCCTGAGCGAAACAGAATTCCTCAAAACATGTAAGGAGTTTCCGTAGACCACTTGGGATCTTAAATATCAAAAGGTTGTCACCTGTAAATAGCAAGACTGGAACTTTGTGTGTACCTAAAAACGGTGCGTCTGCCTCCACCTTGAGTAAAGAAGAAACAATGTCATTAATATATAAAGAGAACAGAGTTGGAGCAAGGACACACCTTTGGAGTGCTCCCTTTGACATTGGAATTTTATCAGTAAGCTGCCCCAAGTCACCCAACTTAATGCGTGCATAGCTGCCCTCATGGAGCCGTACTAGCAAAGAAAGAATGTGGGTGGGGATTGCCATCCCAGAGAGAACTTCCCACTTCATTTTGCGAGGCACTAAGTCAAATGCAGATTTCAAATCTACAAAGGCAACGTACACATTCTCCTTACCGATAAAAACCATCTTCCAATATAGAAGCAAAAACCTAAAGGCTTGATCAATTATGGAAGTTTTCTTGCGAATGCCAGCTTGCAATGGTCTAAGGATATCACGCTTCGACATCCAGTCCTGAATATTCCCCAGAAGTCAGAAAACTTTCTGCACACAGTCCTGTAGGCTAATTGGTCTATAGTTGCAGGGTAGGGCTCTAACACCCTTTTTGAAAACAGGAACTACAACATCACCCTTCCACGACTCAGGAATTGGTGTGCCCGCCGCTATTCCATTGGATATGATAGTAATGTATCTCAACCAGATTTCAATGTTCGTTAGGACCAAATCTGCTGGAACGTCATCTGGGCCAGACTCCCTGCCATGCTTTAAGGTACCCAGTGAGAGCAATATGTCCAAAAGAGTAAACAATTTTAGCGGTAAAGGGCCTGGAGTTTGGTCAATAGTGGAACTCGAGACCTTATCAGATTCACATAGTATAGAAGGATGATCATCCAATTACATTTGGCTAAAGTGGTCTACATATTCTGCTGCAGCAATATTTGTTATAACATTCAATACACTATTATCAGGGCCACGGGCAGCCAAAGACCAGAATTTAGTGCAATTCTTCTCATGCGAAGCATCATTTAGTGCTACCCACCACTTATTATCTTGCTTGCGTTTTGCTTTACAATTATACTTATAAGACTTCCTAGCTACACGGATAGCAACTGCATCCTTGGATTTGATGGCCTGGATCAAGAGTTTATTTGATGCTGAATATTCCTTGTTGAGCCAATGATTTAGTCCTTCCACCACCAAAGTCAATACCTGCTATGAAGTGGGCCGTGATACTCTCAAAACATTGAGCATGAGATCTAATTATTTGCTCACCAGTAGTTGAAAGGACTGCCTCTAAATACACCAATGAAGTCCTCATAGCAGCATTCGCAGAGCTTATAATGTCCAACTGTGCTGACATCTTACACCACTTTAAGTGGTGCTTATCATTAGTCATGCTAACACCTAATGGTATTATAGTGGGGATATTGGTCATAGACATTTGATTAAACAGGGCAAAAATTTGGACCGAGAGTGGTTTATGATTACTCTTGGTTAACTCAATAACTATTATATCAATAACTAAAGGCCACAATCATATGTCAACTAAACAACAGTCGGTTCTACTTGTGTGGTTAACCTTATTATAAGTGTGACAACCCTTTGTCCCAGATTTTGTCCTGCCATTGAGTGCTCTAAGCCCAAATTCAATAGTCAAGGTTTTTAGCTGGATGGCAACTTGCGACCACCTTTTAAAAGGTGGAATGTCCAAGGAAGGGACTGACCATGCACTATCCTCCTCACAAGTAAATCCAAGATCATCCCAGTCAAGAGGTTTGTACGTGACATTAAAATCACCTGCAACAATGATTTTGAAGTGCCAGGGACATTGCCATAGGAATGTCTCCAAAACACAGAGGGTATCAGAAGCCAAACCTCCCCCAACCCTTCCTGTACACAGTAACAGTAAACAGTAACCAGATGCCTAGTATGTCAGAAGAGTCAATGGATAGCTGAGATATATGGCAGTTTAATGATGTTCTGACCCATGTGATGAGGCCACCGGACGGTCTGCCCCTCTTACTAGAAAGTGCTGGAGTGTAAAAATTTAAATAGACAGACTGAAACAATGTATCAACTGCCCAAGTTTCCTGAAAAAGACAGAGGTCATGGTCTTCAATGAAAGAAATAATGGCTGGAAGGAAGACAACAGATCTTAAACCTGCCACATTCCAGGAAGCATACTGCACCCCAAAGCTTTGAGAAGCTGCCCTGGCCATAGATGTAATGTTAACACGATTGGCTAGATGATCATAAGTTGACTGATGAGATCTATCAGGAGAAGAGGAGTGGGTAGACACAAAGTCACAGGTAGGGAGAAATCCAATACCAGAGCCAATTACATTGTGAATGGGGGAATGCAAGATGGTAGGTCTAAAGGGGATCCAGGCAGTTCAACAAGTCAATTGCTCACATTTAAAGCTGGTGAGCTTCACCCAAAATGGGGGGTTAAGCCGAACCTTGCGATACGAGAAAAGCCTAGGATATTTAAACTGAATGCAAGAATGTCTAGGGGGACTTGTCCTAGCATCTAGGGCCACCAAATTGTCTACCGTACTCTTGTCCCTAACTGTTAACTCCATCACATCATAGGGTGTATCAGGATCAGGCTTTCTAACTGCCTCAATTGTATCTTCACGTATCACAGAGTAACAACCTCTCACATGACGTATCCAATGAATCGCCTTATTTCTGACAGATTCTCCCCCTTCCCTAGAAGCCACTGGATGTAATTTGGGCACATTAACTATCAAGACATTGTTGGTAGATTTGGACCAGTCTGCAGTAGGGTGTATAACAGAACCGGAGACATTGTCATACACAGATTTGGAAAATCAACAGCAGGCTTTCAATTCCTTAACCGAGCCCAGATCATTTCATGTAGGAACCTGTCTAGAGTTCCCAGTCCTGCCGAAGGCTGCATAGTGATCATCACCGGGAACTGAGATGACGGCGGCAGGACAGGTAACACAAGTATGATTCTTATTGCAAGTAGACAGAGGCAATTTAGGTGACAGAGCCAAGAGCCCTAAAGAGCTGTGCGTGGAAATATGCACATGATCAAAGATGGTCGTCGCATCTTTTGGCAATAACTGTTTAACCATAGATGTTAAGCTATTTACCATAGACTTAAGCTTGCAACCTTACACTTTAGATCTTGTAATGGGGAAAGTGTACTGGACTTCAGACAGAATAGGGTTTATGTTTGTATCTAGCACTGCACCTGCCATGGTACCTATGTCAGGTTCACCATCTGGATCTAAAATATCATTTAAAGGAGTAAATCAATTGCAACAATGAAGGACATCACTATCAACATACGATGGCTCATCCACCAGTTCTGAGGAAATGTAGGTGGTAGCATATTACCCCGCCCTATGGAAGCTGAATCCTGTGTCTCACATTTTTTAAATATATCTGGAATTTTCCTGTGATACGCACCCAAGCCAGCTGGAGAGCGTGCACTTTGGGTGTCTTCAGGGACATTATCAGGGGAGAGGATAATGTTTCCTCACATTCAACCAAGAGATTATCAATCCTTTTCAATACACAATTATTTGTTACATGCTTCTGCTTCTTGTATTTTTTCTTATGGGCCACCCCAACCCCGCCCTCTGTCGCCTTCCTTTTACCTAGCAGTAATACGATATTCAATATAAGGGTGGGTCAATAACAAAGTCCTGGTTATATATACACACACACACACACACAATAGGACAATGAGACTAAAAAATAATCCTCTTATAAAAACAGAAAATGTTGGGGGGCTGGCCTAGCCCAGCCTCCTTCTGGCTCCGACGGGCATGGACGTGTTACGACTCGGTCGTCCCATTTCCAGGGGGCGCTGTAAGGGGACTGTCAGAAGCCTGGGAATCACCTTGAACACCTATCTAGAGTCCCTTGCTGACTCCTGTTTGTTTCTCTTTTCTCCATGGTACACTTGTGTAGGACTACATTTGCTTCTTGGGACTGCAAATCCCATAATGCATAGCTTGGTAGTCAGGAAAACCCGGATTCCGTTTCCCATTGTTTTCAATGGGAGAAGTCCAGTTGCTCCTTTTCACTGGATCCTCTCCTCCAGGACTTGCAAGTGTCCGAAACTACACACACCTGAAACCTCTCCTGTGCAGCCCAGCTTGGAACTGCTTATAAGCAGCCATTTCCTCAAGCTCCCTGTCGTGCATCGGACTTCAATTCCTTTGTGTTACAGACCCCTTGTCGGATGGTGTTCCAGTTTTGTTCCTGTTCTGTTCCAGCTTGATCCTGTTTCCTGTTTCTCTGCCCTGCTCCTGATTGTTCCAGCCAGAGTCTGCTCCCTACTTCTTAGCCTTGTACCTGTTTGTTTCTTCCAAAGCCTGCTCCCTGTTTCTCTGCCCTGCTCCTGCCTTGTTTCAGCCTGAACCTTCTCCGTTTCCCAGTCCTGTTTACTGCTCATTTCCTACTCCCTGTATTCCAGTCCTGTCCTTGCCTGTTCCAGCCAGAGCCTGTTCTCAGTTTCCCAGTCCTGTCTCTGTCTGTCCCAGACAGAAGTTTGCGCCCTGTTTTCAAGTCCTAGACCCGCCTTTGCTTCAGCCTGAGCCTGTTCCTAGTTCTTGCCTCTGCCTCTTTGTTTGTTCCCTTCTGTTTCTGTTTCTTCTTGGTTCTTTGTGTCTGGTAAGTGTTCTATCAGTCTTCACCAGTGTATACGTGTCCTCCTGTGTACTGGGGTTGGCTCCTGGTTTCCAGGAGGCAATTCCAGCCCCCATCCTTGTCCAGTGATATACGTTGTATTTCGTGCCTAACAGTGACAGTGTGCTATTGCTGTTTTCTCAGGAATCGCCACTGTGTTTCCAGCTGGACCCACAAGAGCGTGTCCTGTGTATGTAAGTACTATCCTTGTTTGTGCTCTAGGGTCCAGAGACAGAATCACTTCTGCTGCCTCCTTTCTATGGGGCTGGCAGGGTGACTATCTGTAAGAGCAAACTGCACAGAGGCATTGAGATTCCCTGTCACTGTGGGAGGTTCTGCGCCTTACTCTGTGTACAACCCCAGCGTGTTTGTCCACTGGTAATACGTTTCCTGTTTGTTCACACAAGGGTTGCTCTGCTTTTACTTTCCTGTTTCCTGTGCCTATCCATAGCTGTCCTTTCCGTGTATGCCTTTAGCTGCTCCTCTGCCCCAGTGTACTACACCTTTAGGATATTCGGTGCCCTCAAGGGGTGTCCCAACCAAAGTCCTGATCAGACCCGCCCGAAACCGTGACAGGACGGGCCTGCCCTTGGCCCAGGCTTATCCCGCTCTGCGGGAGAATGAAAGCGCTTTTGAGCACAAGTCAGTGCCGGTGGGCCTAGGACCGGCTGCTGGGACCTGTAGTTTCCCCATATGACTGGATCTGCTGCTGATAGCATCCCGCGCTGCTGGAGAATGAAAGCACTTATGAGCGTGAGTCAGTGCTGGGGTACCAGTGGCCTGGGACTGCCTCCTGGGGCCCTGGGCCTACTGGGACCTGTAGTTTCCCTACAAGACTCAATCTGCTGCTGTTAGCGTATAATTTCGAAAATTACACATAAGAAAGAAACAATGTTTCTTTGCAATATTTAGAACAAGATAATAGTCATCTATTGAGACCAGCACCAACAAGCAAAAACAAAGCACAAATGCAAATTGAGAAAAAAAGACTTGGCAAAATAAAAAAAGTTAACTATAGAAAATACAATTTCACAATTTAGTTTGTTCTGCTGGGCACTTTTTGCTAGTCACATGCCTTCAGTTTGCAGGGCATTAGAGGTTAAAATAGCAGCGGGTGACACTGATTAAGTTGAATAAATCAGTGCTTGGTCCCTACTCCATAGACAGGAACACAAATGATTAAATGGCCTCCAGTGACAAATTACGAGGTTGTAAAGAGAGTGACACAGAAGCCAACAAATGGTAAGCCATGGGTGGGCTCCAAGCCCTTATCTAACTACATGTTTTTCTCATTAGTGATAAGCATGCTATCACACGCTTAACCATAAAAACAGTGGAGAGTCAATCAGGCCCAGGTAATGCTGTTTTGTGCACTGAGTACTACCAAGGGAGTGACACTACAGACAATACAACCAAGGGAGGTGAACGGAGAATGCTCATACCTCCACACTATAACAGTTGTAATATCCTAATGTTGAGACCCAGGAGCAGGGCCCCTGGATTTATGCAATCTGCAGCCGCAGGATTTTCAACCTAATTATGGGTTCACTGGCTTTGCCACATAATCCAAAATCATCATCTTCATTTGAATGTTTCCTAAAAAATGTCTCTAGCTCAAACAGATCAAAGTTACTTAACAAAAAACTATACATGGTCCTACTTACTGATGGACTAGAATGCTAACCGTTTCTCTTTCAGTTACTTTTTGTTGTATTCAAGCATTAAACTTGTTACATTGAGATACAACACTTACACAGGCATTATTAATATTGGCTAAAGTGACAAAATGGCATACTAACAATGCCACAGATCATGCTGCATTGTTTTCAATATATTACTTTTTTTGCCACATAATTTAGGGAACCTTGCTGCATAATGTGGTCCCCCAATGCCACATAATTGCATTGTCCAAAGGGCAAGGCATTTTACCTGAACCCAAATAAAATCAGCTCCCTTAGGTTTTCTCCTATAGATGTAGTACATTTATAGGAATACAAGGGTTGCTGCAGGACACACCAATATAACAAAATGCATGCATGAATATATTCTACTAAGTAAAAGAGCTATATGGCAAATGATGGCGAAATTACTCCTGCTTTTCAAAGGAGTAAACCTGTGCCAGTTTGCTGGATGTGACAAAATAAGAGGAGTTGGGCCAGTTTAATGTCAACAAGGCTAAGAAACTCTAAACTATCTAATGAACAGGTGCCACTACTGACTTTACTTATACAAAATATACATTTACCTTCATGATCACGCAAATAAACAACTGTGATCACCATTTATTTACATCATAATCCACTTTTTCTTAATTTATTATTGAAAGTCCTAAACAGTGGAACAACAAACAAACCACATATTACATTGGCATTGTTTAGTAATGATACCCCACATCACTTATAACATAACAAGGCACTGTCACATTGATTTGCCATATAAAACCACAAATACTGGGCACCACAAATGTGATACATGCACCTGCTGTCATCAAACTACTGAAGGAATTGAATTCGTATACAAGAATTTCAAATGGAAAAACACAGCATTTACAAATTGTAAAAACAAAAATGTGGTTTATGGGATTACTTGCGCATGCAACAAACTACATATAGGTAGACCAATCAAGAGATTACGCAAAGAATCCCTTTACATAAATCTCGGATACAGCGCAAAGTCATCACAGCTCCGTTAGTCAGTCATTTCATAGAAAAACACCATTCAAAAAATGATCTACATTGGGCAGTGTTGGCAGTTGTACAATCAGACCCTAGAGGGGGTGGCCTGGAGATGAGTTTGAAACAAAAAGAAGATTATCTAATACTTTGCTTTAATACAGTAATTGATGGCCTCAATGAGATGATAGAACTTCACAATTTGTGATCAATAGCGCTGATAAGTCTTACATCTTGCTATCAATCTGTATTCAATGGCATGAAAATGCTTTGCTCCGTGTAGTGGCTGTTTCCATATTGTCTTTACAAAAGGGCAAAATTGTGAATATATGCAGTGATTAGGACCCACATCACTGATGAAGATGAGAAGATATCCGGCCCCTTGGCAGAGAGTGTATTGGGACTAGTACCTGAGTGTTACACCTTCCAGTTAAACACAATCACCGCTGGATAGATTACTAAGTATTCTTTTTATACTATGGGCCCTGAATCCTTTTTTCTTCCATTTATTGCGTACACCTACCGAGCATCTGATTTATAAGAAGTTTGTTCTGCAGTTCTAGTGAGGGACATTATGGACCCGCTCAGGCCCCCAGCGGAATGCACTATTATTAATTGAGGCTCATGTAATTCTCAACAAGCGCCTCACTTCCTGTTTTATTTCTGGACATGCATGGTTATGATCCTTCTCCTCGGAAATACTAATCCCAGAATGCCTGATTCAGCTCTGGGTTTGAACATCTGCACCTCTTTTGGAGGTATACCTGCCACAGCGTTACAGGATGGGATAAGATATTCAGAGGCTTGGAAGTCCATTAGCTTAACAGTCCTAGACTTGATGGCGTTTGTAGGGCATCCGAGGGAACCAGGTGAAGGATCGACCCATACTGAATAAGTAAGCATTTATTTGGTTTTGTCCCACCTTACTTTCACATCCAAGATGCCTTGAACTCTTTTTGCACATAAGGATTGAGCTTGGGGAATTCGCCCCTGTTAACAGCCAGCTTTATTGCTGCTGTTTCGCCGCAGCCGAATGAGTGCCATGGGTGCCCAAACAACATGTTGATACTTTGTTGCCACTGAACTATTCCATCAAATATTTCAAAGCAGTGAGTGCTACAACATAGCAACGCCAACTCGGTATTCTCCCGCTTCAGCTACTTTCAGTTGTTCATCCCCCAAGGAAGAATGTGTCTTCACTTGTGTCAGCTTGCAGTTTTATCACCAAGACATGCTGAAGCCTTTATTACATCAATCGTTCCACTTGTAAGTTTACAGGGTTAATTATTTTCCTGACAGGATAAAGACAGATCAGCCACGATCCTCATCTAATAAGGTGCCTGACTCCCCATTGATCAAGTGAGTTCAACTGAGCTAATGCAGTTCCGCCTTTGTGTGCCTTCCCCTTTTTAAAAAATATAACATGGTCTAATTAGCTGTTCTATTGGTTTTTCTTACCTTCATTTACAACGTAAACTTGAACGTTGAACTGGACATCATATGAGTGAAGTGACCGTAAGTTCAATAGTGAGGATTGCACTGAGATTGATTCCAAGCCCAGAATCTAAATGTGTGTCCCTTACAATTTTCTCTTCAATATTGTTTCTGTTTTTTAGTGTCCACCAGTTCTGTGTCCTGAGGAGATAGATCCCTTAGATTGTACTGGCTGTCGAAACGCGTCAATAGTTTTTGAACCAGGGAGTGCATTTTAAAGACAATACTGGCATATAGGGAATAGTTAGAGTGAACTGTATATAAGATACATCCCTGTTATGAGCCAGTATCAGTACTCATCGAACATGCACCCTCGGGTCCTGGCTCAGTAGGCAGGGGCTTTTTACTAACTTTCAAGTTACAGAAGCCCTCTTTCGGCGTGCAGTTTTAGAACTGGAACATGTTTAATGTTTGTGAATACCAAATTCAAAGTATTTATGAAGTTACATGGCAATTCAATGTGACAGTGTCCTGTTATGTTATATGTGAAGTAGGTTATCATTACTAAACACCACGGATGTAATATATGGTTTGTTTGTTGTTCCACTGCTTATGACTTTTTTTAAATAAATTTTGAAAAAGCGCATAGTGGACTATGATGTAAATAAATGGTGATCACATTAATTTATTTACGGGATCACGAAGGTAAATGTATATTTGGTGGAAGTAAAGTCAGTACTAGCACATGTTCAAGGGGTAGTTTCCTGGATGTGGTAAAACGTTTGCAAGTATTCTTGGCCGACTTCTTACCCTCATTATAATACTGCAAGATTCATGAATTTTCCAACTTCCTAAGTGAAATTTACAATCATAAAATTTCACAAATCCTAAATTTGCTAATCAGATTGTTGAATTTACAATTCAAAATTGCTTTTTTGACATGACGAAGAAAGACCTTGGTGTGTAAAACTTTTGTGAATCATGCCCCTAAAGTCTCCTTCAACAAGACTATCTGAGATTTATTTATAGTTACATTGCACAAAGCGACGCAAAGCATTGGGTTGATTTACTTAGCATTACAAAAGGTACATGGGTACAGTGCAAAATTGTGCACTGCTGAACCAGTGTGTGCACAATCCTTACTAAATCTAGGCCTACATCTATGTCTCTATCTGAATCCACAATAATGTGCAATGCTGAGACTCCTAAATTGGCTTGTTTCACCAGCAACAAAACCAACAAACTCAGCTAACAAATAGCTGCTACTAAGAAAGTAACAGAGGAGTTGTACCAGAACAGAAGAAAACATAGCAACCAAATAAATCAAACCTTAACAAAATGTGATCACTAAATGTCAACTAGAGGTGGGTGAGCTCCTTAAGGCTCGATCCAGAGGTCTGTCTCTGGCTCATATCGAGGTCCTCTAGGAGCCTCGACCCCAAAATGAGGTGAACTTTAACATGGCTTCTGCCTGGCATCCACTCTCTATCATCATGCACCAAGAATTAAAAACAAAATATTAACCTTTGGTGTTGAAAAGGAGTGAAAGAAGTAACCATATAATGGGTGAAATGCATAATGTGAAACCTGAAACTTAGAACCAGTCTAGGCTTCCCACTTACCCAAATTGTGTTATTGTAGGGAAATACTTTATTTTACAAAGTCTCCTTTTTATGGGCGAGCACGGAGTGCTCCAGCCATTCTGTAATCTCTCTTTGGGCTTGAAACCACGCCCATGCCACGTCAGTCACTTACATTGGTGCGTGCGCTTGCCTTTTAAAATCCGCTTGCTTTCATTTGTGAAAGGCATGCATACGTCATGCCTTTTCCGGTTTTTAGCCCACCTACACAGCACCGGTAAAGTACCAAAAACATACGAGGCTCGATGTTTTCAGCCTGGAGTCTGGACTACTTTATCTGTTTATTTTTCACGCAGCGCGATCGCGCTGCATTTTACATAGCGCGATCGCGCTGCGTTTTTTTTTGCTTTACAATGCTAATAGCTCTAACTCGAACAAATGCGAGACCCGTTGCATTGAAAACGCTTGTTCTTCTTATTTACTTATCAGAGCACGTTAATATGTGAATTCAGGGAGTGTGCTGTACATATATAACCCAATGTAGAAAGGTGAAACTCTTCAGCAGGTTTTAAAATGTTATAGTGACTGTAGTATCTTTATGACTGTTGCATGATATAGATGCCAACATTTTTCAGAACTGGCTCAAGCACGTGCTTATAATGCCGATCCGAACCCTCGGCTCAGCTTTAGCTCGGCTCTCCCTGTTAATTTGTTGGCTCGCCCACTTCTAGTGTGATTTCAATTCTGTTTTACCATCATTCAATTTGCAATCTGTTTTACAAATACACTACCCTACGACACGCAGTCACGTCAATCTTGTGGCAGCTATCCTGTGATACATTAGAAATTCCTCCGGGGAGAGCGCATTGACTTTCTAGCACTAATGCTTACTTCAACATCATAAATATGCTAAGCTGCCTTGAAAATCATGTCCTTATTCTTTTCAATGCTGCTGCTTAAATGGAGTCAGAAGGTCTTTTATGGATGCACCGATATGTCTGCTTTCAAGTTATTTAAATATAGAAGACGCTAATAATGTGGTCTAGGGTTAAAAAATCTATGACCATCAAATGTAAAAACAAAAGGTCTGCTAAGGTAGTGCTGAAAGTCCTCCCTTCAAGTCATATTAAAATACAATTTATATATTTTACATAAACAGAACACATTTACTTTAGCAACATGCACTACAGACCCCATTCATTTTTCAATGCCATCAAAGGATACCCAAAGTGAAAATAACAGTAAAAGAGGCTTGAGTGTTTTACCGAAAGCAGACCGCATTTGTGCATGGCTGTATTTCCATAACTTAGCATATTAACGCCAGACCTATTGGCTTTGCCAATGCTTGCTGATATTTGTAACATTTAGGAAAGAATACAGAGGTTGTGTTTTTTCAGCATTAGTACACCTTTCACAGCCCTGCACCCTTTTCCGTACAAAACCACTAAGAACTACATTATATTTCTGGGCACTATCAGTGATGGTAAGGCTCTAATAAACGTCTCTTTCTACTCGCAGCACACAGTCTAGTGTTCACCATCCCCTGGAACCCATTCCTGATTACTGTCCATGAGGTCACATTTTAGGACATACAGAGATGATCTTCAGACAAATGTGTGGAGGAGAGAGTACCTTGTGCATCCACTTGTTTCTTTCAAAGGCTACTCTTTCTCTTTTCCTATCTTATGGCAAGCTGAAGCAATCTTAGGACAGTTTGAGCACTGCAGGAAAGCATTAACATCAAACCCACTGCTGAGGGATATACTGGTTGTTTAAGGCCCTGAGCCTGAGTTTGCCTATAAAGAGCATGAAGCAGAAGGGCTAGTGGCTACTAGAACATTCCACCAACTGAGGGTAGAATGTTCCAAATTAAAAAGGGAAAACAGAAAGACAAACATTGGAATGTTGGAGCAGAAGGCCTAACCCATCCATTATTAGCCCCAAGTCACTTCATTGTCTTCAATGGAGCTCCCTACATTCCAATGTTGTAAAATGAATAACTTTTTAAAACAAATTTCAAACCAAGCATGCTTGTTCAATACCTGCATACACCCATAAGATATACATTTAGTGTTCTTCTGCTGCATTTTATTATTTGGCAAGAAGATACATCCACTACACACATCCACAAACAGTGGGCTTGAAAGTCACAATTTTTGGAGCACAGAGACTTGGTCAGCATGACACTGTTGCAACTTTTATACTTGGAAAAGCAAATAATAGGGTCGGTAATAATCTCAGACGAGGAACTGAGCTAGCAAAGATGCAAAACAGACATTCCTCAAAGATTTATGTGGTGGCTACTTTGACCCTTAAACAGCCCTGAACCCTTAAATAACTATCCTTAGTATGTGCAACCACTGACATCTTCTTCAACTCGGTCATCACCAACTCAATACTCAAAGACAAATGGGACCTGTAATCCTGTGATGCCCCTATTCCAGTGATGAAAAGTGCTGGCAATAAGTCAAACATCTAAAAGATGTCAGACTGACACATGTATAGGGTGTCATGAGCACTGGCTCCATGTCAGGTGTTCCACATGCCTTTACATACAATAAATCTAAACGAAAAAACTTTACATAGTGATTATGCAGAAATTCTTTAAAGAATCTGGTACTCTTGGAAACCAATCATCTAGATGAATGAACGCTCATGGGAACTTTGCAAATGGCTATGCGGCAAATGTGAGATTTTTACAGCACTGGAACAGGATGCTTAAAAATGATTTTTGTAGATGGCGTTCAAAAGAAACTTTTCTTACCCTTGCACCTTACATAGAAGTTACATTCATGCAGGATATTTGGTAGAGCCATAGGTTTAGCAAAATATTGGAATACTAGGTATATATTTCCAAAACGTAGTGTGTGTTTCCAAAGTCAAGTTAGCTGGGTCGTTTTCTAATAGCCAACTATGATCCCATTGAGCTCCTGGAGGGAAGATCCCCTTGCTTTCAGCACATTCAATGGGATGTGAAGCAGGTTTCCTTAGCAATCAACTCACCTCTGGATTACTGTGCAAGATGTTTACTAAATATTACTAGCAGTGGTGGTACTAGTCAATGTGATGGTACTGGTGGTGGTGATACCGGAGGTGGTACTGATAATGGTGGTGGTGTTACTGATGGTTTGGGTTAGACTGATGTTGGTACTGATGGTTGTGGTATTGGTCCTGGTGACCGTACTGGTGGTACCACTGGTAGTTGTAGTAATGTGGTAGTGTTAATGGTGGGGGTGCTACTGGTGTTGGTTGAGATACTTGTGGTGATAATCTTGTCATTGGGGTTGTGGTACTGGCGGTGCTTTTATAACTGGCGGTGTGGATGACAAAGTACTGACGCTGGTAATGGTTGTGATGGTACTATGGAGATGGTACTGCTGGTTGTGAAGACAGTACTCAAGGTGATACTGTGCTGGTGGTACTGGTGATACCATGGTATCGGTCTTGGTAAAAATGGTGGTGGTAGTGGCAGCACTGGTAGTGGTACTGGCACTGTTGGGGATTGTTTTAGTGATGGTACTGTGGTAGTCTAATAGTGGTACTGGTGGCAGTGCTGACAATGTTGGTAATTGTGGTTCTGGTAGTGGGGTGGCAAAGGTCGTGGTGATACTGATGGAGGTAGTGATACTTGTGAGGGTGGTACTCATGTTACTATGGTGCTAATGTGAAGAGTGATACTGGTGGTGATTCTGGTACTAGTGGGGGCCGTGCTTGTGCCAGTACTAGTGAGAAAGTGGTGGTGGTGGTAGCTCTGGTGGTGGTGGTACTGCTTGAAAGGTACAGATGGCTGTGGTGGCACTAAAATGAAGCTAGAGAGACTAAGGGCCATATGTACGAACACTTTTTCCTATAGACACAGAATGGGTAAAAACCTTTGCTACATCTGACACTGAATGAGCCCCATTGACACTGGTACATCAATCTGGGACGTAGAGCTCAAGCCAAATGGCATGAATGAGAGAAACATTTGTCCATCTCCATATTGGTATATGATACACATTTAGATCCCTTCTTCTACTCACAGCACCTCAGTGCCCTGGCAGTACATGCAAACCCACACACTTTTGATTGTCACCTGGCAGTGTATGTGGAGTTTTCTTTTCTAACTTTTTGTAAATGAAACCAGAGATAAATCTGGGAGATGGCTGGCACGGAGAAAGCTCTGTCTGGAGACAGATGGTTTTGCTTTGTTTTTGGAAAATGCATCGGTGTTTTCCCATAGTGTTGGAGAGCTTCTTTTCTCTTGAGCTTTAATTTGATTTTTGAGACTTAGCGGCAAGTGATTCCAGAGAGATAGATGCATCAACAAACTGATCAAATGTGCTCCTTCTTCCTCTATTTAAGGAATCCTTTGTAGAATTATTTTCTTTTAGCAAACATTACCAACTCTAACACACTATCACAAAATAAAAAAACATTATTAGCCTGTGCTGCAATAACCACCAGATCACTGTCCTCATTCAGAGGGGCCAGAATAACATGGGGGACACAACCTGGTGGCAGACAGAATGAAACTACTTTGCAAGCGGACTAACACAATTTCTCCCCTATCAAATGCTGTACTCAAAATGATCAATATGTGGGTGGAGCCACAACTCCTCTGATTAGTGCTTCTTAAAGTTATTTTTCTGATGATGTCATAAAAAGCTTTAGCCAATAACATCTAATGTTGGTCCATAATGGACGGATCCACTTCATCTTTTCATGACACAAAACGTGGACAGTGTCCCAGTAGTTTCAGGGGGTTGGCATAACCACTGATTTTTGGAACTAGGACTTGTTTTCCATCAACAGAATTTGGCCCAGAGCATGAGATGGAAAGGCAGAAAGTGTAAAAAGGAGAAGGGAGAGAAAGAAAGAAAAATAATGCCAAAGGGAGAAAACAGGGATGAAAAAGAACCTGCAGGACAGATAAAAAGACAGGGAGTGTAGGATGGAAAAGAGGCATGAGGTGGAATCAAGACTGGGCAGTCTGGGTATTCATCAAGCGTGGCATTCAGCAAAACCCACGTCTGGCTCTTAAGAAGAACTATTACAAATAAAACAGTGGCCCTTTCCTGGAGGACAACCTCCCATGGCACAAACACTACACCACCAACCTCTTTGCATTCAGGGAAAAACTGAAAATGCAATTATAAATCTCAATTGCTCATACTTCTTTTCCTAAAACTCTTTCTCGCAAACACCTATAAGTAATTCTGATCAGCAGTGCAGGGGATACAGAATTACTCCTACAATCTAACAATACCTAATCTCACCTAGTCCAGCTACCAATACCATCTACCATCTGCATGAATGCACATAGCTCGTACTAATGATCACACCAAACCCCAATTTAATCCAATAGAAATACACTGGGATAAACGTGTGCAATGGTTACCCTGAGATGCTGAGCATAAAACGAATCCCAATAACCGAAAATAACCAATAACCACTAACTTTGGGCTCCAGAGCAGCGTGGTGCCTGCAGCAAAGTGCTTCAACACCTCGTCAGGGGTAGCAAGCGCTGTGTAAATGCAATAACAATACAAAAAGTACAAAAAAAACAAAAAAGGGTCAGTTATCAGATCTTGCCCTTAAATGAAAATACTAACACGTCTCCGGCAATACATACATGGTCTGCATGATTTCAGTTTCAGAGCAGCCTCGATCTGTAGGTTGGTTCGGAAAGACTTACTATTTTGTGGTTCTCGTGTCTTCGGCTGTTAGGCTGGGACATGATGACCCGGCGGGTGGAAGGTGGGATCCCCAACGTGTTTATGGGGAGCGGGTGGCTTCCCGCCGTGGTGCCTGCGCCTCCTGCCTCCCTCAGGCTCGTCTCGCCTCTTCTGTTGATTTAGCTGTCGCTGCTGTTCTCCGGGCTGCTTCTGCCCCTCCCACTCTGTGCATGCATTAGGCACTCGATGATAGATTGATTGGCAACAGAAGTGCTTCAGCCGGCAAAAAGCGGCGCGGATCAGATGGGGTTGCTGTTGTATAGCATTAGCATGGACAGTAAGGCATTAGATTCCATTGTTACAAAAACAACTTGTCCCATGAGGTGTTTGCATGTTTTTTTTATCTTAGCTGGCGAAAAACTACGAAATCAATTTAGTCCGCTATTGTCCATTATCTCTCCCATTTTGACATATTTGAAAGGGCGCTCAAAGGGCGTTTTCCCCAGATATCGCGTAATGTGTTTCCTAACTCAGTCAGCCTTTTCCACTGTGTACCGAACAAAGGCAGATGTCAGGGCTCGCGTGGTGCGCAGAGATGCAGCCACGCAGCCTGTGAGCAGGCAGGGTAAGGTGTGGGTGAAGTCAATGCTTGAAATGGAAAAATAGAACTGCTGGTACTCTGTACCAGAGGACGTACTCGTTTCTGAGAAGTGCTGGTACTCTCCAACTAAAAGTATTACGTTATTCTTGAAAAGTGCAGGTACTCTCCCTCTGAAAATAAAAAAGTGCTGATACTCCGCACCGGACAGCACCGGTCCATTAAAAGCACTGGGTGAAGTTTTTTTATCTGCTGTGTTTCTAGGCACACTTACTGCAGCGCTTAATTTGTAGAAAAAAATAAGTGCCAAGGTCCATGGCAAGAAGCCGCTGCAGCTTGCATCACCCATTGCCCCGCAAGCGCTGCCAATGAGAGCACCAACACAACTACTAACCGCCATAAACCTATAAACTTGGCAATATTGATTATACCAGGTGACAAAAGCTATGACAATGGCTTGAGCAACAGGCATTAGTCATTTTTGATGTACAAGAAATTACTAAATACCTGTTGTGCTCATCTCTAAATTAGACACCATGTGGCACAATGTCATAAGTGCCAGTGTTGACAATTGTGTCGATCACCAGAAACCACTAGCTCAAATTAAGGACTGACTTACTGTAATAAGCCTCAGTTCGCATCCTTCATATCAACATTAAAACCCCCTGGGCCGCTTGGTTTTGAACAGTGGTGCAGCAATTTCATAATGGCTCTCAATGTGTGCGAGGTAGATTCCTCCTTCCAAATTAAAGTGAATAGAATGCAGCCGGCTATGTAGCCCACAGGGTGTCATAGAAGGGACAGCATCCCACTGTTTTGCATTCCTGTTAAATAGGATTACAGCTGGAGCTCAAATTGGGCAGTAATGGCCACCATAGGTTGAGGGTTGAATTGGCCTCTCCAACCATTTATTGCTCTGTTGCATCAGGAGTGGAGGAGTGAGGCCGGAAGTGGGTATTTTAGGAAGTCAGCAGAAAGGGCTGGGTGTGTTTATGGTCGGTGTTCCCCACCCACCTACCCAAACTGAAAACATGCGAGGCAGAATGGCAACAAGGGGCATATTTACAAGCCCCTTGCGCCTCGTTGCGCCACATTAGCTTATTTTTTTTAACGCTAATGTGGCTTTAGGTAGGCATTTCTGACACACCAAATTTACAAAGTGGTGCAATGCTTGCACTTTGTAACCCTTTGCGCCAGATTAGGCCTGCATCAGGCATAACGTATGCAAGGGAGGCGTTCCGGCAGTTGGAAGCCCAAACAAATGGAGCAGTAACATTTACACGATTTCACTGCACCATTTTTCGTGTCATTTTTAACACTGTTCAGAGCAGGCCTTAAAATGACGCACCCATTATGTTCAACAGGCCTCCCTCGTCTTTGCTGCACTAGCGTCAAAAGTGCCACAATAGCATCAAAAAATGTTGACACTGCTGTGCTAACGACCGCCATGGTGCACCATCTTGTAAATACGGTGCAATCATGGTGTTGTGAGGTGCGGGTAGGGGGAGGTGCAGGTAGGGGGGCGCAAGAAAAGTGGCGCATCAGTCTTGTTTCTTGTAAATTTTCCCCTAAATGTGATGGTTCCTTTCAGCATCGCAAGACAAAGTTATAGGGCGAGCCTAAAGCTTCAAGCAACTACAAAGGCCTCTAGCTTGTGGGTCTTGGAGCTCAAAGGGAATTCCTCAGGTCTCTGAGAGTCACTACAACAGAGCCTGGGATGACGTGACAGTGCTCCTTAATCCCTCAACGAGTATCTGCGGAGAGTGGCCAGGGGCCTGTTGTCACGCGTCACCAGCATGACTCAAAAGCAAAGAGTAATTTGGCAACCTACCCTAAGTGAATAAGCTGTAAACAATCTAAGTATGTTGGTATTGATATCACCAACGGAACAGCTCTAGCTTTCTCACAGTGGGTGTTAGTTATTCTATGAATTCACTGTGAATTTACTTGTGCCACCTGGATTGCCCGTAAGTGAGCCCAACCTGAGTAATAAATAAACATGCAACATAGTTTATCGAAAACGAGTTGTCAGTGTAATTTATTATGTCACATGCATGGTATTATTATGAGTTCTCAATCGTCCTTGCATCCTCAAAATCTAGGAGTAGTAAAGCTGTATCATGAGCCTAAGGCCTGCATTGTAAAAAAAAAAAAAGAAAAAGACAGGGTTACTGTAGACCACTGGAGTGAGAGCAAGTGGTAACTGGTGGGATGGCACCTGTTACCAGCAGCATTTTATTAACAGGGTCAGCTACTGGAAGGATTGAGTGTTGGAAAGTGTAGAACAGCCCTCTTATGAGCCCTTATGAGAGGGAACTGACCAGTAACAAGTCCTCTGGACATTACAGTGAGCATGCAAAGCAAACACTACCAAATATCAAGGTTTCACCCCCTGCTTAGCCTGACCACATGCCCACACTGTGTGTTACCCAGAGATTTGTCTGATGCTTCCACAGGTATATCTGTTGTAAGTCCACAGAGGGGTTTAGAACCTAAAAGATTATAGTATCGGCCTCAAGAGTGTTTCGGTGTTGAAGCTGTTTGTACTCACCAGTCTCAGTCCCTGGCTACATTCAAAGTGTATTTCAGGCACTAGAAACATTTTCAATCATCAAGCAATTAAAAGGGGCTTCTACCTACGCTCTGTGATCCTGGCCAATTGCTGGATTTTTCTTGTGGGATGGCTCTGTCTTGGACCAAGCTGTCTCCACCTTGTGGATTAAGGGAAGAGCCATCTGAGCAGTAAATGCAACTCCTGGGCTACAGCCTGTTGAAGAGATAATTCAGTAATTGGCCTATTATTAATTCTCCTCTGACTTCTTGGGATTTGCCTCTGGTCCTTGAGTGTTTTCAATGGGAGTCTCTGAATAAATAGATTTGGTTGATTTAAAGCCACTTTCTGACAGGTTGTTATTTTAATGGCAGTTTGTTGTAGTGACTGAAATGGTGAGCTGGTGCCTTAATATGCACAGAGCCTTAGCTTCATTTCTGTTAAGACCTTTATGCCCATACTTGTCCTGCAACCTTCCTCCACAAAGTTTCCTCTGTTTTTCACTGTTCGCTGTACCATAACCACCCTGTGTTCTTTTCTGGTTCCTTCCTCAACTGAAGAGGCATGCTAATAGTTCAAAGGCCTCTCTCAATTTACTTAACCAGGACATTATCAGCAACGGAGTTTTGTCTTTGTTACTTTTGACTCAATAGTAATGGGAAGAATTCCTCTTTGGCAACTTTCAGCTGATGGATTTGGTTGGCTATTCCCCCTTGTTTTCCAAACAGCCCGTCATGGCATAGTTCAGGATCTGGCATCCCTACCTCTTGTGGGATTTTCCAGGGGGCTGCCCTGCAGAATATATGTACTGCAGTCACTAAATATTTCAATACGCCTTCATCTCCCTTTAGATTTTGGAGATGGGTAGGGCTTTGCTGCAGAGTGTAGCCCCCATGTGATGGCCTGTCCTGCTGATTTAGTTTTCTGCTCAATAAATGTTACTAGTTGCTTCAGTGGTTGCCTTATGTGACTTTCGTCTAGGTGTCTGTAGTCCAGTTGTTTTTATGCCTTGGTACATTCTTAATTTATTCAAATTAGGATGGGAAAGGCAGACGATGTAAAGCTCTAATTACAAGTAATATAAATTACTCTGAGTCTTGGTTTTCCGTCCCTAGTTCTGACTACCACAACTCCCTTCTCTTTTTAAGATGGACCATAGGGATGGTGGATTTGCTTGGTAGTTCAGGATGTTAGCCTGCTCTGGTTCATTTGTTTGCAATAAGAACTCTTGGACTCATGGTTGTAGACCAGAAGTTTGTGTTTTACCTATTTTTGTGAATTAGGCTAGGCAAATCCTGTGTCAATGACGAGGCAAACCTTAGACTGAGACAAGTAAGGCTAGAACCCACAATAATGAAGATCACTGGGAAGCATCTGCGTTATGTTCCTCCTCCCTTTTGCAAATGTGTTAGAAAAATTGTTGTTATGAAGGGTATAGAGTGATGAGGGGTTCCATACAATATATAACCACCTTGACTTGACTATTTGCAAATGAGACACAGCACAACTCTAGCTGACTCTAGCTCTCGCAGAACCCCCTGTTAACTAATGGATGGAGAGCAGACATGGACAAATGCTGGATGTATCAGAAAAAAAGATTTATAAGGTAAGGGGATGCACACAAAACATAGCAGTATATGGGGGGGGGCTAATGAAAATAAATGACATGCGTTCCAATAATTAATTCGAAGGAGTGTTTATTAGTAAACACTATGACAGCCTCTCAGCCAAAGCAGCTACTGATAACATCTCCTCAGACAAAGTCAACTGTCACAGCAAACGGTCAATGAAATGTTGGTAAGTACCAACTAAGAGGACAATGGGGAATGCGGGGAGGAAGTAAAGGTACATTCATATATATATATATATATATATATACAGGCAAATATAAATATCATGTATAAAGTCAGGAAATGTGAAAAGTTTGTGTAATACTAATATGTTAGGCAACTATAACAGGGGCCTGGATCCAATATAGCAGTCTTCAAATACTCGTAACCACTAGATGGAGCAAAGAATCTGCAGTATGCACATGCATGTTGCAGTAGGTAATGATGGGGGGCTGTTTCAGTGGGATGACATCTTGTACCAGTGCTGCATGAGAGGAGACCTTACACTGCTGAAGAACGCTGCACATGATGTATGTTTGTTTACTGACAGGCTTGGATGTAGATGCTGTCTATGTTCTGTGCATGTGGGAAAAGCTCACATTGTTTCTGATCAGATCGGTATATATCATGAGTGGGAGGGGAACATGTGCTACTGCCTGCTGAAATACTTGTTTTGCATGTGTAACTCTTGCTATGTGGGTGAGTCAAGCTTGCACTCATACACCCGAGTGCTGTTCCTTACACTTGCACTAAATCTGAAATGCTGCTTGTTTGTTGTACCTAAGGGAAGTGTTAAATGATGGACTACACTTATTCCATGGCTTTGAAGGAAACGTGCAATGGCACTGCAATACAATAATTATTCAATTTCTTTGAGGGAAGCTTGCAGTTGCAGGGTCTGCCGTACCACACTTGTTCCAGGTATTTGAAGGGAACTTGCACAGACCCTGCCATACCAAATTTGTTCAATGGCTATGAGGAAGGCTTGAGCTGACTGGCCCTACAGAAGCATACTTGTTTCATGTCTTTGAAGAAAGACTGCAGTGGGTGTCACTGCAGTTCCGTATTAGTCCCATCTCTTTAAAGGAACCTTACACTGGTCCTGCAGTACCACACTTGTTCTGGGAAGACTGTGATGCTCTTGAGCAGTGCTGCATGTCTTTTGAGTGTGAACCAAAGACTCTCTACACTTCCACAGCTTGTGTTCTATCTATTTCTGTGTATTTTAGGCCTAACCAAAAGATGGTTTTAGCTGTCTCTCCAGCCTAATGTTTTCTCAAAAACATTACATAATCTTGCTAGGAGAAAATGAGCTTTAGGAAAGCCCACTTCAGGTTTCCATCAGACAGGGTGTCATTCAAATATTAGTTCAGCCATTCAGAACAGCATACATGCAATTGCGCCGCGGATCAGCCCTCTTCAGCCATTGACTTAGTTGCCAATATCTGTCTCTGCCTAGTAAACATCTGCTGGTCTTTACAATGTCAGGTAGTCTGAGTGACAGTATTTTGCCTGCTTATTCTGTTACTCTGCAGTCAGAGAAGTCTGGCCTCAGGCGATATTTCCTTAAGTTCATCCCCATCAGCTACAAATGCAGACTAGTGCTAATTAAGTACTGAGAGTACCAGCAGTCCCGCTGCCATTGGTACTGGACCACAACTTTCCTATGCAGAGTGCCAGGCATCACTGCAAGCTTTGAAACCATACCAACATCTTAAAACAGTATTCTGCATACTCTGTCACGTTGTGACTGTTACAGGATGACAGATGAGTGCAGAGATTTTTGTAATTTTTTTTTTTACCCTCAACATTTAGTTTGCATATTTTTCCTTTTGTGTTTTTTCTTTCTTTGTTAAGACTAGTAAATGCTTGCGCTACAAAGAAAACCATCAACATTATTTCAGAAGGCACGCAGGACGTTTTTGATGCCAAGACTCTTCCCCGCAAAAGTCTACAAAGATCAAACTTACAAAGACTGGATTGCTGATCCAAGTGTGGCTTATAAAGATTAGATAATTTAAGTGGACATTCAGTCTTCACTGTAGCTTACTTTAAGAGCTTTGAATTATACTCATGGACTGATCCAAAAGATACTAAATCTGTGTCCTATGCCACCATCTGTCCAAACTCTGCTCATTCCTAGTGATCAGCAGTGTTCAGTACTCACTCCTGTGTATTAGCAGTGTTCTTGAGTGAGTGCAGGATAGCCATCATGTTTTGTGAGTACATTTTGAGCAATGAGCCTTTCTGAATGTCAGATTTACATTGTCTTTTGTGAGTGCACAAAAGACAATGCTGATCCTTAAAGTTGTCTACAGGTTCAGCAGCGTGAGGGTGCACTTTTGTGAGGGCAGAAGTGAGTGTGGGGTGCCTGCATGTGTCTGTGTGTGCATGCACAGTTCCAGGATCAAACCCATTAGCTTTGCTAATGCTTTTTAGGGTCATGGCTTTAACTTATAGAAATACAGTGTAAGGAGTCGAAATACGACAGTGGGTGTAACAGAATGGCAGTCAGTTTTGATTTGGCTCATGCAGGTTGTCAAAGGAGGTTGAGGAGTGTAGGTGACAGTTAACAAACTGATTTGCCACCCTAGAGAGTGGGCCCAGTTACTTTGCTTGCACCAGGGCACATAGCAACCTAAATATTAAATTAGCAGCCTACTTAGGAACTTGTAAGCTTTCAGCACAAAGAAACATCCATACCAGGTTACACGTTTCGATACACTGCAGTATTGAAATTTCGGTCTTTCAGATGGTGAGTCATTTGTGTAGTTTGTGTGCTGTGACAAGTAAAGGATAAGGATTCACTTATCGCCCACTGCAAACATTGACATAAACACTAAACAGACGCAACCAACAGAGCATTAGACAGACCATCTGGCAAATACATCCAAATGAAATATGCTATAATTAAGGCTATTGCTCTCTTTCCTGCAGCACTTCCAATATGAAATAGCACTTAACATATTAAATAGCACACTCCTCATGCATCCTACAAAACTCAGCATGGGTTTCACCATTATTCTAGAGAAAAACAGTTACTAACATATAATACAGAGATACCCAAGGGAATACGTTTGGCATACACCCAAACAGCACATGAAGGTGGCTGCATGTCATTAATCAATAGCACTCAACACCAACATAAAACATACAAAATCCCCCAACAAGACATGTTACCCACCTAAGAGATGTGTTAGCAAACGGTAAAGTTCCCCAAGTACATCTGATACCAAAATTTTCATGAACGGATCATTAACTAAGACATCATCTCCCACCCGAGAGACCAGCCATAACATCATGCACAAAGTACATAATCAGCATCTGACTTTTGTGTGCAATGAGTACTGTGGGACCATACAGAGGGGCACCTCAAGATATCCGACAGTGCCACAGGGCCATACTAATAGCGCGTTGTGTTATATTGAAATCTAATAAGCGAGATGTGACCTATGCAAATTGAAATATCATAGAAGAACAATAACATTAAATGAGTCAAACAGGCAGGTGTTTTTCACAAAAATGGTGTATTCTGTGAGATTTTGTGGACTGTGTTGTCGATGTCAGCATTCCCCCGCCCTGGCATCTGGTCAGGAAAATAAATTCCACTCCTCTTCCTCTCATCCTCCCCCTAGTCAATCCGCCCCTGGGACTGTGGTGCATTAATGTAGTTGTGTGCTGCCTGCCTGCACTTTTCTGTCTTGCTGTCTCACAGACTGCGATAGACCAGAAAGATAGGTGTGACTGACTTCTTGTCAGTTCTCTGTAGCAATATCAGCTTCCAGTATTACTGCACCCACAGCTGAAATGACTCAGGATCAGCTGAAGGTAAACACGATCTTAAAGGGCTTCAGGTGCTCAAAAGAACAATCTGTAGTCTTAAATACCACTTTTTGAATAATCTGTGAACTTTTCTGATCAGAAAGCGCCCACACAGTAGTTGCAACCCTTCCAAGATGGCAGATTTTCTGTCATTCTATATTTAGGATGGGGGTGGAACATGGGCATTTAAAAACATTCAGAAATAGATGAACAAGTACAAATTCGTGGCTTTGTTTGTTTTACACATCAATTACAAATAGTTTCCCATACGGGAACCACATGTAGATGTACTCCTGTGAAAGGGAGGAGTAAGGGCCATATGTACAAACACTTTTTCCCATAGACACAGAATGGGGAAAAACCTTTGCTACATCTGGCCCTAAGTTGGTTACTAGGGTGTTATCTGGAAGAGAACTCACTCATATTTACTTCAGGTGTAGAAGAAGAGTTTTCCTTAACAAGTATAACATGTTACCTATAAAAATACACAATCGTTCAGGATTTATTCATTGCAGTTTTCCACATTGGCAATCAGCCAATCACCAACAAGGAGCTCATTCAAGGACTACTACAACAAGCCTGCATTTGCTGCTGTCTTTAGTTGTCTCTGCTTTCCACGTGTAGCCAGTCTCTGGGGCTACAGTATCGAGCTGGAGGGACTCTCTTCCTTCTTTGAGGTAAGCCTGAGCCCCACTTCCGTTCTGCAAGTAACCAGCAGTAGATAATGCAGTAATGCCCATCTTCTTGCCCCAGTTCTAAAGTACCCTCTTTTAACAATGACAGCTCCTCCTCTCGATCTGAACACATTTGTAGATGCCCAGGATAAAAGAGACAAACGATTCTGCATTTTTTATTTTCTTTTGCGTTTGTTTTTCTCAATCACGCAGGCATTCTGCATGAAAGATAGCTACTTAGGCCATCATTCTGAATGGCATCTTTGACTAAATTGCGAGGGAACTTCACTATTCCAATTAACTCCATGTGGTACTCTCGCAAGTAGATTTACTGTAAGTGTTTCTGTCAATAAATTTGCCATGTAAGATCTGGTGGTATTAGTTCCCTTGTAACGGTACCATATTCAGGAATGACAGGTGGACTACTTGCAAATAAGGCTCCTAAGGTTTCAGTTTTGATTGATTTTTACGTATAAATGCAGAAATGAAACCATCTATGTCCCCACCCGTATTTATTTTAAAATATAGATACATGGAAAACCGTTTTTAGCGATTCTCTACAGGGAGTGCAGAATTATTAGGCAAGTTGTATTTTTGAGGATTAATTTTATTATTGAACAACAACCATGTTCTCAATGAACCCAAAAAAACTCATTAATATCAAAGCTGAATATTTTTGGAAGTAGTTTTTAGTTTGTTTTTAGTTTTAGCTATGTTAGGGGGATATCTGTGTGTGCAGGTGACTATTACTGTGCATAATTATTAGGCAACTTAACAAAAAAAAATATATACCCATTTCAATTATTTATTATTACCAGTGAAACCAATATAACATCTCAACATTCACAAATATAAATTTCTGACATTCAAAAACAAAACAAAAACAAATCAGTGACCAATATAGCCACCTTTCTTTGCAAGGACACTCAAAAGCCTGCCATCCATCGATTCTGTCAGTGTTTTGATCTGTTCACCATCAACATTGCGTGCAGCAGCAACCACAGCCTCCCAGACACTGTTCAGAGAGGTGTACTGTTTTCCCTCCTTGTAAATCTCACATTTGATGATGGACCACAGGTTCTCAATGGGGTTCAGATCAGGTGAACAAGGAGGCCATGTCATTAGATTTCCTTCTTTTATACCCTTTCTTGCCAGCCACGCTGTGGAGTACTTGGACGCGTGTGATGGAGCATTGTCCTGCATGAGAATCATGTTTTTCTTGAAGGATGCAGACTTCTTCCTGTACCACTGCTTGAAGAAGGTGTCTTCCAGGAACTGGCAGTAGGACTGGGAGTTGAGCTTGACTCCATCCTCAACCCGAAAAGGCCCCACAAGCTCATCTTTGATGATACCAGCCCAAACCAGTACTCCACCTCCACCTTGCTGGCGTCTGAGTCGGACTGGAGCTCTCTGCCCTTTACCAATCCAGCCACGGGCCCATCCATCTGGCCCATCAAGACTCACTCTCATTTCATCAGTCCATAAAACCTTAGAAAAATCAGTCTTGAGATATTTCTTGGCCCAGTCTTGACGTTTCAGCTTGTGTGTCTTGTTCAGTGGTGGTCGTCTTTCAGCCTTTCTTACCTTGGCCATGTCTCTGAGTATTGCACACCTTGTGCTTTTGGGCACTCCAGTGATGTTACAGCTCTGAAATATGGCCAAACTGGTGGCAAGTGGCATCGTGACAGCTGCACGCTTGACTTTTCTCAGTTCATGGGCAGTTATTTTGCGCCTTGGTTTTTCCACACGCTTCTTGCGACCCTGTTGACTATTTTGAATGAAACGCTTGATTGTTCGATGATCACGCTTCAGAAGCTTTGCATATTTAAGAGTGCTGCATCCCTCTGCAAGATATCTCACTATTTTTGACTTTTCTGAGCCTGTCAAGTCCTTCTTTTGACCCATTTTGCCAAAGGAAAGGAAGTTGCCTAATAATTATGCACACCTGATATAGGGTGTTGATGTCATTAGACCACACCCCTTCTCATTACAGAGATGCACATCACCTAATATGCTTAATTGGTAGTAGGCTTTCGAGCCTATACAGCTTGGAGTAAGACAACATGCATAAAGAGGATGATGTGGTCAAAATACTCATTTGCCTAATAATTCTGCACTCCCTGTATACTGCCAGTCGTGGCTGTGGAGCTTGATATGTAGGGGAATAAAAGAAAAGGAGACCGTTTTCTATTGAAGCTGCATATGTGCTTTTTATTATAATGCTCATTTTTAGGTCTCACCTACAGACAGCTTTAGCTGTTTGTTTTAGAAATACCTGTGGTATCCAGTGTAGACTGAGTTTCGGTTCTGACCCTTGCTCATGATTCTATTATTGTCTTGTGTTTTTCAGTTCCCTGCTCCCAATTCACTGGCTTTCCTCATTTATTTCTTGCCCTACCCAAGAATCATCTTGGTCTCATCATTTTTGATTGGATGAGTTGAATCCTTCCACTGGTGTTGTAAGGTCCTTGCAATGCAGTGTATGATGGACTACTTTCTCTCTGGCTGGTTGTTCCCCATTGTTCCCCCTTTCTTTCCAACTCTCTGCTCCTTTTGTTTATAAATTAGCTCCCCCCCATTCAGTTGCTTGATCTCACTTGCCTTCTGTTCACTCAGTGTTAATATAGCAGTCATCTTTTGATGGCTTTTTCACCATCCCAGATGGCCACCTGTGAATTGTATTAATGCACAAGCAGGAGAGCACACATGTGCCATCTTAAAATGTTTTTTTTAATGCACTACAAAAACAATTCCAAGATGGCCACCAGGCATGCATGGCTATCTTCACTCTATATCACAGGCAAGACCTACTGGCTTTGCCAGTATTTTTTCATATGGCTGTATTTAGCTATCATTCGTGATTACTTAAAGCATTAAAACCTAAGAGGGCTTCAAGTATGAATGTACATTTTTTCAGTTAAGTAGATAAATAACAGCAATAGATACATCTCATTATTTGACAAAAACCAAACTAAATATGGATAAAGACAGGGAAAATGACCAAAATTAATATGGATAAAAACAGTAGGAAATGTAAAGAATATCATGAAACCAGGAACCCTTTTCTTATCCCTATTTTAAATTTGCATCACACACTTACTGATACCTGTTCTATAAGTCTTTCTGGGTAAAGAATTACCTTTGCATTACCCATGGACCTTAAATAACATTTTGACATGTTTTTCCCTGCAACCACCCCTCTTTCCTTCTTCCCTCTCTTTCCTTCCCTTGTGTCTTTTCAATGCATATGTCACTGAGTATGGGAACTTATGAATGTGTCAATGTCATCATATTGTTAATGGATGAGTTAAAATCACTAGACCTAAGTGCATGATATTGTTGAAGGCTTTCCTTATTGTGACAAGTGATTCCATTTTGACTGCTGACAACTTATATAAAAGTAGATTTGGCCTGTGTCCAGTAACTAATCTTTTGAGTGCTGTGAGAAATAGGTTTGTTGGTTGAGTGGGGTGCTAACCCTGCTCACGCAACAGCCTCAATCCCTGTCAGGGTAAACCACAAAAGTCACTAAGTTTAGCTGTTCTTAACTCTCTGGCAGCTTGGCACAAAAGCAGTCAAGCTTCACTTAGAGGTGGTGCACCATAATTTGACTCCACCCCTAACATGATAAAATGCAATAAATGTGTGCATTAGTGCTACAAATAATGAGTGTTCTAATGTTAATAATGTAAACTCTTGCACTTTAATTCATTACTGATGTGCATTTACTGTAGAGCTAGGAATTTACATACTGTGTGCCTTAACTTTATTAATTGAACTGTCACTCTAGAGACAATATAAAACCATCCTCACACTGTTAAGATGTTTATTTTAAAAACAAGAAAGATTTATGGAAACATGTGTATTAATGTTTTCACATTTCAACGTTAACATGTAGTTCTCAGTTACATTTATATTCATGTATTCAAGGCTGCATTGCATTTATTTTAACTGTAACATGAAGCTTAATTTGAGTTGGTGTAATTGACATTTTTTTTTTTTTTAATTAAGTGTGCACAAATGACACAAATTAAACGAGTGTCATTAAATAATGCATTTGACTTGACATGACTAGGCCTGTATTTATTTCTTTCAGAAGAAATTGTTTTCCATTTCTGCTTGCATATCTTTTTCTTTGCAGGTGCATTCACATGAATTGTTAGCTTGAGAATACACGTGCTATTATATTAGTGATAGAGAGCCTGAGAAGAGGACCTTGGAGAAGAACGTGGAGAGCCAGAGCGTTAACTGACAGTTTCTCACTCAATAAGGTTGCAGAGAGTTTCAGGTGGCCAAGGGTAACATCCTTCTCCAGACTAGGGAGAATCTGTAAATGTTGCAGTTTACAACGTGAAACTGGAGAAGACAATGGAACCCATGATAGCATGATGAAGGGTGTTATCTAGTAGATTTGTGTAGTATTAACTAGTGGTCTCACAGACTGAAATCAGACACAATTCCTTTAGACTTTGAGAGATACGGAACACTGAGCTTTTCCTTTGTCCTTGTAATTTCCCTTGCTGAAATGTGACTTAGGCTAGCACTTAACTTACTCTAGAAGACTTTTAATCAAGCTTCTGAAATGCTGACAACCTCTGTATATGCCTATGGTTATATTTCCTTTTTTTCAACATTTTCCGAACTTTTGAGATAATGGCCTTGTTAACCTTCATTGATTGATTTAGATAGATGACCTTAGACTTTATTTGTGTATAGGAGAGAAGATCGAAGACATTTCTCTTAGCACCAGATTCTATTGCTAATTTCCTGTATGCTGGAACGGAGTTTCTGGTTTGTCTTATGCTAATTCACCTAAACTTCTTTAGAAGGTTTGGTTATCCTGTTGTTATCTTGTATCTTTATAGCATGTTTTTGAGAGTTATTTATATTAACCTGAATGTTAACCTGTAATAAAACTCCTTAACTTTATTTCTGATCCATATTGTATGACCATCAGGTTACACTGTATACATCATTCCTTTCGACATCAAAAGATTCATTGCCTAATGATTTGTGGAAGATGGTCTGTGCTCTATCAGAGGCAATGTGTAAAGTTTTTATGAAGTACATAAAGTGAAAACACAGTACAAGAAAAATCCCATCCCAATTTAGAAAAAATAGAGTAAATTTTGATACATCAATTTCCACCAAAATGGCAAACATCCTTTCAGTAGAACTGGAGTTTTGAATTTTCAAATTTTTCAAACTTTAAGGTAAAAAGTAGTACCTAAAAGATCAAAGCTGGAACCATGGACATCTAGTCGACCATGACCGTGTCAAAGTCACAAATATGGCTGACCGCAATGGAGCGCGAGTCAGCTATGAAAAGTGGATTGGGCCTGATCGGCGCTTAGATTTAGAACAAAAGTCTCTGAGAAAGTAGAAGTTCAGGAAGAAAAGGCAGTAGGGCATGTTTGAGGAGGAGGCCTCAGTTGTGAGAGGGCACTTCTCCTAAATCCTAAAATCTCTGTGAATACACCCTGAGGCACTCTCCTAGGAACCAACTTAAGCCAGCATAAAACAACACTAAAGAAGCTGAAGTGGTCTGCCAACAGAATACGTGAGGATGACTTCTCGGCAAAGCTGTTTGCTGACATCGAGCAAAACGATGGGGCTCACTTTTGGAAAATGGTTAGCAATATGGTGCCCCCACCACATGGGGATATATCATTGCACATAGCAGAAGAGTTCTAGGCAAAATACTTGGGAGAACATTTCAATCAAGGTGGCACTGTGCCCAATAAAGTCCGGGAACCGGTATGAAGGTAACTAGCATGATTTCGAATGCATCTGAATCAACTGAAGCAAATTCCCCAACGCACTTATCTCGGCCGATTAACAAGTTTGGATCCTCACCCAGGTACTTACATGTGAATTAATCAGACAGCAAATAGGCAAAGGGAGAGAGGAAGGGGCATCAAGTCCAAATGATATTCCTCTGGCAATCTTCAAGCAGAATGGGGATTTATGAGCAGAGGACTTGGAGCCATGTTTTGCAGAAACTAGACTCACAGGCACAATCCTGGACTCCTGGAGAGGATTGCTAATATCCCCAATACACAAAAGTGGGGATAAGTCATTGCCACAAAACTATTGCCTAATTGCTCTAATTGACAATGAGGCAATATACTTTGCAGGGACTCTACTTGAAGGAAGTGCTGGCCTGGGCAACAAAAAATGCAATAATACCACTTATCTAAACTGGCTTTTCAAAAACCTCTGGGATGATCACCAACATCATGGCCATCGCCCTACTTTTAGACAGGGTGAAAACCTCAAAACAATCACTCCATCTTTGTTTTATTGACTTTAGGGCAGCCTTTGACAATGTGGTCCACGTCAGGCTATGGAACAAGCTGACAAGCTTGGGGATACCACAATCCCTCTTGGATTTGCTAGCCATTCTCCACACAAACACATGGGTGAAGGTAAAGTTGGGTGAAGGAACGCACCTCTCAAGGTGAATGTCAACAACCAAAGGGTTAAAGCAGGTTTGCGTACCGGCCCCCACACTTTTTAATTTATTTCTGGCCGATCTGAAACTGGCGCTTGACAAATGCAACTCTAATGGCCAGAGGGTGGGGAGCCTGCCCTTGTTGAGCCTCCTGTGTGCAGACGATATAGTAAGGGTTAGCCACATGCCAGTGGGCTTGCAACACCTTCTGTGCACAGCACAGAAATACTCCAACAAAAATGGCCTAAGCGTCAACTTTGACAAGACACGCACGCTGTCTATAAATACTTACAGAAAAAGGTGCCAATCTGGTACTGAGGCAATCCAGCTATTGTGTCAACAACAGAATGTAAATATCTAGGGGTTTTGGCCGACAAGGAAGGTAATTTCACATGCCAAAGGTAAATATTAAAACGTAAAGGGATGTCATTGGCTTTTGCTCAAATCCATGAAGGAAAAGCTGAACCAACCAATGCTGGCTCCACTTCTCCAGGTACTGCAAGCCAAGCTCCTGCAGACACTAACTTATGGCAGTGAATCCCAAAGGGGCAGAGACACAAAGATCCCAGACAGCACATTAGTGAAAGCCTACAGAATAATCTTCAGCCTGCCAAAGTACAACTCTCCAGCGCAGATCAGGATGGAGTTTTGTCTGACGAAACAAACCTATGTAAGGCAAGGAGCTTTTATTATCTTCTGGAATAAAATAAGGAAGGCACCGCGAGGCTCACTCAACCATTACTTATGGCAGGAGCTACAGCAGAGGGAAATATAGCCAGCTGGAACCTACCTTAAAGACTTCCTACTTAAGACCGGGCAAACTGAGTTGTGGCAAACCCCAACTAGCTACACCATGTTCAAAAAGCAGTATGGAAGTCTAGAAAGCTTCAATCGCTAATGGAGGACAGGCCAACCTTCTCTGGAAGAGCTCTTGCCTGGATGGTCTTGCACACCTACACCTCGTCCACACCCCAAAAATACGTAAACTTAGGCTTCTCTAGAGTTCTTGAAGAGAAATTCCTGAAACATCGTCTGGGCTTGCTGCCCTGCTCCTGGCGCCTCCCTCAATGGCAGGGAGTTAATACCTCAAATGTCTGCAGATCATGCAGAGCAGACCCGGAAGATATGCCACACCTACTGTGCAGTTGTGGGGATTGTTTGAGGAAAGAAGACTACTGATAAAAACCCAGTTCAACCAAAGGGGAATTCGTTCCCAGAGGCAAGCAGTGATGGGCTGCTTTGCCCCTGGAAATCCTCAAATGATATGCAAATTTGTAAAATGTCTTGCCCTGACCTCAAAGGAAATGCTGACAGCAGAAGCTGTGGTGCCCTGACCTGGACTTGTGCACAGTGTAAATAAAACCTGTTTGTCTTTTCTGTTAAAATTCACTGTCATCGTTAAATTTGCACGTAGAACTTTGGTCCGGACTCATCATGTCTCTCACAGCGAAAGACCTGTCCGTTTTTTCACTGTCACTGTTAAACTTGCACATAGAACTAGTCCAGACACTTCAGGTCTATAGCCCCACCTAGTGCAAACAAATCTGTCTGTCTTTTTGCTGTTATTTGCTAAACCTGCACATAGCACTTTGGTCCAAACTGCTAAGCCCCTTCCATTAAGGTCTGCATAAATCACTGTCGGCTCTACAGTCCCTTGGCCCCTGGCTTCGGTACCTGGGTCCCCAGAGATGCGTGTTGCCCATAGCCATGCATAAGGCTGCCCTCCGTGGCACAGAGCTGAACACTTGGCTTCCTTGACCCAAGAATCGAACACGCTCTTCAGCCCTTGCACACTCTGGCCTGACACTTGGGTTTTCTACCTTCTGGTGTCCAGTCGGCCCCTAGGGATGGGTCCCTGCATCTAACTACGTGCACGGCAGTACTACACGGCAGCGTTCATCTACCCTTGCATTGGTACTCTGGCTCCTGGACCTTCGGCCGTCCACAGCCTCTTTTGAAACTTTTTTTGAGTCTTAATGCTGCTACTAATTTTTTATAATTCATATTTTATGGTTCTTGTGTTGTGCAGTGGTTTTAAGTAACTATGCAATACAAAATCTTTGATATCTCCCTTGGAGGTGTTTCTCTACCGAGTTCCAGAGACATTGTCGGAATTACCCCTTCAGTGGGAAACTGATTGTTTCCATTACCTGAGCACGGTGGTGTCACACACAAGGCAAAAACTCCTGTAGTATAATATTAGCTGGGGCATAGAGGACCCCCGTTCCTCTATTCAGTTCTGGAATACCCTCCTCCTCTCCCTCATGGGGTGTTTGGCCATCTCACAAATTATGTTCTTACCACAATGTCTTTTCACCATACAACACTCATTCGACCCCCTTCCTCAGGATGTGTTCAAGCAATTGCATTCCCTGCTTACCTCCTTGATTTGGGTGGGGAAATGCAGCAGGGTGGTGAGGGATTTTCTATCCTGCCACTGGAGGCGGGGTGTACTGGCAGTCCCGAATCTGGAACAGTATTGCCTGGCCTCCCAAATATAACACGCTGCATGTAGGCTTACAAAGGGGAGCAACTGGGAGATAAAGCTACTGCAAGGTACTGCTAGTGGCTTGGCCTTTCCTCAGATTCTGATGTTGGGGAGAGAGTTGTTGGCCAGGTATCGTATCTCATTAAACACACTGCTTCCTTGTGAAAGCGTACCGTAAAAGTGGTTTTGAAACAGGCCCCTTTGCCAGGGATTTTGTATTCTGGGATATATCATGTCTGCCTGGCAGGAGGGTGGTTGTGAGACACTAGGGGGACTATACCCCAAAGAGGAATTTTATGTCCTCAAAGACGTCCAGAGCAGTTTCAACTTGGAAGCAGGGTGTTCATACAGCATGCTAGTCTCACAGCTATAGTTATGGACCTCATTTCCCACTGCCCAAGCACGTCACACACCTTCCAGGGCTTGTTGGAGCTGGGTGAGGGATATCACTTGGTCTCTCTTTTCTACAAAGCCATGACAGCTGATCGGAAATGCATTGCCCTCCAAGCGCGTGCGGCCTGGGATAGTGATCTGGGGATTGAAATTAGAGATACCCAATGGGAGAGAATGTGTGCACTGGTGAAATCCATTTCGAGCAGTGCACTGGGTTGGCAATGTGGCTGAGAGGGCTATGGCACTGGAGGTGTGGCTAAAAATTGTAGGCATTATGAGAAGGTAGGAGATGACCTTGAGGTCTGGAGGGATGTTTTAGACCCCGTAGGTTACCAGCAGCCACCCCCAGCTGAGGAGGAGGAGGACTCATCCGACTCTATCACTGCTTGAATGTTTTACAGGAAATAACCCTGCCTTTGCTTAAATTAAAGGAGTCAAATTGGCTCAGGTACCCATTTTATTGGATGTCGCCTTATGTACACTCCATTACAGATATGCTTGTGCCATACATGCTTTTTCTCTCTGTAACATTGTTCTCGGTGGCAATTGTTATTATGTTACTTGTTGTTGTAAAAATAAAATGTGAACCCTCAATAAAAAATATTTTTAAAAAACAATTGTTTATGCTACAATCATCATACAAAGCAGTATGGTGCTAGAGCAAAGAACTGCTCTGAAGCCCCACTACCCATTCAAAACAAGGCTGTAGGAGAAACAACAGTTTTTGTTGCCAATACCTTCATGCTGCAACGAGGCCAGGTCTTCATAAGATGAGGCTACAGAGGAACAAACAGACCCAGATGCCATGATAACATTTAGAGGAAAGGTTGTTTGTTTCAGGACAAAGTGAGGTCATTTTTGTCTATCTTCATGGTTCTCTTTACAGTAAAAAATGGCAAAACGCGAGTTCTAAAAGCACCATGCCCAAGTTCTTTATAAATATTCTGTAACAAAATGCATCAACTCAAGAAAATGCACAATACTATAAATACTAGAAACGTTGGTTTGTTCTTTGTTAACGTTTCCACAGAGACCACTAACATCATTACTAGAAAATCTGAGGATGGAGCACTTTTACCTCTGTTGTCCTGGGGCCTGCCCTACTATGACTCTGCAAACTGGACCAAGTACAACCTATTCTGCACTTGACTCTCAGTAGTATAAAGGGCGAGCCATCACAGGCTTATCATCAAGATGAATGTGAGGGTTACTAAGGCTCAAAAATCAATACGACCACCCTAGCAGCTCAATAAAATCAATGTTTGGCCCAGTGTTTCTGCTTGTAGAAAGGACAAGTACTTTATTATGCAGGAAACATAGAATTTCCCTTAGCCATCAATAATGCATGAATAGCTGGTACACCCGTGCAAGTCTTTGTTCTCTAGGTGATACTGCAGACTAGACATCCATCTGCCATTGTGAATCTGAAACTCTCTCTGACCTAAGCCTGGTCAGTCTTTCACCAACTCTAATAGCAGTGCAGGGCCACATTCTGCCCCCTCTGCCCCCATAGCAGCATGATCCAACCAGGAACAAGAGTCTCTATGTGATGCACAGCAGTCTTCTCAGAGCCCTGTGGCAGACATCCACTCAGCATGTCACTGAGAAGGTTGCATAGGAGAGGAGGCTTTGGACCGGACCTGCTGTCACTGAGGGGGTTGCATAGAAGAGGAAGCTTTGGGCGGGACCTGCTTCCAGGAGGTGTGCTGCAGACCACAGCTCACTCTGCCACTTTGGGGGGTACGCGATTCACGACTTGGCTACCTCAAACACTCCAGTCAGTACTTGGTGCTTTTTCTTCAGCATGATAGCTATACACTCAGAGATAACCATTCTTTAGCACGACAGCTAATAGGTGCTAACCTTAGCAAACAGTGCCTCGAGACACCAACTTCGATTCCTCATGAAGCACCCTCCGCAAACTTTTTGGATCACTTAATCTTCTAGACTGGGTCGAGCCAATGGCCTTCTTGGTAGTTCCTTGGCCACCCACTCCACTTTGGGGGCACATGGACTACCAGCAGATGCGTATCCCAACTTAATTTGGGCCTACTACACTGGCACACCGCTGCAGGTGCCGGGCAGCTACAGTAGGGATAATAACAAAGGTTGCACTGACAGATCCGGCAGCACCAAGATTCCTTCAGCTAACTTGCTCAGTGAGTCTCTGTCAGACATACCCTATGCCAGGGTCAACTACAGCAGTCCCATTTACATTTCACTACTACTGCAGGGTTGGGGCTTCCTTCCCTTGCTCACAGGTAAGATATCTTGGCTCTTATAACAGTTTAGTAATTCCTCCATCAGATCAGACTCAAGGTGATGTTCCCTCAACTCTGGGCATTTGGCTGTCAGTGTGATACCAACCCTTGGGTGTGTAGTAGTCCCTGAGTCCTCTGCAGAGTACACACTCTTCAGTAGGAGAGACCACGACAATGAACAACAATAGATTTTGAGCTTCCATCTTTATACTGGTTTGGCAGATGGAGGATGTGTATTGTAGATCTGCTTCCTTGAAACTAGTTTAGGTCGCTCCCCTTTCATGTGTCCTAGTTAGGCAATCTTCGACGCCTGGCCTCTGTCTGCAAGGATGCTCTGCCTAGCAGGGCAGTCTCCAGTTGGAGTGCCAAACACAGAAGTACAAACAGGTGAGAACTTGCTGCACCCAGCTATTTAGGACCCTTCTACCCAGTGGTCAGGAAGATAGGTAAGAATCTGTACCAAAGGGCTAATTTCCTTATCAATAGATACTGCAGTCCTCACCCTGAACCCCCCTTTCATCTACCCAATGCCAAATGCAGTCAGAATGATCTACAGCCCAATGTATCAGGAAGGGTGCTGACATTTCTAAGGAAAGCCTGTTTCCTCTTTCCTCACCATACCATCTGGTTTTCCCCCTCCCATCAAGGAGATGCCATCAATACACATGTGCTGTCAAGAAGAAGCAACCTCTCCTCCATCTTGTACTCTGGTCCAGGCTGTGGGTTTCCAAAATGAAACCTGCATGTCTGTATTGCTTGTGCACTCCACATTATCATGCCTAGCACACATGTACATGTACAATGCATAGGATGTCAACATTCAGGATTCGGGGTTCATCGTGAACATTAGAACTTTATATGAAAGGGCCCTTTAAGCATGCAGGTACAAACCTGTCACTTTATTTCACCAACATGATACAGCAACTACACTCTATGCATGAAACCAGCGACAGGACGGTAGTCCCCTGTCACTATGTGGTTGTGCCTAGTGCATCTCTCATGTTTCAGGACTAGGTCCAGAATAAATCATTGTCAAAAGAACAGTCTTAGGTCAATGCACGTACAAGGGAATAGTGAGTAGAATGACAAAAAAGCAAAAAGACAGAATTCCAGGTATGCAGTTCAGGGACTCAAGCAATGCACACAACTGTACATTATGCAGTGGACATTCCCATCCATGTGTATTTGCAAAGCACATATTCACCACTTGATCTCTTGGCGCTGAAATAAGAGATGTTATTTGTTACCCAACTCAATGGTACTCATTTTATCGACCTCAGAAAGAAGAAAACCTGAATGACCACGCCAGGATTCAAATCTGTGATGAAAAGGTCAAACACAAAATTTTGCGCTGGATGCGTTAGTCATCTGAGCCACTGGATCTGACATGGAGCCATCACTAATTCCCAACCAAATGAATGCACACATCCCATATATAAAATAATATGTAGACCAAAGTATAGCCGCAATTAAAAAAAAAATTAACAACTCTTAAAGGAAATTGTGTAAGAAATGTTCATTAAGACTTCCTTAATTCATCCCCTGAGTTCGTCTGGCATTGATAAAAAATATGTACTAAGGAGGTAATAGAAAATACACTCTTACGGGTGAGAACATTAACTCAACCAGGCTACACAAAATAAAATAAACTTCGTTTAGAAAGTAAATGCTCGGCCAGGTCCACAGCGGCAAAGAATGTTCCCTTGATTCATTTCACCTGCATATGTGGCATCCATATTCTAAGAATCTAGAAACTGGGGGTTCTGCCAGTGAGAATTTGGTGAGGTGGCCCAGAAATAAATTATTTGCAATCCTTCAGATTGTACAATTAACCAGTACCTGCTCTGCCCTTTCCTTCTTGGACCCAGATAAAAAACTATTCTGCACGTGGGCATATACATAATATGTATTTATTGTTTTTTGGCACGAGAACCACAACTTGTGACCAACAGTACTTCATCAAAGCCAACCAACGTTTGTGGTTAATAAAGAATATTTTGTTTCTAAAAGCTATTAAATGTAATAATAGGCTCCTAACAGCATTCGTACCTCCTTGTAGCTGTCTCGGTCAGAATGTTACCAGTCTTGCAGACTACAGTAACACAATGAAGAAGGAAAGGGGAGATCACTTCTTCCTAATTACAGTGCATATAGTCCTCTGATCATGTACTTTAAATACTTTTGACTAAAACCGTTGCTTCTTCAATGCCAAATATTTTTTCTAGCCCATCATAATGCATCCGTGAGGTCTATTTGTTCGCAGAAGACTGCTCTTAGCTTACGTTATTATGTGGAGCAAGTGTAATGACAAATGCAGATGTATTGCTAAAGTGCAAATTTTAACCGCCATATTATTACCACAGTGCAGGGGATATGGGTCTGGAACATACTCTGGGCCTCATTTACAAGCAAGAATCTGACACTTCAGCTCCCATGCCTCAGATTTCTTGCACTGCCCGACAACCCCCTAACAACGCCATGGATGCACTATATTTACAATACATAGCTCTGTGGCGCACGCTCTCGCAGATGTGTCAGAAATTTTGATGCGTCTGTGGCGCTAAACTCAAGCATTGCTGGACTAGTGTAAAAAACATTATGCTACTCCAGCAATGCCAGGAGGCCCCCATTGAGGAAAGCCCTGCATCAGTTTTACGCCTGCTCTGAGCAGGCGGTAAAATTCTGATGCAGTGAAGTCGCAGAATAACACAGTGAAATGTTGTCAATTTCATTACGTCAGTTCTGCGTGGCGTGGGAATGCCTACCTTGTATACAATATGCCTAGCACATGTATAATGTGATGCAAGACTTTACAAACTGACGCATTGGGCCTAATGTGTCAGTTTGTAAATGTGGAGCAGTGTGGAGCAGGGTTGCTCCACCTTTTGCGTAAATAAATTACTCAGTGGTAGTGCAAAAGCCTTGTTAATGAGGCCCTCTGTATCTTCACTGCTTCACACTATGGGCTATGCAATGAGCAATTTCCTCCGATCCTCCTTAAATACCTTTGTGTGTCACAAAGAATCTGCTTGGTGTAAACCTATACATACACATGCCATGATAGTAACATGGTGTTTATTACCATTGTTGGGTAGGCGGAGAGGCAGCTTCCATTCTTATTGGTCTTGGCCCTTCCCAAACTCAATATTTGTAATAAATATTACACTGCTCATTTGCCTGTGTGATTTATAACGTTACATATGTATAGATAATGTGTCAATGACAAGATAATAACAGTGACTCGTGTCACAGCTGACCAAATATTTTGTTTCTCAATGTAGTTGTATGTGTTATGTCTCTGTTGGCAACTAAAGGAGGGAGGGTGGCGAACTGGTTAAATGCATGGTATTACATTTAACCAATACTTTTGAAAGCCATTTGGTTTCTATTGCCTACAGTAGGTTGGTTCAAGAGTTCTGATTATCATACCAATGATCAATATTTTGCAATGTTTAGAGATGTTAGAGAATGGATAGGCCCTTCTCACTAGTTGTAATGAACACAGAGAAGACAAACAGAGTTTAGCACATTAAGGGGGTGATTCTAACTCTGGCGGGCGGCAGAGGCCGCCCGCCAGAGTTCCCCCCTCCAGAACACCGCTCCGCGGTCAGGAGACCGCCGCGGTGATTCTGGGTTTCCCACTGGGCTGATGGGCGACCGCCAAAAGGCCGCCCGCCAGCCCAGTGGGAAACAACCCTCCATGAGGATGCCGGCTCCGAATGGAGCTGGCAGATTGGAGGATGTGCGATGGGTGCAGTTGCACCCGTCGTGAATTTCAGTGTCTGCTCAGCAGACACTGAAATTCTTTGTGGGGCCCTCTTACGGGGGCCCCTGCAGTGCCCATGCCATTGGCATGGGCACTGCAGGGGCCCCCAGGGGCCCCAAGACACCCCATACCGCCATCCTGTTCCTGGCGGGAGAACCGCCAGGAACAGGATGGCGGTATGGGGTGTCAGAATCCCCATGGCGGCGCAGCAAGCTGCGCTGCCATGGAGGATTCCTTTGGGCAGCGGAAAACCGGTGGGAGACCGCCGGTTTTCCATTTCTGACCGCGGCCAAACCGCCGCGGTCAGCATGCCCTGCGGGGCACCGCCAGCCTGTTGGCGGTGCTCCCGCCGACCCTGGCCGCCGGGGTCAGAATGACCCCCTAAGTGATGGTGGCACATAACGTTTTATGTGATCTTAGTTTACTAGACTTTTTTATTTGTGTCAATATGGGTGTGGCCTATATACCTCTTTTGTGTAAAGATCCACTTTTATGTGAAATCCAGGGCCTTGGCTGGCATCCTGTGTGTATGTTGAGTGCTTGTGCATACAGATAGTATGTAATACGTGTGTGGTAGTAAGACTGTGTATGAGCGTGAGTACTGAAGCCAGCCATTCGGGATGCCACTAGTTTATGGTGGAATAAGATGGAGGATGAGGACACCTTCTCTAGGCACAGTAAGTATATTGCCTGCATTCTTGTGGCTGGAGGGTGGAGAGCCAGACACTGAAGTGACAGTCCTAGCTATAGAAATTACATAATGCCTTTGTCAGCAAGAGGCTGCTGGATTAGCTCTTCCTGAGCACTGCTATTTGATTGATGGTAGGGTTGGGGGTGGGAAGAATGCAGTTCCTGTTGTTAAATGTGGAGAAGGTTCTGGGTCAACACTTCTACTTTGTCTGTCCCTGATTACTGCTCAGGAAGGCTGATGACAGCCAGGCTCAGAAACCTCACATGTCTTTGTGTGGGTGCTCCAGTTTGGAGACAGCCCAAGTGCTACCATCAGTAAGGACCATCACTTTACACTAAGGATGTGTCTGGAGAGCAGCCTGAGAAGGGCACTTCAAAGAGTACCAGCCCCAAGCTGGTTCTAATTTTTGAGTCAAGGGATCCACATCTCGTCTATAAAAATGTGTATTAAAAAGGGATCCAAAATACCCCACGTTGTCCAGTTGAACGTTCTTCATGACAAAGGAAGAATGTGCTCCACAGACTTCTCGAAAAATAACTGTTTTCTGACCAGTGCCGGTATCTGTCTGAGGAAAGTGATGAATGGTTTGCCTGAATTAAACTCAGCCAATGGTAATTACTCTAGTCCACACCCAATCCATAGTTTTTTTGGCCTACCATGTCACCTCAGGAAAGATCCAGCCATACTCAAATTAGCCTTGGTCATGCTCCAATAGTAAATTCAAGGCCGAACTGCATGGTCATGTCCTCTCTGAACAGGTACGCAGGCAACACCAAATCAGTTTTAACTTCATTAGTAAGGTTCAGCTTGAGTCCTATGTCACAGTATGCATGGGACCCACATATGAGAATACCCCTTGCACTCAGGGTGTTGCACAAAAGAAAACTAAGAGTGATGGGTAGAACAGTTGCATTAATTTCAGCCGCAAGCAACTACTGCGGACAGCAACTCAGTCCATGATTTTTTTTGTCCAGCATGCCACCTCAGATAGGAACCAGCCATGTGCAAATAAGCCTTGTTTCTGCTCCAATAGGCAAAGTCCTGCTCGACTGCCAGGCCAGGTCCACTCTGGCTGAATCCAGAGATCCATGCTGCAGAAGGCCTCCCAGCCTAGCTCCACTTTTCCCATTGAGGACTGCCATTAAAAGACTCCTTAACCTTTCACAATCTGTGTGCCTTCCTGGCTGCTGCTGTTGGCCACGATTTTGTGTTGCTGCTGCAGACAATGTGAGCATCCATAGGACAGTTGATAGGCCTAGGAAGACTGCAACTGCCAGGAAGACACAATCATTTGCACTGGCCCAGAAGTGGGCTACAACTTCCCTGCCATGAGAGGGGTGGGGCTGCAACTGCCTTCCTGTGGGATCCATCTGCATCGGCCCAGAGGTGGGCTACAAATGCCTTGCCTTTCATCTCAAAAGGCTCAAAATTGGGTGACAACTGCAGAAGACCTGGTACTGCTGCAGCATGGTCTACCATAAGGCATGCGTCTGTTCTCCAGTGAGGCCACACATCCTGAATACCAAGGTTGCACCTGACCTCTCATGCAACAGGAACAGAACGTTAGTACTACAGGTCTCTGCAACGCAATGAAGCAATCACAAGAACTCAAGATTGTTTCTGCCCACTACAACGACAGCACCAAGGAAGTGAACTGATAGCACATTTGAACTTGTGTGGGACACAATCTGAACTGGAACCTAATTCATGCCTCTGTCAATGATTAATGGGTGACTATAACAAACAGGGTCCTTTGGGTGAGAAAGAGCACGGAAAAAAGGGGCATTATAGGGGCATATTTATACTTGTTTTGCCCCAAATTTGCATCATTTTTTAAAACACAAATTCGGTGCAAACCTATCTCCATATTTATACTTTGGCGCCAGACCCATATAGTCACAAATTTATGGAGTTAAAGTCATTTTTTGGACGTGGAAACCTACCTTGAGTTAATAAAAAAGCAAGGTAGGCATTCCCGTACAAAAAATGACTCTGGCTTAAGTGCCATATTTATCCCCCCATGCTAAAATAAGGCACCAGAGGAAGAGTGGTCAAAAAATGGGGCAAAGCTTGCTTTGACCCATTATTTAACGCCAGGGTCAGGGCAGGAGTTAGGGGACTTGTGGGTCTATTTCCATGGTGGAACACCGTGGAATAAGCCCACAGGTGCCCTCCCCAGGTCCCAGGGACACCCACACCACAGGGACATCGGAGGATAGGGGACCCCATCCCAGGTAAGTATAGGTAAGTATTCTTTTTTAAGTGCCATTGGGGCCCTGAAATGGGCCCCCCTACATGGCACTGGATTCAATGGTCATGCCCAGGAGACTCTGGTCCCCTGTGATGGCCATTGGGGAGTGGGCATGACTCCTGTCTTTTCCAAGACAGGAGTCATGTGGTATTGATGGTTTTGCATCAGAAAATAACTCTAGGCAGGTTAAAGTCATTTTTTTTTAATCTAACCTACCTAGCGTCATTTTTTGGTGCAAAACTCCCTCCTTCCATACCGCCAGCCCCACCTAACTAAGGCCATTTTTTTTTTGCACTAGCCTACCCTTTGCACCGGCTTGTACCATTCCATAAATATGGTGCCCAACTGGTGCACAGAAATGGTGCAAGCCAGTGCTAAACTTTTTGGTGCAAAGCTGCGTTAGTGCAGTTTTGCACCAAAAAGTATAAACCACCATGGAAATAGGCCCACAGGTCCCCTACCGCCTGAGTCCTGACCCAGGTGTTAAAAAATGGTGCAAAGCAGGCTTTGCACCATTTTTTTGACCCCTCCTCCCTTCCATGCGTGATTTTAGCATGGGGGAATAAATATGGCGCAAAGGCCATAGAGTCATTTTCTGCACGGGAACGCCTACTTTGCATTTCATTGATGAAAAGTAGGTTTCCACATCTAAAAAATGACTTTAACTCCATAAATATTGGCGCTAGACGGGTCTATCACCAAAGTATAAATATGGAGTTCGTTTTGCACCGAATTTGCATTTAAAAAATGATGCAAATTCGGCACAAAACAAGTATAAATATGCCCCTTAGTGTCCGGTCCTCAGAGAAAGCTATAATAGTACTTCTGCAGGAGCTGGATCCAGAACTTATATTCTCTTTTGAAACAATAATAACTCCTGCAGATCAATTCTAAATCCACGTACATTTACAGCAGCACTCGCTTCACTATTTTTAAACAGCCCACGAAACAGCAAGTCCGGTTTTACTTATACATTAAAAAACGACCACTTCACCAAAAAATAACTTTGCTGATTTAGCTTTAATGTGTTTTATGTGCAGAGCGGGGAATTTAGAGTGACACACTGTCACATTTCCTTAAGTCTGGTGAGCTCGACAGCATCTCAATAATGCAGTGTCTATCAGGCAAGGCTTACACAGGGTTGGGACTGGCATGCCACCAAGGACTTTTATAAACTTCATGATCAGACGATCCTCCACCCTGGGGCAGGAGACAGGCCACCCAGAAATGCACTACAATGTTATGTTTTTTCACAATTTTCTATACAAAGTACACCAGTTTCTTGGATAACAATTCCATTTAATTTACATAAATTCAAACTTCTTTCCATATATTCATTATGCCATAAAAACAGTTCTTGGCATGTGGATGGTTGTTGTCAGTGTGAGAACGGTATGTATGAGAGGTTTTATAGTTGACTGGGTATTGTTACGGTTAAGTACATTTTTATTTTACAATTAATATAGGTAACGGACGTTCGGGTTTTTTGTAGATGAAATGAAATGGTTTATACAAAAAAAGTGATATTTTATATTGAAAATTGAGAAAAATACAAGCATGATGAGAAATTACACGTGTATATACAATTGTAGGTGGGTGGGTAACTGCTTTGAGATTAAATCTGGGCTAGAAGTAATACAGATTAAATGGGAACTTTTGTTGAATATCCAATATCTTATTTCCCCCTTTCCAGAATGTGAAATATACTTTTGGGGGTACCCTTTGTGTTTTGTCCCATAACAATGGAAGTTGCCATGGAAAGCTGAGTTTAATGGTGATCTGCTATTTTCAGTAGCCTAGACGCCAGTACTTCCTTCTCAACTCTCTCATCCTGAGGTCTCCTGAATGTTTGGATAGTAGCCCATCTAAGCTCACTAGAAATTGCAAGCCTGTGACAACTCCATTCAAACAATTAGAACACAAACTGGTACACTATTACAAGCCGTTCTCATAACATTATCTTCGAAAAGAATAAAGCCCAATGCTTAGAATATGACCTCTTGACAGGTTGTGTAGTAATACTGTACCTGGAATTACCAATACCACAGGTTATGGTAATTACCAGATACGGTACTACTGCACCATTACCAAAACGAGAGACTAGAGACGGAACTGCCATTTGCTTCCCACATTTTGCAGGTTTAACCCACATTCTGGCACTTTGCCCTGAATATATTCTGCCTCATTTTCTCTAGTGAAATGCGGCCAAGGAAAAACCAAAAGGTGCGGTTTTTGCTCTCAACTCATAACCTTGATTTGGGTGGAAACTCCTGTTTCCACCAGTCATTCTGTGAGTTAGGTTTAAAGTCCCCAATTCATTGTCCATGTGTCAACCTGCCCCTCATTTTAACGTGCTAGCAGACACAATGGGCCTGATTCACAGACTGCACTTTGTAGTAGATTTCGTAGTACTACAAAATATACTACACATTTCAAGTCACAAACTTGGAGCAGAGTTTTTTGACTCTGCACTGCCTTTACTTACATGTGTGGCATTCTCCGCCTGACTGCAGAGTCTTTACACATATATTTTAATAGTAAATGAGGGAGAGAGCTGATGGGAAAGGGGCAGATATACTCCACTCTAGCCCATTCTACTCTATGCCACTTCACTGTACGGCAATGCACTGAACGCCAATACACTTTCCCACTCTGAGCCACTCCACACCATTCTACTCTACACTATTATACAGCACACCACTAAACTCCAGCCCACTCCACTCGCCCAACCCGACTCTACATCACTCAAATCTATGATGTTCCACTCTACACCATTGTAGTCTTCGCCATTTATCTACACCACTCCACTCTACCCTATTCAACTGTACACAATGCTACTCTATGCCACTCCACTCTACGCTATTCTATTGTACGCCACTACATTCTATGACATTGAAGTCTATGCCACTCAGCACTATTACACACTACGCCACCCCATTCCACAACATTTTACAACACTCCAGTCTATGGCACTCCACTGTACGCCCCTCCATTCTATCCCACTATACTCAACACTAATCTAGTGTATGCATCTCCACTCTACGCCATTACACTCTATGCTATTGTACTTTATGCCACACCACTGTACGTTATTCCACTGTACGCCACTCCGCTCTACGCCACTCCAGTGTATCACTTTCACCATGTGTTATTACACTCTACTCCACTACACTCTACCATACGCCAGTATATGTGATTTCAATGTATGCCACTCCTCCCTTCACCACTCCACTCTACGATATTCCACTGTCTCCAACTCTACTCTATGCCACTCCACTCTATGCTATTCCACTCTAAGCTATTCCTCTGTATACCACTCCACTGCACACCTTTCCACAGTAATATTCACTGTATGCTGCTACACTCTACCCCACTCCATTCTACAACACTCTAGGCTATTCCACTCTATGCCACTCCAGTCTATGCCACTCCACTGTGCTCCACTCCACTCTATGCTATTCCACTGTAAGCAACTCTACACCACTCCACTCTATGCTATTCCACTCTACACCACTTCACGCAACACCACTCCACTGTATCCTACAATACTGCACTCCACTATATTTTTTGACACTCAAGTCTATGCCACTCCATGTTATTGCACTCTTTGCCACTCTATTCTACGCCACTCCAGTCTACGCCACTCCACCCTTACACCCCTCCATTCTATGTTTTTCCACTGTTCGCAATTCCACTCTATGCCACTACACTCTATGCTATTCCACTTTATGCCACCCTACTCTACACCATTCCACTGTACGCTATTTAACTTTATACCCCTCCATTGTATGCCACTCCACTATTCCACCTTAGGCATCTCCACCCTATACCACTACACTCTATGCTATTTCACTCTACACCACTCCATTCTATGCTGCCACTCCTCTCTATGCCACTGCAATGTGAGCTATTACTCTCTACGCCACTCTATTGTACAGCACTCCAGTCTATGTCATTCCACTGTATATCCCCCGCTCTATGCTATTTCACTCTATGCCACTCCACTTTATCCCACTCTATGCCAATCCCCTTTACGCCACTCCGCTGTATGTTATCGCAGTATATGCCACTCCAATGTTCTCCACTCTACACCATTCCACTGTACTCTATTGCACTCTATGCCACTCCATTGTATAACACTCCAATCTTTGCCACTCCAATCTTTGTGACTCCAGTTTATGCTATTGCACTGTTCTCAATGACACTGTACCCCATTCTATGACACTTCACTGTATGGCCCTCCACTCTACTCTACTCCATGCTACACCAATATACTCTACGCCACAACACTAAATGCCACTCCACAGTAAGACACGCCACTCTGCACTATAATACTCTCCAACACTCCACTCTATGCCACTCCAGTATATGCAACTCCACTGTATGCTACTCCACTATATGCTATTCCACTGTGCGCAACTCCACTCTATGCTGCTACATTCTATGCTGTTCCACTCTATGCCACTCCAGTCTACACCACTCCACTGTACGCTACTCCAATGTATGCTACTCTATGTTATTCCACTGTACACAACTCCACTCTATACCACTCCCATCTAAGCTATTCCATTCTACGCCACTCCACTATACACTGTTCCACTCTATGCCCCTCCATTCCATGCCACTCCACTGTACCCTATTCCACTGTATGCCACTACACTCTGCCTCACACCATTGTATGCCACTCCACTAAATGCTACTCCACTGTATGCTATTCCACTCTACGTCACTCCAGTGTTCATCACTCATGATTACACCACTCTACTATATGCAACAACATTCTCTACACTATTCCACTGTAAGGAACTGTACTCTGCACCACTCCACTATTCCACTGTATGCCACCCCACTCTACACCACTCCACTATATGCTATTCCATTATAGTCAGCTATACTGCACAGCATTCTTTGACACTCCAGTCTATGCCACTCCACTGTACGTCCCTCTATACTATGTCACTCCACTCTACACCAACACACTATACGCCACTCCACTGAGTGACACTCTACAGCACTCCACTCCAGTATATGCCACTCCACTGTACACTACTCCATTTTACACTATCCCTTGTAAGCAACTCTACTTAATGCCTCTAAGCTATTCCACTCTGTCACTCCACAGTATTCCACTGTATGACACCCCACTCTATGTGATTACACTTTGCACACTCCACTTTACATCACTCCACTCTATTCCATTTTGCCACTTGACTGTATGCTACTCTATGCTATTCCACTATATGCCACTACACTTTAAGCTGCTCTACTATACAACACTCCACTATACGCTATTACACTTTACACCACTTCACTCTATCCCACCCAACTCTATGCTACTCCACTGGACGCTATTCCACTCTACGTGACTCCACTGTATTCCACTCCACTCCATGCCACTCCACTGTACCGTACTATACTCTACTTCACTATATGGTATTCCACTATACACAATTATACTCTACGCTACTCGACTTTAAGCTATTCTATTCTACTTCACTCCACTTTACGCCACTCCACTGTATACTATTCCATTGTACACCACTCCACTCTATGCCACTCCACTGTGTGCTACTCCACTGTACGCTATTCGAGTCTACACCCTTCTACTCTCCACCACTCCACACTATTCCAAAGTATACAATTAGACTCTATGCTATTCTACTTTACGCAACTCCACTCTACACCACTCCACTGTATGCCGCACAAGTATACAGAACTGCACTCTATGCTAGTCCATTCTACACCACTCCACTGTATGCTATTCCACTGTACGTGACTCCACTGTATGCTACACAAGTCTATACCACTGCACTCCAAGGTAGTCCACTCTACACCACTCCAATGTATGCTATTCCACTGTACGGCACTCCACTCTACACCACTCCACTGTACGCTATTAAACTCTAAGCCACTCCATTGTACTACACTCCAATCTACACCACTCCATGCTATTCCACTGTACACCACTCCACTCCATGCTATTCCACTGTACACATCTCTACTATATGCCACTACAATATATGCTAATCTGTATGCCACTACAACCTGTGTTATTCCACTCTATGCCACTCCATTCTACGCTATTACACTGTATGCCACTATACTCTACCTTACTCCACTCTACCACACTCCACTATGCGCTATTCCACTCTATGTCACTCCAATCTTCTTTACTCCAGTCTACACCACTCCACCATATGCCACTGCACTCAATGGTATTCCATTGTATGCAACTCTAATCTCCTACACTCCACTATTCCACTTCATGCCACTCCATTTTACACAACTCCACTATACGCTATTCCACTGTATTCAACTACACTGTGTGCCATTGTACAACACTCCACTTTCTGCCACTACACTCTACATCATCCGACTACATGCTTCTCCACTCTATGCTATTCCACTCTATGCCTCTCTATGGTTTTCAACTCTACGACACTCCACTCTACCCGATTAAACTCTGCACTACTCCACTCTAAGCCACTACAGTCTACACCACTCCACTGTACGCTACTCCACTGTATTTAACTCTTTTCTATACCACTCCTCTCTGTTATTCCACTCTAAGTCACTCCAATCTATGCCACTCCGCTGTACCCTATTCCACTGTATGCCACTACATTCTACTTCACTCCGCTGTATGCCACTCCACTGTATTCCTCTGTATGCAATTACGCTCTGTGCCACTCCCCTCTACCCCACTGCACTCTACGCCACTGCCATGTATCCTATTTCACTGTACACCGTTATACTTTAACCAAGCTCTGCTGTATGCCACTCCACTACACCACCCCACTGTACGCTATTCCACTCTAAACCACTCAACTCTATGCCACTGCACTCTACACTATTCCACTCCACTCCACTGCACAACACTTTACCCCACTGTATGACACTCCACTCTACACTGCTCCACTCTAACACACTCTACTCCACTCTATGCAACTTCACTCTACAAGTCTCTACTACACTCTGTACCACTATACAAACTATACTCCACTATGTGCCCCTAAACTACACTATACAACCCTTTACTCCACTATATGCACCTACAATCTACTGTAGAAGACTCTACTCCACACTACAACACTTCCCAACACTGTACAACACACCAGTCCACTGTATTGTACAAGAAGCCACTCCCATTTATTACATTTTACTCCACTGTATGTGATGACTCTTTCCTCTACTGCACTCCACCCAACTCTACATGACTTGACTCCACAACACTTTACCCCACTAAACACTAAGCCACACCACTTTAGTCCACTCCACTCTACCACCCTCTATGACACTACACTCCACAACACTACACTTTACTACACTCTCTTTAACTGTACTGTACAACACTCCACTTAACAAAACTCCAGTCAAGGACACTGCACTGTACGGTTCGAAGCACATTTTTATTTAAAAGATTAAATTCAATGAAATAACTAAGGTTAAACCTTTGTTATAGTTAGGAAAACTGTATTTATTCTTTTTATGCAAACTAAATTTTAACGACACAAACATTGGAATTTCTAATGTTATAGTTATATCCTAAATGTATTATTTATGCACCACCTTTAAATTATTATAACTTTATTTTTTTATTTTTATACAAACCAAACTGTAAGTAAACAAACATTAGAAATTCTAAACTTATACTTCATATTTATATATTACGCTACACCTTCAAATTACTATGTCACGCATCTCCGTACACAGTGTTGTCACCCCACTGACCACGCTACATTAACCATAACTTGTGCTTTCTCCCTGCACTGTTATACCCTTGCATATTAACTCACTTATCCCACATGAAATCATAGCACTAATAACAACACTTAGGACGTTACAAATCACATTATTTGTGAGAACACAGTGCATGGTAGAGTGCAGATGCTGTTCCTCAGCTATGGAGGAGGAGCGTTGCCCCCGGCAGCAGCAGCAGCTGCAAAACTTTTACTACAAAACGATAATAAACTAGGTCAACCATACATGCTCAGTAGGATCTCTCCAGCCCAGCAACTGTGTAACTGTGTAACTGTGAAAGAGAGGCCCATAGCTGTTCCTTGTCGCTCTCTAAACCATCTGTTGTTATAGATGAAGCTATTCTCATGCAGGCAAAATTCCATCATCTCCATAATCACTGAAGTGCGCGGATAGTATTTAATGGGTCGCGCTCTTAACCATTGTCTAGCTGCACTAGACCATCTTTATGTGAAATGCTTGTACATAAAGATAAGTCTAGAGTCATAAATAGAAAATCATTCTCAATAGACACATCAAAAATGTTTTAAAAAGTCAGTTGAGTAACATAAATATGATGGCAGACAGGTGACATGGGGCCTCAAAACGTTGTGTACATATTTTGAGGTGTTTTCTAAAAGACTCCCATGTGCGGATATAATTGATCTGCCAGGGGGAGTCTTTAGTGATCTGCTGGGGATCACAAAGTTTGTTAAAATGAGAAAGCCAAGACTAAAAGAAGATCTCATAAGACAGAAGATTGAAAGTGTGCTACAAGACCATACCATTCTCTTTTTTTTTTCTTCTCACATTACTTCACATGATGGGTGATCTCAAAAAAATGAACACATTTTGAAAGTGTGTTTGCCAGCAACGTTTTGTGTGGAAGTAGTTTGGCCTGTGAACATTATTCCTTGAGACATTGCCTCTGCAACCACAAAATTTATATTTATAAAGGATTTTTCTATTATTTTTTCCACACCAATTTGTCTGGCTTGGACACATAAAAAAGATAGTCAGCACATTAGTGTCCTTACTCGTGCATTTGAATAACCACACTGCAATTATCTGCACTTTTACATAGCATGGACTGCATGTTGCTCTTTTTTGCTCACTGATATGATGATGGTGTGGTAAAATATTTCCACCAGCGCATTTAGGATAGGGGTGCAGCTATCTGTGGTGCAGCAAGAGCAGTGGCACCAGGGCCCAACATTGTAAGGGACCCCCTGCACCGCCCAAGCATGACTGTCTTTAGTACACAATAGGTGTGGCCCTATTGCTTGCTTGCATTCGGGCAAAATCCACACTTGCTATGCCACGGGTTGAGGTAATGGTGGAGACAACACTCTGGTCGTCATGGACTACAAAGCAATCACATAGTACCAAAACGCAATAAACATGCAACTATGCAAATACTCACTGAACAAAATATGTCATCATCCACAGCAGCGTACATGTGCACAGGCACAGCTTCCAAGTTTCCTGGGTCCATGCATGATGTGCTGCTCCAGTTCATCCTTTGGCTTGAAGGACTTGTAGTTCTGTATTATAATGCAATACGGAAGACTACAAGTCTCAGAATTCAAAGACAAGCCCGGACAGGCGCATCACATCACGCATGGACATGGGAAACTTGGCAGGGCTACACGGGCAGCTAGGCAAGACCTTTTTCTGCCACCTAAAAATACTCCGAGTTAGATGCCTTCGCTTTTTACCACTTTACAAACACATAAACACAAAAGATTGCGTGTTTGCCTAATGCATGCCTGTGTATTAAAAGTTATGCGCAACTAAATACCAGGCACACGTCTGAAGTTCAAAGAAGTTACTTGGCACACCTCTTCCCCGGGAGGAGATACGTTGGTAGTGCCCTAACATGGTCTTTGAAAATAGTAGAGGGGCTAACGTTTACGGTCCACATGTTTTTTGAGCGCTGCTTCCCACACACAGGCTGGTGGGAAGCTAGGGAAGAGGAAAGGAGTGGGCCGGGCTTTCGGTGCAGGCACACCCAGTATAACCAGACGGGTCGGGTAACCGCAGCCTGCGCCTGAAGTGCAGGAGAGGCCGGCCAGGAAGGGAGGACAACAACACACGGCAGAGAGGCAGCCACAATGTCCTGGAGCGGCCTGGTGTCCTTCCTGAAGAGCAAGGAGTCGCTGATATTTAACGCCGTAGTGGCGCTGCTCACCATCGGCGGCCAGCAGCTCTTCTCCTTCTTCGCCTTCAGCTGCCCCTGCCAGGTGGCCAAGAACCTGTACTATGGGCTAGCCTTCATCGGGGTGCCCGCGCTCATCCTCCTCATCGTGGGTTACGTCTTTAACGACCACACGTGGCGGCTGCTGACCGGCACGACGCACACCTCGGCGCCGCTGGAGCACAGCCAGCGCAGCCGCCTCATGAAGTCCAAGCTGCTCTGCTTCGTCTTCTGCGACATCACGAGCCGGGCCCTGGTGGCGCCCATCACCTGGCTGGCCGTCACCCTGCTCAACGGCGCCTACTACGTCTGCGCGCTCAGCGAGTTCGCCTCCGTGGACCAGTACGACTTCTTCCGAAATGTCAGCAGGGCCCAGCGCAGGGAGGTCCTGGCCTCCTTCCCCTGCGCGCAGTTCGTGCGCCCGAACCTGACCCGGGTGAGAGACGCGGTGCTCCTGGATCTCAGGTACCAGTCTCAGGTGGGTCACTAATACTAGCTTATTTTTGTATAGCGTTTTTAAGAGCTGTAAATAGAAGGCTTTACCATATTCTGTTTTGGAACGGCCTCATCACCTGTGACACCTTCACTAAGTCCTGGATTGTTAAGCACCAGCAGGTTAAATGCAGGGATTTTCAGTCTACACAAAGTGCTTTAAATGGAAATATAGAAGTACGGGTGCTCTGTCTTTAGAGTATCGTCCTTTAACTTTAAAAATCTGCTTGGTATTTAGTTGCGCATATCTTTTACCCACAGGCATGCATTAGGCAAACACGCGATCTTTTGTGTGTATGTGTTTTTAAAGTGGTAAAACGCGAAGGCACCTAATCGGAGTATCTTTAGGTGGCAGAAAAAGGTTTTACCTAGCTGCCTGTGCAGCCTTGCCAAAACTCCCATGTCCAAGAGTGATGTGGTGCTCCCTAGGATTGCCGGTATTTTCCTATTAAATGCATTGCTGAGAAGTTCTTATACTCTACCATTTAAATAGAAGTGCAGGTACTCACTACTGGACAATACTTGCCTAAACATACAGTATGAAATGCAGAATATTAAACAAGCAATATGGTGTTGGCCAAAAGGCTAGGATCGGTTTAAAGTGTGACTTGTGGTCACTTGGAACGTATCCCAATTCACTGGTGCTCACTGTGCCGACCCCAAAATGACAGAACGCTGAGTTGAACTTGCTTCAGAATCATTATCTGCAGATCACCGCATATGTCAGCAGCGAGTGTTAATTCACTGAGCCATCCAGCGGGCTTATGTCTGCGAAATGAGCAGCTCTGTATGATTCCAGGTTCCCGAGCCTAGTGCCACTGATAACACAATCCTTTATTTGTATTTTGATGGCGTTTTTCTCTGAGTAGAGGTTTATGGACGGAATCCCGAGCTGCAAGCATTAAAATGCGACATTAAAGAGCTGCTAAGAGTTGACCTTGTTCTCCTAGGGCAGCAATCAGAATCTTTATTGTAAGGTAAGTTCAATGAGTAGAACAGTACATCTGTCTTTATAATTTTCATGTTTTTCTTTTGTAAAACATTCAAGGCATCACTAGAGGTTGAGAGGGGAGAGGACATACCAAGAGTGTGCTTGAGGGATCAAGAGAGAGCCGGTGAAATTAACAATTCCTGGGGAGAGTTACAATAAAAGAGACTGAGAGGAACAGTTCTAAAACTTATGAGGACACAAGCGATTGAGAGAATGGCAAAGAAGTGTGTGAAGTGACACGAGGATGAAATAACCGTAAATGCCTGAACACGAAGTGAAAGTAACAAAATGAATGAGAAGCTTGTACATCAGAGAGCAACAAACCCTGGCAAAGAGAAGAACAAAATCAAGTTAGAGATGGGTAGCAGAGACCAAATAGAGAAGTTTAAGATTGCATGAGAGGGGAATGAAAGAGTGACGGACTCTCTACTGTTTTTTCTGTGCCCAAACGAGAAGCGTACCGACAACTTATGCCAGAGCAAAGCTTTTGTAACCCCCGCCTTTTGTGTTTTATATAAAAACGAGCTATGCTTTTATGCTGAACAATGTGTATTCAGCCATCTTTTTCTGAGTCTCAGCGGGTGTCAGGGCCCTAAGTTTAGGAGAAAAGTCCAACAGGACTGGGAGGTGTGCGTGACACTTTAGTTGAAGTTGCAAGGAGAGACTGTCTGTGTGCCTAACATGTGTAGTGAAAAGGCTTCTTCGCCATGCCTTTATACACCGGAGCTCTGGGTGCGCTCATTTTCAATGAGGAAGCCACTTCAGTAGAATGTGCAATTTTGGGAGGTGCCGCCTGCGGTGAATGTAGCAGGTACATTGGGTAACTGCTTTTCTGTACTGGGGCCACCGTGAAACCAGTCTCCAACCTGGCATTCCTAAATGCAGACCACAAAGCACTGTGACCTTCTTATCCTGCACCGGAGCATCGTTTTACACTTCAGCGCTTCAGTGATATTATCTGCACTTTTCCGCACCCCAGAGGTCATTAGGACCCCTTTGGTGCAAAACACACTAGTTATTGCTGGAAACATTACTTCGTTTTGATGTGGCAATTGAAGTCTCAAATAGCGTATTGTTTTGATGAACTCTGAATGGGTTCGAGTAGCATTTTTTTGGCCTTTACCTTATCTAGTAAAGGCCGGTGTAAATAGTACTTCCTTCTCATCGATAGGTGAAATCCAGTCAGTACTGTAGCACTTATCTGTGTGGTTTGCCCCTGGCCGTGTCTTTTCCATTGGCTGACATTTTATACTTATGATTGTACCCAGTGGCGTAACGAAACTGGAAGTACACCCCCGCTCAAAGAACATGGTGCACCCCTTCCCCTCGAGACTCAGGCTCAGATGCTGTACTGAGGAGGGCCCCTGGAGCTCGGGGTATCCTCGAACCGCGGGGCCTGCTGGGGCCTTTGTTACGCCAGTGATTGTACCCTCTTGATGCTGGGATACAGGCACTCATTACTCTTGTGAAAAAGAATGCTACGCCAATCACCAAGGCATACATTTCTGTGGTGGGGGAGGGGAAGTCGTTAATGGACTTTTCATCATAGACGTAGATTTTGTTAAACTCATCAGTAGCTTTATTATGGGCCCGCCTCCTTCGGGAATCTCGTGCACTCACTAACATTCCTTAGCTCACAGATTAGGCACATGATCATCGGGAGTTATGGTCTTTTTTTTAACGGTGCATCCAATGGCTGTGAAATCTGCCTTTGAAGTGAGGCACGAGCTGGTGTGGCAGGCTTCACAGTTGATCTTTAATTATGCGCAACAATAGTTGTTCGCTTGAGGTCTGCAACTAGCCTTTTCTATCTAGCAAGTGGCTTGAATCTGCAGATGTCAACATCTTAGCTGTGCTCTGTTCACTGTGCACCTCGGGGTGACTGACGCTTTTAGCGGCCTATTAAAAAGGAATAGTTCTGGTGATCTAGTAATCTGTGATTCATGAATTCAGATAGGAGCTTCTGATGGCATATTGTGAAATATCCATTTGTATTACTTAATAGTAAGGTTGCCGTGCTTTGCTCTTTGCCTCCATAAAACGATGTATCTGCTAGAAGAAAAAATGTAGAATTTCTTTACTGTTACTGATTTCCTATTCAAGTCTGTTGAATGTCAAATATAAAAATATCGACCTGTCAAAATTTAGTGGCTAAAAAATCGATCATCGCTATACCATGAAGGAAAGTCTTCTTTTCCTGTTACTTACTCCACATCTACTAATCTTCAAGAGATTATATGACATGTTTTGGCGTTTTTATTGCACAAAAAACCCTATGTCACAGGTAACCAGGACAAATGGATAATATTTCACAGTTGGATTTGCAGTAGGGTTTCTTCCCCATAATAGCCCTGAAACCACTGCGAAGAGCTATAACATTGTCAGGGATACAAGGAATATGTGTTAGGACGATGAAATTATGAGGCAAAATAATCTAAATTATGCACCAAAAATCATACATTTTACACAATTATGCAGCATATTCTCTACCAGTAGTCTTTTTATTCATTTGAGCTAGAAACCCAATATTTGGTGAAATCTGCACATTTTGTGGCAAATGCAGTTAATTAATGAGTCTGTGATCAAAATCATATAACTGCTGGCCTTGCCATCGCCATTTTTTTTTAATCAACAATTTATTCAAGAAAGATAAACACAACTTAGATGTTCAAATTCCAATCATTTCCCGTTGTTGGTTGCACTTGAAACAAACAGCTTGTTCAAGCTAACTACCCAAAAATAAACTTGCAATATAAAAAATATGTAACTGGTACCAGATGTAATATGGTCTGATATTCCTATCTTTGGAATCTGGTGACATTTACAAATCACTTAGCCTTTGGCCTCATGGTTAATGATGTGACCAGAACCTATGTATATAATTATGAAGGAAAATATATGTGCAGTTAACAATACTAAGTCTATACTTAGGAATATGTTATTTATTTGACAATATTGTTGTAGTCAGTTTTTTGGCCACCGTATTTTGGCAGATCGATAGGCTTTGGTCTTGAAAGTTCAGCTCCCCGGGTGGTGCTTCAGTCTTACCCAATCACACAGAAGCCAGGAAGGGGGGTGTCTCCTCTGCGCTCCAACAATAAGCAGCTCACACCACGTCCTTCCTGTGGCTGGGGAGGTCAGCTTGCTGAGGAAGTCAAAGATGGCAACAGCTTCCGGGTGCAGTGGCTGCATCATGGTTCTCGCCAGTAATATGCTGAAGAAGCAATGTTGCTGCAGAGAGGCTTCTGGCATTGTTTCTGAGTCCGTTCGCTGGTTGCAGGGAGCCTTCCGACATGGATGACGACCCCAATGTTCCTAATGGCTCCCTCCTGGCGTCTATGGGGGTCACGGGCAATAGTCCCAGTGAGGTCAAATCTTCTGGGTGAATGCCCTAACAGTCTCAGTGGCCCCCTTCTGGCATACAGGGTCACAGACACTGGCAATGGCCCAAATAGTTCAGTTACAATCAGTGAATGCACAACAGTCTCAATGGTCCCCTCCTGGCATATAAAGGCCACAGACATGGCCCAAATGAAATCGATGACACCAGACGCTAGCCCACAATTTCACTGCAGCCATGACGTGGGTTACAGCCTTCTGCCAGAGAGTGGACAGCTCTTTCTCAGCACCGGTCCTGACTGGACAAGGTACCTCACACTCTGCTCACTGGGATCCACTCATCAGGATCTGCTCTGGGTCTCGCACATTCCATGCTCTCTCCACCTCACAGGACACACTGGTCTAGGAAGGGAGGCAAAAGGCTTGTGCTCGAGGCACATGGCAAGTTCTGTTGGTGTCCTGGGTGATGGTCACTCAGCCAGCATAGAAAATTACAGATCTTGGTCCAAGTCTTGGTTGCAGCAGCTCAAAGTCTTTGCAGCTTCTTTTTGCCTGGTGAACAGTGCTGTCAAACATAGTGTGGGACCACCTTTGTAGTCCAAGATGTTCTGTTCTTTACAAAGCATGCCCAATGCTTTCAGCACGGCCTCTCGTGGGAAGCAGCCCTAGTCACATATGTGATGTAGTGTCTGAACCTTTGAAATTCAGTTGTGGGTGTCAACTCTTTTGAAGTGCTCTCTCCTCTGCTCTGCCCTTTGTCAAAGGAACAGTCTGCCTTAGTAGGAGTGGCTTCAATCTGTTTGAACCATAACACAGGCTAAGGGAGTAGCCAGGAATCACACCTGGCTGTCAGCCTTACACTGAAGGATGCCCCGTAAAGGTTGAAAGGCAATTCTTCAATTAACAAACTTCACTTGATAAGCCTGCATCGTTCTGTACCATTTTCACCTGACCCATGTATGTAAAGTACCACATAATCACAAACTTGTGTTTGGATGACTGCAATTATTCTCTAAGTGACTGTATTACCAAGCCCATTTTCAATAAATTATAACAATTGCTGAGACATCAGATTACCTGAATAACTTTATTTACCCTTAAAAAAATCTTTAGGCCTACAGGCCACTTTATAGGGTAGAACATGCATTGGCTGATCAAGTGAAACTTGTTAATTCAATAATTAAATGTCACAAATATTATTAAAGATACTATCAGGAATTGAAATTTTGGAATCTGTTTCTTGTTAATGATTGTTTTGCCAGAATGGAGAATGCATAAATCACTTCATAAAATGTAATATTGAGATATAGGCCTTCCCCTTGTCACCAACCTTATCTGTCCCACCATCTCCCTGACAATGAGCCCAGGCCCCACTGACCAATAACTCTTCTTGTAATTTAAGAGAACTTTGAGGGGCAAAAGGGATGTTCTACTCCCCTCTCCTCCAGTAGGTGTGTTCTCATCCCAGCACTCAAGAAAATCAGCAATCCACATCTCCAGTCTCTGGGTTCCAGTCCTCACCTCCACAAGACTCTGCAGGTTTTGGGCTTCTAAGATGCAACCCACAGGCCTCCACGTTATGCACCATACACAGGCACACACATATCTCATGCGGTCCAGCACTACACACAATCCATGCAGGCAAAGGTTAAGTTAAATACACAGCCACAGAACTCTACATGAGTAGGCACTACTCCTATAGCACAGGTAAAAAGGCTTGTTCAAACTACTGATTACTACTGAACACAAAACACGTATGTGTCCCTGTCACATAACTCCAGGTAGAGGCAGTATCCTTCTGCCACAACAAGGGTCATGTTTGGTGTGCCCCTCCTGGTGTAAGCAAACTACATTACTGCGAGGCAGGTCTTGATCATGGTGCTTATGCATGATTTGTATTCACCCATGACCAAATATCATTGTTAGGGGCCAGGTATCTATGCAGCTGGGGCATTCAAGGCAGCAGTACACGTCCGTGACCATGCAGGGGATCTTTTTTGTCCGAAGAGGCCTCTTGCTTGCTGTAAGAAGTATTTGCTAATGTAATGTATGTATATGATCATGGTTATTTGATCACATGTATATTCATTTGCATTTGGTATGCATATATTTCATATTTGAATTTTATTGTTCATCTGAGGATTTTTATATTCAGCATATTTTGATACCCTTGTTTCTGTGTCCTTCAAGCAGAAACTTTTCAACGTGCCTTTCTAGGTCTGGTTTTGATTGTTCAGTTGTAAATAGAGCTATTGCTATACATAGAATGGGCTTCATGTGTGTCCATTTCAGCCATTGGCTTTCTTTGACAAGCCTCTTTCAGCCATTGGCTTGCATGTCTGTCAACCACATCTTGGCTTAGCCTAGTGGTGTATTCATCTCTCACTTAATGCTGTTTGGATGTATCCTTTTGTGATCACTCGAGTGTTTGGATGGACCTGATTTGAGGGATTTCTTTACAACTGTATCCCTCTCTGTCTGCACCAGCTAGCTCTCTCCTATGTGTCTTGCTCTATTGTCCTAGTGTTGCATGCGTTAGCATGTTACACTGGACAACAGCGATGCCTGGGAAGGAGGGGCACATTTCTGGTGGTACCCCAATGCAGGCTTCTCCCTCTGGTGGCCTCTATTGAGTGATAGCGAGCTTGAAAATGTGGAATTAGCTTCCCCCTGGCTGACTGGGATAGATATTGAGTAGCTGCACCTGTCAGACAGCTTAAAGGGATTTTTTCTCAGTGAGACCTTAGACACTGCAGCAAGTCATTAGGGTCCTGTGTAAGTTTTTCAGAAGAGGGGAGGAATTATTTTTTTTTAGTGTCTGTCAACCAGTAGTTTAGCCAGTGTGACCTGGGCCCGAAGGCAAGGAAAGGAATAGCACCCTTGGCTGCTGTCTGACTTGTAAAGTACAGTAAATGCGACGCAGGAGTCAGTAGCCACCTCAGGTCTCTGTGTCACAGTACCACAGCAGCTACTGGACCACTGCAGCGTCGTTCCCTGCTGTCAGCCATGGATGTCTGGCATCATTACTATTTCAAAAGAGACAACCTCGTTAGCTTGGGAAGTCAGTTAAAACTCAAACTGAGAACAGCACTGCTACTGTCATTACCTTCTACATGCTGTCCAAAGGCGTAGCTGGCCCATATCTTCCTCTCCATAGTTTGATGAGATGTGGTTTACTATTAGACAACTACATGGATGAGAAAAAGATAATTCGGTCGGATTGAGACCGCAGGCCCTCATTGCTGTTGACCACGTTCTGATGATCACATTCTAGGGCTGGGAAGAAGCCACGCAGGCTTTATCCATAAAGTGATAAGTCCCAAGGAAACAAGTAAGAGGGAGAGGATGACTACAGCTTTCATGAAGTCCTTTACAAAGCCCACCCAATGCTGTCAGAATGGCCTCTCTTTGAAAGAAGCCCCAGTCACGTAACATCTGTTCTCAGAACGATGGAAATAGAAAAGGGAAAGCTGGCCTTAGATTAGAAGAATCCAGATGACTTCCAGCCCTTAAATTTTGAGCAAGGCAATTTACAGATCTGGAATAGCTGGCCAAAGAAAAGCTAGCCAGCTTTTGGAGAGAATAATCTATGAGATACCAAATTCAAAAGGGCCAGAGTGGATCATGGGAAAGAGCTAAAATGATTCGAAATGGACCTAAAAGCACACCCTGTAGGATTAGAAAGCAGCAGTGGCAAACATTTTCTATGACATGGCATCCTCAAAGGTGCTTTAGAGTTGTATGTGAAAATGAAGTACTTCATGGACTGGCTATCTGATTTACACTCTAGTGTTAGATGAGCCATGTTGATACTTGGGGCTTCAGTGTTTCAAGGATGAGCAGATTGAGGGAGCCGGTGTCATCACATCTTTTAGAAGAGGACAATTGTACTGGCCACAAACACCTGTGTTTTGCATGCTAAATTAAATGCAGTAAAACAAGTGCACAGTAACTGTCTAGTGTCAAGAATCCACCCCGCCAAAAAATCCATTACTGTTAGAATATTGTTTTATTCATGCACTGAAGTACTCGGACTGGATAACGGAAAAATGTACAACATATTTAATCAACCTGATAAAAACATCATGAATAATGGTTTTGCTGAAACATTGAGTATTCTTTGGCAGTAAGCTCTTTACGATTTGCTGGCCACTAGATGTGTGCTTGAGTGTGTAGAAAGGGTACTGGGATCAATAGACGTTGCAAACTAAATGGCAAGGGCTTCAAGGTCAGAGTGAATGACCTGAACAAAGGTCTGACTTCCCAAAGTAGTGAATAGGAGATGGGATAATATTTATCTCAGAAGGAATTACCCAAAGGTGATAGACAGCCTTTGCTTCAGAAGGAGGTATATTGGGAGTGCCTGCACCCTAAACACAAGAAAGGGGATCACCAGCTTGAATGGAAGCGAGTCAATAGTGTGGTGAACTTGCGGTTCACAGAGGAACTTGAGTGTATTCTACATTCTATTGGGTGTTTGGAGGCTGTCCAGGGGCGAGGCTTGAAAAACTTGTTGTGAACATAAAGTGAGGGAAGAGCATGACATTTACCCCATAAATGGTGCCGGGCTAATACTGTGCTGCAGTATCGGACCTGCAAGGAGGGCCATTGGTGACATTGTGGGACCTGAGGCATTTTGCTGTGATTTTTTTCTTTTTTTTTTTTCTTCAGGATTTGGGTTCAGAGGTGGGTTTGATGACATATATCTAGCAGCTTAATGTATGATTGGGATAGATTTTGAGTTAGAGGAAGCAATGCCCCCAAAGGAGACTTAACATAACTCCAAGTGTGAGCCCTTCTTTGCCACTAGGATTTTCCAAACTAGGAGCAATTCATGGGAAAGTTGGGTGCACGGTACGAGACTGATCCAGGGTGGGGTGCAATTTAAGGAGGCGCTCATGCTTCTGCAAAACTATCAAGTGTATTTTGCCTGTTAGAATAACATTGTGCTGGTCGCTGTAGAAGCTATTAGCTCCAGAATAAATCAAATAGAGAAAGAAAGGCCGGCACAGTGAAAGATCTTAAAACTGACACTGGATTTTTTAGAGGCGCAACAAGACTGCATTAATTGTCTTTTTTTGTGAGATGCAGGAACAATTTGTTCATTTCAATGGTGTGTCAGAAACAGTGTTATAGAGAAAAACAACCTTTTTATTTCTCATACCGATAGTCTTGCAACATCTAATTACCTTACACACATTTCCAACTGTGAAAGTAAACAAATACTCTTAGAGATTGACCGTATAGCTTTTGCCTTAACCCCTAACCCTGTATACTTCAAATACTTTTCCCATTACCCTACATGATCCCTTAACCCATATACCCCAAACCCTTAACACTGTACAACAGCCTCTTACCCTATACCCATAATGTTTAGCCTATAATCTGAACCTTTCTCTTAAACTTAACCAGTAATTCCATTCTGTAAGTCTCTATACTATGAAACCTAACCTTGAAACCATGAAATCCCATGCCCTCTGCCCCAAACCCCTTAACCCTATTCCACAAACCCATAACCCTGTACCTTAAACCTTTAATCCTATATCCAAAACTCTTAACTTTATATCCTTAACACCATTCCATTAACTGTATACTTTAACTCTTAACATCTTTACCCCAAATCCTTAAAACTTTACCCAACACCCCAAAAACCATACCCTTAAGCCCCATCCCTGTAACCCCCATCCCATAGACATAACCCTGATATTGTAAACCCTATACCGTTAACCACTCCCACTTCAGTATTTTTTGGGAGGCAACACTTTGGAAAATAATTCAATTTCAAAGAATTTATTTTTAGAGTTAAAATAGAGAAGTGTTTTTTGGAAGTGTTACTTTCAAAGCTATACGAAGTGCAGTGTCTTCAATTGCTCAGTTGTTAAAGTGGAGACTACATTTTTACATTTAAAAATGTGATCAGAGCATGAAACTTGAAACCGCATGGGCTCCTACCACTTCTAAATAGTGGGATGTTTAGATAATTATTGCAGTCACTTTTGACACAGCAGCAATAAAAACGTGTTGGAAATGGCCCTTTTGCAGAACTATTCGAAAACTTTTTGCTTCTGACCTCCTGTTTTTGATCCTGTGCTGAATTTCGTTTTTGTTGGATTTAGTACTCTGGGCACTTTACGTCTGCTGACCACTGCTAAAGTGCAAGTGCTCTCTGTCTAAATGGTGTTAGTGATTGGTTTATCAATGACTGGCATATTTGATCTGCCAGTAAGGTCCTAGAATAGTGCACCAGGTGTGCCCGAACCTGTAAATCATATCATACTAGTGGGCCTGCTGCACTGATTGTGCCACCCACATGAGTAGCCCTCTAAACATGTCTAAGGCCTGTCATTGCAGTGTCTGTGTGTGCAGTTTTAAACCATTTCGATGTGCCAAGGCAGCCCCATGGGCGGAGTGCAGTGTATTTAAAAGGTAGGACATGTACTGGTGTGTTTTACATGTCCTGATAGTGAAATACTGCTAAATTCGGGTTTCAATTTTGCAAGGACTATCTCCGTCATAAGGTAACATGGAAATTGCCTTGAAATATCTTTTACATGTAAGTTCCGATTGGGAGCACTAGAAATATGGAGTTTGGGGTCTCTGAACTCACAATTTAAAAATATATCTTTTGGTGAAGTTGGTTTTTAAATTGTAAGTTTGAAAATGCTACTTTTAGAAAGTGGGCATTTTCTTGCTTAACCATTCTGCGCCTTTGTCTGTGGAATACACATCTGGTTCAGGATGACAGTTGGACTGTTTGTGAATTCACTCTAGACATTCACACAAAGGGAGCTGAGGTGTGCCCTGCATATCCTGATAGGTCTTCTTGAGCTAAAGTGGTGGGAGAAGCTGACACTTTCACCTGAATAGGGTTGTGCCAAGCCTTATACAAAGCAGTCTCCAACACCCTGGAGTGTGTCGGGCCAGGGCAGGAAAGGCAGAGTCTTGTGGACTACAAAGACTTTCCTTTGAAGTTTGTCTGCTTCAAAGGCAGAAATGGGTATAAGTACTGGATCTCTGACCCCACAAAGTTAGAATCCTTCTGGACTGAGGACATTCTGCCAGGAAGAAGAGCTGGAAGCTCTAGGAGGAACTGACACTCTACCTGCTGTTTATTTTTAATTGTATATTGCCTTTTAGTAAGAATAAACTTAGTCAAAGTGAATTTCTCTGGATTGGACTGTGTGAAGAGCTCGCCAAGGAGTTATCTATAGAGAACAGCAGTCATTGGTAGGGGGCTGATTGAGTACAGCTAATGGGACTCCAAACCTCCACTGTAAATCCTCTGCCAGGTGTGAAGAAGCTTCTGATGCTGACATGTCTGTACTGGCTGTTGCATAAGGAATTACAGTGAAGGGTATAGTTTAACCACCCACAAGTTCTGTGGCCCTGTGTTGATTACATTAGCACTTGTAACATGTGCTAAAAATGAACAAGCATTGACCCTGTTAGTAAGTCTTGCCTTTGCTATCCATGAGGCACATCATCCTGAAGCTGTGCAGCATTGCTAAATAATGTAAAGCAAATACAAAAGCTGTTGGAGAGGCTGGTCACATCATTTTGTTGGTGTGTGCACCATGCACGACGCACGCACCCGCAAAATGATACATCTGCTTTTTTCCTTTTTAGTTACTGATGCGAGTCAGATTGGTAACTAAAAAAACAAGCAAAGACGTCCCTTTTTTAAAATTTATTTTAATTTTTTGAAGCAGGTGGTGGGATTGAAGCAACACGGGGGTGCTGGTTCAAGTGGAAGCAACATGGGGGACGATCCTTTGCCCCTAAAGGGCTGCTTGTGGTTTTCAATTTGGGTGAACTTTGCAAGGTAGCCTTTTGCGAGGTCATACAAGAATTTGCAATCCTTTATGTAAAATCCCCCACAACACATATTGAATCGTGGGCCACCTAAGAAGAAATGTGCAGCTGGGAGACCACGCACACTAATGGCTCTGGGTGTTGAGTATTTAGGGAGGAATACCATCAAGATGGACTACTTTATAGTTTCCTGCACCTTATCAATGTTTTTTTTTTTTTTTGTATTCTAGAGATTATGTGTGGAAGTGAATGGCTTGACTGAGGCTAACCTGCTTTAGGCCCTTCACTTCTAGCTTAACTGGTGGCCCTGGCTCCACTGGAAGTAACACATTAAGATTTAGTTATATTTTCTCTGGTTCCTAGATTCCCAAAGGTTTTAATGGCCACGTTCTCCATGGACTCCGTCCCCTCCCACAACCCCATGGGGGCTGTCATTGAACTGAATGTCTTTCTCTTTTTATTTTTCTAGCTTGTTCTGTGCTTTATTTAAAATTGTAAGTTTTTTTTATGAGTAACTGTGTTTGAACATTAACAGGTCTAATTACACTTGGACATAAGTGCCAAACTGATCTGCGAAAGATGGTTTGCGCCCATTTGAATGATTACCCCCATTAGGAGATAAGTGTGCATTGCGCTTACTCATGTATTTTGTTGCATGAGTGCTTATCTGAACCTGAAAGTTATTTTCACTCTTTTATGCAATGCAGGTCTAATGTTCCTGTAAGTGGTATAGCTGATTTGCTGCTCTTCCTGTTTAAGTCTTCCCTTCCCCAGTTTTCAAGCAGAGTGAAGAATTTAAGCTCAACTTCCACTGCCCTCGGGCACACTTCTTTCTGGTGGTACACTGTTGTCAAACCCACTTCCTTGGGGGCATTGGGGCACCAGTTATATTGCTTACGCCTCGAGAAGAAATATACCTCTTGTACTCTCTTTGGAAAAAAGAACTGGCAATGCCACTCATATCTCTCTAATGAAGTCTGCTCTTGTAGGTAGAGTCTGTTAAGAGTCGGAAAACCTGTCCGAGGAACTCTCATCTACTGGGGTTATTATTGAAGATAGGCTCCTGAAAACAGCAGAGAAGCACAGTATTTGGTATTTTACAACATGGGGGGTATTACACATTATATATCTAAAAACCATGCGTGTCAGAGTGCTGGTGATTCTAATGATATTATTAGCATGTATAAAACCAAAGCAATTGTTGATAATGATCCTAGCTAGAATACTTCATCAAATGTCCCTACTCTAATAGACTAATCTACTTAATTTGCAAAATTGTATTAGTTTCCTGTACTTAATGCACATAAATGCTCTCAGCTTTGTGGTTACTCAGAGTGTTTTGGTTACATTAGCCTACATTCTATCTTGCCAAGCCATGCTAGTTTCCGTACATTCACTACGAAACTGTTCGGTCTGCAGGTCTTCTATGCCACCCTCCCTAACTCCAGTATCCTTTTATATCTTGTTCACCAGTGAAATCTCTTTTTTTATTTTTTGTAGGAAAGAGGCCATTCTTGCGCGTGTCATATGTTTTTTAGTAGCAGATGGAAGGCAAGCTAATGTAACTCTGTGCTTCCATCCAAGCCAGGCAAAGATCTGGCAAGGTGGTCTTGCAGCTGTAATCCCTACCTCTGCAGCTTTGAGAAAGTTGAAAGGTTCCAGTTTCTGTGTTTTGTTAATGGGAGTAACGTCAAAAAGCAGTTAAAAATAAAATATGCCAATGGAACTCACATTTATTTAGCATTACCTTTCAGTTGCCTTCTATGTCTTAAGCTTTTCGGGCACACAATCTAAATAAATAGTGTGCATGTTGGCATACAGTCAGACCTTGCTTGTATTTTAAATGTATATGTAACAACAAAGCCTCGCCAAGCATCAACAGAACCACTGAATATGGGAGTTGTGGAAGACGCTGAAAAATAACATGTTAGATAGTTGTCCATTTCCCACGATTCCCTTTCAGTTGCTCATTCACACTTCCTAGTCTCATTACCTGCCTGCAGACTGAGCAGTCAAATTCGATTTGATGGAGCTTAATTTGCAATGTAATTTGTGTACCATTAAAGATAATTTTTAATCTCTGTGAGTTCAGTGAACAGGCCCGTTTTACCTGTGTCACTAGAGTGGTGCCTCCTAGCCCACTCGAGTACAGTTCTGCAACTGTCTGTTTCACAAAACCCTTGGCCTGCTTTGGGTTGTGTGCTGTGTGAGGATGTACATTTACATGAGAGATGGTACACTGCAGGAGAAATCGTGCGAGCCGCGGTGTGTGCATGCTAGGATATGCGTCTGCCTGTGTCAAGGTACAACACACAGGAGGCAGCATGTGAATTTGCATGAGCTTGCTAGGTTGTATTTGTGCCCGGAAGAGGTACAGTGCATTGAAGACTGTGTCCATGTGAATGCCTCTGTGTGCTTATGAAGAGCACAATTCACAGAAGACGCTGAGTTCCATTTTGGGAGACCCCAAGCTTGCTGGAGGAGCAGAGAGAGAGGTTTTATCCAGACAGATTTGTGGATTGCCACATTCCTGGTTGTAACACACATTGGAGGAAGGAAGAGCCATGCTGTTCGGTGCACTTGAATAGGAGATTTTTTTATTCTGAAAGGAGGTCACAAGTCGGAGGAGTCTGGGCACATCTAAGGGAGAAGATGGTGCTGATCAGAGAATTATAACAAGTAGGGCTGGGCCTTTTGGTAACCCTTAGAGGCACATATCACTAAGAATGACATCCATGTATGAACCTCTTGGCCTGTGTTTGGGGGTATTAAGATCAGAGATTGCTCTGTTGTGATACACTGCTTGCTCTCTTGAAATAGAGCACAACAAAGGAGTGGGCACTTCAAAGTGAGCAACCCCCAGAACACAAATTTCAAATAGACACCAAATCACAAGTGTGTCTGGAAGTTGATCATGAAAGCGGAGCTTGAAACTACCATATTGCCAAACTAAAGTTGTACATCAGCGTGAAGAAGCTCAGTTCTGCCTGTTGTGACCAGGATTGGGGACTACGAGTCTGCTGGTCTCCCATGCTTGGGCATGGGACCTCAGCCATGAGGATCAAGAACACTCGCCTGGAGTTAGTAGCACCAATGTCTTCCCGACTCAAGACCACTGGGCACTGTGCTGTAAAAGAGACCTCTTCGAAGGAGCGAGGTCCAGTGGGGATCTCTTTTCGTTGATCCCGTGAGTGAAGTTTGAGATTTTGGTCTGTCTAGCCCACCGCACCAATTGGGCTGCTGGCCCATGTGCCAAAGTCACCAACCCTTTTGTCAGGTGGGGACCACAGAGGAGAATAAGCATTACAACTCATGGCTGTAGAGTGCTTTGAGAGACTTAGGGCTGTTGCTCGATACTGCACCATGATCTGAAGAGGGCTGTCACCTTGCTAGTGCAGCCCACAACCCCCTTATGCTAGATAGGTGCAGCAGTGAAGAGAGAGAACTGTACCCCTGTATATGGTGCTGGGACCCTACCTGCATGCATGAGGGGAAGGGGCTGTGAAGGAAGAAGAGAGCCGTCCCCCTGAACCCTTGTGCAGCTGAGAAAACTTCACAGGCTGTGACCTGTGGAGAGTGAGAATAACAAATTCAACTTCCCTGTCTGGGAGCATCCTGCCCCAGATCCCAGGAGAGACTTACTGCAACGGAGGAGCGCCAAGGACAGTGGGCACTGCAGCAGCAGCTTCCTGCCATCTGGACCCAACCAGCCTGCTAAGGGGCACCCGGAGACTCTGAAACAACACTCCGTGAGAGCAGGTGAGACAGACAAATGGGTTGTTGGGCCTGAGAACTTGCTCTCATTGAATTGACACACTCGAGCCCGGATACTCTGCGATCTTAATAAAGAGCCCCCATAGAATTTCTGAGACTTGAACTCCTTAGGGGGCCTAGCTTGAATATTGCCACACCTGAATGGGGTATAACCTTTAGCTACAAAAGGGGAAATGGGACTGGAAATCTGACTCGGGTAGCACTAGTGGGCTTGCTTGGTGAAGGATGTGTATACCGTTTGCAGTACGAAGTCATTGGACAGTCATTTAATGAGGTTGCTGGATGTATTTTGAGTTGTGAGTCAGTGTTTGCCTTACACCTTCCTTCTCCTTGAGAAGCCTTACACTGTACAACACCGCTGCCACTGAGAGTGAAGTGCTGAATGGTACTTTGCCCAGTTGCTCAGTAGTACTTTGCCCAGTTGCTCACAGTAGGCCGGGCCTCTGGACATATGGAGTAAAATGTCAAACCCACGATGGTTGGGCCTAGTAATTCTGCTTGCCCCATGGCCCTCTGAATGCGGTTGTGACAATAATTATATATTGAAAGTTAAGTGTTGCCTGCTAGGTAGTGTGGGTGGCTCACAGAAGCCAGGGTTGCTGGGCTATGAAACCTTGTACAAAAGGAGGGGTGAAATAATGAGTAGGTTTATATTGTATTTGGGATTTTGGAAGTCTGTCTTGTTCCAGGTTTTTCAGACGTGTACAGGATGCAAGGCTAACACTTTCCTTAAGATGCTGTGCTTTGAGGTTGGAAAGGCACTACTTTACACTGCATTTTGCAACACTGGATCTTACGTGATGGCCTGTTATTGTGAGCTATTTCAGCTATCTGTTAACAAGGAATTCCTGCCTAATTTTGTAATACAGAATCTATTTTTTTTTAATAAAGCTGTGGGTGTTCTTTCAGTTCATGGTTATTTGACCAATGCCTTGCATTTCTGATGTATATGAATACTTATCCTTAGGGAGATTTGGTGCTTGTTGCAAGCATTTTGGGAAGAGGTTGTTTATGAGCTAGAGACCTTCTGAAACTGGTCCGTCAATGCTACTGCACAAAGCAAAACAACCGAAGGAAGAGTATGCTATTGGTTTTTCTTTGACATTTAAAGTAATGGACGGACCCAGAGGCTTTGCAAAATGTATTTCTTAAGTCTCGAGGTTATTGAACACAAATGTTCAGAGAGTACTGTTAGGCAGGCCGTGATTTACTTGTGATATTTCAACATTTCTAACAGCATACAAGGGCTGTTGTTTTTGAACACTAGCAAGGAATTTTATTTTTTTTACCACATTCGCTCCAGTAACGTTAACGAATAGGAAACTCTTCATGTGCACATTGTTAAAACATGTGTACAAAAACGTGTGCCCCAATTCACAAAGCTTTATCTAAGAGTAGTCACGTCGAGCTACTGTCTTGTATATGAATTACACATGAATATCCAGGGTGGATTTAGAAATACTTCAGGTTATGGTGAAATGGTGCATTTTCTTAAATACTGCATCAGCAGCAGTTCCCCTGAAAGAAAGTGAGTTGCATAACAGATCAGCCAGTGCCAGGTTCCCTCTGTTCTCAGCGCCTGATTGTGTAAGGTGTGGCTCTCCCTCCCTCCCACACACAGTTCGTTTGTGCTAGAGAAAAACGAAGAGGCACAATGTTTCTGAAACTCAAAACAATTGCATAGGATTTACACACATTGTCAGTTTGAAAAGGAGGAACAGGTTTGTCCGGGTAGTACTATATTTAAAATGAAAGCGTTTTTGATTAACCAGTTGTGTCCCTAAAACTAGACCTACTAATAATGTGTACTATTTAACAGCTGTACGAGGTGCTTACCAGTCTGGCTGTTGAATGAGCTTCCAGTAATACAATATGAATCTCTTCACTTTCGCATAGGAAAGCAATGCATGTGACATAATAAAGTGCAGCTCCTCAACTCATTTCCTGAAGAGACAGACACGGGTATTGAACATTTCAGACAAGGATCTCTGAAGCGAAGTAGTGGCATAATTCTTGAGCGAAGGCTGGTTAGGACGGAAGGCATGGATATCGCATTATAAGACAAATAAAACACATCCTTCATAAATCATAAGGCACATGTACATTTATTTTGGTGCGTGGGTGTGATGGAGGTCTGGCATAAAATGTGATTTGTATGCATACATTAGAAAGGCACTGTCGCACATACCCTCAAGTTATACAGACAGTACTTCAGTCTGAGTCTCTCTGTTGCAAGGCAAGTGCAATAATTTTATTTAAGTTTAGTCTTTTTTTAAACATTAGAACGATATTGAAGTTTCAGCCAATTCGTTTTTTTATGAACCTTAACCTAACATACAACTATATCCTAATATATGCATGCCTGGATCATTTTGTATTTACAGATCATTGGAGCATTTTCAGCAGAATTGAAACTGAGGTGAAGTTGCCAGGTCCTCATTGTTGGGGAGATGCCAGGATTCCTGTCCTAGGCTTTCGTTTATAGCATTCTTGAAACTGTAGTCTTCATTTACTTCAAATCGACTAATATACCTGGGCTCAGATTAAAGAGGTGCACCTTAGTCCCTTCTTGATGCATATTGAAAATGCACAAAATACATGGGGTGACTCCTAATTATTATTTCGTATTTTCAAGCTATGTTGTCACACTTTAATTTTACATAGAGTACTGTCTGATTTTAGGAGAAAACAGAACCCTTTGCGAAGCTGAGACTTTCAGATATTGGCCTTCATCTTGGGGCTGGCTCTTCAATAAACATAGCCCTCTGTGACTCCAACAAGTCTCTTTCGCCCCAGTTTTATTTCACTTGGGAAGTTTAACTCTTCTCAAGTAGAGATATTTTAAGGCATGGGCAAAGTGGCAGTTGCACAGGGCCCCGGTCTTCCAGGGGGCCCCAAGCGGCAGCAAACTTGAACTCTCTTTTACCTCAGTGTATGTCTCCATCTTAACCTTTCTTTCTCTTCCCTCACAATTTCTACATCTTACTCTGGTCTTCACTACTTGGTGTCACCTGAAGGATTTTTGACCACGGGGCAAGTCACATTTCAGCTGTTTTTTGTGGCCACGTTTCTGAAACTCTGTAACTATAATTCAGTATGGTTTGGCACCAAATGGGCTTGAAGCAGCAGTAAAAGAGTAACAAATTTGATAGTTGTTCCAAACAGGGCCTCAAAACTACACCTTGCTCGTAAGGGACCTCCATATTCCTTAAAATGACCCTGTTCTCAACCACCTTTCCTCCAAAAACCCTCTTTACAATGCCATCAGAGCTTAAAGCTGCCAGTCAAGTGATTCACCCTGCAGTCAGTGCCTTACACCAGTGGTTCTTAACTTTTATCTTCTGTGGGCACACAATGAATCATTACTGGAATCCTGGGACCCCCACTGAGTCGTCATTGAAAACCAGGCACCCCTGGCCTAAGGAATTTCTATGATTTGAACCTCAAAACGATATACAAAAACAAGTATACGCAAAACAAATGCTCAAAATTGATTTTTGTTTTTCTTGTTTTGTTTAATTCATAATCAAATATAGAAAACGTTTTCAAATTTTACAGTTGTGCTTCTTTATTTCTATTTACTTTATTAATGTTCATTTATTTTAATGCTGTTCAATTTTGTAAAACAGTTGTGGACCACCTGAGTATGCCTCAAGGACCACAAGAGTTCCTCGGATCGCAGGTTAAAATCCATTGCCCTACACTGCACTGTTTAACTTTTCATCCTTGGCGTGGTCTCCCTTAACTTTTTGCCTCCGTTCCCCAGGTGGTTGTTGTGTGCTGGACTCTGATTTTACTGTTTTTGTTACTCTGGGCGCTTTACCACTGCTAACCAGTGCTAAAGTACAAGTGCTCCTTTACAAAATGTGTATGTAATTGGCTTATCCATGATTGGCATATTTGATTTACTAGTAAGTCCCTAGTAAAGTGCACTAGAGGTGCCAGGGCCTGTAAATCAAATGCTACTGGTGGCCCTGCAGCACTGGTTGTGCCACCCACATAAGTAGCTCTGTAATCATGTCTCAGACCTGCCACTGCAGTGTCTGTGTGCTCAGTTTTAACTGTAAATACAACTTGCCAGGCCTAAACCCTCCCTTTTCGTACATGTCAGACACCCCTAAGGTAGGCACTAGGTAGCCCCAGGGCAGGGTGCAGTGTATGGTTAAGGTAGGACATATAGTAATGTGTTTTATATGTCCTGACAGTGAAATATTGCTAAATTCGTTTTTCACTGTTGCAAGGCCTGTCCCTCTCACAGGTTAACATGGGGGCCCCCTTAAAATATGATTAAAGTGTGGATTCTCTTTGGGAGCGGATGGACATGTGGAGTTTGGGGTCTCTGAGCTCACAATTTAAAAATACATCTTTTAGTAAAGTTGATTTTAAGATTGTGTGTTTTAAAAATACCACTTTTAGAAAGTGAGCATTTTCTTGCTTATACCATTTCTGTGACTCTGCCTGGTTGTGGATTCCCTGTCTGTGTCAGTTTGACAGTTGGGCTGGTTGCACCTCACACTAGACATTGACACAAAGGTAGCTTGGGTGTAGCCTGCATATCCTTATGAGCCATCTGTGCTAGGAGGGAGGGGAGGAGTGGTCACTCACACCTGAAAGGGCTGTGCCTGCCCTCACACAATGCAATCTCCAACCCCCTGGTGAGTGTCTGGGGCCTGGCCTGGGCAAGGCAGGATTTCACATTCAAGAGAGACTTAGCTCTAAAGTAGGCCTACTTCAAGGGAGAAATTGGGTATAAGAAGGGCACCCAAAACCACAGACTTTACAACACTTCAGGAAACCAAGAGGAATCTCTACCTGGAGAAGAGCTGAAGAGCTGAGGAAGAAGAGCTGCCTTGCCTGTGACTGTGCTTTGTGGAGCTATCCTGCAGTTGCTGCTTCTGCCAGAGTAAGAGGGCAAAGACTGGACTTTGTGTGCCTTCCATCTTGTGAAGATCTCCAAGTTCTTGATTTAGAGCTTGCCTCCTGTTGTTTGAAGTCTCAGGGACAGCAAAGACTTCTCTCTGCCAGCACCTGGAGTCTCTGGAGAGACTCCTACTCTGCCCCCTGGTGCCCATCCAGTTCCTGGGACCCTGAAAGGAGAAGTTGGCAGCCTAAGAGGAAGAAACCCATGCACAGAGCGCTGTGTGTGGGAAAAGATCGATGCGACTTTGATCTGCGGCTGAAGAAACGACGCACCGCCGGCTCCGCGGCTGAAAACCGACAGTCGCCTGCAATGCAACCGAAGAATCGATGCACGGACCTGGAGAAAAGGCGCACAGCATCGCTGATGGAGGATGGGAGATCGCAAACCGCACTGCGTGGTTTTCCAAAGCAAACACCGCTGGGTGTGTAAAAACAACGCAAGGCCAGCCCGGACCCGAGAGTGCTGACCAGAGCGACGCATCGCTCTCCTGCGGAGAGAACAAATGACGCGCCCAACCCGACGAAAGGACAAACGACGAAAGGTCCCGCTCGTGAGTGGAATCGATGCATCGCAAACCCTTTTTGACTCATGCTCGCCCGTGCCGGGTTATTTTTGACGCATTCAAAGTACATTTTCGCACTAACAGCGTTAGTGTTTGTTTTAAACAACATAAAGACTCTTTTTGCTTTTTAATTGATAACTGACTTGTGTATTGTGGATTTTTGTCATTTTGGTCTTGTTTTGTTTAGATAAATATTTCCTTTTTTTCTAAGCCTTTGTTGTCATTTTGTAGTGTTTTCATTAAGTTACTGTATGTGTTTGGTACAAATACTTTACACCTACCACTCTGAAGTTAAGCCTACTGCTCTGCCAAGCTACCAAGGGGTTAAGCAGGGGTTAGCTGAGGGTGATTATCTTTTACCCTGACTATAGTGAGGTTCCTTGCTTGAACAGGGGGTAACCTGACTGTCAACCAAAGACCCCATTTCTAACACTTATCCTGTGGTACCTTGGTAAAGGGCAGTGAGTTTAAGGGTGTTTTCTTGTGTCGTCATCTCTGTTTGGGCCTGGCAGGGCCACGTAGATCCTTTACCCAGAAGCACCCCAGTGCTCCCTCCATTTATGTTCCCTTCTTCCTTACCCATTCTGCCTCACTTCTCTTAATTCTGATTTCTGTTTTCCTCTACAAGGCTACATTTTAACCCCTCCTTTCATTGGTTGGCCAATAGTACCTACTGAAGTGAGTTGTACCTTTGCTGCTTCTGTTTACAGCACAAAACCTCATTGTGGAGTCTGTGGTGGCACTTGCGTTCTCTCTGCTTAGATGTTCATCCCATAGAACCATTACTATGGTGCCTATGATTCCTTGGGTTAATTCTGCTTTGCTTCTGGATGGGCGCCATTCACCCACATACAAAGCCTAGGGTTAGTCATGGGTTGCACTGTTTCTGCTTCTCAGTAGGCACTCTAGTCACAGCTATAGGTGGCAGAATCTAAGGATTTGGATCAATTCATAGCTCCCTTTGAGAACCATTTCTAAAGGTCTTCCTTGTAGACAATTTAGTAGGGAAATGTGCTTTAAATTAACCATTTGAAAGCATTTTCTAATGTATGGAAAGGTGTCAGATTTATTATCTTTACAAAATAGTATCCTGTTTGCTGGTACCACTCAGTTGCACACACAATATGAAATGTGTGCAGACAAAGTGGACAAAGTTGCACAGAGAAAAAAATAATTAGAGGGAACATTAATGGCACCACCAGTTTCAAAGATTGCCAGCCGCTACTGTTATCTACTAAATCCTTGTAATAACCAGTGCTATTTGTGAGGGTTGCAGTAATGAAATTTAGTTAGGAATACTGTTAAAGAGAATTATGAATAACTAAAATGAGGACTGTTAATGGAATCAATAAAGAAAAATGCACATCTGTCTATTTGATTTGGTGGAGTCATTTTCGGATAGAGGTAAAGAGTGTTGTGACCTTAATTTGCTAGTAGAAGCTCCTGCTGGGTATCAAAAGTTTATACACACTGGACCCTAGCTTTGGTCTTTTTGTGAGTGATTGTGGATTGCCTGTCCTAGTATGGTTATTGGGGGCGTGGCTCCTTGGTACAAGCTGCAAGCGCTCACTGTGTTGCCATGACAAAGTCAGGCAGCATTAAACGATACTGGCATCACTAAGATGCTGCCATCACTGAATTGGGAAAAGTGATATCTATCAACATAAAGAGCACTAAGCTCCTCTTCATGCTCAGGCGGGATTATTGTTATTAAAAAGAAAAAGAAAAAGTGATGTAGAAAAAAGTCAGTACTGTTATACATTGATTGACTGTGTTCCACACCACGTTCGTTAGTGCCGAAATATTGTCTGTCTGTGCTTTTCTTTCCCCGGGAGTTGTTATCTGCACTTGAGGTATCTAGAAAGATTAGTGAACCATAACAAAACCTGTACTGGTGAGAAGTGGTAAGTTTATAACCGTACTTTGTAGTACTTTGTGAAACCCTGTGTGCAGTGTTTCACTGTGGGTAAGGGGGAATGGAGCTTGCTCAAGTAATTCAAAAATACATCTAACATGCCTTTGCTACAACTATGACCAGTATCTGAATATGTCCACAACTGGACCATAACACAAACAACATGAGTGATGCATGTTGTGTGTTGCATGTAAACTCATTTGTCTGTCTCACACCTCCAATAATCATGTTGGAGATCCACTGCCCAGGCAACTGTCTATGACCCTTGATGAGCACATGAGAAGGCTGAAACACGTTGGCATATATGTGATGGCATGTGAGTCATTATCACCCTCTCATATCTCTTTTTAACCTTATCAATAAACTCTCATGTGAAGTCCCTTAGGTTATTTTAAATAACCACTTGGACAACAATTGATCATGAAAGACACTGCCTACTCAGGTTGTATTGCATCATGGGTATGAAGTTATACCCAAGGTTCCTGATGATGAAGCACATCATTTGAATAAGCGGGTGAGCAATTTACAAAAAACGAGGGAAAGCCCTACCGCATAGATATCCTTGAAAAGGTTCCTACAATGTAATTGGTTTGGACATAAACCAAACGGTGCATGGCTACTGCTTATTTGTTTATTAATTTTCTTAATGCCAGGGTATAGCCTAATGCTGAATAAATTCCTCCCATGAAGGAAGAAGGAAGTGACAGAGTAAGCAAGGCTGACAACTTGAACAGAAACTACACAAACTTTGAAAGGTCTAAATTCCATCTAATCTTGATAGACCAAAGGAAGCCAAAATATTGGTCAGGGTTTCACTCTCTAAGCCCCTCCTCCCAAAGGCTCTCAAGGGTGGACAAGCCACAGTTGGGCAAGGCTTAGTCAGGTGGTTACTCCGACGCCAGTGAGACTGGCACCCTGCACATGCAAGAACGAGGAGCAAAGTGCTTGGTCGGCTCCTGTCCTGACAGCTCAAGATCGAATCAGCCTCCTTTGTGTTAATTACCCTTCTGGCCTCACCGCCCTCATGTGGGCCCAGTACTCCTCTTCTTGGATATCAGAGATTCTTGTTCTTGCTAGTTTCCATATGGAGGCAACCCCCTGACCTTCTAGTGCAATTTACATTTTCATTATTAGTAGTGGAAGACATTTCAGGGTAAAAAAAGAGGCAATGTGGTGAAAGGAGACTTGCCCTGCTTCTATTACTTAGGCTAGGACAGCAGCTTGGTGCCAATTTGGGAGTTTCCAATTTGTTCATTTGTAGCCCAGCTCTGAACTGTGAGCCTTGTGAAAATCACTTTTTAGGGTGAGGCTACTAGGCAGCACATGTGATCTCTGACATATTGTGGGCTTACCAAAAACGGACAGGGGCTTGGAGTCTGCCCATTGGTTACCATTGGTTGGCTTTCCGGTCACTCTTATTTGCTTGCTTGCTTGTTATTCAGTGGCTTGCTTTATCCATCCTGTGTCTTTCCCCTGCCTAAAGCATTGCCAATTGACTTGTGTCTTTCCACTGCTCACTTTCAGGGACCTACTTTTTTTTTTATCTTAAGAATGAGAGAATTCATGTGTTTACCAGCTGTCTCCCCAGTGTGCTCCTCTTTCGTCCCTCTACTGTCTTTGTTGCACACTCTCACTCTTGTACTTTTGCCTCTCTCATTCCATGTTTCTCTCTTGTCTCTCTTCCCCTCCCAACTCTGCCCTCTGTATTGCTGCCCCCCAGTGCCCTCCTCCTCTCTTGCCAGTTGCTTCTCCCCTCACTCCCGCCCCATTGCTTGCTCATCCAGGTGCTTCTCGTCAACGTTATTCTGTTGCTCTTTGCTTCTCCTCCTTAGCTCTGCCCTCTGTGTTGCTTCCTACATTCCCTTCCCAAGCCCTTTTGTTGCTTCTCTCCCCTCTTTTATAACAATTATAAAGTACACTGTTCCAAAGACAAAGTGGTACAAGATCACGAGGCAACTGATAGCCAGGAGCTAGAGAGCCCTCACACACCCGATAGAATGTCAAGCTTCATCACTGGGCATGCTCCTCGTCAGACCGGCACTGCAATGTCTGACGGGCCACCCCTTAGAAAGGTAGTTGTACTTGGCCGGAGGTCTTTTACCAATGGTAGTCAGACCTATGATGAACACAAACTATAGGTGTATGCAGGAGAGAAGAAAAAGAGAAATAAAATTGGCTCTAAACCATAACCATCATATTTTAATAATTCAGAAGTAGGTTTAGGCCAAGATTAAAAAATTGAGAAAGGGAAGTGCTTATGGAGATAATGCTCAGCTGCACTCCGATAAAGGAAAGTGGGTGATTTTTTTTCCTTTGGCCTTGTTGCACAGCATCGGGGGTGCAGCACATCATCTCTGAAAGCTATTGCCATGCCAAAAGTCACACTCCCGAGCACCAATCAAGCATCTGTTTCTGTGAGGTTTTTTGTGTGTTGCATAGGACTGTATGCCGGTCTGACTGTGGGTTGGCCCTTACTTGGGTTGACTTGTGTGCAGTGTGTCTGAAGGTCTGTATCTGCAGGTCAGTGTCTGCATGAATGTCTGTGTGTCTGTACGCACATGTGCACCATTTTTTGAGCTGTAAATGTGTGCATGAATGCTGTGCACGTGCAGTGTGCACAGTCCTAACTCCTTGATGCTGACCTTGTTTATTACTTTTCTAACTCCCCAAACGAGGCGGCTCACGGTAGTGACAGAACCTGGAATCCACATCCCCGTGCTTGCATTGGTGTTTATTAGACGTGGTCTTTATTTTATTATTCCGCCTTACCCTCCAGTGCACCGATACTATTGGTTACCAGTCTCATTTCGATGGCTTACTTGGCTTGTTGCCCCACAAAATCACAGCACCACTTAAGTTTTAGCAATTGTGGAAGTTAAGACAATGAGCAAAAAAGTTGTCGAGAAAAAAAAAAGTTTAAACAACTGCAGAACTTCAGAAATAACAAGACACGAAGTTTGCGGATGTTTCAAGCACCGTCGCCGGTTTCGAAGTCATCTTTGAGGTTTAGAAAAACTGCCGGTCTGTGGCTTGGTTAGTGACAGAGCTTGTAGCAAACAGGAAGAAAAACACGAAGATTGGCAATTTGTTTAACTGTTATTTTGAAAGCGCCGCGACAACAAGGTTTAACCTCATAAAACCTGATTCTGAGCACGTGAAGTCTCGAACTGACTTTAAAATGTCCTTTTGAACTCTCAGCCATCTCCTCGCCATTGTAACTATCATTAATGACCTTGTATGCGGCACAATAAAGTGGCAAGTGGAGTGGCAACAAGGCCCAGCAGTTTGAGAGCCCCCCCCCCCCCCTCACCGCCCTGGACCTTTATAAAGAGTCGTGTGTTCACCATGCGAGTTGATTATTTTTGCAGTACCAACTAAAATGAAATATTGTGACTTGGAAGATTAATTGCAAGTGGAAGCCCGCTATCTGGCGAAGATGCGACCAGTAGGCAAGTTGCTGACTGTTTATCCGGGAAATCAGAGTTCAGAGAGAGGCTTCCCTGCTTCTGCTGGTTGTATAATCCTGGGTATATAGCGTTACCCTCTGCCACACTACAACATGCGTAGACAGGAGGTTCATCACAAACTTGAGCACCAAGTAAAGAGGTTTGTGCACCAAGTAAAGAGGTGAGCGTTTTCCCTGACACGACCCTAGAGTAGTGTGCCTTTGATAATTCTAAGTGAGAACGTGGCACTGCTGAAAACAATAGTCTCTAGTAGTAGAAAACAACCTCAATCGCAGGAACTGCTCAGAAAAGACAGAGTATGATGTAAAAATCGACACGGAAGTGAGGAGCAGGGAAAAAGCGGCAAGATAATTAAAACTGGAGTTGCAAAAATAGTTTTCAGTCCTGTAACCAATGTCTGATCCGCTAATCATGCGAGACCTGGAAGTATATCACTAATTGAAATCTATGAGGTTGGAATTTTCATTTACATATGTAATAAGTATGAAACCCTCTCCTGTTCTATCATGTTACTGTTAAAAAAAAAAAAAAAAAATCACTCAGAGTAAATCCAATGTATTTTTTAAATAATTTTGCATATGTGTTTTTTGCAGAAGTCTTTCTAAGGACAGTGACTTCAGACCACTCTCACTGGATCTGGATCATACTAAAATATTGAAAATAGCTATTCTTAAGTGTTATCTTCAGAAATATATCACCATTATAGTAACACTTCTTAGCACGAGAACAACAGAATCAATAAATAGACTGTCGGCCTTCAGGAGAACAGTCTGTCTCATCAACGTCTGGGGCAAAATCTTTTTATCCCCAACTTCCCTAGTGCCATTTTGTTTGTTTGCTCATACCAGAGATGTTTTCAAAATGTTGCAGTACTACCATTCAAACCTATTTGCTACCTTTGCCTGTAGGTGCATCCTGGCTGCCTGTGTTACGGAAAATAGGATGCTTTGTTTAATTGTCAAGTGAAAGTGCCATTTCTCATTTAGGTCACTCAACATGCAAGCATCTGTGGGGAAGGTTGACACCAGTATGTGTATATTGCCTTTGTCACACACTAGACATGAACTTGTGGGACTGGAGGAGCCCCTCAAGACTCAAAAGTTGCAGACACTCACATTAGTGCAGACTAATCGTAAGTGCTGGACTCCTTGACTGGTACCTTGTTTATCATGCCATCATCCAAAGAAGTTATACATCAATATCCTTGGGGTTAGGACAGAGGTGGGTCGGTGTGAGGCTAAACCACATTCAAATTCAGCAAACCAAGGAAACCCAAATTGATTGATCCAATAATGATTCATTTCACTGTCAGTTGATAGTTAATTTTAATCATCAATTATTTCATGTCATAGCATACTAGTCTTACTCAGAGGAAAACTAATTTTATCTCAAGACCCGGGGTCCAATAATAGGCAGTAAATCTCTTTATTGCCACCATTCAGCAGCCTCCTTAATGACAAATAATTTAGAACTCTAGAACATTCCAAAGTTATTAAAACCCCCCAGCAACCAGTCATTGTCCTTATTTTATTGCTGTGCTCACTCAGATAAGTTCAATTATCTTACATGATTTAAATGATCCCCTGTGCACATTGAGTGGTGTTTCATCTTTGGACACGTATGTTTAGCTTGCTTGGTAAGCGTGTGCATGTGGACATATGAGAGGCATTCCATCATTTTTTTTTTTTTTTTTCCCCAGGGGTTTTTCTTCTTTTATCTATATTCAAACAGTGGTTCATTAGCCAGCATTCTGGTTGGTGAGCGGTTGCGGCTGCAGGGTTTTCACTGTATCAGGACTTAGGGCCAGATGTAGCAAGGGTTTTGCGAGTCGCAAACGGCGAAAATCGCCGTTTGCGAGTCGCAAAAGCCACTTTGCTATGTAGAAATGCATTTTGCGAGTCGGATCCGAGTCGCAAAATGCATTTCCAACTCGCAAATAGGAAGGGGTGTTCCCTTCCTATTTACGACTCGCAATGCTATGCATTTTCATTTGCGACCGCGATTGCGGTCGCAAATGAAAGCGCAGTTACCATCCACTAAAAGTGGATGGTAACCCAGGCGCCAACGGGAAGGGGTCCCCATGGGACCCTTTGTGTCTGGTAAAAAAAAAAAAAAAAATTTCAGGGCAGGCAGTGGTCCAATGGACCACTACCTGCCCTGAAAAATACCGAAACTAAAGGTTTCAGGTTTTTTTCAAAGTGCAGCTTGTTTTCCTTTAAGGAACACGGGCTGCACTTTGAAAAAAAAAGACTGCTTTATTTAAAAGCAGTCACGGACATGGTGGTCTGCTGTCTTCAGCAGGCCACCATCCCCGTGAGTGCCCTGAATCGCTATGGGGTCGCAAATTGCGACCCACCTCATTAATATTAATGAGGTGGGTCTTTGCGACCCCATAGCGACTCGCAGAAGGTGTCCGAGACACCTTTCTGCATTCCAAATTGCGAGTTGCAATTTGCGAGTCGCTGGGACTCGCAAATTGCAACTCGCAATTTGGAGTTTTGCTACATCTGGCCCTTAGGGTTTGATCTTCTATGGTGATGAGCGAACCACTTGTTTTATAAGCAGTTTGCTCACTTATGGTTTTCTTGTGCATGAGTCGTTTGTGCTGCATATTTGGTGAGTGGTCTTCACTCTTTTAGGAATTGTTTTTTCGAATTTTAGGCTCTAGGACTTTTAACTGTTTAGTACCTGGTTTTGACAGACGTTGGGGCAGACTTGTTGGTTTAACTGTTGTTAGCGCGTCTGACATTACTAAGTAAACTTACAGGGGGACACCAAATAGGTTGATGAACCTTTTGACTCATTTAAGATGTTCTTGCGATAGCTCTAATACATGAACAATAATCAATAATCAGTCAAAATCAATAATCAATGGAGTTCGTAAATATCACGCACCCATGACCTTTCAGCCATGAATAACCACACCCTTAGTATAAGTTTGGTAAGTTTATTTCCCTTATATTAACAATGCTAAAGTCATGTAGATTGATTTCAATATCAAATGAAACACATATAAGAACAATACTAGTTGATCAAAGCAGCAGAATAAACGCAATCTAATCCAAGCTTGAATCACAACACATTCTAAGGCAACAGTGCAAATCAAAAGCAGAGTCAGCTGCAACAAGGATATGTGATGCATAGAATTCAGCAAGATAATCTGTCAAACATTAGTCCTTGTAATTAGTCAGTCGTCCTGTGAATACCCTCATCTAACCCAGATTAACGTGATCATGTTGGCCTTCATGCAAAACAATTTAGAACACACATTTCGAAAACATCTAGCTAGGAAAAATATTAAGACAGCGCAGTTGGTACCTAGAAAGAAAAGGCATAAAAATGCAATTCAGTCGCATAGCTAGATATGACAATCCATCTTATGGGTCAGCAAGCAGAATCAGTCTTCGTTCTCAGGTCATCAACCGATCAGCAAAGCATCAGGCTCTCAGTCAGAGAGTATGAGCCCAATGACAGAATCTCGAGTCTCTTCTCTCAATACCTGCATAAGTCTAATCTCAGTAACGGTCTGAAGTCTTTTCCCTCTGTCACGTTGTTATATCAAAGTCACCTAAACTGTCCCCTAAATCCCCATTCGTCAGTCAATCGTACGTTTATACACTGTCCAATAATAATTCTAGACCAAATCTATGAATTCTAATATTTCGCTCTTCACACAAAGTTGATTGGTCCACTTTGATGTCCTCATCACCCGGCTCGTCAGGTAACAAATTTGTTGCATCTTCATCTCCAGTCAGTGTCTTCATTTTTCTCGTCCTGGGAAAGTACATCTCACACACATTACACACAAGTAGTTACATTACTAGAGACATCATCTCCTGTCCGTCGGTTCCTACAGAAAGCTCCTGTCAAGCACTTTTAACAAGACAATGGACTTTTCGCAGTTTAGTTCACTCTGTCAGCATTTTATTAAACACTAAGAAATACAGCTTCTGCATGAGGCCTGGCAAAAACTAGGCCAAGACACTCGCTAAGTTAAGGCCTACAATTAATAAGCTAGAGCATACTTCATAACCCTAAATATGACATATTACTACATTAATCTAATACATTTTTCATTTTTTAGTAAGTTTTAATAATTAATTAGTACATTTCGTGAACACTGGTGGCCATTCTTCGAGGTCATATTTTCAAACGTGTGCATTATTTTTCTACGTTATTTCATTTTCTACATAATTCTATTATTTAAAATACATAAACACTCAATAATAATTACTAGTTAAGACACCTGCTTCAGCGCTGTCACTATCTCGCGTTCCGACTTTCACTTTCTTTGTCAATGACTCATGATTGGATGTTGGAGAGGAGTGTTTTCAAGGAATAAAACACGATGTGGGGACCTTTTCAGGCAAATGTTTTTTCAAACAGACTAAATGCTCAGGCGGAGAAAATCTTCAATTGGAGGCCAGAGTGACAGGAATGACTCACAGATGAAAAGAGATAGTGGTGGTGGTCACTCTTTTATGGAGATCTCAATCGTGGTATCCGATTATGCTGACAATGAGGGTAGACTTTCCAATGTTGCTTCTGAATTTTCCAGAGATCTTGTGAGGTCCTCGGGAGGAACTACACAGTCTGATCAGTGCAAATCAGTTAACACTAGTGACATGGAGACATTCAGAAGAGTATGGTAAAAGCCAAGGCTGTCGTCAGAGGCTTGCAGACTTATTGAGGAATTGTGGGTTCCAGGAACAAGGAAGGCAGATAGATTGGCATGGGTATGCTGGTGTGTGGAAAGGAATCATGATTCCGTTTCAGTTGATGTAGTTCAGGTAAATAATTTCTCATCCATTTTGTGTTTTTTTTTTTTGTTGTTTCTTTTTTTAGAGATGGGGAGCGACCCATCAGGCAAGGGTCGCTCCCCTGGGGGGGCAAATTGTATTTAGACCATTTCTGCCCCCCTGGGGGCAGATTGGCCAATTTTAGGTCAATCTGCCCCCAAGGGGGCAGAAACCACTAGGCACCGGGGATTTGTTTTTTGGCGCCAATGTCACGCAGGGGGAGCGACCCCGTAGGCAAGGGTCGCTCCCGGGGGGGGGGGGGGGGGGCAAATTTATTTTAGGCCATTTCTGCCCCCCCGGGGGACAGATCGGCCTATTATTAGGCCGAACTGCCCCCGGGGGGGGGGGGGGGGCAGAACACTCTAGGCGCCAGGGCAATTTTTTTTTTGTGTTTTTTTTTTTTTTTGTTGTTTCTTTTTTTAGAGATGGGGAGCGACCCATCAGGCAAGGGTCGCTCCCCTGGGGGGGGCAAATTGTATTTAGACCATTTCTGCCCCCCTGGGGGCAGATTGGCCAATTTTAGGTCAATCTGCCCCCGAGGGGGCAGAAACCACTAGGCACCGGGGATTTGTTTTTTGGCGCCAATGTCACGCAGGGGGAGCGACCCCGTAGGCAAGGGTCGCTCCCGGGGGGGGGGTGGGTGTTGGGGGGGCAAATTTATTTTAGGCCATTTCTGCCCCCCCGGGGGGCAGATCGGCCTATTACTAGGCCGATCTGCCCCCGGGGGGGGGGGGGGCAGAAACCTCTAGGCGCCAGGGGAATTTTTCTTTTTTTTCTTTTTTTTTTTCTTTGTTTTTTTTTTTTAGAGATGGGGAGCGACCCATCAGGCAAAAGTCGCTCCCCTGGGGGACAAATTGTATTTAGGCCATTTCTGCCCCCCTTGGGGGCAGATTGGCTGAGTTTAGGTCAACCTGCCCCCAAGGGGGCAGAAACCACTAGGCACCGGGGATTTGTTTTTTGGGGCCAATGTCATGCAGGGGGAGCGACCCCGTAGGCAAGGGTCGCTCCCGGGGGGGGGTGGGTGTTGGGGGGGCAAATTTATTTTAGGCCATTTCTGCCCCCCCGGGGGCAGATCGGCCTATTATTAGGCCGATCTGCCCCCGGGGGGGGGGGGCAGAAACCTCTAGGCGCCAGGGGAATTTTTCTTTTTTTTCTTTGTTTTTTTTTTTTAGAGATGGGGAGCGACCCATCAGGCAAAAGTCGCTCCCCTGGGGGACAAATTGTATTTAGGCCATTTCTGCCCCCCTTGGGGGCAGATTGGCTGAGTTTAGGTCAACCTGCCCCCAAGGGGGCAGAAACCACTAGGCACCGGGGATTTGTTTTTTGGGGCCAATGTCACGCAGGGGGAGCGACCCCGTAGGCAAGGGTCGCTCCCGGCGGGGGAGGGTGGGGGTTGGGGGGGCAAATTTATTTTAGGGCATTTCTGCCCCCCCCCCCCTGGGGCCGGCTGAGCTACAGGCCAAACACCACAGGTAGGCACCTTGCAAAAAACACCTCTGTTTTCTGTGAAAAAAAATGTTGTGTCCACGTTGTGTTTTGGGCCATTTCCTTTTGTGGGCGCAAGGCCTACCCACAGAAGTGATGTACCATTTTTATCGAGAGACTTAGGGGAACGCTGGGTGGAAGGAAATTTGTGGCTCCTCTCAGATTCCAGAACTTTCTGTCACCGAAATGAGAGGAAAAAGTGTTTTTTGGGCCAAATTTGGAGGTTTGCAAAGGATTCTGGGTAACATAACCTGGTCAGAGCCCCGCAAGTCACCCCATCTTGGATTCCCCTGGGTTTCTAGTTTTCAAAAATGCACTGGTTTGCTAGGTTTCCTCAGGTGTCGGCTAAGCTACAGGCCAAAATCCACAGGTAGGCACTGCTTTTTATAAAAAAATGTGATGTGTCCACGTTGTGTTTTGGGCCCTTTCCTTTCGTGGGCGCTAGTCCTACCCACACAAGTGAGGTATCATTTGTATCGGGAGACTTGGGGGAACGCTGGGTAGAAGGAAATTTGTGGCTCCTCTCAGATTCCAGAACTTTCTGCCACAGAAATGTGAGTAACATGTGTATTTTTAGCCAAATTTTGAGGTTTGCAAAGGATTCTGGGTAACAGAACCTGGTCCGAGCCCCGCAAGTCACCCCTCCTTGGATTCCCCTAGGTCTCTAGTTTTCAGAAATGCACAGGTTTGGTAGGTTTCCCTAGGTGCCGGCTGAGCTAGAGGCCAAAATCTACAGGTAGGCACTTCGCAAAAAACACCTCTGTTTTTTTTCCAACATTTAGGATGTGTCCACGTTGCGCTTTGGGGTGTTTCCTGTCGCCGGCGCTAGGCCTACCCACGCAAGTGAGGTATCATTGTTATCGGGAGACTTGGGGGAACGCTGGGTGGAAGGAAATTTGTAGCTCCTCTCAGATTCCAGAACTTTCTGCCACAGAAATGTGAGGGACATGTGTTTTTTTAGCCAAATTTTGAGGTTTGCAAAGGATTCTGGGTAACAGAACCTGGTCCGAGCCCCACAAGTCACCCCTCCTTGGATTCCCCTAGGTCTCTAGTTTTCAGAAATGTACAGGTTTGGTAGGTTTCCCTAGGTGGCGGCTGAGCTAGAGGCCAAAATCTCCAGGTAGTCACTTTGCTAAAAACAGCTCTGTTTTCTGTGATGTGTCCACGTTGTGTTTTGGGGCATATCCTGTCGCGGGCGCTAGGCCTACCCACACAAGTGAGGTATCATTTTTATCGGGAGACGTGGGGGAACGCTGGGTGGAAGGAAATTTGTGGCTCCTCTCAGATTCCAGAACTTTCTGCCACAGAAATGTGAGGAACATGTGTTTTTTTAGCCAAATTTTGAGGTTTGCAAAGGATTCTGGGTAACAGAACCTGGTCCGAGCCCCGCAAGTCACCCCTCCTTGGATTCCCCTAGGTCTCTAGTTTTCAGAAATGCACAGGTTTGGTAGGTTTCCCTAGGTGCCGGCTGAGCTAGAGGCCAAAATCTACAGGTAGGCACTTCGCAAAAAACACCTCTGTTTTTTTCCAAAATTTAGGATGTGTCCACGTTGCGCTTTGGGGTGTTTCCTGTCGCCGGCGCTAGGCCTACCCACGCAAGTGAGGTATCATTGTTATCGGGAGACTTGGGGGAACGCTGGGTGGAAGGAAATTTGTAGCTCCTCTCAGATTCCAGAACTTTCTGCCACAGAAATGTGAGGAACATGTGTTTTTTTAGCCAAATTTTGAGATTTGCAAAGGATTCTGGGTAACAGAACCTGGTCCGAGCCCCGCAAGTCACCCCTCCTTGGATTCCCCTAGGTCTCTAGTTTTCAGAAATGCACAGGTTTGGTAGGTTTCCCTAGGTGGCGGCTGAGCTAGAGGCCAAAATCTACAGGTAGTCACTTTGCTAAAAACAGCTCTGTTTTCTGTGATATGTCCACGTTGTGTTTTGGGGCATATCCTGTCGCGGGCGCTAGGCCTACCCACACAAGTGAGGTATCATTTTTATCGGGAGACGTGGGGGAACGCTGGGTGGAAGGAAATTTGTGGCTCCTCTCAGATTCCAGAACTTTCTGCCACAGAAATGTGAGGAACATGTGTTTTTTTTAGCCAAATTTTGAGGTTTGCAAAGGATTCTGGGTAACAGAACCTGCTCCGAGCCCCGCAAGTCACCCCTCCTTGGATTCCCCTAGGTCTCTAGTTTTCAGAAATGCACAGGTTTGGTAGGTTTCCCTAGGTGGCGGCTGAGCTAGAGGCCAAAATCTACAGGTAGTCACTTTGCTAAAAACAGCTCTGTTTTCTGTGATATGTCCACGTTGTGTTTTGGGGCATATCCTGTCGCGGGCGCTAGGCCTACCCACACAAGTGAGGTATCATTTTTATCGGGAGACGTGGGGGAACGCTGGGTGGAAGGAAATTTGTGGCTCCTCTCAGATTCCAGAACTTTCTGCCACAGAAATGTGAGGAACATGTGTTTTTTTAGCCAAATTTTGAGATTTGCAAAGGATTCTGGGTAACAGAACCTGGTCCGAGCCCCGCAAGTCACCCCTCCTTGGATTCCCCTAGGTCTCTAGTTTTCAGAAATGCACAGGTTTGGTAGGTTTCCCTAGGTGGCGGCTGAGCTAGAGGCCAAAATCTACAGGTAGTCACTTTGCTAAAAACAGCTCTGTTTTCTGTGATATGTCCACATTGTGTTTGGGGGCATATCCTGTCGCGGGCGCTAGGCCTACCCACACAAGTGAGGTATCATTTTTATCGGGAGACGTGGTGGAACGCTGGGTGGAAGGAAATTTGTGGCTCCTCTCAGATTCCAGAACTTTCTGCCACAGAAATGTGAGGAACATGTGTTTTTTTAGCCAAATTTTGAGGTTTGCAAAGGATTCTGGGTAACAGAACCTGGTCCGAGCCCCGCAAGTCACCCCTCCTTGGATTCCCCTAGGTCTCTAGTTTTCAGAAATGCACAGGTTTGGTAGGTTTCCCTAGGTGGCGGCTGAGCTAGAGGCCAAAATCTACAGGTAGTCACTTTGCTAAAAACAGCTCTGTTTTCTGTGATATGTCCACGTTGTGTTTTGGGGCATATCCTGTCGCGGGCGCTAGGCCTACCCACACAAGTGAGGTATCATTTTGATCGGGAGACGTGGGGGAACGCTGGGTGGAAGGAAATTTGTGGCTCCTCTCAGATTCCAGAACTTTCTGCCACAGAAATGTGAGGAACATGTGTTTTTTTAGCCAAATTTTGAGGTTTGGAAAGGATTCTGGGTAACAGAACCTGGTCCGAGCCACACAAGTCACCCCTCCTTGGATTCCCCTAGGTCTCTAGTTTTCAGAAATGCACAGGTTTGGTAGGTTTCCCTAGGTGCCGGCTGAGCTAGAGGCCAAAATCTACAGGTAGTCACTTTGCTAAAAACAGCTCTGTTTTCTGTGATATGTCCACGTTGTGTTTTGGGGCATATCCTGTCGCGGGCGCTAGGCCTACCCACACAAGTGAGGTATCATTTTTATCGGGAGACGTGGGGGAACGCTGGGTGGAAGGAAATTTGTGGCTCCTCTCAGATTCCAGAACTTTCTGCCACAGAAATGTGAGGAACATGTGTTTTTTTAGCCAAATTTTGAGATTTGCAAAGGATTCTGGGTAACAGAACCTGGTCCGAGCCCTGCAAGTCACCCCTCCTTGGATTCCCCTAGGTCTCTAGTTTTCAGAAATGCACAGGTTTGGTAGGTTTCCCTAGGTGGCGGCTGAGCTAGAGGCCAAAATCTACAGGTAGTCACTTTGCTAAAAACAGCTCTGTTTTCTGTGATGTGTCCACGTTGTGTTTTGGGGCATATCCTGTCGCGGGTGCTAGGCCTACCCACACAAGTGAGGTACCATTTTTATCGGGAGACTTGGGGGAACATAGATTAGCAAAACAAGTACTATTGCCCCTTGTCTTTCTCTAAATTTTTTCCTTCCAAATATAGGAGTGTGTGTAAAAAAGACATCTATTTGAGAAATTCCCTGTAATTCACGTGCTACTATGGTCACCCCGGAATTCAGAGATGTGCAAATAACCACTGCTCCTCAACACCTTATCTTGTGCCCTTTTTGGAAATGCAAAGGTTTTCTTGATAGCAATTTTTTACTCCTTAAATTTCAGCAAATGAATTGCTGTATACCCGGTATAGAATGAAAACGCACTGCAGGGTGCAGCTCATTTATTGGCTCTGGGTTCCTCGGGTTCTTGATGAACCTACAAACCCTATATATCCCCGCAACCAGAGGAGTCCAGCAGACGTAACGGTATATTGCTTTCGATAATCTGACATTGCAGGGAAAAGTTACAGAGTAAAACGTAGAGAAAAATTGATGGTTTTTTCACCTCATTTTCAATATTTTTCTTTTTCAGCTGTTATTTTCTGTAGGAAACCCTTGTAGGATCTACACAAATGACCCCTTGCTGAATTCAGAATTTTGTCTACTTTTCAGAAATGTTTAGGTTTCTGGGATCCAGCATTGGTTTCATGACCATTCCTGTCACTGACTGGAAGGAGGCTGAAAGCACAAAAAATTGCACAAATGGGGTATGCCCCAGTAAAATGCCAAAATTGTGTTGAAAAATTGGGTTTTCTGATTCAAGTCTGCCTGTTCCTGAAAGCTGGGAAGCTGCTGAGTTTAGCACCGCAAACCCTTTGTTGATGCCATTTTCAGGGGAAAAACCACAAGCCTTCTTCTGCAGCCACTTTTTCCAATTTTTTTGAAAAAAACGACATTTTCACTGTATTTTGGCCAATTTCTTGGCCTCCTTCAAGGGAACCCACAAAGTCTGGGTACCTCTAGAATCCCTAGGATGTTGGAAAAAAAGGACGCAAATTTGGCTTGGTTAGCTTATGTGGACAAAAAGTTATGAGGGCCTAAGCGCGAACTGCCCCAAATAGGCAAAAAAAGGCCCGGCACAGGAGGGGGAAAAGGCCTGGCAGCGAAGGGGTTAAACCTATGTAGAGTGCAGTGAGTTGTTTGATTGCAAAGTTTTAAACTTGCATAATATTGGGCTCCGGATCTTGACATAAAATGTAGATTTTTCACAGCTTTGGTGGGCAGAACATCAGGATTTTATTAAAGGCACATAGGCTAATATTATCCCTCCCAGAATAAACCCTTCCCATATGTTTTGATTGTTTATTGTTTTCTACAGGTCAAATTCAAGATATATGTGAATTTCACTGGGTTTTGATGGAAGGTGAGGAAATGTGTCAAAGGACAAGTTATTACGAGTTTTAAGGACTTTAACTTGGAACCAGTATCTTTCAAAGTTTGAGTTTGCAGTTTAAATAAAGAAGGAAGAGGACTGGTTGCCAGGTGGTTGTATTAACTTTGGTATGTTTTAGAGTTCATAATTCTTTGGCATTAAAGTTGATGCTTAGTGGTGGCAATAAAGGGATTTACTGAATAATATTAGCCTCCGTATCTTTACTAAAATCCAGATTTTCTGCCAACCAAGGTTGTAGGATATCTATATTTTTGTGTCACATACATCTATGATATGTTAAACTGCTCTGCCACCAGTAGGTCTACATCAGGGCAAGAGTATAGAAATCTGATGACATTTTTAAATGACAAACAAACCAAAGAAATCAGACATGAAGCACCAGTTCCAAAGTTCATAGAAAAGTACTACAGCCCATATGTTTCGCATATAAATTTAATGTGGTCATATCTAAAGCAAGTACAATGGGATCAGAGCCACCAATGTTAATCCATTAGCTGGAAGCCAGGGATTGCTTTATCATTAATGTAAGCTTTTTGATACAATTCCTTGTTTTCATGGGACGCAGTGGGCAAGGCAGAGACTGAGCCTGGACCAAAGACTTTAGTGGAAGTGCTGCAGTGACCACCTTGTGCAAGAAGAGACTGCTGCAAGATACTGGATTTCAGCTTTCAGAAAGAACGCTTGCAAGTCAGTGAGTTCTGCAGCCAAGCTGACTCAAGGGGACTTTGAGAACTGCCACAGATCTGCAACAGCTGCAGGACAAGAAGCCTCCCATTAGTCAGTGTCTCAAAAAAGTACTAATACCATTTGGTTTATCACCAAGGGCCTGTCGCCTTTTAAATGTGCGCCTTTATCATCCAGTCATCCATGCCCCCTATCGTGCTGCTAGAGAAGCCTATTTGCACTTCCCACTTGCCTCCAGAGCTCACAAGGATTACCTCAACTTCACCCCTTTGCCTGGGGATTTGAAGAAAAGGTTTGCAGAAGTTGTTCTGGTTTATGGAACCATTGAATACATCTTTCTAGCCCAGGGTGTTCCAAAGATATCTTGCATCTAAACCTCAGATCTTTGCTCCAGAATTTACATTGCCTCCAAATTTGCCCTTCTTGTTGTTGGTGTCCAGAGCAGGTGCCGTCAGACTCTGAGTACCCTGGTACTGGAATTTCATCATCATGACTAGTTGTTCTCCATATGTGGGGCAATGAACCCTCTTGTTGCCTACCTTGCGGGTTTTCTGGGTGCTGGCTCTACAACCAGTGATTTACCATCTGCAAGCTACCTTGCGGCTAGTTGGATTCCAATAGACTGTGCTCCGTGCACTGGCTCACCTACATTGCCCTTGAATCCCCCAAAAAGTTACCCTTTTTCTTGCCAGGCTTGTGTGGGTACTCTTGCTTTGCGATGGGGTCTGTGCACAGTTCAGATGTTCCTGAAGAGTTCAATGGCAGATGCATTGAAACAAGTCCATTAACTGCATCGAAACACTCCAGTACCAGGTATTGAAACCCACTGGCTGGCTAAAGAAGACACATGCTCTTGGAGTTGGCAGTTTGAAAGTAAAGTCACACAGAAATGTTTTGAAGGGGTCCCAGCGACTGATATCAACTTGAAGACCACACATTTGATTCATTGAAACAGTACTTCAGAGGTCATTCTTCTGACGGATCAATCACAGTACATACAGATGGTCCTGTAAAGAAAGTAACAATGATCACAACCTTGTTTGATGGGTGTACGGCTGTGCTTTATTTTGAACAGTTTGGGTTTCAATTAAAAAAATAATCAACTTGAAGGGGATAATGGGAAAACATTCAGTTTTCTTCTGTCTTGTTCTTCTCCTGCTTTAGTGGTTCACAATTTCTGGCTTTTATCCCTGTACTCTTGGAAAAGTGACAGCCGTGAGCACATTGCTGTAATGCCTCAGAAACAAACAGAAAAGAACCCTTCCTGAGTTTCAGTCCTACTTTTTAAAGTCTTTAACTTCTACCAACACCCTGGTGAAATTGTGCTTGTAACTGAATAAGTCATGCCAAGTGTGCTTCTCTTGTACCACTTCTCCTCCCCTCCCTCCTGGGGTCTTCAATGCTCTCCTTAGTCCTTAATTCCCCACCACCGGTATAAAAATGCCCAATGCAGCACTTGCCTGCATCCATGACTCTGGGGAAGAGCTGTGGCTCCCTGGAACATGTAGCCTTCAGTCTCCAGGTGTTCAAGTTGGCTCTTTGACTGCTTCTACGTCCAGTCGTCTTTGTTGGGTGTTTCTCTGTTGCCTCAATCCGCACGCATCCCGCTCTCCTTCGCTCTGTAAATCTCCCTCCTCGTTTCTTTTCTCCTCCTCGTATTCGCCTCTTTCTCTTCGCTCGGCGTCTTGGTTGGCATTTGCAGGCCATGCACTAGGACCCCTCTCCTTGTCTCTGTGATTTCCGCACTCAAAGGTTGGGCTCTCATGGCCACTAGAGCATTGTTGTATAGCTGAAAGGGGAACCTACCATTGGCCATATTGAAGGTAAGCTTTCATTGTTGTCATCCTTGCTACAAGTCTATTCATGTTTTTTCAGTGATGTGCGCAGTCGCTTATGAGTTGATCCTCTCCCCTTTCACCTTTGATCTGCTCATGAAACTGGGAAATGTCCTCAACCATGTGTTGTAAAAGGAGGAATTCCCGCAATTCTCATCTATAGATGAATACTTGGGTAACCATTAGCATGTCTCCTCTGGGGTTGAGCTTGAATTGAGCACACCCCTTTGTGGAACTACTAGTTCGTTTTTTCTAGGGTTGAGCCTCAAGTTAAGGCACCCACCATAGCTTAGTTTCCCCTCCACACCTTTGGTGTGTATTGATTAAACTTTCAGGAGGACATGTGGAGGGTTATGTTTCTCTCACCTCTCTCTTTGTGATTGTACGGAAATGTAGCCTAACAAAACCTATTCATAAATACACTTGTGCACCTCGTGGAAAACTTATTTTTAAAGCCATTCTATTTATTCAGTCAGTAGATGTGAAATTATGTGTGAAAATGTATGTGGCACATTGTTAATGATACACAGAAAATTTAAATTCATAAATTTGTTTTGAAACTGTCACAAAGGTTCCCTATGCATCACCAAATACAGATATTGAAAGTATGGGGCATAAAACCATAACTAGAAGGAATTCTTTCTCAATACCAACACCTGCAAACAAGTTGAAATCCAAGACCGGTTCAATAACATGCTATTGTTTTTGTAGTTTAGACCTCATGATTCACCTCTGATGCTGATGATATTCTTTAGATGGAAGGCTGTAGAATCAGAACTCCTTCGGAGATCCATATTGCTGGAATATAGCCATGAGACTATGCTGATACATGAATATTGGCTTTTAATCCTTGCCAAATTAGACACTGGCCTACCCTAGATTCCTCTTTCAACAGGATTCTGTGCGCCTTTTCATCAATAAATCTAATTCTCTGGCACCAACAAATGAATCAGTCATGGATCATGAGAGTGGTTTTGGTGTTCTCATATTTTATTATCAAAATGTGATCAAACTGTCAAGGGACTCAAAGCGAGCAAAATAAACATTTAGATGCCTAGCTAGAGGTTTAGCTGTCAGGAAAACAGCATTTGCACTACCTTCTGTACCTCTACTCTTTGGGACCTTAAGTTCTGGGTCAAAATCCTGGGTATTCCGATAGAAGAATGATCGCAAATATGAGACAATTCATAGGCCAACTGTAACATAGTACATGTGGAAAACTACACAATCTATTAGGATTAGACGCAAATCCTTAATATATATGCCCATTAGAGGAGGCAGTCATTGAATTATTGCAGAGCTAGAGGTCACTACATAAGAGGAAACCAGGGAGCAATAAAGGAACAGTTACTGTTTGAAAATGCAGTAATATGAGAGCAGACTCCTCGCACAGGCTTTTTTGGAAAACGGTGTACAGTAATTAAACAAAATGTTTGAAACACAAAGGTGTGTGATAGAACTGAAGTTGCACCTATAAAATATATTGTCTGTCTGTATGTCTTTTTCTAGTTATTCACGTATATTTCTTCACCTTCCTGAACTGTGGCTTCTTCAATGCCTTTTCGAAAGTTTATTATATATTTGAGGAGGTAATTTGCTATGTATAGGCATTTTAAGGGCTCATTTGCTACTTTGTACATGTTCTCCTTCACAATTATTAACATTTTGATTTTTCTTACTACATTTATTTAATTTTCATGTTACATTATTTTCCATTGAATTTGTGAAATCTTGTGTTTGCTTCTGAATGGTTATATGAATAAAAGCCGCCTTCATAAAATTATTCATAAATTAATTTAATAATAGATCTTGTAAAGGTAAATGTATTTGTTCCAAAGCTATCCTGTTTTATCACCTGAATACTGTGTTTAAATAATAGAAATGTAGAAAGGCATAGTGCCATGTGAATAAATCTGCTTTTTTCGCAATGAGTGATAAGAATTTCTAAGAAACCATAGAAAAAAACAGACACATAGTGAGTAAAACATTTGAATAATTAGTAAATCTGAAAAGGCCGGGAATAATTAAAATGGGGAGCAGAAATGAGGAGGTGGGTATGGGGCCTTCACCGAATTATTTAAAAAGGTTAAGTAAAAGGGTTACTTTAAAAATCACAATGCCAGGGAAAATATGAAAGTGGAAAACGCCGCTCAGTAAATGTTGCAGTAATGCCATCTACAGATGGAGAAGTCCGAAATGAATACAGCAGTAAAGCGAGTGTGTTAATACAGAACTAATGGAAACATTAAAAAAAATAGCATCCAACTAAGGCTACTTCGAGATTAACTAATGGATGTGAAAAAAAAATCATATGGAACTGAAAGTCTTATTTAAACCGACCTTGATTATTTGCACTCTTTCGGGCTAACTTGCTTATGTTTTTTAAGCACTATATCTGAAAAGTATTTTCATCCTACTTCGATTATTCAGTTCTAGAATTTTTGTATATATTTAGGCATTAGACAATTGTATCATTAGCTCATCCAAATCAACACTTTTAAAAAGGCTTGGGGTAAGCTTTGTTTCCTGACACCATGCTCCTTGGTTCTCATTTCACATTCATATTATATTATCAAGAGTTCTTTTTTATATTCTAGATCATGTATTTGTTTTAGTGCAAAATGTAATGAGTAACAAGTGGCATATGAAGAAGACATTGAGCCACGACATCTCTTTCTGTCAACATACTCGGAAAGCACTTAATTTCAGTTTTGCTTTTCTTTTCCCCAAGTGTTGGCAAAAAAAAATCAAATACAGTGCATGCTCTTCGAAGCTGATCCGTGAACTATTGTTTTTTTTATTGACCTGTTACTATTCCAAGCCAGTTGTTCAAGTATAATGTGAGTGAGCCGGATCATGCCATCATTAGGCACCTTCCTCTTGTCTGACGCTTTCTTCCCCCTTAAGAATCACAGTTTAGAAATGAAAAATTCCAAATCAGAAGCTCCTGAAGGCTCCCATATCCAATATATATTGATCCAAACGTTAAACAGAGCAAATCATATGGAACTGTTTGATGTTATGATGTGTTTATTTTTTTTTCCTTTGTTTTAAACAATACAGGTGTCTGGCTGGCTTTTGATTGCTATTGTGGCCGTTGCTGTTTTCCTGTCTCTGTGCCTGGCAAAGCTCCTGTCCCCTCTCAGCTTCCTGCATCTCCGGTACTGGACAAGCTACGTCAACAACGAACAGACACTCTTCCAGCGGACGGCTGACGAGCACTCCAGGCTCTTTGCCACACAGCACATCAAAAAGTTTTTTGGATTTGCCCCAGGGAGCAAAAATGTTAAGGCGATCCGTATCCCTTCTCGCTGGGATTGGAAAACTGTATCCGGGCTTGATCTTTTGACGGTAATAGATGATGAACACTGCCACTACAGCCTTCTTCACTCCTGGTCGGATGAGGATCCACCGGAAGGCAAGCGTGTTGTCATCGATGAAGAGCCACCATGTGATGCTACTACACCATCGTAAAGAACCTGGTTTTTCACCATGCTTCCTTCTGTTTTCTTTCGAAGTCCTTTATACTGAAGTTATTTATTCCATTTGCAGCTTGATTGGTGGCCCTTTGAATGGTTGTGGACGGGACAGGCCAAAATAACCTCCTTTCATTTTTATTATAGGGGAGCATTAACAGCGACAGGATTTCCTTGTTGGTAGGTCCCTTAACTGAACAAGAATGTTTATTGAATGGTTTGTTACTATATAGGGTACACCGAAAGCTACACACCTGTAGTGCCTCAAACTGTGGTAGCCCATTTCTTAAACTACAATTCTTACTTTTAAGCAGTGTACAGTAAAATCACGCTGTGTAAGAAAGGATTATTGTTTACAATTACCTCAGATGAGGGAAATTCAGGCTAGAGGGATCTTCTTTCTTCTGTATCCTGTTATAACTTTGAAACCATAAAAGACAGCAGCACATACAATATAATAATAAATACAATAACTATAGATAAAAACTTCACAAATAAAAACAATACTGTTGAGGAACCTCATCCAAAGTACCTCATGCAAAGCAGCATTTAAAAATGTGCACCACGTTAGTTATCCCCCAGGTTCCGGACAACATCTTTAACATTTGTAAATATAAAAGTGCTGGCCTCACCTGCCTAAAACCACACCCTTTAAGCAAGGGAATGGTGAACCACATCCTCAAGGATTGATAAAACTTGCAACCCAACATAAAATTTAAAGTGCCTTGGGGCGAGTTTCCATCACATCTACAAGGCCACAGTTGGTTAAAATCATAACATCCCCAAGGAAAAGCCAGGGACAAGTGCAATAATTTAGCATTAAACGAGTTAGTAAACCTCTATTCCTGTTATTTCTCACCATTGCTGCTCGATATCCTATGTAGTAGATATCAATACATGATGGCGAACAGAAGGTTTAGTAATAGTAACCTTTCTCTAAAGGAATCCTTAACTCACTTCAAACCAGTTTTAACTATACCTTCTGGGTTAAGAAGACCCCTTCTCTACCCAACTTCACAAAGGATTCCTTCAAATATTTCAACCATGGGATTTTTAAGGCATGGGTCATTTCTAAACAATCTTGTATTATTAGGCGATTTAAGACCAACTTCTCCTTGGACTGTACCCTACTCCAGGCCATCAGTAGGCACAATGCTATAGAGTCACTCCGGTACTTAACCCCTAATTCCTCTTGGACCATGAAATTTACTGTACATTGGGGAACACATAAAAGGCGCTTTAAAAATTTATTCTCCTCAATTTGTAATTCCTTAGGAGATAGGTGCCCGCCCCCATAATTTGTTCCCATACAAAATTGTTTGGGCTTTTGATGGACGACTACCTAACCTCACAGCAAAACAAAAATGGCCCCTATACATTTTCTAAAACCCAATCTCCTTACCTCTATCAGAGGCCTCCAGTTTAATTTGGCATCAAACTGGACCCCTAAACAGACAGGGTAAACTCTCAACTTTAACTAATGAGCCTTTTAAAACGAAGGTCCTTTCTTTTAAAGGCTTAGGCCCCACAACCATGATGTGTGATTTTGACAAAGTAAGTGATAGGTCCAGCTCCCCCATAAAATTATCAAATGTGTGAATAACTCCTACAGGCCATTTGTGATTCTTGCCATCAGAACCACGTCGTCGGTATATAACAGTGCCAGAAGGGGGCGAGAACCAATTAGAGGACAATCAGACGTCCACTAATGCCTTCTCCAAGCTGTTCAAATATAAACAAAACAAGAACTGAGCAAGGATCCACCCCTGTCTAATTCCATGACTTGTATTAAAGCTATCTGAACAAGGCAGATCCATTGAGTATCTCGCCGTGGCACGGGTATCTGAGTGGAGGTCACGCAAGAAACAATATTTGGGTTGACCCCCAATTTCCAGCAGTATTCACCACAGTTTATCCCTATTACCTTGAACATACGCTGCCGTTAGGTCCATAAAGGCAAAATACATGGTCTGAGATTGAGTAATAGTATATTTACCGGCTCCTAGAAAAAGATTCAAGCACTGGTCCGTGGTTGACTTACCCTGCTGGAACCCATATTGGCAACTCAATATAATATAATATAATTTTCTTCTGCCCAGGAGCACATCCTATCCAGTGGCACCCTCCTCAGGACTTTTACTACAGAGTCGATAAAAGAAATGGGCCTGTAACATTCCGGCCTACTCTTATCACCTTTCTTAAAAACAGGAGCCATGGTGGATAAAATCCAGGAAGATCGAGGACCCACCCTCCCTGCTGCATTCAGCATCAACGTTAACATTGGAGCCCATACATCACTATAAAATACAACCAAGTCTGGGGGGTATTCCAACGGGGTCTGCTGCCTTATTTCTAGTTAAACACTTTGGGGGTCATTCCGACCCTGGCGGTCCATGACCGCCATGGCGGAGGGCGGCGGAAGCACCGCCAACAGGCTGGCGGTGCTTCCTGGGCTATTCTGACCACGGCGGTAAAGCCGCGGTCAGAAAAGGGGAACCGGCGGTTTCCCGTCGGTTTTCCCCTGGCCCAGGGAATCCGCCATGGCGGCGCTGCTTGCAGCACCGCCATGGGGATTCCGACCCCCTTCCCGCCAGCCTGTTTCTGGCGGTGTCCACCGCCAGAACCAGGATGGCAGGAACGGGTGTAGTGGGGCCCCTGCACTGCCCATGCCACTGGCATGGGCAGTGCAGGGGCCCCCTAACAGGGCCCCACAAAGATTTTCACTGTCTGCTTTGCAGACAGTGAAAATCGCGACGGGTGCCACTGCACCCGTCGCACCCCTGCAACTCCGCCGGCTCCATTCGGAGCCGGCTTCCTCGTTGCAGGGGCTTTCCCGCTGGGCCGGCCGACGGCCTTTTGGCGGTCGCCCGCCGGCCCAGCGGGAAAGTTGGAATGACCGCCGCGGTCTTTTGACCACGGTGCGGTCATTCGGCGGTAACCGCATGGCGGGCGGGGACCGCCGCCCGCCGCGGTCAGAATGACCGCCTTTATGCCTTGTTTTATTTCATCCAAGGTAAAAATCAGGTTAGACTTGACACACTACGTCTCAACCTCTGCAATTGTAGCTACCTGTGATGGACATTTCAGATTTTCTCATAGTGGGCCACCCAATCCTGGGCCTGTATAAGATGGATTCTTCTGGGCGAAGCTGGGCTGATTGATAATTTCCCAACAAAATGCACTGTTTTCAATTGTGCTGAATTGTACCAATTCCTCACAGGCCCTACACCGTAACCCCCCCCCCCCCTTCCTCCTTTTAAGTTCCTCTTTATAGATACAACAGCAAGTTCTCACCAGATTCAAATCTCTGGGTACTGCTTTGAGAGCAATTTTCAAACTATGCAAGGCCTTGAAACAGGTGGCATCAAACCATTTTGGGGACTGGTTTGGACACCAGTTACTATCACAGGTTAAAGAAGCTTTGACCTTTGTTGTGAGGACTAAGAAAGCATTTAAGAGGTCTCCATCATATAAAAAGGGCTCCTAGCAGACTGCCAAGTCGGTAGTACAACTGTGGAGTAGGGATGCTACGAAAGTGTCGGGATGCATTAAAGACCATCTTACACGTCTTTCCTGATTCTAGGACTGGATTTGAGGGGCCACTTGCTGATGCAATACCTTACTTAATATCGACCCTGGGAGCCTCATCCTTGACACTAAAGGATTGTGGTACCTACAAAAATGATTAAAGACACAAACATTAATTATTAAAGGAAGTAATGCAAATGAGACCAATCCATAATCGATAATAGAAGCACAGTTCTTCCCCTGATAGGTTGGGACCAGTATCCCATCCTGCAGTACCGTAAGCATGTCCCAAGCTTGCGTAACATTGTAATCGTTCAACAATGCTGTAAGCTCTGTACCTTCATGGGTATGCTCAAAGTGAAACCCTTTGGCCTAACCACACCACCACAGAATGTTAATGGTCAAAACCTGCTTAGGTGGGTCTAGTTTCTTTGGGTGTTAGGTACTATCGTCCTAAAATATTTAGATTAACACTCTAGCAAAGAACATCTGTATGCATTACTGTCAGGTGGGTGAACATCTTTCCTAGGTAAATTAACTTGGTAAAAGCTATTTCAAAGAAACTCATGTAAGGATCTCTCTAGGGTCCCGTTTTTTCCCTGAAATAGATCTCTGTGAAGCCAATGAGAAGTATTATCCATATGAGACAAAATACATGTACAAGCTGCACTTCAGAACCAGTTCATTCAGGAGCCGTCAAGCCCTTCTTGAAATATTGAAAACGAATCCAGGATTTTCTAATGGAAACTGACCCTTCTGGGTGATATTGGAAAGGTATGATGCAGTAATCACACAAATATAAAAATGATCAAATGTGTACTTAATATACTTTTTAGGGTGATTATTTTGACTCTGTTATGATATTGCACATCTGTTTGGTTTAGTAGATGTTTAAAGGTTCATTAAAAAAAGAACACATTTTCTTCTTATGTCATCTGATCTAGAAATCATGGACATTGATTTACTAAAATGCCAGGGGTAGCGGAAGTAACCTCGCACACCCTCTACCTTAATGACATCATAGGAGGTGATATCACATGACCTTTGACCCTCAATGGTCCTATGATTACACATGTCACATGATTACATCAAAATAATTGGCATTGCTTAAGTTCCATAATAAATGCATTATTAATATAACAGCACAACATAAATGTCTGTTTGATATGGCCTGTACTAGGGTGCTGACGCAATATGCAAGGGAATCGTTACTCATTTCTCTTGCTATTACCTGAAACATTATGTGTTCATCCAAAGAGGATATAGTGCCACAAAATACACAAGAGCACTGGAAACCCACATTTTTGTTTATTCCACGAACTGTTGTGAATTAATAGTTTCCTGACTGTGTACTCTAATAAGAAATGTGTTGATAAATGCTTAGGGAGAGAAAAAAGAGATTTATATAAAACAGTAGTGAGTGTGGCCATATGTTTGAACTTGCATAGACCATACCTTGAACACAAACTATATTATTGGCCTAATAAATTCCTTACTGTTAATACATTTTGATTTAAGGCCATGTGTAAGACTCTTTCACTCATGGGAAGCACAAAGGTGAAGGCTTTATTCAGTCGCTTAATTTTTCAAGTATTCATAATAGTGAAACATGGCAACATCCTGTTTTAAAACGTTTGTTTTTTTGTTTCATTTTATTTGATCAGAAGAGTGAACATTATACTACTGAATTTATTATGTAATGTCCCAGTGCAGTGGAAGCTGCAGAAAATAAACAGTGCTCATCAAACACTGTTTACCTTACTTTCTCGAAGTGGTTGGTGGCTGTTGATTTTTTTTTTTTTTAATGGTGGTCTGTATTACTTGCTCTAAATTAAGGCAAGTGAGCCCATCATCTTCTACTCAATGTTCGAAAGGGGTCCCCCGCCGAGGAAATTTTGAAAACATTGGACCAGATGTATTTTAAAGTACAGTTTTCAAAGAAATTTGCTAAAAAGCAACAGGTTCTTAAAAATGACTCATTAGTTACACAAGACTTTTATGATGTGCCAGAAACATTTAAACAGACTATCCCCAAGAGTTAACCCAATTTTTTTCCACAATGCCAGAAGTGCCAGACTTTTTCCATGGATGCCATGAATGCCAAGTATAGCCTTTAGTGAGTCCTCGTTTGCTGGCATTTTGTCATATGTGCCTGTCATGCGAAAAAACTGCCTCCGGTATGCCAGTGCCAGGCTTTTGCCATGGATGCCTCTTAAAGACGAGAGTAACTTTCAGTATGTCAAGGTCAAGGGCACACTTGCAAGCATAACACCACGTTCTCACTCATGCTAACTTATATTCACACTCACTTACTGATTAATTATCCCTCACTTGCACTCTTTCATTCTCACTCACAGTTATGCTCACTTACTGCCCCTCACTCATTCTTGCTAACACTACCTCACACTCATATTCAATCTCACTCACATACTCTCACTTTTTTGCAATCACTCTTTCTCACTTTTCGTTCCTCAATCACTGACTCATGCTGTCTAACACTTAAGGGCCCATTTGCTAAAAAGAAAAAACAGGTTCACAAACAGGATGCCTAGCACCACAGACATGCATTCCTTAGCACCATAGTGCTAATGTGTGCTCATGTTGTCTAGAATTGTGTTGTTCTTCAAGATAAAGCTTCCACCAAAACATTCTATGCCTAAAAAAACTTGAAAACTTTTCACACTTTAGATGTGAGTTGTATAGTCTAGCACAGGCTTCTCCAACAAGTAGCTCATGAGCTACTGGTAGCTCTCCACCTACCTGTCAGTAACTCTCTTGTGTGCATCCTAGCCTTCATAATTGGAACGTTTTGCTTTGTTAAATTAACATGTGTATGACAAAGTTATGTATTCCTAGACGAAAATGCATGTATTTTCAGAGATCATAGGCTGATCTTTGGGGGAAAATGGTTTAACACTGGGGTACCTCATACTTATAGGTGTCTGAGCCCACCATCCTTTTTATGGGTGAGCGCAAAGCGCTCCTTCCATTCTGTAATCTCTCTTTGGACTTCAAACCACGCCCATGTCACGTCAGTCACCTGCATTGGTTCGTGGGCTTCCTTTTCAAATCTGCTTGCATTCATTTGTGAAAGGCATGCATACGTCATGCCTTTTCCGGTGTTTAGCCCACCTACACAGCACCGGTAAAGTACCAAAAACATACGAGGCTTGATGTTTTCAGCCTGGGGTCCGGACTACTTTATCTGTTTATTTTCCACGCATCATGATTGCACTGCGTTTTACTAGATTTTTTTTTTTTTTTACAACGCTATAGCTCTAACTCGAGCAAATGCGGGACCCGTTTCGTTGAAAATGCTTGTTTATTATGCTTATAATGAATAGTAGTGTTTTATTTGTTTTTAGCTTAATATAATACGAGGCAGCAGGAGCTTGAACTGGACATTCTCTAGCAACTGTGGTAAGTACTTGTAAACGTAATAAATATATGTTATGTTCATGTGGTTGAGTGTGTGTTTGTGTCCGAGAAAGCGCATGCATGCCTGCATGTGTGAGCCTGTGCTTATGTGGGTGTGTGAAAATGAGTGAGAGAGTGACATGTAGTGAGAATGACTGAGATTGAGGGGGACATTTACCAAGACTTCGTGCTACTTTTCATCACAGGTATATGCCATGGGTGTTATTTGGGCACTCGCACGCTAAACCTCAGAGTTTCTGACCCAAAGTCTTATCTACTAAAAGATATTAAACAAGGCTGCACACTAAAAAATAACATCTTCCTGAGGCAGGCGTTAATCTGGAGAAATGTTTTAATTTTTTCTAATTAGTTACGCATTATATGTGTGCTAGATAACATCTACTTTTCGACTTTATACAATGCAATATGACATGCACAAATCAATGGAACAGAAAATGCTTTGATGGGCCCGGTAGTAATAGGTCCAATAACAGAAGAATAAAAGTAACGATACAATGCTCTTTGTAGGTGCAATGCTATTCTCCAAGTCTTGAAAATTACTAGGCACCACCCATTATCAAATGAAAAGGAGGTATTGAAAGGATTTACCCGCATACGAATTTATTAACAATTCATTGTTTGCATGGGCGGATGGTGGTCGGTGGAGGCGGGCTCTGTGCCTTGCAAGGTTGCGAGCAGTGCTGTTGCCCTTTTGAGGGAGAAAGGAATCCTCTGGTGAGTAATTTATCCAGAGCTGCATTAGGCTAACATATGAGGTGTGAAACCACAGCAAAGAATGCAGTGAGGATGGATAGAATCCCCTGCAGGACACAAGGCTGCAACGCTGATCGGTTTGTATTACTTTATTTTCTTTCAGAAATCCTCTATGTAGTGGAATGCAATATGGTACGTACAGCCAACAACAAGCTGTTGGAGTGCGAATAAGGACATATATAGAAGTATTTGAAGGAGTGGAAGATATCCACTGATACTCAAACATATCTTAAAGTGAACTGTTTGTGGTCTGAGCTGTCTAGAGTTGGGATGTTTGTGGACAATGTGCGTCAGCCACTGTCTAACTCTTGTTGAAAAAGGGGAGTATTAAGGACTTTCTTGAACATCAGAAGTGAGGCAACAGCACAAGAAATGAAAGAGCCAAAGACTGTGCAGAATCTGAAAGCAGAACATGAGCTTTGAGAAGGTTTGAGAGCAGTTGCAGTGGGGTCAATCACCTGTTCCCTCAGAGGCGCTGGAGAGTACTCTGGATGTACTATCTGGATGTACTGTGAAGCAACTTTAATATGAGAGCAGTTTGGAAAGGACCAGTCAACATTGCTGACCTCGTCAGTGTTCATAATCTGATTACGCATTTTTGTTAATTCTGTAGTGTGTTGGAAACAAATACTTCAATATAATCGAAACATATAAAAATACTAGGTAATGCCATTTCCACACATTATCATTTGTGCACTGTGTAGTTTTATTAGTAAAACTGTAATTCAATACAAATATGGTCATCTAATTGAAAATGTGATGTCTGTAATGACAGTGTGCTACAACACCATGCATACTCTGTGCCACTCTGTACTCCGTATCAATCCATGCCACTCCACTGTGCTCTGCACCACTCCAGTTTACACCACTCCATTGCACTCTGTGCCACTGCACACCACTGTACTCTATCCCACTTCACTCAATGCCTCTCTAATTTACTCTATGCCACCCTCTCCACTCTTAGCCACTGTACTCTACACCACTCCAGTCTAGGCCACTCCAATCTACTCTGCACAACTCCACTCTACACCACTCCACTCTATGCCGCTCCCCAACACAGCACTCCACCCCACTCCACACCAAAGCACTTTACTTGTAACACTCAACTCTACACCCCTACACTCTACAGCAATCCAGGGTATGCCACTCTAATCTACTCTGCATCACTGTACTGTACGCTACTTTATTCTATGCCACTACACTTTACATCACTGCACTCTACAATGCACCACACCACTCCCCTCTACTCTGAAACAATCTACCCTTTGCCACTGCACTCTATACCACTCTACTCCACGCCACTGCACTCTAAACCACTGCAGTTTATACCAAAGCACGCTACACAACTACACTCTACCTCACAGCATTCTGCCACTGAACTCTGCTCTGCACCACTGTGCTCTATGCCACTGCAGTCTACACCACTGCACTCTGACACTCTACTCTGTAACCTTGCACTCTCCACTGAACTCTTTCCATTCTACTCTGCACTGTTGCACTCTATGCCAATGCACTCTATGCCACTCTACTCTGCATCATTGCACTCTGCATTACTCCACTCCCACTGCACTCTTTGCCACTCCACCCTGCACCACTCTATGCCACTGCACGCGGTCACTCTACTCTATGCCACTCTACACCACTCCACTCTGCACCACTACACTTCATCACTGCACTCTAATATGCAGCACTCTAACCTATGCCACTGCATTCTACAACATAGCATTTTACACCGCTGAAATCAATGCCGCTGCACTCTACGCCACTCCACTCTAAGTCACTATACTCTTCAGCAGTCTTAACCAATATACTTAACACCAGTCCACGCTACTCTACACCACTCTACTCCACTGCACTCTACTCTACACCACTGAACTCAACGCCACTCCACTCTGTGCCACTGCACCAATGTACTCAATGCCACTCCACTCTGTGCCACTCTACTCTGCCACTTTACACCACTGAACTCTGACACTCTACTCAGCAACACCACACTCTATGCCACTAAACTCTACGCCACTCTACCGTGCACCACTGCATTCTACGAAAATTCACCCAATGCCACTCTACTCCCCACTCTACGCTGCTGCACTCTGCAGCTTTCCCCTCTATGCCGTTGCACTCTGCCACTGCACGGTACAGCACTATATTCTACTCTGCAACACTCTTCACGACTGGACTCTGTGCCTCTCCATTCTACTTTGCACAACTGAACTCTGCAGCAATGCAGTCTATTATGCAACACTCTAATCTGACACTGCATTGTACGCCGCTGGATTCTACTCCACTCCACATCCCTGCCCTCTATTCTACTACACTCTGCAACACACCACGCCAAAGCACTCCAGACCAGTCCATTCTACTCCAGTGTAAGCTACTTTATGCGACTCCACTCTATGCCACTCCAATACACAACACTCTATGCCACTCCCCTCTACAACACTGTACTCCTCTTTTCTCTATTCCACTGTACAGCACTCCATGCCACTTTCTTGTACACCACTAAATTGTAGCCCTGCTGAACAGCAGCTATGCTAGTATACAACATGGCTAAAACACAATGGCAAAGTCAATAGTTTGTGCACGGGTGGGACCTATTGGCTTTGCAAATGCTTGTTATTATATGGTGCTCAGGTGAACCACAGTACACTGCCTTGATGCTTTAGCTTCTCATGATTGCATCATTCAGCACATTGACAGGACTGACTAGGAGGGTGTGTTGATGTCATACACTGTTCAGTGTGGCCCTACACTCTCCAACAACAATGAATATACAACTTCATCCAGCTCGTTCTCTACCATTTCCATCTAACTGCCACAGAGACCTTTACCTTCCACCGTTACTGCTGGCCGCCCAGGCCCAACCCAGCATTCAGCCTTCAGATGTTTGACCTGATGACCTAAGACTCCACAAGAGACACAAACATCTTCCTCTTGAACGTCACTGCGGGTAACGCAGCAACCAAGACCATCTGAAGCACCATTCTTGTCCAGCTAAACACTACTGAAATTGCACCATTCAGGGCATTGCCAACCTTCAAGAACATCCTAGACCTCATCTGCCCTGCCATAATTAACCTTAGCTGCCAACTGCCTCTGTAAATTGGACAGGAAATTCCACCATCACCATCAACCTGACCCATACCACATGATTAGCTGAGCCCAACCAAAGTCAGATAAAAACAGTGTATGGGTTCTTCAGGAACTTCTCCGTTACCACATTCCACAGCAATTTGATATCCATGACAGCCAAATCTCACCCTTGCACCAGTGTCAAATTCCTGCATCAAAACTTTAAGCACACCCACCAGACAACGAATGGTGTGCTTGCACCCCTATTTTGCCCCCATTGATTTGAAGGAAAAGCCTTCTTTACCATCCTTATAAGGTAGTATCATAGAAGCATTCTTCCTACCTTGCTTTCAGATTGGAGGTTCCATCTCACAAGGAGTACTTGTTGAGGCACCATATCCACATCAACCTAATGCTCAAGTTCATTTCCAAGCATTTTCCTGTGTGACTGAAATTTTGGAAGACTTTACCACTTTCATCCCATCGCACTTCAGAAGACAACTTAACATCCCTCTGTTTTGGCATTCTTTTTCACCGCTGCAGGAACTTGGATGCTTCCCAGCTGTAAAAAAATGCAAATACCCTTGTGAAAAAAGCAAAGACGCTTCAGAAGATTCCTTTTGAAAACTTGCCAAGAACTGATTAGGTTCCAAAGTTGCTCCATGAGAGTTTATTGTGTGAATTAGAATGCAAAATGGTCAGAAAAGTAAACTTATCAATTGATACACCACACCGCTTTGATCATTAATTCCTTTCAAGTCTCTTTCCATTTGCAAGTTAAAATGATAACATATTTGACAAATCCAGAAAGGCAGATATTGGTCTGTGGTGCCCTAGCAGAACTTATAAGGAAGCCTAAGCAACCCAATGAAGTCTACAGCTAAATTACATACACCTACCTAACACAGCCACCAAGGGAGATGGAACCTCACCCTACTATTAACAACAATGTAGTAGACCTAACAGGTACATTCAATTTTTCAAAACTGTACATGAAAGCAATTTATCCCAAACTTTACCTAAACCATATGTGGAGCTACATTGCCACTTTTTTATCCATCTCTCTTTATGGAGGCATACACAATCCAGATTTAGTGTTACCTCTATGACCAAAGTCTTCCAAAAGTGTTGAGGGAGTTATCTGTTGGTTTACCAGGTGTTATAAACATGTGCAACAACATACTTAGGTAGCCAAAAGATGAGACAAAATATGATACACTCCATTAGAAATGGGGTCTCTGGTTATCAGTTGGTTTGCACTCTGTTCAAGTAGGGAACTCTAGTCAGGATAAGGGGGAAACCCAGCTCAGATAACCCATGCTCATCCCCTTGTGTAGCTTGGCACAAGCAGTCAGGCTTATCTCAGATGCAATGTGTAAAGCATTTGCACATAACACACAGTATTACAGTGAAAACACTACAAAAGGACACCACACCAGTTTTAGAAAAATAGCCAATATTTATCTGTGTAAAACAAGACCAAAATGAGAAAAGTCCAACATACAGTAATAAAGATATGGATTTTGTAGGAATTAACTTAAAAATACAGTTCCTTGAAGTCAATAGCTCTGTCTGGGTCTATTACGGCACAACAAATCCAACAGTTCAGGCCAGCCGTGGCGTCGCGGGCCAGTTATGGTGTCAGGAAGATCCACAAACAGTACCTTAGAAATGTAGGGCATTGTGATCCTCGTGATGAGATCCGGAGTGCAGCGTCGCTGCCATGGGTTCTGGAGGTCGGTGTGGGGGTCGTCATCGGGTTCTTGATGTCACATGCCTTGCATGTCTTGAGGTCACGGTGCAGGCAGCGGCGTCATCGTTGCTGAAGCTCTGTCGTCGGTAGGCCTAAGGCAGCAGTGCGGCGTGGGGTGGGCTCCGAACGGTGCCCATGGGTCACGGTGCAGACAGGGGCGTCTTTTGATGACACTGGAATCGATAGCGCTGGTGTCGGTGGACCGGGGCTGGTGTGACAGAAAGGACAGTGCTTCATGTACTGCACTAGCCATGTCGTCAGGCCACGGTGCAGGCAGCAGTGTCTGTTTCAGCATAGAGCAGCAGCGTTTGGGATGCCAAGGCTGCAGTGTGAGCACGGCAATGCGGAGTGCGAGGCCCCCAAAGGGGAACTAATCTTTGAAGTACTAATAGAAGGCGGAATTCGCACAGTAAACGGAAGAACCAACTCAGACAGAACTTTTAAATCTACCTTTCGAACTGGAAAAAGACACAGCATAATTGACTATATGGCAATAAACATCGAAGCCTGGCATTATGTTATCGATATGGAAATAAGGGACAGGATCGAGAGTGACCACGACCCATTGCTAATGGAGATAATCCATCCGGACGCAAGCCTGGGGAAGGTTGAGTTTCCACTTAACGGAAATTGCTTAGCAATAACCATGAGACCAAATAGGAAAAACATACTAAGGTCGAACGTGGACGAACCCTATTTGAGTGTACCTAGTCAAACCTGGTTCCTATCACTTAGTACATTATTAAACCTACCAGTTAATGAAGCTTTACCCCTACTGGATAATTTTAACAACTTGCTACTACAAACAACAAAGGAAAGAACTAAGCATCCCCAAACTAACCCTAATACGATGGAGGGCTGGTTCGATGAAGAGTGTTTGAAACTAAAAAAGACACTATCGCAAGCACTAAAGAATCGCCATCTGAACAACCATAATGAGCAATACTTTTATGAATGCAGGCAACAGTACAAAAAATTACTAAGATATAAAAGGAAGACATTTCCACATAAGCTCTGGAAATCCCTCCTGCAGGCAATATCGGCAGGAAACTGCAAAACGTTTTGGGAGATAGTCAGATGGGGATGCGAAGGCCCTTCGAAGAACCTAGAATTGAATATCAACCCACAACTCTGGGTAGAGCATTTTACCGCCTTGTACCAGGAAGAGGCCAAGACGGCATCCCGGAGTATGAATAACTCAACCAGCCTCATCCAAGGACTGGAAGGTAGTAACCAAAGATCAAACAAGGGAGTTCCACTTCAAACGACCTATGTAGCATCATCAAAAAGGTTTATTAGATCGTCAAATGGAACCCAGAATGAATTAGTCCCAAACGAACTCCTTGGCACAAATGCCATGCAAGCAACCCATTCTATCCCTCGTGCAATGGAGCTGACACCGGAATTCAGCGAGAAAGAGATTAAACAAGTTATTCTCCTTCAAAAACCGTATAAGGCTGCAGGCCCAGACGGCATACCTTCAGACGTTTATCGTAATCAGTTAACGTTATGGCTGCCTGCTCTAACACGCATATTCAACAGTATTTGGCACCACAAGGTAATTCCGACCTCTTGGAAGAAATCAATAATTGTCCCAATTCACAAAAAAGGACCTCGGGACTTGGTGTGCAACTATAGGCCTATCTCACTGCTTGACAGTGTTGGAAAAATCTTCGCCAAATTGATCCAGCTGCGTTTAGATCAATGGCTGGAGGATGGAGATTTAATATCGACACACCAAGCTGGTTTTAGGAGAGGCCAAAGCACAATAGATCAACTTTTTAAGCTGAATATGATCTGCGCGAAATACGCCACCCTAAAAGATTGTGCATTATATCTGGTCTTTGTGGATCTTCAAACAGCTTTTGACAGAGTCAATCGCCAAATATTATGGCAGTTATTGTCAGAAATGGGCATACAGGGGAAAATTCTAAGGCTGTTAATTCTACTGCACACAGGGAATACTCCCAGGGTTAGATATTCCACGAGAAATGATTATACAGCAGAAATTCCAATCCAGCGTGGCGTAAAACAAGGATGTGTTTTGGCCCCAACCTTGTTTAACTGTTATATAAATAAAGTAAGCCAAGATCTGAGGGAATTAAATCTGGATGTGCCAAAACTAGCCAATGAAAGTATACCTATCCTGCTTTTTGCTGACGACGCTGTATTACTGGCAAGAACAGAGATAGCAATGCATCGTCTACTTAGGGGTTTCGAATCATTTTGCACCTCAAGGAGCATGGTAATTAATGAGGAGAAAACAAAGTTTATGATTCTCAACCCAAAACAAACGATGCATTCGACCTTCAGGGTAAACAACAAGCCCTTGGCTCGAGTGACCACCTATGACTACCTGGGTTGCAGACTGGACGAAAAACAGACATGGAAATCACAAATCTACAAAAGTAACATCTCCTTGGCCCAGCACGCCGGAGCGGTACTTAGATTTGCTAAAGCCACAGGCAACCATTCTGTGAGTTCTGCACTGCTTGCTTATAAAACCAAAGCAAGGACGGCAGCACTTTACAGCGCAGAGATTTGGGGATTTAGAAAGACCCCACTAATACAAGTAACTGAGAATAATTTCCTACGCCGATTACTTTGTTTAGGCACTGCCGCACCAATGAATGCGTTGAGAACTGATTTACAAATGAGAAAGGTCGAGGATTACATTGCACTGGCCCCGATAAGATATTGGATCCGTATCTGGGCAAAAGAGGAACTCAAACCATACAGAGATACACTCATGGACATCATGAAGCTACAAAATTACCGAAAATTGCCTTGGTTTAAACACATCTCAACTACCCTGGTTGCCATTGGCCAAGAAGACCTCTGGCTTCATCCAGGGAAAATCAGAAAGCCCAGTTTATCTGTCATTAAAAAGGCATACTGGGACCAAAAGACTCAGAGTATGTGTGAGACACTTAGCCCTTTACTCAAGAGGTACATTTTGCTCAACCAAGAGCTTAAACCAGCAATTTTCATAGACTGCATCTATCCGGAAGAAAAAAGGGCTCTCTATTTTAAATTTCGTATGGGTACATTACCAGTGATGGCGGTGACTAACAGATGGCAAGCCGTCTCACAGTGCGGATCAGAATGCTGTCCTTGCCTTCATGGTGGCCAAGAAACATTATCCCACTTCCTTTTATTATGTCATTTTACGCTTAAACTCCGCAAATTGTACTTACGTCCGCTTTTTAGATCATACGGGATCAGGAAATGTAATGAGGCGGAAGTGCTTTGTATGCGATCAGATGAGAAACATATTGTGGCGAAGGTTTCAACTTATATATTGGAAGCGTGGAAGTTACGTTCATCAATGTACTCACAGTTGGCCTAAGTATAATTACTTGTGTTATCCTAGCTATCATTAGTATGAGACATCGCTGAAGGTTGCTGATTAAACCAGGCAAGGTCCTGGGTTATTATTATACTGCTGGCAGGTATCGCAAGAACCCAAATGATTAGTGCAAGAATAGGATATTTAAATTTTAGATCTATAATGTTTTTAGAATAAGTAAAGAGTCTTATGCCAATTATGGCTAATAATCAAGTTTTATGATATTGCAGGGCATATTGGATTCACCTAGGGCCACGTAAAATCAAAAACTCAAGTATAGTTTTTCTTTCTTACAATGTTTTATTTAATGTGATTTTATTGCGTGTGATGGATTGATATTTATTGTGTATTATTGTTATGGCCGGATAGGCTGACAACAATTAAATAAATGGTAAATGGAATTAGAATGCAAAATGGTCAGAAAAGTAAACTTATCAATTGATACACCACACCGCTTTGATCATTAATTCCTTTCAAGTCTCTTTCCATTTGCAAGTTAAAATGATAACATATTTGACAAATCCAGAAAGGCAGATATTGGTCTGTGGTGCCCTAGCAGAACTTATAAGGAAGCCTAAGCAACCCAATGAAGTCTACAGCTAAATTACATACACCTACCTAACACAGCCACCAAGGGAGATGGAACCTCACCCTACTATTAACAACAATGTAGTAGACCTAACAGGTACATTCAATTTTTCAAAACTGTACATGAAAGCAATTTATCCCAAACTTTACCTAAACCATATGTGGAGCTACATTGCCACTTTTTTATCCATCTCTCTTTATGGAGGCATACACAATCCAGATTTAGTGTTACCTCTATGACCAAAGTCTTCCAAAAGTGTTGAGGGAGTTATCTGTTGGTTTACCAGGTGTTATAAACATGTGCAACAACATACTTAGGTAGCCAAAAGATGAGACAAAATATGATACACTCCATTAGAAATGGGGTCTCTGGTTATCAGTTGGTTTGCACTCTGTTCAAGTAGGGAACTCTAGTCAGGATAAGGGGGAAACCCAGCTCAGATAACCCATGCTCATCCCCTTGTGTAGCTTGGCACAAGCAGTCAGGCTTATCTCAGATGCAATGTGTAAAGCATTTGCACATAACACACAGTATTACAGTGAAAACACTACAAAAGGACACCACACCAGTTTTAGAAAAATAGCCAATATTTATCTGTGTAAAACAAGACCAAAATGAGAAAAGTCCAACATACAGTAATAAAGATATGGATTTTGTAGGAATTAACTTAAAAATACAGTTCCTTGAAGTCAATAGCTCTGTCTGGGTCTATTACGGCACAACAAATCCAACAGTTCAGGCCAGCCGTGGCGTCGCGGGCCAGTTATGGTGTCAGGAAGATCCACAAACAGTACCTTAGAAATGTAGGGCATTGTGATCCTCGTGATGAGATCCGGAGTGCAGCGTCGCTGCCATGGGTTCTGGAGGTCGGTGTGGGGGTCGTCATCGGGTTCTTGATGTCACATGCCTTGCAGATGTAACTCCGGGCTGATAAATTCAGGAGTGCTGGCGTGGATGGTGTTGGGGCTGCGGTGCAAAACGGGACAATGCGATGTCCGGTGTCCACAGGTCATGGTGCAGGCAGCGACTCGGTGACGGCATCCTGCGGCATCAGTGAGACCAGGGCTGCGGTGTGAAGTGGGGCAGTGTGACACAGTGTCTTGAGGTCACGGTGCAGGCAGCGGCGTCATCGTTGCTGAAGCTCTGTCGTCGGTAGGCCTAAGGCAGCAGTGCGGCGTGGGGTGGGCTCCGAACGGTGCCCATGGGTCACGGTGCAGACAGGGGCGTCTTTTGATGACACTGGAATCGATAGCGCTGGTGTCGGTGGACCGGGGCTGGTGTGACAGAAAGGACAGTGCTTCATGTACTGCACTAGCCATGTCGTCAGGCCACGGTGCAGGCAGCAGTGTCTGTTTCAGCATAGAGCAGCAGCGTTTGGGATGCCAAGGCTGCAGTGTGAGCACGGCAATGCGGAGTGCGAGGCCCACAGGTCACAGTGCAAGCAGCGGCTCGGTGACTACGTCCGGTGGTGGCATCAGTGAGACCAGGGTTGAGGTGAGGCGTGGGGCACGGCTGTGTGTGGCATCATCAGGTTATGGTGCAGTCAGCGAGGTCATTAACAATGTTGCCGTGGTCTTTCTTCTGTTGCAGCACAAAACACACAGTTCCCAGTGCTGTAGGCAGATTAAGCTGAAGTCTTTGATGTCCCTGAGACTCCCAACAGGAGACAAGCTGTACTCCAAGCCCTTGGAGTAACTTCACAAGCAGGAATCACAGCAAAGTCCAGTCTTTGCCCTCGTTAAGGCAGAAGCAGCAACTGCAGGCCAACCCAGCAAAGCACACACAGCAAAAGGGCAGTACTCCTCCTCCTCCAGCTCTTCTTCTTTGCAGAGGTTCCTCATGATCCAAAAGTATTCTAAAAGTCTGGGGTTTTGGATCCGCTACTTATACCCAGTTCTGCCTTTGAAGTAGGCAAACTTCAAAGGAAAGTCTGTGTTGTTGACAAGATCCTGCCTTGCCCAGGCCTGGCCCCAGACACATACCAGGGTGTCAGGACTGAATTGTGTGAGGACCACCACAGCCCTTTCATGTGTAAGTGACCACTCCTCCCTCCACTCTAGCCCAGATGGCACATTAGGATATGCAGGCTACACCCCAGCTACCTTTGTTTTTTTTCAGTGACTTTCAAGTTTTTTTTTTTTTTTTTTAATGTAAAGGAAAATGTTGTTACCATACGTAAAGCCATCCCCCTGCTGTGCATGGTCTTTGGTCATGCATGGTGGGGGTTGACTACAAAGCCTGGCCTGTGGTCAACCCCGCCAGAGACAGGCAACCCATGCCCCACATGACCTTTGGTTGTGCGTGACATGGAGTTGGTTGCAGGGCCTCCATGGACAACAGGACCGCTCTCATTGATGCCTCGGTAATGCTGACATCCCACGTCGGTAGGTCTGTTTTGGCAGTGTTGCTGTCCGGGACTTGACACAAACAAGCTTTGGTGCTAGCAACTGGTAGCAGTACCCCACGTATTGGTGCAGGGAGGCTGCGAGCAGGCTCAGCATCTTGAAGACTCCCAGGATCCTCTTCCTGGTGAGTTGCTCCCTCAGTGGACCCGCTGGTCGGCAAAACAGGGAACCAGGAAGTCGCGGTTGGTGCCTGCTGGTGCAGGGAAGTGGCTTCTTCCATCCGAGGGAAATGCTGGCTGGTTGGTGAAGTGCTAGCAGGCATCCAAGGCTTTGGGAGGATGTTCAGCTGCATGACGAGTCGGGTCTTTGCAATTCTTGAGACAGGAGCAGACAGGCAGGGTTTTGCACCAAAGTCCACAGCTAGTCCACAGTTCTTGCGCTGGTCGTCTCTTCTTTGTCCTTCTTCTTGTAGTAAGGCAAATCTAAGTTCCTGGTGTCAGGGGGCCACCTAAATACAGAATTTAGGGTCATTATGGGGAGTGTATGGTAGTAGCCAATGGGCTACGTACCCCTGGAGTGACTATACTCCCTAGATAATCACATCCGATGGGGCCCCCAGGGTCATTAAAGACTCTGGGAGCAGAGTTGCATGCCCCCCCCCCTCCCTTTGCATTACATGGCCAAGCCCTGGGCCACTGCTTGACGAATTGTCACTAAACTTTTCACACAGCAGCTGAATTGAGTTGCTTACTATTTATGAAAATTTCATGAATATTCGTTAAACCGTGCCAAAGGTATTGCTAAAACAAAAAAAAACTTTGTGTATGGAAACTAGGTCCAAACTATAACTACCTACTGGTGACTGCTAATAGGTTATTTATATATATATATAAAATTAATTTCATTATATACATTTTAATTTCATTATATATCTGTCCTGTACTAAATTAATATTGTTTTGCTACATTTATTTTAATTGTAATTGCCCTTAACCCTAAAAACCAAACCCTTAGTACTAGTATATCAAAGTCTAAAAACTCCTTGTTATCACGAAACACTACCCCTTCCTTGGCCCTAAAAAACGTCTTTATACCCCTCTACACTTCCTATCTCCTAATCCTAAAAACGTCTTACTACCCCTATTATCAACCCATCCATGAGATCTAAAAGCTCCTTACTACCCCTAAACAATACTTCTTCCCTAGCTTTAGAAACGCTTCACTATCCCAACACTACCCATCCCAGATCCCTAAATCCCATTCCTACCTATGCGTAAACAAAGAAAGAAATACTTAACATTATGTTAATATTATATTTTTGTTAAGTGCCTATCATTTCTTATTGTGAATGTAATTACTTATAGTTAGAATATCTTGATACTTATTGTTTAATAATTCGTTTATGTATAATGACTTAAATTATTTTACTTGGTAATTTAAATATACATTAATTTACCGTTCCTTCCACACATGGATTATAAAAAACAGTCTACTATCGTGCATGCAGTTGTACTACCACCTTGTGGTTATTCAACAAACTGAACCACTTTACATAAGCATTTAAAATTAAAGCCAACACATAGGATGCAGCACACAATCCAGATTTTCTTCGGGAAAATACAAGAAGTCGTATTTTTCTCTTAATCGTTTATCATGCAAACAGGTTGACTTTCGAAACAGATACAAATGCACGGCACTATGACCTGTTGGGCCTTAAAAGCATACGTCCCAACCCATTGGCGGACCTCGCAGGGCAGAACACGCTGCACCTGATTCAAGGCTTGGACGTTTCGGGCGTCCACCTAATTCGCACCAAACTCTAATCCATGGATGGGACTCCACTTGTGTATTCAAGGGGTGTTAAGGTTAGCCCATTAGCAGCATACATGCCAACCTTTTAGAAGAAGAAAGTGGTCGATAAAAAAAAAAAAAAATCGGAGAAAATGCTTCCCCGATTGACTTTTGTTGACACAGAGGCAATTTCAAGCGGGCGGGTGCTGCCACCTGAATTTGGGTTTGTTAGCATGTATGTAGCAGTGAGATGCTAGCATATGAATTTTGAAAAGCTATATCTCTGTCCTTTCACACAGAGAACCGTTTAACCCTTTGCTGCCTGCAGATTAAAAAAATGCAAAAAGTCATAAATTACATGTTGTCTAGACAAATGAATCATCCGCTGTTTCTGACTTTTTAGCCAATTTCCTGATGTGTTGTGGGCCTGCTGTTTTGCCTTTAGAGCTGCCATTATGAACTCAAAACTCCAGCATCCAAAGTGCTGTTGGTTAAAGTCCAGCACTGGCCTATGGTCAAGAAGACACCTGTTCACTCTTTTATTCACCCGCCCTCACAACAAAGGTACTATATGAGCACCACAAACGTCAGGCACATCTAATAAGTAAAAGGTGTCAGAAAAAAAGAGGTACATCACATGATTGGTGGCTGGTGAAGTTTGAAAGTTGTGGGGCGTACCTTGACTACCCAAATTGCAGCATGTCAGTGTTAGCTCAACCTGATCAAGGAGTACTTGCTGGATACAAACCCAACATTCTTTTTGTAAAAAAGTAGAGTGAAATTGTGTATTTTCCAAGAAATACGGAAGCAATACTCGGGTTAATTGCGTGCTCCCTGATTCCTAGAGCAGAAGTGTTTGGTTTGGATTCTGAATCAACTTTGATTTATGCATGATGTTTCAAGAAACCCAGGCACAAGCATGCATACCTGTAGGAGTACATTTATGCCACAGCCACATTCAGTGTACCCATGCCTACGCAGAGAATCATTTTTATATATTTTGCTCAGTGCTATTATCTCCAGATTGTCAATATGTTTGGCTAGAGTACCCCATCTTTCAGGTGTTGGGGGCTGGAGCACGCTTTGTTCCAGAAGTTCTTGCTGACATCTGAAATTGACACATTATACTAAAGAGTAGCTTATCCAGTTCGAATTTTCTTTACATCATGCTCCTTGTAGACGTACATTTGTAGTAGAACATAATGGAAATAGTAAAACAACTGGCTAAGCTTCTCCCACCTGGTAAGTGCAAGGGGGGTAATCCTCTGAATAACAAGGAGCTGTGAACCTGCCTTTCTGTAGTACTTTGCTTGAAACGTAAAAATCATAAAAAGGTTAAATAAATCATGGCCGGTGGTCCCAGGGGCCTTAAGTGTTACCGACTGGTGTCTCTAGGTTGTTAATCAGTGGGCTCAAAACCTATGAGATTGCTCAGTGAGTCATGCACCAACAGCTGTGATTTGTTTCTGAAAAGCAGGTCAGAATCTCGGAGTATTAAATGGACTTTACATGAGAAATAATTCTGATAGAGGAAATAAAAGCTATATTTAAATATATACTAAGCACTGTTTTGGTACAATAAAAAGATCTGCCAACATACCCTAGAATTCATGTGTAAGATGTGCACGTTTTAAACCATATTATGTGCCTTTGTTTATCTTTAATCAGTAGACAAATTACTGTATAAATGTGCATGCCAACAGTGTTTGCTCATGGGTGGGTACTGCAGGATGGCACTGTGTGGTAAACAAATGACAACAGAAAATATTATTTTGCATTGTTTAATTAAGCAGCAGAAATTCCTGTCTTACATCAGACTAGCCCTGGACACAGATATGCCAGCAATGCTGGTATGGTTAGACTTATCCGGCGCCATTGACACAGTGTCACAACCGAAACTGCTACAGAAAATGCAGGACTGTGGAATCCAAGGGATGGCTCTAAATGGTTATGGACTACCTAAGTAATAGAACACAAACAGTCTCATTAGGTTCTTTCAAATCATCCACTAAGCAGATCAACAAGTGAGTGCCACAGGGTTCCTGCCTGAGCACCAAGCTTTTCAATATCAGTTGCCCCCTAGCAAAAAATATTATAACATATGGCCCGGAGGTCCATTCTTACGCAGATGACACAGAGCTGGCTATCTTTTTCAACAAAGTCCCAGCTATTACGTATCCAGTATGAAAACAATTGTTGCTTGAATGTCCCTCAACTGCCTCCAATTGAATGCAGCTAAAACTGAAAATGTTGTTTGAAAAATCACAATAATTCTGGGCTGATGACTGGTGGCCTACTGTGATGGGGGCCCAGCCCCCACTCCCAAAGAGGTATTGCAAAATCTAGGAGTACGACTGGACCACAAGCTAGCCATGAAAGAGCAGGGTTAATCAATGATGGATACTTTTTACCACACATTGTGTATGAAAAAAAACCTCCCATTTCTATCAATCAATCAATTAGAAAAATTTGTAGAACGCTCTACTCACCTGTGAGGGTCTCAAGGCGCTGGTGGGCGGGGGGGAGAATCAGGGGGTGGGGGGCGATTAGGGAGGGTTACTGATCGAACAGCCATGTCTTGAGGTTCTTTCTGAAAACCAGGAGGTCTTTGGTTTTGCGGAGGTCGATGGGGAGGGAGTTCCAGGTTTTGGGGGCGAGGTAGGAGAAAGACCTGCCTCCTGGGTTGGTGCGTTGGATACGGGGGACTGTGGCTAGGGCGAGTTCGGCTGATCGGAGGTTGTGTGTGGGAGTGTGGAAGTTAACTCTTTCGTTGAGGTAGGTTGGGCCGGTGTTGTGGAGGGATTTGTGTGCATGGATGAGGATCTTGAATGTGATTCTCTTGTCTATGGGGAGCCAGTGAAGGGATTTGAGGTGTGGTGAGATTTCTACCACTTTCAGCTAGGAAAACCTTAGTCCAGGGGCTTATAAGTAGTCGGTTGGACTACTGCAATGCCCTGCTAGCCTCTGCTAATGACAGCCTATGTGCAAAACGTCAAGTACTTCAAAATACAGCCCCCCAGCTTATATACAATCAACCACTTGGCTCAGCCTCATTACCCCTCATGGAATCGCTACATTGCTTCCCGAATAGAAGAAGAATTATCTCAACACTTGCTGCCTTACCCATAAAGCTCTCATGGAAACAGACCCCACCTACCTCACTCAGAAGCTTACACCTTAACGTCCGGTGAAACCTTTGAGATCCGGTGACATAACACTTCTGATGATTCCTTGTGTAAAGTAGGAGGTGGAGCTTTCTCATACCTGTTCCAGTTGAACAAAGTGCCATAAGATATCTGTTAGAAATGGGGTCTTTGGTTGACAGTCAGGTTACCCCCTGTTCAAGCAAAGACCCTCACTCTAGTCAGGGTAAAAGAGAATCACCCTCAGCTAACCCCTGCTTACCCCCTTGGTAGCTTGGCAGAGCAGTAGGCTTAACCTCAGAGTGCTAGGTGTAAAGTATTTGTACCAACACACACAGTAACTTAATGAAAACACTACAAAATGACACAACACAGGTTTAGAAAAATAGGAAATATTTATCTAAACAAAACAAGACCAAAACGGCAAAAATCCACCATACACAAGTCAAGTTATTAATTAAAAATCAAAAAGAGTCTTTAAGTAGTTTTAAAAACACACTAGCGCTGCTAGAGTGAAAATGTACCTGGTGCGCGTCAAAAATAACCCCGCACGGGTGGGTGTGCGTCAAAAATAACTCCGCACGGCGGTACGCGAGTCGAAAATCCAGCCGCACGATGATCCGAAAATCCCGCCGCGCAGGTTGCGATCTCCCAGCCTCCGCAGCGATGCTGCGCGTCGTTTCTCCTGCTACATGCGTCGATTTTTCGGTCGCGTTTCCTGCGAGCGTCGTTTCTCAGCTGCGGAGCCGGCGGCGCGTCGTTTTTTCAGCCGCAGATCGGATTCGCGTCAATCTTTTCCCCGCACGGCGCTCTGTGCGTGGATTTTCTTGTCTTTAGGCTGCCAGCTTCTCCTTTCAGGGTCCCAGGAACTGGATGGGCACCACAGGGCAGAGTAGGAGTCTCTCCAGAGACTCCAGGTGCTGGCAGAGAGAAGTCTTTGCTGTCCCTGAGACTTCAAACAACAGGGGGCAAGCTCTAGATCAAGACCTTGGAGATTTCTTCTCAAGATGGAAGGCACACAAAGTCCAGTCTTTGCCCTCTTACTCTGGCAGAAGCAGCAACTGCAGGATAGCTCCACAAAGCACAGTCACAGGCAGGGCAGCTCTTCTTCCTCAGCTATTCAGCTCTTCCCCAGGCAGAGGTTCCTCTTGGTTCCAGAAGTGTTTCTCTAGTCTGTAGATTTGGGTGCCCTTCTTATACCCATTTTAGTCTTTGAAGTCACCTTTCTTCAAAGGGGACTCACACCTACTTGTGAAATCCTGCCTTGCCCAGGCAAGGCCTCTGACACACACCAGGGGGTTGGAGCCGGCATTGTTAGAGGCAGGCACAGTCCTTTCAGATGAGAGTGACCACTCCACCCCTCCCTCCTAGCAGAGATGGCTAATCAGGAAATGCAGGTTACACCCCAGCTCCCTTTGTGTCACTGTCTGGTGTGAGGTGAAAAACAACCCAACTGTCAAACTGACCCAGACAGGGAATCCACAAACAAGGCAGAGTCACAGAATGGTTTAAGCAAGAAAATGCTCACTTTCTAAAAGTGGCATTTTCAAACGCACAATCTTAAAATCAACTTTACTAAAAGATGTATTTTTAAATTGTGAGTTCAGGGACCCCAAACTCCACATGTCCATCTACTCCCTAGGGGAATCTACACTTTAATCATATTTAAAGGTAGCCCCCATATTATCCTATGAGAGAGACAGGCTTTGCAACAGTGAAAAACGAAATTGGCAGTATTTCACTGTCAGGACATATAAACCACATTACTATGGGGGTTATTCTAACTTTGGAGGAGTGTTAATCCGTCCCAAAAGTGACGGTAAAGTGACGGATATACCACCAGCCGTATTACGAGTTCCATAGGATATAATGGACTCGTAATACGGCTGGTGGTAAATCCGTCACTTTTCCGTCACTTTTGGGACGGATTAACACCTCCTCCAAAGTTAGAATAACCCCCTATATGTCCTACCTTATCCATACACTGCACCCTGCCCTTGGGGCTACCTAGGGCCTACCTTAGGGGTGCCTTACATGTAAGAAAAGGGAAGGTTTAGGCCTGGCAAGTGGGTACACTTGCCAAGTCGAATTTACATTGTAAAAATACACACACAGACACTGCAGTGGCAGGTCTGAGACATGATTACAGGGTTACTTGTGTGGGTGGCACAACCAGTGCTGCAGGCCCACTAGTAACATTTGATTTACAGGCCCTGGGCACCTCTAGTGCACTTTACTAGGGACTTAACAGTAAAACAAATATGCCAATCATGGAGAATCCATTACGTACACATTTTAAACAGGAGCACTTGCACTTTAGCACTGGTTAGCAGTGGTAAAGTGCCCAGAGTAACAAAAACAATAAAATCAGAGTCCAGCACACATCAACAACCTGGGGAACAGAGGCAAAAAGTTAAGGGAGACCACGCCAAGGATGAAAAGTCTAACACGTGTCCCCCCCAGCTAAAAGTGGGGAGCAACTACCCAACCTCATGGGAGTTCTCATCACTAAGGCGGAAGAACCTGGACAGACCATCAGCATTGGCGTGCTCTGTACCAGGACGATGTTCCACCGTAAAGTCCATCCCCTGTAGGGAAATGGACCACCTCAACAGTTTTGGATTCTCACCCCTCATCTGCATTAACCATCTGAGGGGCCTGTGGTCGGTCTGAACTCGGAAGTGAGCCCCAAACAAGTAGGGTCTTAGCTTCTTCAGTGCCCAGACCACAGCAAATGCTTCACGTTCTATGGCACTCCACCTACGTTCCCTGGGTAGTAACCTCCTGCTAATGAAGGCTACGGGTTGATCTAGGCCCTCTTCATTAAGCTGTGAGAGTACTTCTCCAATACCATGCTCTGAGGCGTCTGTTTGCACAACAAACTCCTTGGAGTAGTCAGGTGCCTGCAGCACAGGTGCTGTGCACATGGCAGCCTTCAGGGCATCAAAAGCGTTCTGGCAAGCCTCTGTCCAGATCACTTTCTTGGGTTGCTTCTTGGAAGTCAACTCAGTTAAGGGGGTAACAATGGTACCATATCCCTTAACAAATCTCCGGTAATATCCTGTGAGACCTAAAAAGGCTCTCACTTCAGTCTGGGTCTTGGGAGGCTCCCAATCCAGAATCGTATCAATCTTAGGCTGTAGGGGTGCCACCTGGCCACTCCCCACCTGGTGTCCTAAGTACACCACAGAACTCTGCCCTATTTGGCACTTGCTCGCCTTAATAGTGAGGCCTGCCTTCTGCAGGGCCTCTAACACTCTCCAGAGGTGTTGCAGGTGTTCCTCCCATGTGGAACTAAACACAGCAATGTCATCCAGGTAGGCGGCACTGAACTCATCCAGTCCTGCCAACACCTGGTTGACCAACCTCTGAAAGGTGGCAGGGGCATTCTTCATCCCAAAGGGCATCACATTGAAGTGGAAGTGCCCATCTGGGGTAGAGAATGCTGACCTCTCCTTTGCCCCCTCAGTTAAGGCAATCTGCCAGTACCCAGATGTTAAATCAAACGTACTGAGGTACTTGGCAGCTCCTAACCGATCAATGAGCTCATCAGCTCGGGGGATGGGGTGTGCGTCAGTCTTGCTGACCGCATTGAGACCCCGGTAGTCCACACAGAACCTAAGTTCTGGAGTGGCACCAGGAGCAGCAGCCTTTGGGACCAAGACCACTGGGCTGGCCCAAGGACTGCTGGAGTGCTCAATAACCCCTAGGGTTAATATTTTGGAGACTTCCTCCTTAACGCAAGCCCTGACCCTGTCAGTCACCCTGTAAACCTTATGTTTAACAGGTGTACTGTCCCCAGTGTCCACATCATGTGTGCACAGGTGTGTGACTCCTGGGATCAGGGAAAACAGCGAGGCGAACTGTCCCAGCACGTGGCGACAGTCCCTCTGCTGTTCCTCAGTCAGGGAGGGGGAGAGGATCACTCCCTCCACAGACCCATCTTTCTCTCCTGCAGACAGGAGGTCAGGAAGAGGCTCACTCTCTTCCTCCAACCCGTCATCTGTTGCTAGGAGCATGGATAGCTCAGTTCGCTCAAAGTGTGGTTTGAGGCGGTTGACATGTAGGACTCTCAAAGGGTTTCTGGGGGATTGCAAGTCTACCAGATAGGTGACCTCGCTCTTTCTTTCCACCACCTCAAAAGGCCCAGTCCACTTATCTTGGAGAGCCCTAGGCTCCACTGGTGCCATGACCCACACTTTTTGTCCAGGCTGAAACTCAACCAGAGTGGCATTCTGGTCGTACCACCGTTTCATATCCTCCTGGCTTGCTTCCAGGTTCTCCTGAGCGAGACTCCTGAAGCGGGCAGTCTGGTTTCTTAGTGCCAGCATGTAGCTAAATACATCCTGGGGTGGTTTACTAGGAGCTTTCTCCAAAGCCTCCTTCACCAGACTGAGCGGTCCCCTCACAGGGTGGCCATAGATGAGCTCAAAGGGGCTAAAGCCAAGACCCTTTTGAGGCACCTCCCTGTAAGCGAACAGAAGGCATGGCAAGAGGACGTCCCTCTTACGCCTCAAGGGCTCTGACAGGCCCTGAATCATGCCTTTCAAGGTGCGGTTGAATCTCTCAACCAGACCATTACTTTGGGGGTGGTAAGGGGTGGTGAACTTGTAGGTTACCCCACACACCTTCCACAGAGACTTCATATAAGTGGATATGAAGTTTGTACCTCTATCAGATACCACCTCCTTGGGGAACCCCATGCGGGTAAAAACCCCCATCAAGGCACGTCCCACCACGGGGGCAGTGACCGTCCTTAGAGGAATGGCTTCTGGGTACCGTGTGGCATGGTCCACCAAGACCAGGATGAACCTGTTGCCCATGGCTGTCTTGGGATCCAGAGGCCCCACAATGTCAATTCCTACCCTTTCAAAGGGAGTACTGACTACAGGTAAAGGTTGGAGGGGAGCTTTGCATTTCCCCCCACTCTTGCCACTTGCCTGACAAGTCTGACAAGACCTACAATAAGCAGCTGACTGCTTGTGCATCAAGGGCCAGTAAAAGTGGGAGACAAGCCTCTTATAGGTCTTGTCCTGCCCTAGATGTCCTGCCAAAGGCACATCATGAGCCAAACCCAGTAGGAAGGCCCTGAAGCACTGGGGTACCACCAGCATACGAGCTGACCCAGGCTCAGGAACCTTAGGCTCACTGTACAGGAGGCCATCCTCCCAATATATCAGGTGAGTACCTGGCGCCTCGCCAGCCGCCTGGGCTGCAGCCTGCTGCCGCAGCCCCTCAAGAGTAGGGCACTCCTTCTGCGCTGTGCAGAATGCTTCCCTGGTGGGTCCCCCTTCCTGCTGCCACTGCGACAGCTCAGGGATCTCCCCCAGTTCAGCCACCTGTTCCCCTGTAGGCTCCGGGGCATCACCCTCAGGCTCTGCCTCCTCCCGGACCGTGGGAACTTCTGGGGCTGGTTTCCCGTGCCCCCTGCCCTTCCTCTTCTTGGCGGTCCCCTGGGCCACTGTTTCAGGCTTCAGGGGCTCTTGACTACCCTGATTGGCTGCCATAGACCGGGTGGATACGGATACCCACCCAGGCAGACCCAACATCTCCAAGTGAGACCTGTGTTCCACCTCCTTCCAAGGGGAATCCTCCAGGTCGTTACCTAGCAAACAATCAACAGGCATGGTTGGACTTACAGCTACTTTCCAGGAACCTGAGACCCCCCCCCCCCATTCAAAGGGAACCTGCGCCACTCTGCAGAGGTGCTCAGAGTTGTCTACCGCAACTACTTGGTGAAGTACCCGGGGATCAATCTACTCTTCAGACACCAGGTGACTCCTCACTGTAGTCACACTGGCTCCTGTGTCTCTCAGAGCCTCCACCCTCTGTCCATTGATGGTCACCCATTGCCTGTACTTCTTAGTGTTATCAGGCACTAGGTTTCTCTGGACCATCTCACTGTCCCCTAGTGAGACAAGGGTCATTTCTGCTGGTTCCCACCCACCTGAAACCAACTCCTCCCCAAGCGCTACACTGGCCAAACCCTGGGACGGTGCACCAGTGGGTGCCGGTGTACATTTGGGGTCCCCCCTCACATGACCCACCTGGTCACATGCATAGCACTTACGTGGGGGACCACCTGCCACTGGCTTCCCTTTGGACAACCATGGCTTCTTTTCACTGGGAGGTTGGGAATCCTTACCCTGGGAATCAGTTTGGGGCCCTTTAGAGAACTCCCCCTGTTTGCCCTTACCCCCCCCTTTCTTCTGAGAGGGACCCTGCCCACCCTTGGCGTGGTCTCCCCCATACCTCTTTTGGACCCTGGTGCTCTCCCAGCGGTCCGCTTCCTGTGCAAGCTTCCTGGGGTCAGTCAGCTTGCTGTCAATGAGGTGCTGGCGCAGCTCTGGAAAACATAAACTGTACAAGTGCTCCCAAGCAATTAAATTGTAAAGCCCCTCATACGTGTTTACCTTACTGCCCTTCACCCAACCATCCAGTGACCTGCAAAAAGAATCAACACATTCCAACCATGTTTGGGATTCCTTTCTCTTGTAGGATCTAAACTTCTCCTTGTACTGCTCAGGGGTGAGACCATACCTGGTGAGTAAGGCCTCCTTCATGACAGGGTAGGTGAGATCCTGAGCATCCCCTAAGGCTGTCAGTGTGTCCCTCCCCTCTGCCTCAAAATGCTTCCACAGGGCTGCCCCCCAATGAGCTTCAGGGACCAGGTTCATGTGGAGAGCTGACTCATAACCCTTGAACCACAAGTAGATATCATCCTCCCTCTTATAATCCCTCACAAGGTCTTTTGGGATGTGTACCCTTCTCTCAGGCTGCACTGTAGGATTGCTGCCACCATCCCTACTGGGCTGACTCCTCTGAGCTATCTCTTTTAAACTGAGCTCATGAGCCATTGCTAACTTCCTTTCCTCAATGGCCAGCCTTCTCTGTTCCATCTCTAGACTGAGCTTTTTCAGCTCCAATTGGTACTCCCTCTCTGCCTGTCTGTCCTGTAACTCTCCAGGTGTCAGACCCTTGGAGGATACACTGCTACTTGCCCTAGAGACTCTTTCCCTGGGAATAACAGGTCCCCCCACTATACCATTATGTACTGATTGCTCTCCCTCCTCATCTTCATCCTCCTCCTCATCCTCAGTGTGCCCTCCAGTGCTTCTGGTTGTCACCCAGGCCCTCAGCGCCTTTTTCAGCTCATCCTTCTTGGAAGAGCTCTTAATGGGACAACCAAAATTTTTACAAAACTGCTTTAGCTGAGCCTTGTTATAACTATCCAATTGCTTCAGGTCAAAAACAGCTTCAACTGATGCATCTCCAAGTAGAGACATGATAAAAGGTTAAAAGAGTGCAAAGTTCCAAATGCAGAAAAGCAAGTTCTCAAATGAAGTTCCAGAAAAGTCAATCACCGGATCAGCGAAAAAAGAAACTGAATGCAGAGCAAAAACAGTCCAAATAGAAAAAAAACAAAAATCACAAGACTAGTAGTATGTGGTCACGTAGTGGTCTGAAGTCAAACAGTAGTGTACACTTAATTACTGTATGTCAAGCACAAATACAAGTCCAAATCCCAACCGCTGATCACCAATGTTAGAAATGGGGTCTTTGGTTGACAGTCAGGTTACCCCCTGTTCAAGCAAAGACCCTCACTCTAGTCAGGGTAAAAGAGAATCACCCTCAGCTAACCCCTGCTTACCCCCTTGGTAGCTTGGCAGAGCAGTAGGCTTAACCTCAGAGTGCTAGGTGTAAAGTATTTGTACCAACACACACAGTAACTTAATGAAAACACTACAAAATGACACAACACAGGTTTAGAAAAATAGGAAATATTTATCTAAACAAAACAAGACCAAAACGACAAAAATCCACCATACACAAGTCAAGTTATTAATTAAAAATCAAAAAGAGTCTTTAAGTAGTTTTAAAAACACATTACCGCTGCTAGAGTGAAAATGTACCTGGTGCGCGTCAAAAATAACCCCGCACGGGCGGGTGTGCGTCAAAAATAACTCCGCACGGCGGTACGCGAGTCGAAAATCCAGCCGCACGATGATCCGAAAATCCCGCCGCGCAGGTTGCGATCTCCCAGCCTCCGCAGCGATGCTGCGCGTCGTTTCTCCTGCTACATGCGTCGATTTTTCGGTCGCGTTTCCTGCGAGCGTCGTTTCTCAGCTGCGGAGCCGGCGGCGCGTCGTTTTTTCAGCCGCAGATCGGATTCGCGTCAATCTTTTCCCCGCACGGCGCTCTGTGCGTGGATTTTCTTGTCTTTAGGCTGCCAGCTTCTCCTTTCAGGGTCCCAGGAACTGGATGGGCACCACAGGGCAGAGTAGGAGTCTCTCCAGAGACTCCAGGTGCTGGCAGAGAGAAGTCTTTGCTGTCCCTGAGACTTCAAACAACAGGAGGCAAGCTCTAGATCAAGCCCTTGGAGATTTCTTCTCAAGATGGAAGGCACACAAAGTCCAGTCTTTGCCCTCTTACTCTGGCAGAAGCAGCAACTGCAGGATAGCTCCACAAAGCACAGTCACAGGCAGGGCAGCTCTTCATCCTCAGCTATTCAGCTCTTCCCCAGGCAGAGATTCCTCTTGGTTCCAGAAGTGTTTATCTAGTCTGTAGATTTGGGTGCCCTTCTTATACCCATTTTAGTCTTTGAAGTCACCTTTCTTCAAAGGGGACTCACACCTACTTGTGAAATCCTGCCTTGCCCAGGCAAGGCCTCAGACACACACCAGGGGGTTGGAGCCGGCATTGTTAGAGGCAGGCACAGTCCTTTCAGATGAGAGTGACCACTCCACCCCTCCCTCCTAGCAGAGATGGCTAATCAGGGAATGCAGGTTACACCCCAGCTCCCTTTGTGTCACTGTCTGGTGTGAGGTGAAAAACAACCCAACTGTCAAACTGACCCAGACAGGGAATCCACAAACAAGGCAGAGTCACAGAATGGTTTAAGCAAGAAAATGCTCACTTTCTAAAAGTGGCATTTTCAAACGCACAATCTTAAAATCAACTTTACTAAAAGATGTATTTTTAAATTGTGAGTTCAGGGACCCCAAACTCCACATGTCCATCTACTCCCTAGGGGAATCTACACTTTAATCATATTTAAAGGTAGCCCCCATATTATCCTATGAGAGAGACAGGCTTTGCAACAGTGAAAAACGAAATTGGCAGTATTTCACTGTCGGGACATATAAACCACATTACTATATGTCCTACCTTATCCATACACTGCACCCTGCCCTTGGGGCTACCTAGGGCCTACCTTAGGGGTGCCTTACATGTAAGAAAAGGGAAGGTTTAGGCCTGGCAAGTGGGTACACTTGCCAAGTTGAATTTACAGTGTAAAAATACACACACAGACACTGCAGTGGCAGGTCTGAGACATGATTACAGGGTTACTTGTGTGGGTGGCACAACAAGTGCTGCAGGCCCACTAGTAACATTTGATTTACAGGCCCTGGGCACCTCTAGTGCACTTTACTAGGGACTTAACAGTAAAACAAATATGGCAATCATGGAGAATCCATTACGTACACATTTTAAACAGGAGCACTTGCACTTTAGCACTGGTTAGCAGTGGTAAAGTGCCCAGAGTAACAAAAACAATAAAATCAGAGTCCAGCACACATCAACAACCTGGGGAACAGAGGCAAAAAGTTAAGGGAGACCACGCCAAGGATGAAAAGTCTAACAATATCCAAACCTGTATAGGTCATCTCTCTTTCAGGTAAATGCTTAAGACTACTTTGATCTAACATTGCTAATCCTCCTGTTGTTCTAGGAGTGCCAAGGTACCCCTCCCGGGGTGATTTGTGCGCTGTAATAAATGAAATGAACATAACATTAAACACAGTGATTGTTGCAGATGATACTGGATACATTTATTGGCAAGACTAGGGTGCTGCTTGTGCAAGTGGTGGGAGCTGCTCTGGTATCTTTGTAGTTTTCACCAGTTTCCAGCAGTATGTGGGGGACTTTGAATATGTTTCGAGCAGCAGCATAAAAAAGAACCTACACAGCCATACCCACGCATGCAAACATACAATCATACATACATTCACATGTACAGTTTAACACATTTCATAGTAAAGGATGTTCTACTCTAAGTTAAAGGTATTGACCTTGTACAAACCCTGCACAGTAAAAGACCAAGAAAAAGGCACTATGGCCCATATTTATACTTTTTGACACAAACCTGCGTTAAGGCAGGTTTGCGTCAAACGTATAGCGAGGCTAGCACCATTCCAGGACTCCAGCTGGGCACCATAATTAAGGAATCGCGCAAGCCGGCGCTAAGGCCCGGTTAGCGTAAAAAAACATGATGCTAACCGGGTAGGGGAGGTGTAGGGAAAACTGGAGATTGTACGTTAAGGAATGGCGCTAGTCAAGTTAGAGTAAAAAAAAATTACTCTAGCCTGACTAGCGTATTTCTTTGACACACAACCCCCATGGACATGACTCCTGTCTTAGTAAAGACAGGACTCATGCTCCTCAGCCCAATGGCCATGCCCAGGGATAAGTCCCCTAGGCATGGCCTTTGGGCACAGCTCCATGTAGGGGGGCCCAAGTTAGGCCACCCCCATGGCACTTTGATTTTTTTTTTTAAATACTTACCTGGACTTACATGGGATGGGTCCCCCCCCATCCTTAGGTGTCCTCCAGGTGTGGGTGCGGGTGGATGAGGGTGTCCCTGGGGGGCAGGGAAGGGCACCTATGGGCTGTTTCCATGGTCTCTGACCATGGAAAATGGCCCACAGGCTCCCTAACTCCTGCCAATACCCAAGCATTAAATAATGGCACTAAGCATGCCTAGCGCCAATATTTAAGGCCCTCCTCCTCGCGTATGTGATTTTTGCATGGGAGGATAAATAAGGCACTAGGGCCTTGAGCCTACCTTGCATCACATTGATGCAAGGTAGTTTTCCACAGGCATAAAATGACTTTAACTCCAATATTTTGGCGCTAGACATGTTGTTAGCGCTAAAATATAAATATGTAGTTACGTTTTGCACCAGATTTGCTTTAAAAAATGGCGCAAATCAGGCGCAAACAGAGTATAAATATGCCCCTTTATGCTTAAGTAAAACACATCACATACAATCAGGTAGAGTATAACAAGGCAGGACCCATATTAGAAAGTTACAAAACTGGAAGATAAAGGGAACCGTACTTAGATAAAGACAATGTGAAAGGTGGAATCCAGCACATTAGCTGAAGACATCTCAATGTAAGACTAATTACCTCTAGTCTATGCACATTGTTACTGCGGAGGAGCTGATGCTCATCTTGTAAATCTACACTCTGCGTGGAGCTTACGTGCTGAAGAATGGACACTTCATCTCAGCAAATGTTTTGACTGTTATAAATAAATTCACATAAATCAATGCAATCCCCCCTCCATTGGCTCTGTCAGTGCATAGGAAATAGGTTCCTGGGCAAGCAGTGTCTTAAATTAAATATAGCAGTCAAATTGTGAAACTGGGTAGGCCTTGTCCTAAAGTAAACATGGAAGACGGGCTGTGACACAGGAGCTTTAACTGGAACAAAACGTGAGGGGGTGGCAGCATCATGCAGGACTTCAGTGTCCATTGCCCTGTGACACAATATTCCTTCAACACCATTCTGGTCTTTGGTGCTGTCTCCTCTGCTATACTTATCCATAGGCTGTAAAAAGGTTAGCCAGACACGTGCAGTGGGCTGCCTTTCATTCCCAGAGACTGCTCCTCCTCCACACCAGGGACAGGCAGCCAGATAATGTTAGCATTGCAAGACTGAGTCAATGCATTTTAACTTTGAAATTAGAGGGGCGGGTGAAGTAAAGCAGATCGCTTTACAGATGAAATAAAGATGTCATAACATGTAGATCACGACGTGATCTTTATTCCAGTAAACAGAGGTCCCATCCAGACAACATCCAATTGCCAACCTCCACTCTGTGCCCCCAACCTTCTACATGACCTCATCCCTGACATCACATAGTTCTATTCCACTCCCAAGAACTCTTTATTCATATGAATACTACACACCTCCCCCTCCTAACAAATATATATATATATATATATATATATATATATATATATATATATATAACATACAAAGGAAAAAGGAAAACAAAGTAAAATTTGTTGTGAAAACACCCACAAACAATTAACCAAACATGTTACATTTGAGAACCACCACCCGATTGAGATTCCACATCTTGGAATCCTCTGTTCTTACCGCATTGTTTAACAATTTGACCACCTTTACAGGTTTAGATTTATTTATTCCTCTGCCTTTGTTCGCAGGTCCGCAAATGAGTACCCTGTCCCCTACCTTAACTTTAGTTACTTGTGCTGACTTCTTTGAGTCAAAATACCTTTTCCAAGCTTCTATTTTCTTTTGTTCACTCTCTCTCCAACTATCATCTTATACTACCACCCCTGTCCTTGACTCCATATCATTCACCCAACTGGGAGCCACAAAGGTATTCGGGTGTCTGGCTCCAAGCAATTCAAATGGTGTCTTTCCTTTAGTGGAGTGTGGGGAGACCCTGTGTGCCTCAACCCTTTTAATTACTTCTTTTTTCCAATTCAACCCATTATCCTTGGCCAAAGCTATAGTTTCCTTCAACACCCTATTGAAACGCTCTACCATGCTGTTGGTTTCTGGATGGTACAGCGCACTTTTCTTGTGCCGTATGGAGCAGTCTGCTAAAAATTGTTCCATCTCTCTGGACACCAACTGTACCTCCTTATCAGTGAGGATAATTTTTGGAATACCCTCTCTCCCAAACACCTCTTTCAGAAAATCAATAACATGCTTCGTCTCAATGCCCCTGGTAAACTTGATCTCCGGCCACCTCGAAAAAACATCTATCAGCACCAGGAGATATACATCACAACCCTCTCCATGAATGAGCCCCAGAATATCCAATGCAACCTCCTCCCAAGGCAGAGCAGGGCGATCTCTCATTTCCATGGGCTGAACCCTGGGTTTGACGGTTTTCTCGCTCATCATACATTGCATACACTCCCTAATGGTCCTATCTACCTGTCTGTCCATTCCTGGCCACCAGTACGTCAACCGCAATCACCCTTTGGTTTTGGATATCCCTTGATGCCCCGAGTGGGCAAGAGAAATAAGCTCCTGCCTCAGCGTGATGGGGGGAACTAGTCTTGTACCCCTAAACAGCAGACCATCTCTACTTGACAATTCCCCTCTCACCGCCAAAATTTCTGAGTTTCCACACTCCCATCATTCTTGTTTTCCCAACCTTTCTCTATCAAGGAAAGCACCTCAACCATTGTGCAATCCAAAACGCATTCTCTCCTCATTCTTTCTTCTGTCACAACGCTGTCATCAAAACCACTTCCTCCAATTTCACACACTACTTCACCGTCCAGATCACCATCACTCCCTCCTCCTACTTGATCATCTCCTGTTGACTGTACCAATCTGGATAATGTGTCAGCCACCATGTTCTGCACTCCAGGAATGTATTTAACTTCAAAATCAAAATCCTGTAGTGATACCACCCATTTTGTGATCCTACCTAATATCGCATCAACTCCCTTTCTTTTATAAATCTCACAAAGTGGTTTATGATCTGGTCTGACCGCAAATTTGCTGCTCCACAGCAAATTCTTAAGCTTCTTCACAGCCCAATGTACTGCCAAGGCTTCTTTCTCTATCACCGAGTAGTTCAACTCAGCATTTTTTAGAGCTCTCGACAAAAACAAGACCACTTGCTCAGACTTATGATCACCTTGTTGTAGCACAGCCCCAAGACCTTTTGCACTGGTGTCAGTAATCAAAACTAATAGAAGATTAGGGTTGAAATTATTCAATTTGAGAGCCCTAACTAACTTCTCCTTAATTTCTTTAAATTCTCTTTCACACTCTTTACTCCATATAAACTCTACACCTTTCCGCAACAGCCTCCTCATATTCATACATATTTCTCTCACTGTCTCCCTTTTTGGATACATAAATCTTTGCATTGGTATATTTATGTTTAAATTCAAGTAAGCCCTTAAAGTACCCATGCAGCTTAATAGGTTCCCCACCATATGCATGAGGCGTGATATTGGGTTTGAATAGTTTGACTTTGTTTTTGAGTTTTCCCAAGTAGAATTCTTTTGATAGAATGGTAATCTTTGCCCCAGAGTCGAAGAGAACCTTAGTTTTTTCACCATCCACCAAGACTTCATCAGTAGGTACTCGCTTTCTTTCACCTCCAACCTGAAGAACAATTTGGCCACACTCAAAATCATCTCCATCCTTGGTGATTGAATCATCATTAACCTCACAGATGCCACCTTTCCCATTTTTAGTTCTGCACACACTGACAAAACGGCCTTTCTTTTTACATAAATTGCATGACACCTTAATGGCCGGGCAGCTCCTATCATTTGCCATATGGCCCTGCTTGCCACAACAAAAACACTTCCCTCGAAAGGTACTTCTCTGTTCCTTTTTGTAATTCTGTCTTACTGAACTTTCTTGTTTATCTGCATGGCTCTTGATCAGATGTACACTGTCACATTTGTTTTCTTCCTTCTTGATGGCCTCAACACACTTGAGAGTGTTCAATTTTTTTCGCTAGTACTAGGACTTCATCTAACGTCTGATCATCCTTTTGCCAAATTTCCTCCCTAACCTTTTCTATGTTACAGCCCAGCATGAACTGATCCCTGATCCTTTCCTCCAACAAAGATCCAAATTTGCAGGATGACGCTAGTTTCCTTAGGGCTGTAACATAAACTTCCACAGTTTCACATTCTTCTTGGTTCCTCCTGCCAAAGTGATATCTCTCGAGTATGGTGCTACCCTTTGGAATATAATGTCTATCTAGTTTTTCTATGCATTTCTCATATTCATTTAGGTTCTCGTCAAATATGTCTGGAAGATTGTCAAACACTTCCTGAGCCTCTGAACCTAAACAATGTAAAAGTAAAGCAGTTTTCCTTTCAACGCTTAAGGATGCACCACACACCTTTGCATATCTTTCAAAAACCTTCTTTCACTTCTGCCATTTTATGGGTGGTTCTCCTGGCATAGCCAAAAAGAAAGAAGGTGCAGTAACATTCTACATATTAAAGAGCTTCTAACAGTGAAGGAAATGACTAAGAAGTGAAGAGAAAACACAATACGAGAGAAAAAAAAAGGAGTCCAAAAAAAAACAAAATACATTTCCTAAAACATGTATCTTTCCAATGCGATCCTTCTTCTAACAGTTTGTTTCAGGATTTCTCCCTGTTCATACAGTCCTTTTAAACTTTCATCCTCTTTTCTTTCCTCAATGTTTTTTTTTTTTTTTTTAAAGAGTATGCACTTAACTTTGGGTCTAAGTCCTTAGGAATTAGCTGGCAGAAAGAAATCCCAGATTGATTCTTTGCACAGGCCGTCACCATGGAAATGCGGTTACCTCGGTGTGTAGACAAAAAAACTGACGCGCGGCTCAGTTGGAAGCACAGCTGACACGCGGCTCAGTTGGAAAATACTGCGGTGTGTAAACAAGGAACAGCTGACGCGCGGCTCAGTTGGAAGCATTCAAGCATAACCAGAGAGCTGAAGTACACGCGATAGAGCTGGCGCGTTGCTCCGTTACCATAGAAACGCATGCGGCACAGCCGGTGCGCGAAAGCTGACGGCTTAAAGAAATACGGGGAGCTCAGAATAAACAAACAAAATTGAAACAGGGATCGCTCTGAAGATGAGTTAAATGTCAGAAAACTCAAGACGAAAGGAGGGCTCACCTTTTTTTTTTTTTTTTCGGTACACCTAACAAGTCCTTTGTTGAGACCTCTGTACATCCGATACGAAGAGATGATAGCACAGGTTTAAAAACACTTGCATCCCATCCTCGTCGCCAGTGAAGTAAAGCGGATCGTTTACAGATGAAATAAAGATGTCAAAACATGTAGATCACGATGTGAGCTTTATTCTAGTAAACAGAGGTCCCATCCAGACAACATCCAACTACCAACCTCCACTCTGTGCCCCCAACCTTCTACATGACCTCATCCCTGACATCACATAGTTCTATTGCACTCCCGAGAACTCTTTATTCATATGAATACTACAGCGGGGCCCCAGCGCCCTACAACAGAAACTGCCCCTGATCACATGGTTCTCTCGTGCATACAGAGCAGGTAGAATACATGTAGCTAACACATTAACAATGGCATAACTGCAGTTAAAATACTGTTGCACACACTCTATAAACAGACATAAACTTGTAAGATGTATAACAGTCCTAGAAGCAAGCTTCTTTTACAATTGATTCATGTACGTACATTGCATGATGATCTGCTGCGGTCTGTTTCATCAGTGTCCCACATTTAGCACCAGGAAGCATCCAAGGGTACTACTATTCATTGGTTGTACAGTCTTCTAGTTATTGCTTCCCTAGCTTGGGTGAGATTATGCTGCTTACGCGAAAATGTAAGTTCTCCCTTGAATAAGGGGTCAGACCTACATAACAATGGTGTGTGGGTGAGTTCAAATGTTTTTATTGGTGTCTCCCTTCTCTTTTCTTTCAACATGTTTCAGTGGTTGAATATTGCCCAAACCTGACCAGGCGCCTTCCTCTGAATTACAGATCTTGGTACCTGAAAAGAAATATTCTGAAACAATTCCTGATTCATAGGGCAAGCTGTTCAAGTGATTTCAGTATACCTTTTGTTTCTTAAATAAGATTGGTCAACAACTGTGGAAACAACACTTTTCCGTAGAACAGGTACAACTAGGACAGAAACGATGCAACTAGAGGATGCAGGCATAAGCTTTCCCCATCAAAGTACACACACAAATTGGGCATCAGTGTAAGGCCAGCTTTCTCACAGATTAAGTACTGCATAGCAGTAACTAAGCAAGCTTCCCTCTTTCACAGAAGGCAGGCAGAGGTGTAGCTTCAGGGAGTGTGTTTGGGGTGTTACATTCCCCTACTATCAGTTAGTCAGTTTATTGTACAGTTATTTAAAACCTTTAGAAATTACAGAACAATTCAAACTATACAGCATACAGGATTTAAAACCACAACATATTAAAATATCAATTCTAAATTCAGGCAAGAAATGATTTAAGTAGTCCGTTAGTAAATATATAAAATCTTTTTTTTTTTTTTTTTAAACGGTGCATTTTTTGCTCAAGACCACCTAAAACAAAACAGACCTTCGTCTTCAAATAAGTAGCAGAATGTGCAAATACACCAGACAGATCCACAGTCGACGCATGAGAAGAACTTGTTACATGATTGTCTTGCTCACGAACTAACCCATTGCAGGACCAGTCAGCGCGCTTAAAGAGTGCAAACGTAATTTGAGACCGAAACATAATGTGAAATCACTAAACAGCGCCCGGAGCCAATATATGAAACATCTGGACATTTGAGAGCAGTGTGCAATAAGCAAACAAACGACAACAGGTATTTCACTAAAGTGCAATATGCAAAGTATGTTGAAGGCATACATAGACCCAGTATGTTATCAGCATCCTAGCATGCAGTAATGGAACCAAACTGGGTATTTAATACAGCGCACCAGTATGCCCGTAGGAGGCCACACGGACAAAAGTGCAGTATAAAACAGAGAAAGTTGAACATTAAAAAATGGTGTGTAATACACGTTTATTACCCATCGACATAATTAATCCCCAAGGTGCTATATGCAAAATGTACCAAAGGCAAAATTAGACCTGAACCCTTGCTGCATACATAAGCAGGTTAGGGATATGAGAACAATGAGCAATGTGCAAACAAAAAGCAACAGGTATGTTCACTAAAGTTCAATACACAAAGTATGCTGAAGGCATATGTAGACCCAGCCCTATAGCAGCACCCTAGCATACAATCATGGAACAAAACTGGTCATCTAAAGACACTAAGCAAAACACGCGGTTTTGCCCATAGGAGGCCACACAAATGCGACAAGTATGTTCACTAAAATGCAATGTGCAAAATATGCCAAAGCCATAAGTAGACCCAGCCTGCTAGCGACATCCTGGGCATCTAATGAGGGAATAGAGCATATGAAATATAACATTAAAAAATGTAGAATAAGTGCAGTAGAATAAGTGTTCAACGTTTTAATATTGTGGCACTAGAAGAGTTGACTTTGTCCAGTTCTATTGTAGCCATCCAGAGAAACGTGACCGTTTTATCATTCAGAAAAGTGTTCATAGGATTCAGGCTGGCAATTACTGCCTGCTGGCTGGTGCGGATTCCAAGATGGATGAATTCGGGACGGAGAAGAGGTCTACTTTGCTGCAGCACCGCAGGGCTGATGCATAAGATGTGTATTAGAGTTTCTTTGTCTTGGCCGCGAAGATTCCGCCTGTATTGGGATTCTGAACGTCGCCGTGCCGAAAGATGGGCATCCAGATTCCACTCACCCAGATTTAAAGCCACAAGCCTAGCCTTAATCCACACAGGGTAAGTAGGTGGTGTAGTTCTGCTGCTTACTGGAGGCATTAAGCGTTAACAGCTGACCGTCCATGAGAGCCCTTGCCTAATACTGCCAGATCCTCTAATTTTGACCATTTTTTGCTGTTGTAGTTGATAGTTTCTTGAAAACCTGGTGAGAAAGGCGTTTACTCCAAGCCTCGTCAGTATAAATTTGGTCATTCTATCATCTAGATGATGTCTGTTCAATGATGTTAAACCAGCGCCCTCTGGTTCACACCAGATTAGGCCATGCATGTACTCTTGCAGTGAAATTCGGACCTATGGCAGAAACTGAGAATGCAGCTGCCTCTTCCCCAGGTCTGTTTTATAATGTATTCAAGTCTCACTTGCGCTGGTGACTCTCTCTTTGGTAGTCGATTTGTCTACTGTCCTTACCTCCCTGCCCAAGGTAATTTTGCTTCCATAAGTTATTTCGGGAACAACCTTTGCTTTCATCACCTGCAGAAAAGAGTCCAGGCTAGGACCTTGTAAGAGAATGACCTTTAGGCTGGAGCCTTTGTTGTTCATAGAATGCACGTGAGATGCGGATGATCCTTTGCTGTCCAAGAGATTGCCCAGATATTTGTAGACACTGCTATGGCGGAGCCATGTGCCATTAAGCTGCCACCTGCTGTAGCAGGTTGTTTTTAAACTGAATGTAATTCTCATAGTTTTTGCTTGGTTGATTTCCAACCGTTCCTGACAGTATAGGCATGTAGAGTGGAGAGCTGCCACTGCAGACCGATCTTTGTCTGACTGAGGAGCACAAGGTCATCAGCATATAGAAGATGGGACATACGAAGGTCTCCCAGCTTGGGCAGGTGACAATTTACTTCATCCAGGAGCTTTGAAATATCGACTATGCATAGATTGAAGAGCAGATGAATGCTGTGCACTGAAGATGGCAAGGCTAGAGAAAGATGGGGCCCCAATGGGATTCCTAAAGCTTTACAAAATGTATTTTCTGATAAATAGTTGGGTACAGGTGCTTTCAGTTGGGTACATTGAAGTGTCTTTCAAATATCACTAGGAATCTTTACATACACATGGACAAAAATGCAAACACACTCTCCTACTCTCTCTATTTTTAAAGTCCTTTATTTACAGAATATTGTGTTCTCTCAATTAGTAGTCCTACCAATCCGCATTTATCTCCCTTTCTACTGCCCCTTTAGCCCCTCACGTGCCCTGCTTGTCATGTGTTATATTTGAACATTTTATGCCAGTGTGATTATTGGAAAATCTGAATCCCCCATACCTCCAAATCTTATTGACCAAGCTATACCCCTGAAGGCAGGAAGTACAATCTAATATTCCCCACAGAACAGATTTAGCATGACAGATTAGTAAAAACTTTCCTCGCACACAGAACATGTGTAGTTATGACACAAGTAATATTTAGGTTACAGACAGCTCTTTGAAGAGGGTGCTTAAAGTTTGATGTATAGGTAGCTGAGTGAGTGAATATGTTAATTCTGACACCATTCTGCCTTAGGTGATATTCATCACCAGTAACCCGAATGTCCTGCTGCTGTCACTCAGAATTCTGTGGTCCCTGCTGTATCTCGTTGTGTCATATCCTACAAATTTTCTGCTATCACTTCCCTTAGATCCAACTGCTGCCATGCATTTGCACATTTGCGAAAAAAAACTTAGGTCTTAGAGGCTTGGATCTTGCTATACCAATATATAAACGTTCCATACTCATGGTGTTAAAAAGGGGTGGAAGGAGTGATGTACTCATTATGGCTCATTTAAAGACAAAATGGCATAAAACCCAGGGCCATATTTATACTTTTTGACGCACAACTGCGCCAACGCAGTTGTGCGTCAAAAATGTTAACGCCGGCTAACGCCATTCCAAAGCACCATGCGGGCGCCTTATTTATTGAATGACGTTAGCCGGCGCAGCTGACTGGTGTGCGTCAAAAAAAATGACCCACACCAGGCAGCGCCGGCGTAGGGGACAATGGAGCTTGGGCGTCAAAAAATGGGGCAAGTCAGGTCTGAGGCAAAATATTGGCCTCAACCCGATTTGCGCCATTTTTTTTTACTCCCAACCCCCATTGAAATGACTCCTGTCTTAGCACAGACAGGAGTCATGCCCCCTTGCCCAATGGCCATGCCCAGGGGACTTATGTCCCCTGGGCATGGTCATTGGGCATAGTGGCATGTAGGGGGGCACAAATCAGGCCCCCCCTATGCCACAAAAAATAAAAATAAAATACTTACCTGAACTTACATTAAGTTCCCTGGGATGGGTCCCTCCATCCTTGGGCGTCCTCCTGGGGTGGGCAAGGGTGGCAGGGGGTGTCCCTGGGGGCATGGGAGGGCACCTCTGGGCTCCTTCCGAGCCCACAGGTCCCTTAACGCCTGCCCTGACCAGGCATTAAAAAATGACGCAAAAACGGCTGGACGTCATTTTTTCAGGCCCGCCCACTCCTGTGCGTCATTTTTGCACGGGAGTTTAAATAAGGCACACATGCCTTAGAGTCATTTTTTAGAAGGGAACGCCTACCTTGCATATCATTAACGCAAGGTAGGTGTCCACGCTAAAAAATGACGCAAACTCCAAGATCTTTGGCGCTAGACGTGTCTAACGCCAAAGTATAAATATGGAGTTAGCTTTGCGTCGGATTTGCGTAAAAAAAAACGACGCAAATCCGGCACAGAGTATAAATATGCCCCCAGTCTCTATGCTGTGCGTTTGTTATCGATCCATCAAAGCCCTTCTGTCTTGAAATTGCCACTCTATTACTTATTATTTTCTCTCGCTCACACTTTCTCTCTTTCTCTCGCTCTCTCTCTCACCAGTTTCAAACTCTGTCCATTGTCTTGTCAGCTTCGTTTTCATCATGACTTTTTTTCACTTTCTATTCCTATCTCTCATGTGCACCTCTTTGGCTTAGATGGTTCTCTCTTCTCGGCCTCACTTCATTTTTTCTTATTTCACCTTAATTTGTCCATTCACCCTTTTCTGTTAACCTCAATATCCTCACACTCTTAACTCACGCGGCACCTCATCTGTTCTCTTCTAACTCAATTTAATCAATTATACATACTTCTATCACACTCTTTGCCTTTTTTCCACTCTCTTGCCCCCTCTATTTCTCACATATCTTCTTCTCTTTACTTCGTCCTATGCACAACTTAACAGCTATCGCTATATGCACTGCCAAAGGTCAGTACAAAGAGTTTTTACATCTGTAGTTCAAGGTGTATCTTTCTGTACCTCTCATTCTAGCAATGGCAGGGCTGGCTTTAGTGCTGGTGGCACCCGGTGCAACAATGTTTGTTGGCGCCCCCAGTGACCGCCTCTGCCATGGATTCCCTGACTACCACCCTTTAACAGAGCCACCCAGGTTTCCATAACCACTCTCTCTCAGATGCATTTAATTAGTTTCATAGGATCACTCATACCAGTACAGGGTAGGGTGTCTGCAGAGACAAACCATCCTACATGTGTAAGTCAGTGTATAGGAAATGCTAATTATGACAGAGGAGGCAGTATAGTTTAAGACTTCTTGGTCTGGAGAAGCACAAACTCAGAATTTAAAATGTAACACCATGGTTGGGGTTTCTATTTAATAATAAGAATTGACATTAGGACTGAGAGACTGGGGAAAAAAATCACAATGCTCTAACCTCTACCTTGCAGTTTGCATGCAGCTCTTTGATGGCAGTTAATAGCTCGCTGTTGTATATTAGGATATTAACTTATAAACTGCAAGTAACAAAAGGATCTCTCTGACAAAAAGAGTAACCCACTAGCCTATTTACATTATATGCATGTTGTGATCTGTATGGTACACGTTCTTTGCAGCAGACATATTAACCCTCTGCGTGCCTTACGATTAATCAAAACCTCACTAGACAAAACTCCGATCTCTATCCAGAAAGAACATTAATCATGGAGTAATACTGACATTTTTTATTGTTGCCTGAAAATATATGGTGGTAAGGAAAGCTGGCAGCAGGTGCTTTCAAAATCATAATATGCCGTGGCACCAGTCGCACCACCCTAGAGCCATGTGGCCCTCAGCACTGGTGCCACATGTCGCTTGACCTGGAAATATGACACCACCACTAGTGGCAGCCTAGACATCCACCTAGCATTCTGTTACCCCAAAACCTCACCTGCTGTCTCCTGTGTCTCACAGTGTACTCTTCTCACACCTGCTCAGTTTATCATTTATCCTAATTATTCTTCTTAAATGCACATGCCTCACACTTTCTGTTCTCATCCCTAAACCTAGGTTTTCCCTGTCTCACATACCGTCCTCTCACACTTTTAATTGGCACACCCAGTTCTGTCCATCCTCTTGGTTGTATGAACTTACCATACGTTCCTTTACCATGCACATTTTCACAATGCAGATTTTACATCGCATACCACTGCATACATTTGAATTCACTCACATATGAAATAAATTTACCTCGCAATCCACTACCGTGCATACTTTTACCACGCTCAGTGTAACATTGTTATTTTTAAATTGTTAAAAGATTATTTTAAACATTCAGTGATAGTAGTTACAAAAAATCCAGTAACAGTTTAACACTGTCACCTACTGTTCAATGTAAGTAATATTAGCAAAAACTATGAAATTCTAGAATAAATTAATACGTTACTGTAAACGAATTATATATATTTTACCCCTTTGCTGCCAGTCCTTTTTCCCCTCCGGTGCCAGGCCTTTGTTTGGGTATTTCCGGCAGTTCGCCCTTAGGCCATCATAACGTTTTGTCCACATAATCTACCCTCGCCAAATTTGCGTCCTTTTTTCCCAACATCCTAGGCATTCTAGAGGTACCCAGAATTTGTGGGATCCACTGTAGAAGACCAAGAAATTAGACAAAATACAGCGGGGAATTTAGTTTTTTTTCAAATAAATGGGAAAAACGGCTGCAGAAGAAGGCTTGTGTTTTTTTTCCTGACAATGGCATCAACAAAGGTTGTGCGGTGCTAAAATGACCATCTTCCCAGCTTTCAGGAACAGGCAGACTTGAATCAGAAAATCCCATTTGTCAACATCATTTTGGCATTTTACTTGGACATACCCCATTTTTACTATTTTTGTCCTTTTAACCTCCTTCCAGTTAGTGACAGAAATGGGTGTGAAACCAATGCTGGATCCTGGACATCTAATCATTTCTGAAAAGTAGACAAAATTGGTAATTCAGCAAGGAGTCATTTGTATGGATCCTACAAGGTTTTCCCGCTAAAAATAATAGCAGACATAAAAAAATATTGAAATTGTGGTGAAAGAAACAGCCATTTCTCTCCACGTTTTACTCTATAACTTTTACCTGCAATGTCAGATTTTTTAAAGCAATATACTGTTACTCCGGACTCTTATGGTTGCGGGGATATATACGGCTTGTAAGTTCATCAAGAACCCTAGGTATCCAGAGCCAATGAAGGAGTTGCACCTTTCAATGGGTTGTCATTGTATATACCCGGTGTATTTGGTGAAATATACAGAGTGAAAACTAGGTATCAAGGAAACCTTTGTATTTCCAAAAATGGGCACAAGATAAGGTTTTGAGAAGCAGTGGTTATTTGCACATCTCTGAAATCCCGAATCCCCATACTAGCATGTGAATTACAGGGCATTTCTCAAATAGTTGTCTTTTTTTACACACTGTCTTACATTTGGAAGGAAAAAATGTAGAGAAAGACAAGGGACAATAACACTTGTTCTACTCTGTGTTCCCCCAAGTCTCCTGATAAAAATTATACCTCACTTGCGTGGGTAGGCCTAATGTCCGCGACAGGACACCAACATGGACACATCACATTTTTACATTGAAATCTGGCGTGTTTTTTAGAAAGTGCCTAGCTGTGGATTTTGGCCTCTATCTCAGCCGGCACCTAGGGAACCCTACCACACCTGTGCATTTTTGAAAACTAGACACTTAGGGGAATCCAGGACAGGGTGACATGTGGGACTCTCACCAGGTTCTGTTACCCAGAATCCTCTACAAACCTCAAAGTCTGGCAAAAAACACTTTTTCCTCATATTTTGGTGATAGAAAGTTCTGGAATCTGAGGGGAGCCACAAACTTCCTTTCACCCAGCATTCCCCTAAGACTCCCGATAAAAATGGTACCTCACTTTTGTGGGTAGGCCAAGTGCTCGCGACAGAAAATGCCTCTCCCTCAATATATTTAATGATAAAAACACCTTCCCCCGATTATTTTCTCGAAATCTCCCACTTCCTTACTCCACATCGGTGGCATGTATGCAGTTCCATAGCTTTGGAGTGACGTGCAAGAAACTCTGTTTAGTGGTTTTCTATTTCTTTGATAAGGACATTTCTGAGGATAGTTTTTCATTTATTGATAATTTTTGCCCCCTTTGGGGCATGTAGTTTTCCTTACAGATATCCTGGTAGTCCTGAATGTATAGCGTTGTGCACTACACAGGCGATAGTGATGATATTCGCTTCAGCAAGAAACCAGTGGAGTTGCTTGAAGATTGACATTATGTGGTCCGATTTTCTTGTGTTTGCAACCAGCTAAGTGGAGACATCCAAGATAGTTTTGATGGGTGTGGATCAGGACAAGATCTTCTGCTGAACCCAAATAGTGTGTCTACTTAAAACCATTGGTAAATTTTATTCAAATTTATAACATCAGTCAAATGTATACAACACAGTGGATAGTGGATAAATCTTGCAACAGGGATTGCCTGTTGTCCCTGGATCCCTAAAAAACAGATTCTGCTGTAAGCTCACTCGATCCTGATAACCTAAACTCCTCTTTAGGCTCTGACAAGAGCGTGAGTGGGGCAAGCAGTTAAGGTTTACTCCTGGAGAGTGGTGGGTGGTGTGGGGGTAGATACACAAATACAAGTGATTTTGTAATAGCATGCAATAACTGCAATATCCAGGCAGTAGCCTGACTTTTACGGATGTTTTAATTGTGTGTTACTTATAAAGATATAAAGATTCAACATTGTAATAAGTAACATCAAATGTAGTGCACCTCATGGTAAGAATACCCTGATCCCATAAACCTGGTATTGGGGAACCCCGCCTTTGGGCCAAAAATTATTTTTTTTTTTTAAATTTTAGATCCACAAATCCACGGCAAAATGTTTAAAATGTTACGTTCTTACTGAATATTTCATTTAACTATCATGTTATTTTAACCTTTGTTTTTTTCCAGTGAAATATATATATATATATATATATATATATATATATATATATATATAATTCTTTTTAACTAAGTTTGGAGCACTCACGGGTTACATATATCCATTTATTTGCACCACACAGACATGTTTCGGCAACACACTGCCTTTGTCAATGTGATCGCCACACCCAGCTAATTTTAACAGGCACTCCCATTTATAATGCTTCATGGACAAAAACAGCGGACTTGTCTTTCGCTGTAGCCATATTATGGCAAAAGTGGCCATTGTTCTCATTGTAATTCACAGTTTTTCACACATATAAGATAAAACATTGCATATACAATTCAAACGAGAATGGCCACTTGAAAAATAAATATGTGTAACTGGATATGCCTTTCCTCGTTATACCGCATTTGCTCTTTTAACAGTTACCATTAATCCATCAAGCTCCAGTTTAGTAGCCGAGGCTCCCCATTTTGTAATGTTTTGACCCGCTGTCAAATGGAAATGGCTTCCTTCTGGTAGCTGCGGTTCAGGCAGGTGCACAATGAATTCAGTTCCTCACAAACCACCAGGCCATGCCAAACTCAAAGGAGCGGGTGCTTCCTTCGTGATGGTGGATCATGTGCATCAATTTTTAACAAAGTTTGGAGTGCTCACAGGATACAAATATCCATTTATTTGTGCCACACAGATGGGGTTCTGCAATACACTGCCTTTCTTGATGGGATGAGTTTCAAATAGGCTCTGGATGTTTACATTAAAATTAATTTAATTTACAGTGTTTATCTTCTTTAGAGTGAAAGTGGGCACTTGTCTGAATTGTTTGCCAGCTGCAAGTTGTCAGCATGGGAGTAGATCTGTATACGAAAAATGGGGATTAGTACGTGGAACAGAATAACAGCATCAGTGGATTATTGTTCTGAGTGCAAGAAGTCAATCGCTCTAAAGCGGTTGAAAGGAATGCTTACAAATAGTCTATCCGCTGACATCCATTAAGGATAGCATTCAAACCCATTGTCTTTCACCCACTATGTCACCTTAGGCAAAGGCCCACCGAATGTGAATCAGTACTGATCCTGCTTCTCATGGGAATAGTCCATCCCTAACTGCAAGGTGAGACCCCCTCCAGAAGGGAACCCAAGCAACCTTAGACAGGTTTCTGCCTTGTTAGGCCTTGTCAGTGAGGTATAGCTTGAATCCTATGTCTCAGTGAGTAAGGGACCCACATCTGGGCATACCTTTGGCTGCTTAAGGAGTTGTATCATTTCCACAAAAAGTGATGGGGAAAATGCCTGCAAATAGTCTAACCACTAGCAATCACTCTGGGTAACATCTCACCCTAGTGTTTTTCAGCCACTGTCACAGTATAGACAAAGGCTCCCCTAATGCAAATCAGTACCGATCCTGCTGCTCTTCGAATAGTCTATGCCAAACTGTCAGGGATCCCATGCTCACTGTGCCATTAGAATCATGATGGATCCGACTGATGAGCCCCAATCAGGTTGAAACCCATCTTGGGTTACTTTCGCTCTGGTTCAGAGAGCACATGGCTTGGCAGGTCAGGCTGAAGTGGTCCTTTTAAAGCAGGACCAATACTGATTTGTTTATGGCTGAGCCTAATCTGAGTTGGCATGGTTGGCAAAAGAACAATGAATTGGAATTTTACTCTGAGAAATTGCCAGTGGTTAGACATATTGTAAGCATTCCTCCCATCACTTTTTCTGTGTCTGAGTGCAGGAAATTCAGTAAATGTCTAACGTTTAGGATGGTTATACAGGGCCCTCAGAAGGTGGAGGGGCAGAAGATGCATTACTCAATAGGCACCAAGCGTTTCAGGTCCCCAGGCAGATGCTGCAACTTTTATTTATGGATTTGAAAGAAAATGTAACTTGTTCATTAAAGGTGAGGCAGCTAAAAACAAATGGATTGCACCAGATGCTGCATCTCCCATTGATTCTCTCTCTTTCTTCGGCCTCTCACTCTTTCTCTGCAGGACATATTTTTTAAAACTATAAATGGGTACTTATACTGAAGGAAGATCCCCTTTAGATGTTAACCCAGGGGCACCACAAATACTTCTGATATGGTTACAAGACTATGAAAGTTAAAGAGGGAAAGTCTAGACCAGTTTAGGGTGGACAGCAATCTGAGGACAAATGGTTGTGTCAAGAGAACCACCAACCAGTGAAGGCAGAATAAATTTGTGAGGCAGAAGCACCTGGGAGGTTGCTGCAGCGCCACAAAATCCTAGCCAGTACTTTAAACTGAATAGTGGATTCTGCACAAGAGGTCAATGGATCGACGCAACGAAGGATTGAGGGGATGTCATCAGTGAGTAAGGTAATCATCAATAGTAATCTATATATTTAACGATCTGAACCTTAAACAATAACCACACCAGTTTATTAAGAAGAATTATACATTTATTTCCCTAGATTAACAATGCTAATGTCACTAAAATAACTCTCAAACACAAATGATAAACATATAGAATCAATAGTGGCTGATTAGAACGCCTTATGAATCTGAGTTTAATCAAAACAATCAAGCAAATAATCTCAAGTATCATAACACTGATTAATAACACTAGAATTGGCAACAAATGTAAAGTATACATTAGTACAAACATTCAAAGAGTGTCAATATGAATCTTGAGCATATGAAGGTTGATTCCCTCACTAACCACAAATTAGCATCAACAAGTTGGACTTCATGTAAAAGAATTTAGAGAAACAAATTTAGAAAAACACACTAGCTCGGGTTATTGTAAAAAATAAAAAAAAACATTATTGTTATTATGCAGCAATTAAACTATAAGTTGAAGCTGGTACCTGCAAAGCAGAAGAAACACAAATATGAATATGATTTCATACATTGCCCACAGAACAACAACATGCAGTCTTCTTCAGCAAAGGCATACCATCAGGTAGGCCTTCAGAGAATCGGGCCTATTGACAGCTAAACCCACACCGCTAATACGACTCGAACCACCATCCGGAACTCTTGAACTCTAAACTAACAAGGAAGAATCTCTAGAACTAACTAACTCTAGAAAATCCTACCCAAGTTGTTATATTAATCTTTAAAAGGTTTATGATTGGTCAGTACATGGGGTGGTTTACGATTCAATCATTAGTCGTTCTAATTGATAACCTAAAACAAAAGGAAGTTGGCAATAACCAGGACACATTAATGACAGTAACTTTTCCTCTTCCGTCTCGTCTGTGACTCCATTGTTCTATCTCATCTAAACTTCTCTTCTCAGGAAGAAACTTCTTGTCTTGTAACTTTTACTGCCATCCTCGAAGAAGAAACCACGTATTAGTGACAATAGAACATTCAAAATTGTGTAATGACTTAATAAATCTGACCTTGTAAGACATATTGCAGCAACCCGCTAGGCATCGCTGTGTACAGATTTATTAAGCTATTTAGCACACTCTTTAATGTAAGCATTGAGCAACGGAAAATAACTACGACTTCAGTTAGAATTTTGCTTAGCCAGAGAACAAAAAAATTTATTATGACAACCATTTACAAAAGTCGCCAGTTTTTGCATGTTAATTCACTAAATAATTAATACATTGGAAATCATTAATAAAATATATTAGAAAATGCACACTCTCACAATCCCTCCTCTGATGACTATTTATGTCATCACACCAATCCATAATTTATTTATTAACATTCGAAAATTCAAAATCTGGTCCCATTTACTTTTGCATTATTTTTCTTTTTCTCTTTATTTTCCCCATAGAATTTAGTAATTTGTAAATCACATCTTCTCCGATTCTTTTCAAGTCTTCTCCTTGTCAAACATTTCATCAATTTATATATACCCCAGATTCCAATTAAGCAAGTCACAATTATCAACACCCATTTCATTATTTTCAATATAATTCCTTTTCCCACATTGCCAAACCAAAATCCCAAAGTTGCAATTCCTTTGCCAACTTTCTCCCAAACTGTAGTTCCAGCTAGTTCCTTTAAATCTTCTTTGCTATTTGTTACGTTTTTACTCAACTCCCTAACTTCTCCTGAATTATCAAGAATATACCTACAACAATGACTTAAACCAAGTAATTTACAAACTCTGCCCTCCTTTGCCAATAGAATGTCTAACGCAAGGCGGTTCTGAAGTGCCATACCTCTGGTAGCAGCCAACTCAGTATCTAGAAGAATGATAGCTCCAGAATAACTTGTCAACATGTTATTCTGTATCTTGATAGAATTCAGAACTACTCCTACTGAAGGAATTATAGCTCCAAAAATGTCTCCCACAATGCTAGAAATTGATTCTCACTTGTGTCTCGTTTTAATTTTTGTCGTCTCAGGAAATTTACTAAAGTCTTCCAGCTGACAAATTTTTGGAAAGACTATTCTCAAATAAGATGTGCGTTACCATCCTCTAGGAAGACGGTAATATGCATTTCTTCCACAAATTTAGTAAATACCAGGCACTGGTGGTTCGTGTCCATTCATCATAGAATCCCATTTACTCCGAAACATAAACACATGTCTACACTCACTTGTTCCCACAAACACTCTATCATTCTTACTCCTTGGCCTGTATATACAAAGCTTTCCCACATGCTCAGCATCCAATGTTAGTTTTCCTTGTTTAGTAATGTCAGTATAAGCATAATCAACTAATCATTCCCTTATCTATCCTTGCCTTTATTCCTCTCCTTCTATCTTCTGTATTATCCAAAAATGTCTTCTCTACAGGTGTTAGTAAACATGTCAGGTTATTACGGAATGCAAATGCAGTACCAAAGGTTAAAGTAGGCTCAAAGAAATCTCTCATAATAACTAAGTTATTATCCTTGGCTATTCTATTCAAATAACCAATGACAGGTACAAACGAAAATATTACAACATAATCTGAATAGAAATACTGAATTATTCTTGGTTATAAAAGCACATTAGTAAAAAAACTGCAGCTTATAGCATAAGTTATTGGCAAACTATGGTAAGTAGTTCCTTATTCAACTGAAGTCAGAATTTGTGTACATACATAACAACCTTTCGTGTCCATCACCTCAACAAACTCACACAATAAGCAATAGAAAGCATTAGGGGAAAGCTCTTTCTCTTCATTGAAGTATTTGACATCTATTCCAAACTTGTCTTTCATTAGTGATGTAATAGTTGTATCCAAAGAATTATCAATCTTTGCAGTATTGTTGGCTCCATTCGTCTCGTAAACAATCACTTCTACAAATAACAATAAACACATTAACACACTCCATACTGCCAAACTAATACCTAAAACTTTACAGCGGCTAATTATACTGTTTTGGTTACTAAAGTTTCTCATGCTCTACAAAAAAAAAAAAAAAAAGCAGAAAAGAAAAGAAGGAATTTTTTTTTTCTTCTAAATTCCCCCCCCAAAAAAGGTAAACAAAATCCAGAACAAAATCCCTCCTAATTTTTTTTTCAATAGTTCATTCACTCAGGACAGTCTTTTTGCCAATATTGATGTAGGAGCTTGTCAAATCCCATTATCAATTTGTCTATTAATGTCTCTATTAAGCACGTCTTTCAGATAAGTCTCCAATTTTCTCAAATATTTTCTCATCATCTTCACATGCCAGAATAAAAAATGTCAGTGTCTCTATCAAAACAATAATTCAAAACTTCTTCTTGCCATTCATTTGTAGTTAGATATGCCCATTCGGGACCAGAATATCGCTTGCTTGCAACTCTTTTTTTTTGGTTTTTACTACTTTCGCCTTCTTCTCCACTACTTTTTTCTCCTTCGTTCAACTCTTTTTCCTCCTGAATCGGTGGTACTACATTTATTCTTCCACCTTTTGAACTTTTCTCTGGTCATTTGTCTCCTTTTAAAGTCTTCTTCATTAACATCTTTCTCAAGATTGAGTTTACACTTAAATGTGTACCTTTTTCTTCTGACGTTCCCGCAACTGGTTCAGGAAGAGTATAATCCACTTGGGCGGGACTACCCTCGATTCCTTTCCCAATGGGGTCAGCCCTTTGTTCGGTTTGGTATGTCAAACCACCTGCTACTGAGGACACCCTCCTCTGAGCAGATCTTCTCTCAGCCGATTGTCTCTGATCAGCCTCTTCTGAGGACACCCTCCTCTGATCAGAATTTCTCTCGACCGATATTTTTCTTTCTTCATGAACCAACTCCTCTTCTTCCGCATCTGCGGATTGTTCAGTCTCTTCTGAACCTTGTTCTTTCTCATCTGTCATAGGAGTAGGTACATCTCGATCATTCTCAGGATCCAGCTCTTCAATTTCTTGCTCTTTACCTGTAGTGTTGTCAGCTGTTGGTAACCTCAACAGCTCCTCTTCTTGTTCTGTTGGGTTATTCACCTTTCTCGTGTGGCTGGCGTGCACCCAGTTCAGTAATCCTGCACAGTTCACAGCTGTCGTTGTCATGACACCGTGGCTCCAGACACGACTTCCTCACATGCTTCCGTATAATAACCCAATCACCAGCTCTGAAGTTGTGGCCTTGACCTTGTATTTGTTGCACCGTCGTTGCTTCCACCTGATGAGAAAAAGACTGAACCACATCAGCCAGGTTTTTGCAATAATCTAGCACCATGTCTTTTGTAACATTTAGAAGTGCATTTGCAGGTATCGCTGGCAATCTCATTGCTCTCCCCATCAAAAATTCATGAGGGGACAACCAAGTCTTCTTATCAGGAACACTTCTCATGGGCATTAGAACTAATGGTATAGCATCTGGCCACTTTAAATTAGTTGACGCACACACTTTTGCCAATCGAGACTTTAAAGTTCCATTCATCTGCTCTACAAGTCCTGAAGCCTCTGGGCGGTAACTACAATGTAGTTCCTGCTGAATGTTTAATGCTGAAAAAACTAATTTTATCACTTTGCTATTGAAGTGGCTTCCTCTATCTGATTCTAAAGAGACCAGAAAACCAAAACGTAAAATTAACTCTCTTAACCTCTTAGCTGCTGGGACTCCACCCCCCCCCCCCCCCCCCCCCCAGTGCTGAGCGCTTTTTTGGCTATTTGGGGTAGTTCGCGCTTAGGCCTTCATAACATTTGTCCACATAAGCTATCCACGCCAAATTTGCGTCCTTTTTTTCCAACATCCTAGGGATTCTAATGGTACCCAGAGTTTGTGGTTTCCCCTGGAGGAGACCAAGAAATTAGCCAAAATACTGTGAAAATTTAGTTTTTTTTCAAAAAAATGGGAAAAAGGGCTGCTGAAGAAGGCTTGTGTTTTTTTCCCTGAAAATGGCATCAACAAAGGGTTTCTGGTGCTAAAATCACCATCTTTCCACCTTTCAGGAACGGGCAGACTTGAATCAGAAAACCACATTTTTCAACACAGTTTTGGCATTTTACTGGGACATGCCCCATTTTTACTATTTTTAGTGCTTTCAGCCTCCTTCCAGTTAGTGACAGGAATGGGTGTGAAACCAATGCTGGATCCCGGAAAGCTAAACATCTCTGAAAAGTAGACAAAATTCTGAATTCAGCAAGGGGTCATTTGTGTAGATCCTACAAGGTTTTCCTACAGAAAATAATAGCTGAAATAAAAAAATATTGAAAGTGAGCTGAAAAAAACAGCCATTTTTCTCCACGTTTTACTCTGTAACTTTTTCCTGCAATGTCAGATTTTTTAAAGCAATATACCGTTACGTGTGCTGGACTCTTCCGGTTGCGAGGATATATAGGGCTTGTATGTTCATCAAGATCCCTAGGTACCCAGAGCCAATAAATGAGGTGCACCTTGCAATGGGTTTTCATTCTATACCGGGTGTACTGCAATTCATTTGCTGAAATATAAAGAGTGAAAAATAGGTATCAAGCAAACCTTTGTATTTCCAAAATGGGCACAAGATAAGGTGTTGAGGAGCAGTGGTTATTTGCAAATCTCTGAATTCCGGGGTGCCCATTCTAGCATGTGAATTACAGGCCATTTCTCAAATAGACGTCTTTTTTACACACTGTCTTACATTTGAAAGGAAAAATTTTAGAGAAAGACAAGGGGCAATAACACTTGTTTTGCTATTCTGTGTTCCCCCAAGTCTCCCGATAAAAATAGTACCTCACTTGCGTGGGTAGGCCTAATGCTCGCGATGGGAAACGCAACATGGACACATCACATTTTTACATTGAAATCTGACGTGTTTTTTGCAAAGTGCCTAGCTGTAGATTTTGGCCTCTAGCTCAGCCGGCACCTAGGGAAGCCTAGCAAACCTTGGCATTTTTGAAAACTAGACACCTAGGGGAATCCAAGATGAGGTGACTTGTGGGGCTCTGACCAGGTTCTGTTACCCAGAATCATTTGCAAACCTCAAAATTTGGCTAAAAAAATACGTTTTCCTCACATTTCGGTGACAGAAAGTTCTGTAATCTGAGAGGAGCCACAAATTTCCTTCCACCCAGTGTTCCCCCAAGTCTCCCGATAAAAATGGTACCTTACTTGTGAGGGTAGGCCTGGTGGCCACGACAGGAATAGATCACACAACGGTCAATGTTGGTCCTTACATGAGGCAGCTGTTGACCCTGGGGTGATCCATTCCTGACGCAGGCACTAGGTGTAGGCACTCAAGTGGGGTAGTGTTTTTATCAGGACAGGTGAGGAATCAGTGGGTGGTAGGAATTTTGTGGATCCCAGCATATTCCTGTAGTTTGTGTGACAGAAATGCGAGAAAAATAGAGTTTTTATTCTACATTTCAGCTTTGCAGGGTATTCTGGGTAAGACAACTTTGGGGAATCCACACAAGTCACACCTCTGTGGACTCCCCTGAATGTCTAGTTTCCAAAAATGTTTGGGTTTAGTGTGTTTCTCTATATGGCCGCCGAACCCAGGACCAAAAACACAGGTGCCTGCCTTACAAAACCAGTTTGTTTTGCGATAGATAATTCTGATGTCTCCACAATACGATTTGGGCGGTGGAATTTGGGGCTGAACTAAACTGGGGAGCTCCCAAGAGAGCACTCTCTCTCTCTGCTTGCCGCTGCATTCACCTGCTCTCTGGGTTAGGCTAACTCACTATTACCCCGTTGCACAGACTGTGCTTGTGAAGGGACAGCAGGACTGTCCTCATCACCTCCCTCATAATTTACTGCAAGAGGAGTTATCGAATGGGACTTCTCCGACTGAAAAATCACTCCCAGAGTCTGCGCCATTGTCCTATCCCTCAGATGCTGTCTCAGTATCTGATGTCTCAGTCTCTGATCCTATGTCAGAGCTGTCCTCTATAACCCGAGTGACGGCAGCAGTCATCCATCAAGATGCCATCTCTGCTATTGGCTAAACTGTTGCTCTAAAACACTAGCTTAAGTAGACAGTCACAAAATCAATGGTGTGTGTGAGATACGTGCAACGGTAGAGGCCACCTTACCTGCGCTTCTTCCCTCAATCAGCACGTTCTTTCAAGACACTCCAAAAACACCTTGTCACATACCATTCGTCACAGTCTTTAGCACCTCCTGCGTCCAGTCCAACAATCATTTTTGGTGCTCCCACTCCCTCCTCCTCGGATTCCCTCATTACCACCCAGCAAAAGTGTCCTTCATCTCTCCATAGCCGCCCTCCACCCCGCACATATATTTAATTTGTATTATAGCGCAGGTAATGGCTGACTTTACTAATGTACTCATCTATTTACATAAAATACAGATTTGCTCTTTGCAGTAGGCATATAAACCTTCTGCGCTTTTTATGGCACTAAAACTGCCACTAGACAAGTCTGCCCCTTTTGTAGCAGAAACATAATCACAATACTTACTTGACTTTTTTATTGCTGCCTAAAAGCTACAGTCGAAAAGCGTCAGTTGAAGTATGTGCATTGCTTTGAAGACGCAAGCTGCAACTGCAAGACAACTGGTGGCAAATATATATATATATATATATATAACATAAATCCTTAACAAATCATTAAGGCTCCAGCACTCCACAATGGTTTCAGGAGTTTATTTAAACAAAGCAGGAACGCGTTTCGGCGTGACCGCCTTCTTCAACCTGCTGGCCGCCATTTTGGCCACCTTTATATATCCTAACAGATGTTAAACAACTTCCCCCTAGAGAAATGGAATGATAATATTGTCTTGTGGCTTAGATACATTGATGATATCTTTGTAATTTGGAAGGGAGACCCAACCACTGCCGATAAATTCATCAAAGAAATTAACAACAATATGTGCAATTTGAGGTTCACAGGCAAGATTGAATCAGAAATGATTGAGTTTTTAGACATAAAAGTGATTATAGCAGGTAATAGAATGGAGAAGACACTGTATAGGAAGGCCACATCTGGTAACAGTATATTGCATGCTAAAAGTCATCATCCACAAATATTGAAAAATAACATCCCCTATGGAGAGTTATCAAGAGCAAAAAGGATTTGCAGTACAGAATTAAATTATGCAAATGTAGAGAGTGAAATGATAGAAAGATTGAAACAGAGGGGTTATACTAACGAGATCTTAGAGAATAGTATCGCAAGAGTGAAATCCCGTACGAGGGAACAATTATTGTTCACTACAGATAAGATAACCAATTTGTCGGAGTTCAAGAAAAAGAATAAACGAAAAGACACAGGGATTGTGAAATTTATTACCACATTTAATACTGCCCATGACTCTGTAAGAAAGTTATTGCAACGACATTGGCATATGCTCAAAAGCGATCCAGTCATAGGCACATTAATAAGTAATAGACCGACGATAACCTATAGGAAAGGAACATCGATGAGGGATATTTTGGTTAAAAATGATGTGAGCCAAGAGAAACTTTCGAAAAAGAGTTGGTTAAAGACACAGGATGGATTCTTCAAATGTACCAAATGTAAGGCGTGCAAAAATGGGGAAAACATTAAAACCATTGAACAAACGCACAGAAGAATACATACCATCAAAGGCAGATATGAGTGCAGAAGTGATTATGTAATCTATATTCTAAAATGCACTTGCCCAAAGCTATATGTAGGTAGTACAAAACTACAGGTACACAAAAGAATTCTACAACATTTGAGGGCTATAGTCAATAGAGATGAGTCTTATCCGGTTGCCCGACACATGCATGAGTTTCATGGAGGTCGCGTAGAAGATGGTAAGTACAGTGTAATAGATGGCATTAGAAAGGATATCCGTGGAGGAGACAGGGAGAAACATCTGAGGAAATTAGAGTCCAGATATATATTGGCATTTGATTCAAGGGAACCAGTAGGGTTGAACTCGAGTGAAGAGTTATATATACATTTAGGGTGATATGGTTGACTAATTATGGATAATATAGTGACAAGAATAAGTTCATTATATTTATTATGAGATTTTGATTGTATATATGAGATTTTGCTTATTAACGATTGTCCCAATTAACAATGCCTTATGCAATAATCATATAAATTGATTGGACTCAGTGGATCTCTTTAAAGATATATACGTAATTAGTTTCTCTGTGATCAATTGTAATTTAACCAGATTTATTAAGATTTATTTAGAACTGGTAAATACTTATCAGTGATTTTGCCTTATATACTGGTATATTTTTGTCACATTATTATATTATGTCACATGTATTATATATTTTTCACATGTATTGTATCACGGGTGTTATTATGTTTTTAAAGGCAGTGTATTGCTTTAAATGAATGGTAACACATAGGATATATAAAGGTGGCCAAAATGGCGGGCAGCAGGTTGAAGAAGGCGGTCACGCCGAAACACGTTCCTGCTTTGTTTAAATAAACTCCTGAAACCATCATGGAGTGCTGGAGCCTTAATGATTTGTTAAAGATTTATGTTCTAAGTAAAGACGAGGTGGCGTGCGTCCCATTCCAGCACCATTGGCGATTAGGTGCAAAGAGAGAAACGCTGAAAGAAGTGTTTTTATATATATATATATATACAGTATATATATATATATATATATATATATATATATATATATATATAACTTTTATATGTGGGTCTGGTTTTCCTGGGGGCCGATCGCAGCCCCCAGGGAAACCACACACGTATTGACAAAAGTGATATATATATATATATATATATATATATATAGATCTATCTCTCTCTCTCTCTCTCTCTATATATATATATATATATATATATCTACATAGGGGACACCTACCTTTTTTTTTTTTTTTTATTATGCCCCCCGGGGGGGGGGGGGTGGCCCTTTTTCCGAGGGGGCCAACCCCCCCAAGTGAAATCCCTGGTGTCTAGTGGTGTTTCCTGGCCATCGGGGCCCAGGAAACACTTTCAAGAAGGCCTCGTAAGAAAGGGGAAGGCCGTTTGTGGGCGTTTTCCCCATTGGAGCAGGAAGCTTCCTGCTCCGATGGGGAAATCCACAAATCCACAAAGTGACGTCACAAAGGCGCGGGTGAAGGGTGGGGGGAGACACGGAAAAGCTTCTGTGTCTCCCGGGGAATAAAAAAAAAAACATCCTCGGGTGAGGATTTATTAACCCCCTCCCTGGTGTCAGTCACTGGTCGTGACCTGCACCAGGGAGGTAGTGCGGGCGTCGGCCAGTGGCCGATGCCCGCATCCAAGGGGTTAAACGTAACTTAGCTACTGTAAGACTATAATTTCTCCTTGTTGGATATGCCTCAATCCAATGACTAAAAATGCACACAATCACCAACACGTATTTCAAACCAGCACACGCAGGCATCTCAATAAAATCCATTTGCATTCTGCTGAATAGACCTCTTGCCATGCCTATGTGTCCCATGTTGACAACTGTTCCTTTGCCTACATTCATCTGTTGGCAGACAATGCATCTACAGTAAACCATAACTGTTTGAAACACTTGATCATCACGTCTCTCCCCATGTGTGCTTGACCATGATAATATCTGGCCATTTGTGTCAACACACAGTTTGGCAAAAACATTTTCCCTTCTGTTGTCACCCAAATGTCATCTTCTCTTTGAATGTAATTATGTTTTACCCAATCTCTACGCTCTTCTTCTGGAACATTGTTCTGTATGGCTTTCAGCTCTTCTAAGGTCTCAACAATTTGCATTGTGAAATCTGTATAAACTTCATCATTTTCAGAAATTAATTCCCAATTTCCTTTAAATGAGATACCATTTAAGGCACAAACGTTTGCAACCTGGTCTGCATAAGCATTTCCCAAAGTTACATAATCTTGTCCTCTCTGATGTGCACTGCATTTAACCACGGCAATTTTCTTATGTTTCTGTACAGCCTGTAGTAATTCATGTATCCTTTCACCATTCCTTACAGGTGAACCCGATGAGGTTAAAAAAACCTCTCTGTGACCAGATTTTCCCACAATCATGTACAATGCCAAATCCATACTGGCTGTCAGTGTAGATAGTTACTTTCATCTGATCAGATAAGTGGCATGCCCTAGTCAGAGCCACCAACTCTGCAACCTGAGCAGAAATCACTCCTTTAAGCCATGAAGCTTCTAGTATGCCAGTAATTGTGCACACTGCATAGCCTGCTCTCAATGCACCTCTGTTATTTCTTAGACAGGAACCATCAACAAAGATAATTTGATCATTGTCTTGTAGAAAAGTGTCTTTAATATCATCTCTTGGTTTTGTGCATAATTTGGTCACTTCTAGACAGTCATGCTCAGTATTGTCTATTTTTCCTGGATCATCTCTCTATCTGGTAACAACTTTGCCGGGTTAAGTACTGTGCACCTCTTGATCGTCACATTTGGTGCCCCAAGAATCACTGTCTCATAACGTGTCAATCTTGCATTGGTCAGGTATTGTGTCTTTGATCATGTCAATAGAATTTCTATTGAATGAGGTACCATTACTGTCAGAGGATAACCCATTACAATATTTTCACTTTGAGTTATACTCTGCTCAACTGCTGCAACCGCTCGTAAGCATCCTGGTAAGGCTGCTGCAACGGGATCCAAAGTAGCTGAAAAATATGTTACTGGTCGATTGACACCACCATGTGTCTGTGTCAGGACAGATAGAGAACATCCATTACGCTCATGACAAAACAACAGGAATGTTTTTGTGTAATGAGGCATACCGAAAGCTGGGGCTTGATACAAACTTTCTTTCAACTTAGTAAATGCCCTTGTGCATTCTTCATCCATCATTATGGGATCTCAAACATCCTTATGGGTTAGCCTTTGCAAAGGTTTAGAAATGGCTGAAAAATATGGAATCTACTGACGACAATATCCTTCCATTCCCAGAAACATTCTCAATTCTTTCTGTGAGCTTGGTATTTTCATTCTCATAATTGTTGCTATTCTTTCCCTCAAGATTCTCCTAGATTATTTTTCAATCAAGTGACCCAAATATTTTACCTCTCACTGACAATAGTGCAACTTGGTAGGAGATACCTTATGACCATTGTCTCCTAAAAAGTTCAACAATGCAATTGTATCCTTTTGCAACCTTCTTTTGTCTTTGATGAAATTAATAAATCATCAATGTATTGCACCAATGTTGATTGGTAAGGTATTACCAATGATTCCAGGTTATTTTTCAAAATCTGATTGAAAATCGATCGTGACTCTGAAAACCCTTGAGGAATTTTACACCAGCAATAGACTCTGGTCAGGAATTTGAAACAAAACAGACATCTACTGTCCTCATGTAGAGGCACAGAAAAGAATGCTTGACACAAATCAATCCCTGTGAACCATTCTGCATCACACAGAATCCGAAACATTATCAAAGCTGGATTTGGTACAACTGGACAACATTTCACCACAATCTCATTTATTTTCCTCAAATCCTGGACAAGACAAATTTTCCCACTTGGCTTTTCAAACCCATTATTGGTGAATTACACGGGCTACTCATCACTTCCTTCAAAACTCCCTGTTACAAGAACTATTCTATTAAAGGTCTTATCCCTTCAATTGCCTCATTTGTCATTGGATATTGTTTATGGAAACACCACGTTCTCTTACACTGCCACTCTGATTCCTTCAACTCCCTTAATTAAACCAATGTGTTTTCCTGATCAATCCCAAACCTTTGACTTGACCCTCTCCTGTAAGTCAACTGATATATCTTTTATTTCAAATACTGGAAAAAAATCAAGTCAACTGAATTGTTGTCTTTATTTGTCTGTTGTTTTCATTAGTTTGATCATCAAAATTAATCAGAGGAAACTCTCTAGATACTAATTCCTTTTTGACAGCAATAGTTGTTTCCTCTCCACCACTGTTTGCCTCAGTCTCAATCCCTTTAGTTGAACATGAAATTGAACAATTTATCTTACACACCAAGGGCCATATTTATACTTTTTGACGCACAACTGCGCCAACGCAGTTGTGCGTTAAAAATGTTACCGCCGGCTAACACCCTTACAACACGCAATGTGGGCGCCTTATTTAAGGAATTACGTTAGCCAGCGCTGCGGACTGGTCTGAGTAAAAAGAAAATGACGCACACCAGGCAGCGTCGTCGTAGGAGACAATGGGGGATGTGCGTCAAAAAATGGTGCACGTCAGGTCTGAGGCAAAAATCAGGCCTCAAACCGGACTTGCCCCATTTTTTTTGACGCACAACCCCCCTTGACATGACCCCTGTCTTAGCAAAGACAGGAGTCATGCCTCCTTGCCCAATGGCCATGCCCAGGGGACGTCTGTCCCCTGGGCATGGTCACTGGGCATAGTGGCATGTAGGGGGGCCCAAATTAGGCCCCCTATGCCACTTAAAAAACAAACGTTAAAAAATATTTACCTGAACTTACCTTTACTTACCTGGGATGGGTCCCCCCATCCATAGGTGTCCTCCAGGGGTGGCGAGGGTGGCAGGGGGTGTCCCTGGGGGCAGGGGAGGGCACCTCTGGACTCCTTCCGAGCCCACAGATCCCTTAACGCCTGCTCTGACCCAGGCGTTAAAAAACGGCGCACATCAGGCTGTGCGCCATTTTTTAAGGCCCACCCCCTCCTGTGCGTCAAAATGACGCTGGGGTATAAATAAGGCACATAGGCCTTAAAGTACTTTTTTGGAAGGGAACGCCTACCTTGCATATCATTAACACAAGGCAGTTTCCCGCCTCCAAAAAATGACACACACTGTGGAATTCTGACGTCCGCGGGGTCGGGCGTCAAAGTTTAAATATGGGGCAAGGTTTGCGCCGAATGTGCGTCAAAATCTTTGATGCACATTCAGCGCAGAGTATAAATATGCCCCCAAGTCTCTTCCCAGTACTGCTATCCAGGCACTATCTGCATCTGTGGCTGCATTTGTTGTATTTGTGGCATTTGTACTTGTTATACCTTTGGTTGTGCATTCTGTATCTGTTGTATTGGTTGTAAAGTCTGAAAACCGTGCATACTATTCATATTATTCTGGAAATTCTGATTTTGACCCCCCCCCCCCATTCTAGGTCTTCTCATGCTCTGATTTGAATTGACACAGTTTGTCTGCTGTACAACACCACCTTAATTCAACATCGGACACTGTCTTTTCCAATGACCAATTACCCCGCCATTACGACAAGGTAACACTTTTTGCCTTTGTTGCTCATCTTGCATCACCACTGAACTCAAATCCACATTTCTATTGACCACTGGAAGCATCATTCCATCTCGACCTCTGCCTTGACTCTGGAACATACCACTCCCTTGTGGTAGTTGCTGAAAATTTCCCTGCAATCCTGTCTGTGCAGCCTTAATCTGTATCACCATTGCTTTTTCTTTCAACTTTTTTCTGCTTCAACTCGATCTCATCAGTGCAGTATTTTGCATACTGTAACACTTCATCAATCGGTTTGGCTTGCCAGCAGATTAAATGATTCTTAATAATCTGATTAATTTCAGTTTTTAATCCTTCAATAAATCTAAACACCAAATGATTCATGCTCTCTTTCACAATTGTTTCCACACCACTGAATTGTTTGAACACCTTCAACAACGTTTCATAGTACGCTTGAACCGATTCCTTCCTCTGCTGCCCTATCTATGCTTTGTCAATCAATGATTTTTGGCGAAACTCTCGTTTTCAGAAACTCAGTAATCTTCTAGTAATAGTTAATTTCTTCTGGAGATGGAGCACCTGTTTTCAAATCCCTTTGTCGCTCACTTGTTGGCCAGTCCACACTCCTTTTGCATTCGATCTGCAAATCGGGCAGAACAACAATATCGAAAGTGTATTCAGGTCTTCCCACAGACATTTTGCAAGCTTCACAAACCTATCTGTCTGCTGGTACTACTTCACTGGTTTTTCTCTCAACCTTGGGTAACCATTCATAAAACTTAAGAGATATCACCTCTATTCTAAGGTACATGTACAAAATTTCCTCCTGGCGTTTCTCTCATCGGCAACATTTTCACCGACTCTCCTGCCTGTGTCATCCTTCTTTGGTCTTTCTCTTTTCTTGACCCATCTGCCTTCCCATTTGTCTAATGCTCTCCAAACATGTACTGTCTCAAGTAATTCTCTAAAATGTGTTTTCATCCCTGCAGACTTCATGTGTATAAAATCTTCCTCGTCCATGTTTAATCTGTAACTTCTTTTCAGGCTTTTCATTTTCGATAAATCAATGTCATACTCATCTGCTACTTCCTGTAACTGCTTATGCACTTTCTCTGCTCCCTTGGTAATTATTTTACACAAATATCTCAATTGAGCTTCAGTATAAGACTCAAGTCTATTCACACCATGGTCCCTTCCAGAAGGTAATTTCCTTCCATTGATAATCTCACTCTGTTTATTGTGTCTTCTTCCCTGTCTTTCTTCTCTAGGGTCTTTGAATTACTTTAATCTTCCAACCACTTCGTTATCTCTTGTGCAGATAAACCTTTCAAAGAAACCTCATTAGACTGTGCACCCAAATCTCGTTCTTGTGCTGTGCTTGCACATTGTTGTGGAGACATTAGTCTCTTCCCCTGATTATTGTAAGATCTGATCCCCAAATTTTTGACAGGAGACAAATCTATTAAATAATTAGTCTCAGTCAGTGTTTGGCCTTGTCTAGGAGTTGATTTTTCCAAAACCCCATTCTGAACTTGAATCAAAGAATTCACTCCACTATTGTTTACACGTAGGTATAGTGAGGTCAGCACACCCATCGTAATAGGTACAGAAATTGCATCTGGACCAACTAAAGATCCGATCTTCTGTATTTGCCCTGCTCCCATGCTCTGCATTTGTGGAATCTGTATCAGAACAGGCTCCCTTTGAATCATACTCAGTCCTTGTTGACATGGAGGCAATACCAAATTAGTAGACGCCCTTATGACCTGAGCCTCTGGATGTATTTCAGGAATGTTTATTTCAACTGCTGTCTGTTTTTCAGTTAATCATTGAAACTACTCTGCATCCGAAATCTTTCATTGTTCAGCGTATCCCGTGATATCTCTGATGTGGATGGTGCAGTAGGAATTGTATTACTAATCCCACTCCCACTCGTTCCACTCTCGCTTGTCCTCTGATCTCTCTGACTTGTGTTTAGTGGAGGATGTCTTTAAAATCTCAGAAACTATTTTGTCTTCATCTATCTCATTGTTATCATTAAACATGACTCATTTTAAATCATTTAATTTCTGTTCTTTAGTTACTGAAGAACTCTTCTTTTTTTTCTTTCGACTCATCCTCATCCTCATTTGTCCTTGCAGGAAATAATCTGATTCCCTATAGAGTTGCTACTTTCCACCTTTTCTACTCTTCATCCCATCTAGCTTCTGCTAGTGTCTTTTCTACTCTCCTCATTCTTTTCTCAAATTTCAATGCTTGTTGCAGTCTAGCTACCAGCTCCCAAATCGATAGGGCTTTGTACTGTGCTGGCCTCGGAGGAGGTTTTAAACTGTACATTTTCTGCCTTAAATTCTCCAAAATTCTCAAATTGAATGTTCTATTTTCTGGAAAAGCTAAGCAACCTTCTTTCCTTGTAATCTTAACTCAATGTTTCAACCAAAGACATGCTCCTGCACCTTTCTCCTCAAATACAATATATGCCAGAGTATTTTCTGGCGGACAAATATCTCATTTGTGTGCCGGAATATATTCAGCACCTCTCAACGCACTTCTCAAAGCCTTAAAAAACTTCATTTTCAACTAACTTCTTATTCAAAACCCGATGTCCACACAAAAATTATTATTTATGAACTGAGTCAAACTAAGCAAAACAAATCATGAAATCTGTTTAAACACAACCAATCAAGAAAAAGTGACTACGATCCCACAATTCTCTTCGACCCTCTCAACTTCCAATTGCGTTACTTTATTAACGGACTGATTGACGAATCCGTGCGTGACCCTTCTCATTAATCAACTCATCCCAGCGAGGCACCACTTACGTCAAACTAACACACGCACCCCTCATCAGCGGTGCGATCGCTGAGACGCTGACAAAGTCTTTCGGTATGATTTCTTTACAAATCACACATCAAATCAACACAATATTAATTCGCGAGCAGAACTTAAAACCAAAAAATAAGAAAACAAATGTGCCCATTTACTACAGGTAGGGTAGGATAATACAATTGCTTCAAGAACCTTCCAAAGTAACCTTCGGCTTCCGCTTACTCTTTTTCACAGTTCCCCTCATTCGCGAGCAAAATTCAACTTGCAAATTTCGCTTCTCAACTGATCATTGGACTGTTGTGTAATGCCGCACCTTGACGCAGCATCTCTCTCTGCCTCCACGGTAGGAACGCGCTGCCGATATTCGGAGCGCCGTTCCCCGCATTTTTTGGTTTCTTTGGTAGCGCGTCTTGGGAAGAGTATATTACGCTCCTGGTCGCGTTACCCTTACCTGTAAAGCATTTTTCTTCTTTTCTGTCGGCGGTGGCTTTTCTCTGGTCTTTTTTCCTTCTTGTTCCTTGCCTTTGTCTTCTACCTTTTTCATGTCCATGTTGTGTCCATCTTGTCTTCTTCCTGTTTGTATTTCCCAGCATGCTCTCTTTCTTATATACTGCTTTCTTTTTCCTATTCTTGTCTATGGGCTTTTCCCAATTCAAGATGGTTCTTTTCCTTTCCTGGGATGTCACTTCCCCTTTTTCAGTATATAAGCCATTCAGTCCTACTCTACCTTGCGTTGCAAACACTTCCCTTTGGTTGTGCCCTTCGCTCCTGTTCTTCATTCCTGCATTTTGCATTGGAGTATTTTTGCCTTGTTTTGTTCCTGTTGTCAAGTCCTGTTTTTTCTTCTTCTTTTTTAGGAGTTCCTGTTTGAGGTTTTTTCCCAGTTCTTGGTTTTTTCTTTCCTCTGGGATGCCTTCTGGAGGGTACGGTCTGCTTTGGCGTTTCCTGTCAAGCAGCAACGTGGCTACTAGAAAGGGTCGCCCCTAACTGGGATTATCCAGAACCTGTGGAAGACCGGGTGTGTTCTCCAACCCTGTATCCAGAGGTGAGAAGTCAAGTGCAGTTCGTGACATGTTGTCCTAGTGCACTTAGTACTCACCAAATCTCAGTATAACTTTAATCACACCAATTATATCACAACCTCGATTTACCAATCACGCCGGATCGGTCTACTAAATGGAAAAATTACATCATATACCAAGTGCTTCACTACACTTGTCAATATACTCCGGAGTCCCAGACCTCTCTCCTTGGGTCTGTCATCAACAACCACGTGGATAATTTTTCCTGCATTAAGCGCCACACTCAAATTAAGAACGCCGCTTTCCTACTCTCATACCTATTGTAGTACGCCCACTCCCCCAAAACTCTACTTGAGTACCTCCACTCCTTCTAAACTCATATGCACCTCAATCATCTGCAAATTAGCTTAAGCTGTGCAAGCGCAAATCACCTCACTCAATTCAACCAAACACCGCTAGAAACATATCCTTCAACCTAGAGGGTCTCCAAGAACTGGGGCAAGTCACTTAAGGCAACTAGCAACTTATCTTATCAAATCCATGTAACATTTCAGAAACGTCAACAAATCTATTTCTCTTTAGAAGAAAGGTTTCCCCAAATTACATTATTCTCATTATGACATCTTTAATCAATGACATAACCGTAATCTGCTACCAAAAACTGCTGCAGCGCTACAAAATCCTAGCTATTACTTTAAACTGAATAGTGGATTCTGCGCAAGAGATTGCCAGTGGTTAGACTTATTGTAAGCATTCCTCCCATCACTTTTTGTGTGTCTGAGTGCAGGAAATTCATTAAATGTCTAACGTTCAGGATGGTTGTGCAGGGCAGGAGATGCATTACTCCATAGGCACCAACCGTTTCAGGTCCCCATGCAGATGCTGCAACTTTTATTTATGGATTTGAAAGAAAATGTGACTTTTTCATTAAAGGTGAGGCAGCTAAAAACCAATGGATGGCACCAGATGCTGCCTCTCCCATTTATTCTCTCTCTTTCTTTCACCCTCACACTCTCTCTCTCTGCAGGACATATTTTTAAAAGTATAAATGGGTACTTGTCCTGAAGGAGGATCCACTTTAGATGTTAACCCAGGGGCATCACAAATACTTCTGACATGGTTACAAGACTATAAAAGTTAACGAGGGAAAGTCTAGACCTGTTTAGGGTGGACAGCAATCTGAGGACAAATGTCACAGTCAAGAGAACTACCAACCAGTGAAGGCAGAATAAATTTGTGAGGCAGAAGCACCTGGGAGGTTGCTGCAGCGCCACAAAATCCTAGCCATTACTTTAAACTGAATAGTGGATTCTGCTCAAGAAGTCAATGGATTGACGCAACAAAGGATTGAGGGGATGTCATTAATGAGTGATGTAATCATCAACAGTAATCAATATATTAAAAAATCTGAACCTTAAACAATAACCACTCCAGTTTATTAAAAAGAATTATAAATTTATTTCCCTAGATTAACAATGCTAATGTCACTAAAATAACTCTCAAACACGAATGATAAGCATATAGAATCAATAGTGGCTGATTAGAGCATCTTATATATCTGAGTTTAATCAAAACAATCAAGCAAATAATCTCAAGTATCATAACACTGATTAATAACACTAGTTTATTGTGTAAAAAAAAAGCATTATTGTTATTATGCAGCAATTAAACTATAAGCTGCAGCTGGTACCTGCAAAGCAAAAGAAACACTTCTATGCGATTTCATACAATACCCATAGAACAACAACATGCAGTCTACTTCAGCAAAGGGACACCATCAGGCAGGTCTTCAGAGATTCGGGCCTATCGACAGCTAAACCCATACCACTAATACGACATGAACCACCATCAGGAACTCTTGAACTCTAAACTAGCAAGGAAGAATCTCTAGAACTAACTAACTCTAGAAAATCCTACCCAAGTTGTTATATTAATCTTTAAAAAGTTTATGATTGGTCAGTACATGGGGTGGTTTACGATTCAATCAATAGTCGTTCTAATTGGTAACCTAAAACACAATGATGTTAGCAAAAACCAGGACACATTCATAACAGTAACTATTCCTCTTCCGTCTCGTCTGTGACTCCATTGTTCCATCTCGTCTAAACTTCTCTTCCTGTAAGTTTTACTTTCATCCTCGAGGAAGAAACCACGTATTCGGGACAATTTCAAACAATAGAACATTCAAACTTGTGTAATGACTTAATAAATCTGACCTTGTAAGGCATAGTGCAGCAACCCGATAGATGTAGCTGTGTGCACATTTATTAGGCTATTTAGCATACTCTTTTAATTAAGCATTGAGCAATGGAAAATAACTACGACTTCAGTTCAAATTTTGCTTAGTCACAGAACAAAAAAATGAATTCTGGCAACCATTTACAAAAGTCACCCGTTTTTGCATGTTAATTAACTAAATAATTAATACATTGGAAATCATTAATAAAATACATTAGAAAATTCACACTCTCACAAGGTCGAGGAGATGGGTGGTTGTCATGCTGAAGAAAGTCACTTAATGAAAAGAAGGGCTTTAGTCCATTATGCCCAGCAGGGTGGGTTATATAGAGAAGGCCCAGTAGTTAGTAGATGTTGGTTGGATTTGGATTTGAGAAGCAAAAAGGGTAGTTTTGTTCAACTGCAACATCCATTCAACTATGATCCATTAGTTTAAAAATGCCTTTTCCACATGGTATTGCACTGCCAGACCGAAAGATCCACCTCAGGGAGAAAACAGCCCCAGTGCTCCTGCCCCCACTGTGCAGTAGAGTATGACCTGGGCCTATGGCGTGGACAAACGTCCCACCTCTCCTTACCTGCAAGAGAAATTATTTCTAACGTTATTTACAGTGTTAGCTAGATTTGCACTGTTTTGACCTGCACCATGGAAAAACTTGCACCGAACATATGCTTTGTGCAGCAATTGAAGTCATATTTTTGTTTCAAATGGATGACCTATAAGCTGATTGAGCATGTGAATGTTTCTCCATATTTATCTTTTAACAACATATTTGGTGATAGATAATAACCTCTTCACCTCATGGCAACACAGACATGGCAACAGAAGAATACCTTGAACACCCATGCTAAACTGTCGTAAGCAACCATTGTACGTGGTTAGGATGAATAGTACTTATCAGGGTCGGAATAATACAGAAAGTAGACACAAAAAATAGGCCTAGGCACCAAAATAACAGTGAACCAGACAGATAAAAAAGTGGCCCTAGTTTGCAAATTGGGACATTTTTTAACTTGTGAAGGCACGCAGTGTAGGTATTTCCCAAGGTGTGGGAGGCTGCAAACATTGATGGTTGGTGCATCTAATGACTGTGGTAATATCAGAGAAATCAACAGTATAAACCTGCTTACCAGAAAATAAAACAGGCCCACAAACAGCCAATAAAAACAGCCCACATACTGGCCTGTCACTCAGCCCATCCCTATAAGCCAGTGGTTTTAAAGTTCAGGTTAACAGATTTATCAATCCCATTCAGCTGTAACCGAAGGCCACCTATGGATAGTATGCACTGGCCTCACAGATTAAAAAATGAAGCTCTATGGCTCAGCATGCAATGGTCTAGACCTTGATTGACAATACGGCCTGGATTTCCAATTCCTTTGCATCAAGCTTGCCTTACTGTTTTTTTAACGGAAACCCAATGCTAAGTGTTAGGCTGGGATTACCGTACAATGGAAAAGCTGTGTGTTAGACCTGTCAGCCTTAAGGTGGTCTTCCCCCAGACGTTTTGTCTGCTTGCCTTCATCTTGTCTGGATGGTTGCTTGTTGGTCTTAGGACTCTGTGCACTTTACCACTGCTAATCACCTCTAATGTGCTTGTGCTTACTTTTCTAAACATGGTTTGATTGGCATATATCTGATTGTCATATTTAATTTACATTACGTCCCTTGAAGAGTGTTATACCATATACCCAAGGCCTCTAAATGAAATGCTACCAGTGGGTCTGCAGCACCTCTTGTACCATCCACTTAAGTAGTACTTTAAAACTTGTCCCAGGCCTGCAGTTGCCGCCTAAAGGCAGTGTCCCTCAGCCATGCCAACTTGGTATTTAAAGCCCCTTGCTAAGCCTTAAATTCTCCTTTTATTACATATAAGTTACCCCGAGGTAGGCCCTAGGTAGCCCAATGGTGCAGGGTGGGGAGATAAAAGAAGGAGTCACACATCAAGACCTCAAAATAGATTTCAATAGGTTACAATCCAGTCTGGCCACCAGAAGAAATACTTCTATAACAAGAATCACCATAACTCTAACCCCAAGTGCTATGAGTGTCATGAATATAGGCACTACAGAGGTGATCCCAAGTGCCCCAAGAGGTCACAGCCTCCCATTGAAGGTAAACCCCTGGGTTGGCTAGTGTAGTGCTTGGGGAGGAGAGGGCCCCAGATAGTAGGGGGGAAGTCAGTGAGTTTACCCTAGTGTCCCTGGGTGAGGAGGCGATGGTGTCCAAAGCCCACATACCTTCTAATACTGGAATGCATAGGCAATGGGTCACCATCAATGGGCAGAGGGTAGAGACTCTGAGGGACACAGGTTCCAGTGTGACCATGGTAAGGGGTCATTTGCTGTCATCAGAGCAAGTTATTCACAATACATCCCACCAGATTATAGTAGCAGAAAACACTGTGGCTCTAGTTCCATTTGAGTGGGGGAGGGGCCCCCGGTCTTCTGAAAGTTGCTGTGAGACCTGCCATGCCTGTAGAGTGTTTACTAAGAAATGACCTAGAACACACTGCCTGAATGGAAGCGGAGCTAAGGTCACACCTGGGAATGTCGGTGTTGCCTTAGTGGGACTGTGTATATCTGTCTAGAAAGGAAGTCAAAGAGGTCTGGCACCTGGAAAAATGGGCCAGACAGCTACCAAGAGACGGAAAGGCAGGAGGCGTGGGAAACCAGTCCCTGTTTGTCCCCCAGAGGAGGTGGATTGGGCGCTGGAGAAGGCCTCCCCAGAGCCCACTGATGAGGACATTACATTTCTTGGTGACCTACCTGAGCTTGCTGAAAGGCAAGCAGAAAGGAGACCCACTAGGGAGGAGTTATGTAAGGTACAGAAAGAGTGTCCAACCCTGGAGCGCATGAGACAACAAGCTGACGCCCAGGCAGCTAGTGATCACCGCACCTACTGGGAGAATGACCTCCTGTACAGTGAGCGCAAGACACCAGTGCATGAGGCAACAAGGGCACTAATTGTTCCCCAATGCCACAGGGCCTTCCTAACAGGGTTGGCTCATGAAATTCCTCTGGCAGGACATCTTGGGTAGGACAAGAGCTTTGCCAGGCTTGTCCCCCACTTTCACTGGCCTAGAATGAAAGAGGCCTCATATACATTCTGCAGGATGTCTTTGACCTGCCAGGCCAGTGGGAAGACAGTGAAAAAGCTGCTGGCTCCCCTGCAACCCTTAGCTGTCAGTGGCACCCCCTTTGAAAGGGGGGGCATCAACATTATTGGCACCTTGGACCCCAAGACAGCCTCTGGCAACAGGTTTATCTTGGTCTTGGTGGACCATGTTACAAGGTATCTGGAGGCCATACCTCTGAGAACTGCAGCTGCACCATCAGAACCTAGGGCCCTAATTGAGATTTTTACCAGAGTGGGTTTCCCCAAAGAAGTGTGGTCTGACGGGGCACCAACTTTATGTCTGCATATATGCAATCAATGTGGAAAGAATGTGGAGTTGCCTACAAATTCTCTACACCCTATTGTCCACAAGACAATAGGCTTGTTGACAGGTTTAACAAGACCGTGAAGGGCATGATTAGGGCCCTACCTGAGCCCCTGAGGCAGTAGTGGGACGCCCTCTCACCATGCCTACTTTATGCTTAAAGAAGGGGGGTTGGATTCAGTCCGATTCAGCCCCTTTGAGCTTCTGTATACTCACCTTGTAAGGGGGCCACTTAGGCCCTCATTACGAGTTTGGCGGTCTTTACTGAAGACTGCCACGTGGCGGCCACCAAAAGACCACAACGGAGGCGGAAATCCGACCACTGCTTTACGAGTCACACCTGAACAGTGCAAAAATACAGCCACAAATCCGAGTCTGCCAGGATGGCCAGGGACGGGAGAGAGGCAGTTCCACCACCAGCACCGCCACGCCAACCACATTCCATTCTTCAGATTACCACTCACAAATCAGTACAGCAGTCATTGCACAGCAGAAAACCATTGGTGGTGCGAACCGCTGTAGTAAAAAAATCACCTCACCAGATCACAGCACCACATTGGACAAATCGAATACCCCATCCCTGACAACATACACACATCAGGCACACCTACACACACCAGGATAAAACACCCCACACAACACACAATCCTTTGCAACCAAAACGACATTCACTGACAGCAAGGATCACACAAACTAAAGACACTGTACTTGTACACCATACGCACTATCACACACAACACTGAGCACACACCACACAACTACACCATTGACACAATCTACACATTGTCACATCACACAAACACCACAAACAACCAAGCACCCCCCACCCCACCAAGCACCCTACACTGCACTCTTGTACACTACACTCACCCCCACACACAACACAACCACCATGTCAGCCAAAAACACCCAGGCTTCACAGACAATGAGTTGAGGGTCATGGTCGATGAAATTGTCAGGGTCGAGCCACAGCTGCTTCCAGCACAGGTCCAGCAAACATCCATAGCCAGGAAAATTGAGTAATGGAACAGAATCATCGACAGGGTCAACTCAGTGATCCATCCATGCACAAGGGAGGACAACTGGAAGAGGTGGAATGACCTACGGGGGAAGGTACGTTCCATGGTATCCAGGCACCAAATTGCTGTGATGAAGACTGCCGATGGGTCCCCACCTCCTCCCCCAGAGTTTGCATCGTGGGAGGAGAAGGTCTTGAACATCCTTCATTCCGAGGGCCTGACTGGAATACCCGGAGGACTGGACTCTGGAAAGTGACTAACACTCCCCTAGCACTAAGTTGTCCGGTGCTGCATGCTCCCCCACCACCCTATCACTCCCCAAGTCACCCTATCTTCCACTACCCCTCCCACAGAAAAACCTAAAGCCCCTCCCATGCATGCCACACCACCACCCAGCTACAATGCTCTCACAGACCCTGCCCAGTGCACGGATAGCTCTGCCAATATCCATCGCTACCACTCCCACAATGCACCTGCACATCCACATGAAAAGCTAATATGTCCACGTCACAGTGCAACACCTGCATGTACAACTGCCACACCTGCAACACCAACAGGAGGCTACGACTGAGGATCTATACATGGCAATGACAGCAATGCAATATTCATTCATCAGCCCTCAATGGAACATGGTACCCATTTCACTATCCATTGCCCACAAACAATGTCTGCAGTGCTGCACCTGTCATTGCCATAACTGGGAATCAAGTCAAGCCACTGTATGCATCAGACAAAGAGACCAACCTTCACACCTCCACCACGTGACACTCTCCCACTACATTCACATAGCCTGTGTGATAGGGGATGGGGCCCTCAAGGGACTCGACTGGCCAGGAAACCATCTCCAAAATCCTGGGAGAATACCAGCAATCCTAGGGCAAGATGGGCCAAATACTAACCATTTTGGAGTAAAACCAAAGGCTGCAGAAGGAAAACCACCAGGAGGCCATGCAGCAGTGGCAGGCACACAATGCCACGATGGCATCCATTGCATGGGTGCTCAAGGAGCTCACCACTATCCTGCATGCCTCCTCTACCCACCAGCAGGCTCCTTCCACTAGCCAGATACCAACTGAGCCATCAACATCAGCCGCAGCTAGTGGAATGGAGGCCCTGCCAGACCAACTACAGGACACTGGCACCCCTCCCTCTGTAGCTGAGGAAGCCCCCGCAAACATCCTGCAGGAGCACATGCTAAGACTAAACCCATTGCCAGGAAGTGACCCTCTCCTGAACATTCCCCCTTGTGTGCCATTGAAACACCCTACTGGCTGTTCAATGTCATGTCTCTATTTTTACATGGCCATTGGATACTGGATCTGTACTACCTACAGATAGGCTGCCTACTCTGATGATTACTCCAACCATTATCCCACTCATCAACTGTTCGACAAATTGTGCATAATAAACACCATATAACACAGGAACTTCCTTTGTGTCGTTATTGATACATGTATGAATGTATTTTTTACCAAAATGTAATGTATGTTTATCCCCCTTCCCCAAAAGTCTGTTACATGGAAAGCAGAGGGAGTTTTTTTCTGCAGGTGACACAGTACATCAGACATGTTCCAAAATTCAGTTGCATGGGAGTCACCAGTCTAGCGGCACACCAGAGTTGGCCCACAAATCCAGCCTGCAAATAGATCAAGACAGGGACTCTCATCAAAATTGTAGGCATGGTGGCAGTCACAGCACATATGCAGTACATTGTTGTGGTGCCCAGTGTGGATTGGCAATAATACAGGGGAAAACAGAAGACAATGCCACATCCACAATCTCTGGAATCACATGACTATTATGCAGTAGCTCACAGCTGACATTGGGTAAAAACTACACTTACTACTGCTAAGAAAGGCTATTGTCCATGAATGCCACAACCAACAATTAGGATGGGGAGTGATACACACTACACAGTCTATAGTTAGAAAAATATTTGCACAGGATATTGCAGGAAAAATTACATACCACATGCCTGAGCATAATATTTTTTTCAACCTAGCAACATGTATTGCCAACACGTGTCAGAGAGATGACATCAGTAACACACCCCCTGATAGGCAATCTGTCTCCCACCACAAGTCACACCGAGGGATAGGTACGCTGAACATCTCCACTGATGTACCTGACCAGGAGGAGAACTGTCAGAATGCAATTTGGAAATAAAAGACCTGACCATACACACACAACATACCTGTATGTTACTGGAAGTAATGATTAATCAGCTCAGTCCTATAATCAGCTGCACATTCCTCATCACTTTGCATGCCACCATCATCAGCCACTGGTCCAGCTGCATCCTCCTCATCAGCCAGTAATGGATTCTGATGTCTCAGGACTAGATTGTGTAGCATGCAGCAGGCAATTATGATCTGGCATACCTTTTGTGGAGTGTACAGAAGGGCACCTCCAGAGACATGGAGACACGTGAATATAGCATTCAGTAGGCCAAAAGTTATTTCAATAAAACGTCTCGTCCTGCCGTGGGCCTCATTGAAACAGTGTTTCCCATCTGTGGTAGGGTACCTCACTGGTGCCAGCACCCAGGAAAGGTTGAGATAGCCAGAATCACCTGTGTGCACAAAGGTAGGACCTGTCACAATACTGTTAGAGGCATTAAAGTGACAACCATCCTAATGCATACATACCAATGAGCCACGCCCTCTCTCTCTGTAGCTGTGCCATCATGTGTGGGACGTTGCTGTTCCTCAGAAGGAAGGAGTCATGCACAGATACAGGAAACTTTGCCGACATGTACTGGTCCGTGAGACACACCACCTGTACATTGATGGAGTAGTAGTTTTTCCTGTTCCTGAAGACTTGTTCATTGGCCCTGGGACGGACCAAAGCAATGTGGGTGCCATCTATGACCCCTAACACATGAGAGATGTGCCGATTATGATAGAAGTCAGCCTTAACAGTAGGCAAATACACACATTGGGGGGAACCAGATGTATCTGTCCAGTAAAGCAGACAGCACATCATTTAACACAAGCCTGAACATGGGCTGTGACATCCTTGCTGCCAAGTCCACTGTAATCTGGAATGAGCCTGAGGCAAAAAAAGTGTAGCACAGACAAAACCTGTACTGTGGGAGGGATGGTATAGGGATTACGTAAAGCAGGCAATAGATCTGGCTCCAACTGGGTACCTAGATCCATTATGGTCTGATGTTTCAGACAATAGGTCTGGATGATGTGTCTCACGTCCAGGGTAGCAAGGTCTACTAGGAGGTGGTACACTGGTGCATGTCTCATTCACCCCATTAAATGGTATCTAGGATAGAGAGGAGAGAATGTACAATTTGATGAGCACTCTACACATGCTAGCTGACACTATCCTCGTTGCACACAACAAACAGTCTAGACATGCCCCAACAGTTGCCACATACAATATTGGACATGCGGACAGGCCATGTAAACCATCCTTGCTGCCCATTGCAGGCCCTGACCAACAGCATGTCACACACATAACGTGTAATGTTCCATGTTAAAGCTGCATTTTGCCCCAGCACAGAACATGTATGCATTAATGGAAGTGTCCTATATGGTAACACTGCCTATGAGGCACTGAGTCGCTGGACATACACTGGAATTGACATCTGCCCATCGAACACCACTGTGGCATGAATGGCACATGTATGGGCCCAGCCATGATGGCAGAACATAGGCCTACACAGCATACTGAACATATGTCTAGCGTGACACACTTATATTTCCTTTACAATCCATTAAATGTGCCTAAAATGGCAGCTGCCTGTCCTTCGAGCACTGGACAGATGGAAGTGACCTAATTCTGGTGGCGTATGTCATCATGGCAGTAGGCGGTCGCAACCGCAGTGCAACTGCTCATTGGAAAACATTGCTGTCTTGGGAGACTGGGGCCAATGATGATCACTGCCGGCAGTGACGGTCATGTATGCGCCGGTCGTGACCACCATTTTTTGCCGCCTAACTCACTTGACTCCTGATACTCCTGCAAGCAAGTCCTCCACGACGTGAGCTGCGGTGTACTGTCTCTGGGAGCCACCATGCCACGTCCTCCAGGTGATAGGACCCCAGCCTTCACCCAGGAGGAGCTGGAAAAGCTTGTAGATGGGGTCCTATCTCTGTATGGACAGCTGTATGAGGCACCAGAGGAGCAGGTGAGCCCAATGCTATTATCCTGTGTAATAGGGTGTGCTTGAGGGAGAAAGATTTTGACACACCCGACAGGAAGTAGATGCATTCAGGGTGAATGGAGTGTAAGCGTCTGTACCGTGATGATAGGTTTGTGTGGGCATGTGGTGCGTTTGATGTGTAGTCCACTGCTGTTGCTGTGGTGCCATTCTGCATGACTTTTTCCTTCTGTCTGTGTCACCCATGCAGGTCAGCACCCATCAGAAGAATGGGAATGAGCGTGCCATCGCCAAGCAAGTGCGAACCCTGGGGGTCCATATCTGGCAGAGCACCCATTGTCGTAAGCGGTGGGAGGACCTGAGATGCTGGGCCCGGAAGACCGCAGAGGCCCAGCCGGGGACATCCTCCCAACGATGTGGATGGGCGCTTGAGGGCAGCACAGCAGCCACAAGGGGGTAAGTGCTGACTGTTACCTCGTACATGATAGGCCTTGGTTGGGATTTGGGTGGCTTAGTAGTGGCAAGATGTGCTTGTGATCAATGGTACATCCAATTCAACAAAGGTTATCAGTCACCCTAACGGGCTCAATATCGTTGATATGTGACAATACTATGCTGTCAGTGAATGTACTAATCAGAGTTTCCATGGTTGGGTGGGTTTGTACACCCTAAGCATTGTGTCTGACCAGCTCAATCCATCAGCATTAGTGTATCTGAGGTGTAAGTGCAATCCCATCTGTAGTTGTCTTCTGCAATAACTGAGACAATCTCAGATATTGTACTGTAGTTGCCATTGACGGATTGTGGAGCTGGCATCACTGTTCCACCACATGAAGTGCCTCAACAGGACAGGAGTATTGCCATGATAGCTGACTATGCAGTCATATGTTAACTTCAGAGAGTAGGACATGTGCAGGGAAACAACAATGGGATACTGCTACATGTGATTCAATTAGGGCAGATTGCACATCAAAATCTGCTTTTGCAACCCATCATTGTCTGGACTTGCCATTTCAACAATGGGGTGGTACTAGATGTAGTAAGTCCCCTGGGAGGTCCCTGATGTTTCAGCATTGTGTTTACATATCATGTATGTCATAGCCCTGGAAATTACAATGCTGCTATGCACAGTCACAGCCTTCATCATGTCACAATGTCAACTTGTGTGCACTTCTGTTGCATAATTACCATCACAGCTTGCCTTGGCCAATAGGTAGTAGCAAACTTGGAGTGCAATTTTAATGGCATGCCCTGCCATGATGTGTTATGTCAGAGATGTACATGTTGATATGTGTATATGGGAGGTATGTATTGACCCTTATCCACCCTATCTTTCTCTCTCACCCTCCCTATCTTTCTCTCTCTCTCTCCCTCCCTCTCTTTCTCTCTCTTTCTGTGTGCATCAACATCATCAGGCAGAGGAGAAGGGGTACAGGCGAGTGGGGAAACAGCAGCCCATGGGACCCAGGAGGATGATGCCAGCGAGGCTGAGGGATCCAGTAGGATGGAGGATGAGGGGAGTGCCACAGGGAACACAGGATTGACCACATCATCTTCAGATTCCTCCTCCGATGGACACTCTCTGATGGTGTCAGACCTATCCGGGACCAGCCCAGCAACATCATTGTCCGCCACCCCCTTACTAGCACCGCTGTAGCTCCCCAACCAGTTGCCTGTGCCCGCTCTCCCAGGAGGGTGGGCATCTCCTTTGCCGCAGGCACCTCTGCCACTGCCCCAGTTAGCCCTGCTACCCTCAGTGAGGAGGCTATTGAGCTCCTGAGGTCCATCTCTGTGGGACAGTCCACAATTGTGAATGCCATCCAGGGATTGGGAGCTCAAGTCCAACAGAGCAATGCGTTCATGGAAGGCATTCACTATACCCTGGCTGGCCTGCAGAGATCCTTTCAGGCTCTGGCCACCTTACTGATGGCAGCCAGTGTCCCTTTTTCTACTGTCCCCCCTCCAACTATCTCTTCCCATTCCCAAACCCCTCTCCCCACACCCATCCACAGCACACATTTACAGAGGCATTCACCCACCTCAACAAACACTGTTCGCAGTGACAAACCCAGTCATCCCAAGAACCACCACTGGCATGCACACAGACAACACCCACCTGCAGACACAATAACATCCATTCCCTTCACTGACTTCCCACCACCCCTCCATCACAGACACTACACCACTCACACCTGCTGGCATGACAGCAACACTCCCTGATCCAACCACATGTCCCGTTATACCCACAGTTAGCACAATAACTGACCCACGTACATTCACCCCTTTCACCACATGCACACTCACCACAACCACAGACACTCCGCACATGTAGCATACCTGCAGACACCTCCCGGACAGACACTCACCCATGCAGCATGGCATCTCCCAGCACCTCTTTCCCCCTCCTCCCAATACACCTAAACACCCACACTCACCCACCCAACAGACACCCAGCACACAAATTCAATCCACGCACGCACCTGCACCCAAGACACCGACAAAAACACATCTTACAACCACTCCCTCTTGCTCCACTCCCAAACACTTTACCAATGACCGCCATGGTTCCCCAAAGCACCCTATGTCGCTCCCTAAGTCAGCCCTTCCACCTCCCAGTCCTCCCCATCACACCTGGTGTTGCCCAGGCCCCTCCCGCTCCTAAGAGGTCGACCCACCCAACCCAAGGTCCCCCCTCCCAAGACAAAAGCTAAGGTCCCTCCTACTAAAACACAAACCCAAGCCCCTGCCCAAACCCAAGGAGCCCCTGCCCAAACCCAGCCCAAACCCAAGGACCCCCCTCCCAAGCCCAGGTCCCCACCACCACCACCTCCCAAACATCCCTGAGGTGCTTGCCTGTGCCCAAAGATGCCCCTACACTGTGGAGGTCACTTTGCAGTCTGAAGTCAAGTTCAGGCGCTGTGTTGTGCCATGGGCACAATTGACTATGGACAGGTCAATTGCCTAATTTTGTATATAGCTTATTTACAATTCTGCACTTATTATATTACATCTGGACCAACCTGCTGTTGATATTGATGGTGACATATTTGTCCTGCCTTTCCCTCGACATGGATGTGTTGTGTTTATGGGATTTGGTTTGTGTGTATGTGAATTGTGTGTGTTGGTTGTATCAGCTATTGTGTCTAGGCTGTGTGGGTCTGCCATTTGTCCCGCTGCTATTGGTGTGTTTTGCGTCTGTGATATGATTGTCTAGCTCCATGCATGTGTGTTGCAGAGTTGTGCATTGTACATAGTGTGGTGTTGTGTGCCATTGTGTGGTTGTTGTGTGTGCGTCCGTGTGTGTGGTGATGGCTATGTCGTATGTGTTGTATGTTGTGTGGACTTGGTGTGACATTTGGTAAGTTTTATGGGTGTGTGTTGTTTATTGCTTGTGAGTAGTCCTTGCGTGTTGTTGTCTGTACGTTTTGTCATGTGTCGGCGTGGAGTTCAATGGGTTGGCAACGTGTTTGTGTAGTTGTGATTGTGATGTTGTGTGAGTTGGTGGTGTTGTGTGCATGTATGTTAGCCTGTGGTGGAGAAGTGTGTGGGGGGTGGGGTATGTATGGCACATGTGTGTTGGCCATGGTGTGTGTATTGTTTGTGTGCTTGTGTGTGTTTTGTGTGTGCATGTGTTGGTGTGTGTGTCTTGGTAAGGATGTGTGGTTGCATGTGTGTGTGGCAGTCACGAGCTGTCCCTAATGTCTGTGCTTGTGTTCTAATACCTTTCCCTGTAGTGTGTGCTAGGTGGGTGTTCTTATGGTTGTTGTGGTCTTCGTCATCACCGCCGCCGGTTCTGTAGATGCAGGCCGTTCAGGAGCAGTGGGAAGACTTCAAGTTCTGCTTCCATGGCGTCTGCCAACATGTCTGTGTTCCCGAAGGGGAGTGTCTCCTTTTATTGCGTTCAGTTCCGCCAGCGTTTTGGTGGTGGAGTGACCACCCCAGAAATCCTGGAAGTGTGCAACCTCGTAATATGCTTGGCCCCTCGGCACTGGCGGTACTGGTGATGAATTGGCTGTGTTCCATTCAGAAGATCTCCATGGTCATAATATGGAGGTCTGCACCACTGGCCTGGCGGCGGTGCAACAGCCACCGCCACCATGGCGGTACTTCAACCGCCAAACATGTAATGAGGGCTTCAGTCTGATTAAGGAAGGTTGGGAGCAAGCTCCCAAGAAGCCTCCCAGGATGCGGTTAGCTACATGCTAACCCTTCAGAACCAGATGAGTAAGTCCTGGAAGCAGACTTCTGAGAATTTAAATGGCAGCCAGGAGGTGATGAAGCAGTGACATGACCAGAAGGCTACCCCTGTGAAGTTCCAGCCTGGGCAAAAAGTGTAGGTGATGGAGCCAGTAGAGCATAAGGCCATCCACGCCCATTGGTCTGGGCCTTTCGAGATAGATGAGAAAAAGGGGGACACCACCTTCTTGGTGAGCCTCAAGACCACCAGACACCCCTTAAGGACCCTCCATCTGAGCCGTCTCAAACTCCACTATGAGAGGTCTGAGGTCACCATGCTGTTGGTCACAGATGATGGGGAGGAAGAGGAGAGTGAAACTCTCCCTAACCTCCTGTCATCAAAAGAGAAAGATGAGTCAATGGAGGGTGTGAATCTCTCCCCTATCCTGACCCCAGAACAGCAGAGGGGCTGTCACCAATCATTGGGGGGCAGTTTGCCTCTCTGTTTTCTCTCACGCCTGGGCTTACACATCTGTGTAGCCAAGACATTGATGCAGGAGACAGTCCCCTGTCATAAACAAGATTGACAGGCTGTCTGATAAAATGAGGGCCAGCATCAGAGAGGAAGTCTCTAAGATGCTGGAGTTGGGGGGTGAGTGAGCCCCCAGTAGCCATTGGTCCAGCCCTGTGGTGCTGATGCCGAAAGCTGCCCTTCTGTGCGCTGTCTAAGAACTCCGGTTCTGTGTGGATTACTGGGAACTCAACTCAATCACCAAGGATGATGCTCACTCCATACAAAAAGCTGATGAGCTCATTGATCAGTTAGGGGCTACCAAGTTCCTCAGCACTTTCAATCTGACCTCAGGCTACTAACATTGCCCTAAATGAAGGGGCTAAGGAGAGGACATCGGGTCACTTTCAGAGGGTCACTTTCAGTTTAAAGTGATGCCGCTTCGGGTTACGAAATGCCCCTGCCACCTTCCAGAAACTGTCTGGCATGGAGGTCTTCAGTGCTGCTTGCTTAGATGATATAGCTGGCTTCAGTAGCAGCTGGGAAGACCACCTCTTCCACCTCCAGAAAGTGCTTCAGGCTCTGCAGAGTGAAAGTCTGACTATCAAGGCCAGAAAGTGCCAGATAGAGCAAGGGTCAGTGGTGTACTTGGGACACCTGGTGGGCAGGGGTAAGCTGCAGCCCCTCCAGGCCGAAATAGAGACCATTCTGGCCCAAGAGCCCCCAAAAACTCAAACTGAGGTGAGGGCCCTCCTGGGCCTCAAAGGTTATTACGGTAAGTTTGTCAAGGGGTATGACACCATTGTTGTACCCTTGACAGAGCTGAATTCCAAGAAGCAGACAAGAAATGTGATCTGGATGGAGGCTTGTCAGAAAGCCTTTGACTCCCTAAAACATCCAAATGCTTCACTTAAACATTCCCTGTATGCCAGTGGTGTCTTTTCACAGCACTCCCTTGTTCGCAACACTGTTGATGTGTTTCGAACGCCTCAAGATTTTCAGGGTTCCCCTCAGGACACAGAACTGCTGGACAATTGACTTCACTCCTATTGTGCCTAAATGGTCCATTTATACATCTGTCTTGGAGTTCTAGGTTAAATAGATTTAAAGAAACCTCACCAATCATCTTATTCACATTAAATCACCACTCCTTGTGTCTATGGCCTTTTTACCATGGTGTTCCAGCCTTGATCAATTGCAGTCAGCCTTTTTTTCATGTCTTAGAGCTCATTAGGACATGACCTGGCGGCGTTCTGATGCTAACCGAAGTAACTTGACATAAGACTGCCTGCAATTGATCAAGGCTGGCACACCACTGTGAACATGTCAACAGTGTTGAGAACCAGGAAGGGCTGTGAAAAGACACCACTGGCATACAGGGAATGTTTGAGTGAAACATGACATACGATATATCCCTTCTTAGTACCTATCTGAACATATACTGTATTGGCATCCTTTGGACATAGCCCATTAGACAGGGGCTTTTAGTAATACTGAATGGAGAAAGGCCCCTCATGGGCTTATAATTTCAGAACTGGGACATGTTAGTTATTTGCGCAATCCACATTATTGTGTCACCATATGACGATTCAATGCCATAATGTTTTGTCATGGGGTCATTAACAGAAAAGGTAAATGTAATGTTTGTTTGGGCTGGTTTAGGTTCTACTGTTTATGACCATTTTGTTGAAAAAATCAAATAAATGCAGTATATATTTTGTTGTAAATAAATGGTGATCACAGGAATTCAATTCTTGTGTAAATAAGGTCAGTACTGACTCCTATTTTGTTTTGATATTGTACAGTGGCCCAGCCTTGCTGACTTTAAATGGGCCTAACCCCTCTTTCCCTGTTAGTTTACTTTTAGAAAGTTGCCATTTTCCCGCCCTTAGCCCTCTGTGCCTGCAGCCTGCCTTAGGTCACACGACTGGGTGTAACTGACAGCTAGGACTTTGCGGTTTCCTCCCAGACAGTCAAACAACAGTGGGATTAGCAGAGCCTGAATGGGCCATTAACTGGCTTGATGGGGGTGCGGAACTAAGACCGGCCCGCTCGCAGCTAAATAGGCTGCGCTGTGCCACCACACAATAGGCTTAATGACCCTGTATTGTCAGTGCAGCCTGATAGAAGCCAGGTCAGGGGAGGCAGGAAATTCCTGGAACTTCAAAGACCCCTTCTGGAAACTTCTCCCACCGTCTAGGAGCGGGGCACCAGGGTATAAAAATAGGGCTCTCAGACTCGCTCTTCAGTTCACTACTGGACCTGCAGAATGACTAGCAGAGGGCTGCCTCCTGCTGTGATCTGCTGTGCACTCTGTCAGACTGCTGCTGTACCTGGAAGGACTGCTTTACTGCCTGGAGCCTGCCTTGAACCTTCAGAAGCCAGCCCTGCTGTGGAGACCCGAATCTTCAGCTGCACCCAGGACTTCAGAAGTTACTCCAAGAGCTAGTTTTGCTGGTCACCTGTTCAGGGCCACAGGGACATAACACAGTCTCCCACCATCTTGAACCTGGACCCAGTCTGAGAGAGTCCTGTACCTTCAAGTGGTCTCCATCCATTCCTGGACCCTTGGTTGTGACGCTAAAGGTGCGTAAAGGCCATTTTCTAAAACTGAGAACTTGCTATTTTGAACCTTAAACTTTTAAAATTCATAACTCTGCTTCTACTAGTTGGATTTTGATGGTTTTGGTGTCACATCATTTATTACAGTTTTCTCTATGATGCTATATTGGTTTGGGTTTTTTATTGTGTTGTGTTGTCACTGTATTGTTGTTTGTGTGCTGCATAAATACTTAACTCATTGCCTCTAAGTTTAGCCATGCTGGTTTTTGTGCCAAGCACTCAGGTTTAAGCACAGGTTAAATTAGTTATTTAGGCCCTCATATCAACCCATGTGGTAAATCCCGCTTTCCGCCGTGCTGAAGACCGCCAACATACCGTTGCAGCAGTGGAATTCCACTACAGGTATTACGACCCACATCTCGGAATCTGCCACAATACAGACACCCACACAAGTCCACCACACCAAAGGTCAGTGATAAACTGGCGATAGCAAAACCCACAATGTCACGCCAACACTATCACGACCCACGAATCAACGCGGCGGTCTTACAACCACGGTAAACCATTGGCGGTACACACCGCTGTGCTCAAAATCCACACACATTTGCAAAACACCACCACATTGGACAAATCAAAATACACACACCTAATACACATACACACACCACACCCACACACTCACAACACTATAAAACACACACCCACATTACCCACAAACCCTTACAATGACATTTTTTGTAAAAGCTGTGAGAGAGAGAATAGCAAACACAACTCCAGCATCCACAGGCACACAAAACCATCACTCATACAACACCCATGCACCTCAAACAACACACACCAACACAACACATCACACAGTATAATAAACAGCACCTCACACATCACCCACACAACATCATGGCACCTCAAAGACACCCCAGGTTTTCAGAGGGGGGGCTCAGGGTCATGGTGGAGGAAATCATCCGGGTAGAGCCACAGCTATACGGATCACAGGTGCAGCACACCTCCATTGCTAGGAAGATGGAGCTATGGCGGAGTATTGTCAATAGGGTCAACAAAGTGGGACAGTATCCAAGAACACGGGATGACATCAGGAAGAGGTGGAACGACCTACGGGGGAAGGTGCGTTCAGTGGTATCCAGACACCAGATTGCTATACAGAGGACTGGCGGTGGACCCCCACCTCCTCCCCCACAACTAACAACATGGGAGGAACAAGTCTTGGCAATACTGCATCCTGAGGGCCTGGCAGGAGTAGCAGGAGGACTGGACTCTGGTAAGTCATATCTTATTTTCCAAATCCCCCCACCCCACCTGCATGCCATCACATACCCCCACCCTCACCCCCATCACTCCAACACCTCCATATGTCCCACTATCACAACCCACACATCCCAATACCAAGGCCCTGCATGCAACACCTATGCATGGACCACCATCACCAAAGCATGTCTAGTACATATACCCACACAGACCCCAAACCAACTATCACAAAAGGGCAAACACAATAATGCAAGCACAGTAGAGGGTACCTCACCCAATGCACAAGATGGCACACACAGATACTAAAACTATGCATTTACACCCCAACAGGACCCATACCCAACGTCACCGGACAGGAGGTGCCAGACATATCAAGTCCCCCCACAGAAGAGGCCCACAGTGATGGCAGCAGCTCTGCACGCCTGGATCAAAATGACCAGCCTGGCCCATCAGGGACCTCTGGACAGTTGGTTCCCCTGCCACTGTCACAGGCCACCACATAACCGCCCCCCCTCAGGAAACGAACCCAGGCAAACCCACCAACCCAGGAAAATCAGGGACGTGGGGTCCGTGGCAGTGAGCACACGGTCCAGGGGACAGAGGCACAGGATAACAGGGAAGCTGGGAGGACGGCTGTGAGACAGGGGAAGGACAGGCCCAGGGAACCGACTCTCCACGAGACACTCTCCAACATCATGGGAGCATACCACCATTCCCAGGAGACCATGGGCACAGTACTGGCCAAGTTTCAGGAGACTCAGCGGCTGCAGGAGGAACACTACCTTGGGATCAGAGAGGACTTGAAGTCCATTAACAACACCCCATACACAGAGGTAAAAAGGCAGATTTATGCTAGGTCCTACAATAGTATGAGATGTGGGAAGCAGTTCCATTCTCTTGCCTGTGTCTCACTGGAAGTACTGCATGATGATGTTGTTACGGTTGTCTACATCTTCTTCTGCCTCTTTCTTCACTGTCCACAGGTTCCACAGCTGCCACAAGACCACCATCAGGCCCATCCTCCTGCAGAAAAGGCATCTGGCGTCGCAAAGCCAGGTTGTGCAACATACAGCATGCCACAATGATCTGGCACACCTTCTCCGGTGAGTAGTATAGGGATCCACCTGTCAGATGGAGGCACCGAAATCTAGCCTTCAGGAGGCCGAAGGTGCACTCTATTATCCTCCTAGTTCGCCCATATGCCTCATTGTAGCGTTCCTCTGCCCTTGGCCTGGGATTCCTCACTGGGGTCAGTAGCCATGACAGGTTTGGGTAACCAGAGTCACCTGCAAATATCGAGGGACAACTGTTAGACATCCTCCAAACATTAGGGAATCTCCCATACCCAGACAGCAAATGAAACTCTGTGGGGACCTTGCCTTCCTGGCCTAAATAGGTGTGACGCTGTTAGTTGGCCTGCCATGTGGCCCCCTGGAATGACGGCTGCCTGACCTGTAAGGTGGGACAAGGGGAAATGAGGTAACTACGCTGGCATTGTGCAGCGTCGCGGTAGGCGGTCGAAGACCACTGCGCAATTCAGCATTGGTTATCGTTGGGCAAAAATGAGTTCCAGGAGCCAATGACGATGTACACCGGCGGTGACAGTATGCACCGCCGTGGACGTGACTGCCATTTTCTATCTGTTCCCTCACTTGATAGCTGACCTTCAACAGGAGAGGACCTACACTGCAAGTGCTGCTGTGACCTGCGTCTGGAAGCTACAATGGCTACAGTGTCTGGGGAAAGGGCCCCTGCCTTCACTGCGGAGGAGTTGGAGAAACTGGTGGATGGGGTTCTCCCCCAGTACACGCAACTGTACGGTCCTCCAGACAAACAGGTGAGTAAACTGTGTGCATGGTGGATGGCACATGATTGTATGGAGTGTCGTGGATGGAAGAGACAGGGGGGTGACAGGCCAGCATGTGAGGATGGTGTGTGTATGTATTTCTGGCCCAGGGTGGGAGGTTTGTGGCCAATGTGTGAGAAGAAATGTACGGGGGAGTAACATCCATTCTTACTTCACTTTTCCTCTAGGTCAGCGCCCACCAGAAGAAGGGGATTTGGCGTGCCATCGCCAAAGAAGTGCGGACCCTGGGGTCTACCATAGATGGAGCACCCACTGCCGGAAAAGATGGAAGGACCTGCGCCGCTGGACCAAGAAGACGGTGGAGGCCCAGCTGGGGATGGGCCTCCCAACGTGGAAGGGGTGCCCGTCGCACATTGACCCCCCTGATGTACTGGATCCTGGCGGTGGCATATCCTGAGTTGGATGGGCGCTTGAGGGCATCACAGCAGCCACAAGGGGGTCAGTACACTTTCATTCAGCTGACTCTGCGCGCTTGACGAGGTGTCTGGGTGGGGGAGGTGGGCTGTGGGTTCCCCTAGGCCAGGGCAGACGCACAAAGGTAGATCCATTGATTTTTGTAGCCTAATTTCCAGTCCAACCTCAAAGGTGGTATTTGCCCTCTACACCTAGTCAGACTCCTATGGGTTCCAGCTGTGCATGAAATGGTTCTCGACAGAGTCCCCCATGGGCATGTGCTTTTCCCCTGCCCTGTTAGTGCACGGCGGAGTGCATAGGGCTGCTCCTTGTGTGTTGTGTCTGCCAACGATAGTGGTGTTGCAGGCATTGGCCATGTGTCTCTTGTGTCTTCCCCCCTTTTTGTTTTGTTACCCTGTCCTTGTGTGCATTAGCATCATCTGGCGGAGGAGCATTGGCACCGGAGCAGAAGGGAGCTGCATCCCACATGGCCCAGGAGGGTGAACTAACGGAGTCCGAAGGCACCAGTGGGACGGAGGGCGAGGGGAGCTCCACGACGGGGACATGAGCAGACACCAGCGACTCCTCCTCTGATAGGAGCTCCCTTGCGGTGGCGGGCACCTCTGTGCCCACCGCATCAACAGGTACAGCCGCCACCCCCCCACCAGCACCGCCCTCCCAGCAGCCCCTCATCGAGATTCCTGTGCCCACTCACCCAGGAGGGTGGGCATCTCCTTTGCCCTAGGCACCTCAGGCCCTGCCCCAGTCAGCCCTGCTGCTCTCAGTGAGGAGGCTATTGACCTCCTGAGATCCCTCACTGTTGGGCAATCAACTATTTTGAATGCCATCCAGGGTGTTGAGAGAAATTTGCAGCAAACAAATGCATACCTGGAGGGCATTCATTCTGGTGTAGCGGCCCAACAGAGAGCATTTCAGGCTCTGGCCTTAGCACTGATGGCAGCCATTGTCCCTGTGTCCAACCTCCCCCCTCCAACTTCCTCTACCCAGACCCAATCCCCTCTACCTCAGCCTATCCCAAGCACACCATCAGACCAGCATCCACACTCATCAACACACAAGAGTGGACATGGCAAACATAAGCACCACACATCCCACAGGCACTCACACAAGCACCATCCCCATGCAGACACACCAACATCCACTGCCTCCATTGTGTCCCCCTCTTCCTCTTCGTCCCCCTCCCTCCCAGTAGCGTCTCCACTCACACCTGCATGCACTACATCCTCAGCCACTACCTCCATCACCAGCACACCCATCACCACACACCGCTCACGTGCAATCACCACCCCACTACCATGCACACATCCCCTGTGTCCTCTCCCAGTGTGTCTGTGAGCCCTCCTCCCAAAGTAAACAAATGCAGGCACACACCCGCCCAACAGCCATCCACCTCACAACAGCCTCCGGCCCATGCACCTTCACCCAAATTCAGCAGACGTACACCTCCTACAACCACTACCTCTTCCTCCACTCCCAGACCCCCTCCATCTTCCCATCCCAGTGTGTCTAAGAAACTCTTCCTGGCTAACATTGACCTCTTCCCTACACCTCCCCCCCCCGTTCTTCCCCTAGGGCCAGGCTGTCCAGGTCCCAGCCCAGCACCTCAGCCACCAAATCATCCAACACAGTGGTCTCAGCAAGTCCGGTCATATCGCGGGCGGCACCCATCCGGGCTGCCAGTGTGCCACCTAGCAAGGCCAAGGAGCAGGCCAATCTGCCACCTGCCAAAGTGAAGAAGGTGCCCACATGCCGGAGGGAGAAGCAACACTTACCACCATGAAAGGGCTCCTCCAAGCCAAAAGGGGACAATGGCAAGGGACCAGCTGAGACATCAAATGTGGGGAAGGCACACAAGGCGAAAAGCAGGTCAGGACAGGGCACGGAGGCTCCTGCTGAGGGACCAGAGTCACCCCTTTGGTCAACCAGAACATCAACCTGTACGGCGGTGGACACCGCCACCTGCACCGCCACCTGCACGTCTGCTGCCTCAGCAACAGTCCCCAGCATCATCCCCAGTGGGGAGTCCTCTGAGGCTGCAGGAGACGCCCTGCTGTGTCCCTCAACAGGTGCAGACACATGCACCACCGCCAGCACCTCCACCACAGACACCGCTGCAACCACCGCCACCAGCCCGCGACGTGCTCAGGCAGCGCCACCACAGCTGACATGGCAATCATCCCCAGTGGCCAGCTGTCCGAGGCTGCAGGAGACGTCCTGGACCCTGCACAGCGTACATGAGGCACGACACCCAGCACTGTTTGTACCTGCAGGTGACAGGCGAAGTCGCAGCAGGGTGGAGTGTGTCTCTGCCTCCATGGAGTATCATGCTACCTGTTCTCAGGCAATCTCATGTCACACACACCCAGGTGAGGGAATGGGACCTGCCACACTGCATGTGAAGCACTCTGGGCACAAAGCCCCCTCCAGAACCAGTGGAGAATCGCATCCATTACCTCAGTCCTTGGCAGGATGAAGCACTCTGGGCACAAAGCCCCCTCCAGAACCAGTGGAGATTCACATCCACTACCTCAGTCCTTGGCAGGATGAAGCACTCTGGGCACAATGCCCCCTCCAGAACCAGTGGAGAATCACATCCACTACCTCAGTCCTTGGCAAGATGAAGCACTCTGGGCACAATGCCCCCTCCAGAACCAGTGGAGATTCACACCCACTACCCCAGTCCTTGGCAGGATGGAGCACTCTGGGCACAATGCCTCCTCCAGAACCAGTGGAGACTGACATCCACTTGTGAGACTGTGGCTTTGCACTCCCCAGGATAAAGCAGTGGGCAAACCACCCACTGGAGAGACTTGTGAGACTGCGGCTTTGCACTCCCCAGGATAAAGCAGTGGGCAAACCACCCACTGGAGAGATTTGTGAGACTGTGGCTTTGCACTCCCCAGGATAAAGCAGTGGGCAAACCACCCACTGGAGAGACTTGTGAGACTGTGGCTTTGCACTCCCCAGGATAAAGCAGTGGGCAAACCACCCACTGGAGAGACTTGTGAGACTGTGGCTTTGCACTCCCCAGGATAAAGCAGCAGGCAAACCACCCACTGGAGAGACTTGTGAGACTGTGGCTTTGCACTCCCCAGGACAAATCAGTGGGCATGGAGCCCCCTCGTGAAGCAGTGGTGTTTTCCGTTCATCCGGCTGAGGTGCCCCCACCCCCCTGAGGTGCCTGTTTATTTTCCATCTGATGCCCCTGGCAGTGTTCTCTCTGTTTCGAGTCAGGTATCTTGTGTGGGCTTTGCCCATGCATTTTGGGACACTGATCCACGGACAATGATTTCATTCAGATCCGGACTTGTGTAGTTGGTGTACATATTTGTATATACTGATATTTGAATTTGGCCTATCTGATATTTCAATGATTACACTTGTTACAATCATTTCCTTTTGTCCTTGCATTCTTCCAGTGGGTGATGGGGTGTATATGTAATGTTGCTGCATGTATTTGTGTGTCTGGTGTTGTGGGTGAGGGTGGGGGTGGGGGTGTTGCAAGTGTGTGTCACTTTCTTTTCCTTCCCCTCCTCCCCTGTGTGCTAGGTGCAGTACTCCCTCGGTCGTCGCCAGCGTCTTTGCTGCTCCTGATACAAGAGGAGGTAGACCAGCATCGGCAGGACTTGTAACTGGGGCTCCATGGCGTCCTAGTTGTTCATAAAGTGTCGAAAGGTGAGTGGTTTCCGTTCCAAGTACTATTTCCACTGTGCTTTTGATGGCGTTCGTACTGCCCCGGAAAAGGTGGCGGATAGGCGTGTTGTAATACAGTGGGCGGAACCTTGTCTTCCGCCTGTCTGTTGGCGGATACCGCTGCGGTGTTTGCTTCTACCGCCGTGGCGGTCGGAGTGTTGAAGTGGCTGTCTATGTTGGCAGTTTCCGCCGTGGTCGCGATTCCATTTTTTTACCGGCGGCCTGCTGGCGGTATTACCGCCGCTTTAACACCGACCGCCAGGGTTGTAATGAGGGCCTTAGTATGGTCCCCCTGCAAGGGATTGGGGCTGTTGCTTGGCCAAGGCTCATAACCCAGTCAACCAACAACCCAATTTATCACACAGTGCAATGCCTTGCCATGTGTTACTTTGCAGCAAGGGCACATTCCCATGCAACCAACCTGGGGATTTGATGGAAATCACTTTCTACAAAGAAAAGGATTTAAGCCAAAATCCTGGTATCTGCATTGGCACATGGCAGCTTAAAGTGTGGCAATGCAAGGAGAGAGTAGAACAGTGCCATATCACAGTAGATATTCTGCTATTCTGCTTTCTCCTGTTCACACAGCTCAGCACATCAAACTAACCTGCTGCGTTGCAGGGTTTCTTTGCAAATCTGAGCCTGAATTTATACGATTTTTAAGACATCATGAGTTAGTCACAAAACACACATTTAGCATGCTTGTATGAAGCAGGGAAGGGATGTGGGAAGGCCTGCATTTTACCTCAAATATTTCCTGGATCTCTGAGACAAAATTCAAAAGAGTGTCAGTCAGTGAATGCCATTGTCATAAAACATCACTATAAAGAGGCGTCAACTATCAAAAACAACAGGAGGCAACACCACATATGCTCCACAACACCACTCCCTAGAGTGGTTGCTCAGGCATGAGTACTGCCTTCTCAATGCAACTAAATGTGAATGGAACCATCAATGCCTCATAAGCATGGGAAACAGACCCAGCAAGGTATGGGAGTCAGAGTCACAGGAGTTAGGGCACCAACAGTTAATGTAACTACCCAACTATGAGGACTCAAATTGGGTATCTTCACAGACCTGCTTAACATGCCCTCAAGCCTCACCGGTACTCCTGAAGCAATCAGACTTCAGTGGCATTCCATTGCCTTTTGTTTCTACCCGAGAATCAGATACCCTAGTGTCTTATTGTAAGCTATACCCAAAAGGAAAAGAAGGGGAAATAAATAGACCCGCCATCATGAGACGGGGTGGCACGTCCCCATCCCTAGGAGGCAAGGCTAAGGGGTAGTGGGTGGGGGTTGACTTGTTTAACCCATGGCTACCCTACTTGTCATAATTTAACAAAAATTCAATACTGTGAAGCGTGGAGGGTAGAGCATATAAGATACCTTTCTCCAGGTATCAGACACATCTCATCAGCTAAGGACAGTCAAAAGGATGCAGATAATTTCTTCAATGCTTTTTTGTTTTCAATTTAGTCTACTCAAATGCATCGCTACACAAATCTTAATTCTACTACTTCTAAAAAAAATTGGGCATTTAAGTCATACTATGGTATTGTACTTTGCATAATAAAAATATACAGTAAATAATTATCTAACAGAAAAGTATGGCATAGTATTTTTTAATTAGCAATCCGCCATGCCACACTTCCTTTCACCTGCCTCATCAAGCCCTACTTCGTCCGAAGGTTGCAGCTTTGAGTCTTTTTTCCCGGTATATGAGTATCGAGAGTCACTTTCATCTCAGTTTTACCTTTAAAGCCCCCTTTCCTATATGTTGCAAGTTTCAGCTGCAGGAGAGCAAATCTTTGCGATGTAGTGGATATAGTACCCCTAAAGTGATCCAAAGGCAACTCCTGAGCATTTACAAGGTCTTTACTTTACTGAAACCGGATCCAATCTAGTCCTAAACCGTATTACTGCACTTAAAATAGACATCATATTTGGCAACTTGCTTTCAAAGGAAATGTGTCTTTAGGGGTTATTTTTACATAGTGTGGTACCTACAGTGCTTTTACAAAAGAAGCTTTTAGAGGGAGAAAGCATATATCAGATGAGGAAGGGGAAGAACAATGCAAGGTTAAACTACAATTTCTCATTTTTCATCTAATCATGCCATTTGTCTTCTCACGTAAGCAGTGATTCTGTTATTCTTTAATGTTGATGACCAACTTCCACATACTTGCAAAGTGTTTGGTGGTCCTAGCATCAGCTTGCTTCTTCAGTCAATATGTTTATTTTTGTTTTAAGAGCTGTATATGTAATTATCCAGATATCTGTTATTTGTATTGCACGAATCTTGCCAAAATGCTCCAGAGCTAAATCTAAATGGAAGGTTACCTTCCATTAATAACACTTCTGGCAGACAATGCTCAGAGAAAATATCAGAAGTATTCACTTGTCTATGAAATGCATACCTTGGACATGATTTGGAGTTTGCGGACAGGTTACTATCTCACAAACGTGACAGGTAGCTGGTCTCCCTTATTACAAGTGCATTATATCCTATGGCACTTATAAAAAGGCAAGCAGGATCTGTGCCTGTGTCTTGGTTTGGGTGGGAAGGGAAGGGAGAAGAAATTAAACCATAACTAATACAACCTGTAACCTGGAAAGGCCAAGTTATTGAATTAAAGGAAAGTCCATAACTTGACTCATTGTTGATATAATAAGTACAAATAAGCGTTTTAAAAGCCTATAAGTACAACAAACCTTTTCAGCTACAGTGGTGTGAATCCTTTAAGAATGCGCAACCTGACCCTGCCTCATCTAAGTAATATTGAAAATTGATGTGAAAGTATAAAAAACTTAGGCCCTCATTACAACCCTGGCGGTCGGTGTTAAAGAGGCGGTAATACCGCCAACAGGCCGGTGGGAAAAAAAAGGGAATTACGATCATGGCAGAAACCGCCAACAGATACAGCCACTGTAACACTCCGACCGCCACTGCGGTAGAAACAAACACCGCGGCAGTAACCGCCAACAGACAGGTGGAAGACAGTGTACCGCCCACTGTATTACAAGGCACCAATCTGCCAGCTTTTCCTGGGAGGTACCAACGCCATCAAAAGCACAGCGGAAACAGTACACAGAAGGGAAATCACTCACCTCTCGACACCCAACGAGGAACCAGGACGCCATAGAGCCCGAGTTACAGGTGCTACCAATGTTGGTTTACCTCCTCTTATACCAGGAACATCAAAGACGCGGCGATGACCACAGTGAGTCCTGCACCTAGCACACAGGGGAGGGGGGGAGGAAAAAGAGTGACGCACACACGCATCACGCAACACACCCACACCCCACCCTCACCCACAACACCATACACACAAATACATGCAGCAACATTACATATACACCCCATACCCCTCTGGAAGAACGCAAGGACAAAATGAAATGATTGTAATGAGTGTAATCATCCAAAATCCAGATAGGGAAACAGGTCTGTAACAGATCATTATATACAAATATGTACAGCAACTACGCAATTCCGGATAGTGTTCCATTCATTGTCCGTGGACCAGTGGTCCCAAAATGCATCACTGCAGGTGCATCAGGTCGAAAAAAAACAGGCACCTCAGGGGGAGGGGGGGCACCTCAGCCGGATGATGGGACGACGCCACTGCTCCACGAGGGAGCTTCATGCCCACTGTTTGCTCCTGGGGAGTGCAAAGCCACAGTCTCACAAGTCTCTCAGGTGGGACGGTTGCCCACTGTTTGGTCCTGGGAGTGCAAAGCCACAGTCTCTCAAGTGGGTGTTTTGCCCACTGCTTGGTCCTGGGGAGTGCAAAGCCACAGTCTCTCTAGTGGGTGGTTTGCCCACTGCTTGGTCCTGGGGAGTGCAAATCCACAGTCTCACAAGTCTCTCAAGTGGGTGGTTTGCCCACTGATTGGTCCTGGGGAGTGCAAAGCCACAGTCTCTCAAGTAGGTGGTTTGCCCACTGCTTGGTCCTGGGGAGTGCAAGGCCACAGTCTCTCCAGTGGATGTATCTCTCCACTGGTTCTGGAGGGGGCTTTGTGCCCAGCGTGCTTCATCCTGCCAAAGACTGGGTGAGTGGATGTATCTCTCCACTGGTTCTGGAGGGGGCTTTGTGCCCAGAGTGCTTCATCCTGCCAAGGACTGGGTGAGTGGATGCTGTTCTCCACTGGTTCTGGAGGGGCCTTGGTGCCCAGAGTGCTTCATCATGCCAAGGACTGGGGTAGTGGATGTGTCTCTCCACTGGTTCTGGAGGGGTGCAGGAGTGCATCATCCTGCCAAGGACTGGGGTAGTGGATGTATCTCTCCACTGGTTCTGGAGGGGGCTTGGTGCCCAGAGTGCTGCACATGGTGTGTGGCAGTTCCCATTCCCTCACCTGGGTGTCACAGCCACAAGATTTCCTGGGAACAGGTAGCATGATACTCCATGGAGACTGAGACACACTCCACCCTGCAGCAACATAGCCTGCCAACTGTTGGTACTGCCAGTGCTGTTTGTGGTGCCTCATGTACTCTGTGCAGGGCATCTCCAGCAGCCTCGGACGACTGCCCACTGGGGATGATGTTCATGTTGGCTGTGGTGGCACTGTCTGAGCACATCGCGGGTCAGGTGGCAGTGGTTGCAGTGGTGTCAGCAGCGGAGATGCTGGCGGTGGTGCATGTGTCAGCACCTGTGGAGGGAGACACCAGGACGTCTCCTGCAGCCTCGGACGGCTGCCCACTTAGGATGATGCTGGGGACTGTAGCAGAGGCAGCAGATGTGCAGGTGTGCGTGCAGGTGGCGGTGGTTGCGGCAGTGGCCACCACCGTACAGGTTGCTGTTCTGTCTTGCAGAAGTGGTGTCACCAGTCCCTCACCCGGAGGCTCCGTGCCCTGAGCTGACTTCCCTTTAGCCTTGTGTCCCTTCCCCACCTTGGAAGTCGCTGCTAGGACCTTGGAACTGTCCTCTTTTGACTTGGAGGAGACCTTGCTGGGTGGTTGGTGCGGCTTTTCCCTATGGCATGCTGTCCCCTTCTTCACCTTGGCAGGTGGCGGAATAGGGTGATCCTTGGCCTCACTAGGTGGCACACTGGCAACCCTGATGGGTGCGGCCCGCGATGTTACTGGACTTGCATGGACCACAGTGCTCGAGGACTTTGTGGCTGAGGTGCTGGGCTGGGATCTGTACATCCTGGCCCTACGGGAAGGACGGGGGGAGGTGTAGGGAAGAGGTCAATGTTAGCCAAGAAAAGTTTTTTAGACACACTGGGACGGGAAGATGGAGGGGGTTTGGGAGTGGAGGAAGAGGTGGTGGTTGTAGGAGGTGTACGTCTGCTGAGTTTGAGTGAGGGTGCATGGGCTGGAGGCTGTTGTGAGGTGGATGGCTGTTCAGTGGGTGTGTGCCGGCGGTTGTGTACTTTAGGAGGAGGGCTCACAGACACACTGGGAGAGGACACAGGGGACATGTGCATGGTAGTGGGGGTGGTGATTGCGGTGTGCGGTGATGGGTGTGCTGGTGATGGAGGTAGTGGCTGAGGATGTAGTGCATGCAGGTGTGAGTGGAGATGAGACTGGGAGGGAGGAGGAGGACGTGGACGAGGGGGACACAGTGGAGGCAGTGGATGTTGGTGTGTTTGCATAGGGGTGGTGCTTGTGTGAGTGCCTGTGAGATGTGTGGTGCTTATGTTTGCCATGTCCACTCTTGTGTGTTGATGAGTGTGCATGCTAGTCTGATGGTGTGCTTGGGATAGGCTGAGGTAGAGGGGATTGGGTCTGGTTAGTGTAAGTTGGAGGGGGGAGGCTGGACACAGGGACAATGGCTGCCATCAGTGCTGAGGCCAGAGCCTGCAATGCTCTCTGTTGGGCTGCCACGCCAGAATGAATGCCCTCAAGGTATACATTTGTTTGCTGCAATTGCCTCTCGACACCCTGGATGGCATTCAAAAAGGTTGATTGCCCAACAGTAAGGGATCTCTGGAGGTCAATAGCCTCCTCACTGAGGGCAGCAGGGCTGACTAGGGCAGGGCCTGAGGTGCCTGGGGCAAAGGAGATGCCCACCCTCCTGGATGAGCGGGCACTGGAAACTTGAAGAGGGGCTGCTGGGAGGGCAGTGCTGGTAGACGGGGTGGAGGCTGTACCTGCGGTTGCGGTGGGCACAGAGGTGCCCGCCCCCGCAAGGAAGCTCCCATCAGAGGAGGATTTGCTTTCACTGGTGTCTCCTCCTGTCCCCGTCGTGGAGCTCCCCTCGCCCACCGTCCTACTGGTGCCTTCAGACTCCGTACATTCACCCTCCTTGGCCATGTGGGTTGCAGCTCCCTCCTGCTCCGGTGCCAATGCTCCTCCGCCAGATGATGCTAATGCACACAAGGACAGGGTGACAAAACAAAAAGGGGGGAAAGACAGAAGAGACACATGGTCAATGCCTGCAACAACACCACTGCTGGCAAACACAACAAACAGGGAGCAGCCCTATGCACTAGGCTATGCACTAACAGTTTAGGGGAAAATCACATACCCATGGGGGACTGTGCCTAGACCCATTTGATGCACACGTGGAACCGACAGGAGCCTGACTAGGTGTAGACGGCAACTACCACTTTTGGGGTTGGACTGGCACTGAGCCTGCCTAACAATGGATCTACCCTGGCATGTTTACCCTGGCCTAGGGGAACCCACAGCCCACCTCCCACACCCAGAAACCTCATAAAGCGTGCAGAGTCAGCTGCATGAGACTGTACTCTCCCCTGTGGCTGCTGTGATGCCCTCAAGCGCCCATCCAACTCCGGATATGCCACCGCCAAGATCCGGTACATCAGGGGGGTCATGGGGTGACGGGCACCCCTTCCACGTTGGGAGGCCATTCCCAGCTGGGCCTCCGCCATCTTCTTGGTCCAGCGGCGCAGGACCTCCCATCTTTTGCGGCAGTGTGGGGTTCCGTCTATGGTAAACCCCCAGGGTCCGCACTTCCTTGGCGATGGCACGCCAAATACCCTTCTTCTGGTGGGTGCTGACCTAGAGGAAAAGTAAAGTAAGAATGGATTTTACTCCCCTGTCCGGTTCATCTTGCTCATTGGCCACAACCTCCCACCCTGGCCCACAAACACTGACCATCCTCACATGCTGGCCTCTGCCCACCCCCCACTTGTATCTTCCATCTATGCCACTCCATACATTCATGTCCCATCCATCATGCTCATAGTGTACTCACCTGTTTGTCTGGTGGACCGTTGAGTAGCATGTAATGGGGAGGACCCCAGCCACTAGGTTGTCCAACTCCTCCGCGGTGAAGGCAGGGGCCCTTTCCCCAGACACTATAGCCATTGTCGCTTCCTGGCTCAGGTCACAGCAGCACTTGCAGTGTAGGTCCTCTCCTGTTGAAGGTAAGGTATCAAGTGAGTGAACAGATAGAAAATAGCGGTCACGTCCGCGGTGGTGCGTACTGTCACCGCCGGCGTACATCATTGGCTCCTGGAACCCATAGGGCCCAATGATAACCAATGCTGAATTGCGCTGTGGTCTTCGTCCGCCTACTGCGACGCTGCACAACGCCAGCGCAGTTACCTCATTTCCCCTTGCCCCTCCTTACAGGTCAGGCAGCTGCCATTTCAGGGGGCCACATAGCAGGGCACCTAACTGCGTCACAGCACTTTTGGGCAGGAATACGGACAGACAGCGCAAAACACCGATTACATCACATTTGTTCTAAACACCCTTGTGAAACCTATGTGGTGTATGACCCTCTGCTCACCCTTCTCCTCCATAGGGCACGTCAGTTGGGGCAGATGATGAGATGGCGTCATCCTCCGGTATACAGACCCCTGGTGGACCTGTTGACAATGGAAGACAGACACATCATTATCACCTACAGACTTGATTGTGCCACAATCCATGAACTGTGTGCCCAGTTGGAGCCAGAACTGATGTCAGCTATCCGCCATCCCACAGGAATCCCCCCTCTAGTGCAGGTCCTGTCAGTACTCCATTTCCTAGCCAGTGGGTCCTTTCAAGCAACAGTGGCCATGGCATCAGGGATGTCACAGCCAATGTTCTCTAACGTGTTGTCCAGAGTGTTGTCTGCCCTGCTGAAATACATGCGCAACTACATTGTTTTCCCCCAGGTGGAGGATTTGCCCACAGTGAAAGGTGACTTCTATGCCCTGGGACATATCCCCAACATCATTGGTGCCATTGATGGTACACATGTGGCATTTGTCCCTCCCCCGCAGGAATGAACAGGTGTACAGAAACCGCAAAAGCTACCATTCGGTGAATGTGCAGATGGTGTGTTTGGCAGACCAGTACATCTCCCATGTGAATGCCAAATGTCCTGGCTCTGTGCATGACGCTTACATTTTGAGGAATAGCCGCATCTCTTATGTGATGGGGCAACTCCAGAGGCACCATCTGTGGCTAATAGATGAGCCCAAGGTCCCAACACAGTTTACATAGGTGTCTGGGTATGGTAGAGTCCCTAAGGGTTGGCGTATGTCTAACAGTTGTCCCTCGATATTTGCAGGTGACTCTGGTTACCCCAACCTGTCATGGCTACTGACCCCAGTGAGGAATCCCAGGACAAGGGCAGAGGAACGCTACAATGAGGCACATGGGTGAACTAGGAGGATAATTGAGCGTACTTTTGTCCTCCTGGAGGCCAGGTTCCGGTGCCTCCATCTGACAGGTGGCTCCCTATACTACTCACCGAAGAAGGTGTGCCAGATAATCGTGGCATGCTGTATGTTGCATAACCTGGTTTTGCGACGCCAGGTGCCTTGGCTGCAGGAAGATGGGCCTGATGTTGTCTTGTGGCAGCTGTGGAGCCTGTGGACAGTGAAGAAGAGGAGGCAGAAGAAGAAAATATAGACAACCGAAACAACATCATCATGCAATACTTTTAGTGAAACACAGGTAAGAGACTGGCACTGCTCCTCTCATACCATACTACTGCCTTTTTACCTCTGTGTATGGACCCTGACAGTTCACTTTGGCTTTCCATTTTACATATCTGGGTACCACTTTCTGCCTTCTGCTATGTTTCCGGCTGCCCAACAACTGTCTAACATTGGTATGTGGAAATAAACATTGACATTGCTATTTTTCAGATAGGTTGCAATTACACATTTGTGAAAGTACAGACTGACTCCATATTGATTTGTGATTCAAGGGTGTTTATTTATGTGCTAATAAGTGGAGGGGGCTGTGCAATGGGCTGGGATGATGGTGGAGGAATGTCCTTGGTGGACTCCAGTCTATCGGTATCACAGGTGCATTGTGCAAGGGGTCATAGGAAGTGGAGTAATGGCAGTTCAAGGTGGACAGGGTAACATAGTGGCACAGAAGGGTGACAATCAGAAGAGTCTTATTTCCTGGCGAGGGTCTTGGCAATGTTCTATGTCTTGTTCCTGGATCGCAGGGACCATTTGCGGGGTGGTTCTCCTTCTGCAGGGGTTGAGGTGCTGATGGCCTGTTGGTTCTATGGTGGGACCTCATGTCCACTAGCGCCGGCAGAGGTGGAGGGCTGTTCATCGTTCAGGCTAGTGTCAGGGGCCCGTTGGTGTGCCACTGTGTCCCTCATGGTGTTGGCCATGTCTGCCTGCACCCCTGCAATGGTGACCAGGGTGTTGTTAATGGACTTCAAGTCCTCCCTGATCCCTAGGTAGTGTTCCTCCTGCAGCCGCTGAGTCGCCTGAAACTTGGCCAGTACGGTGCCCATGGTCTCCTGGGAATGGTGGTATGCTCCCATGATGTTGGAGGGTGCCTCGTGGAGAGTGGGTTCCCTAGGCCTTTCCTCCCCCTGTTGCACAGCAGTCCTCCCAGCTTCCCTGTTATCTTGTGTCTCTGTCCCCTGAACCATGTGCCCACTGCCACTGACCCCAGGTCTCTGATTGTCTTGGGTTGGTAGGTTTGCATGGGGTCCCTGTAGTGGTGGACACACTTCTGATTGATGTGTCCTGGGGACAGAGGGATGGGCCCGCTGGGTGGGTGCTGTGGTGGTGTTTCCTGAGGGGGAAGGTTCAGTGGTTGTTTGTGACAGTGGCAGGAAACCGACTGTCCAGAGGTCCCAGATGGGCTGAGCTGGTCATCTTGATCCAGGCGTGCAGAGCTGCTGTCGTCACTGTGGGCCTCTTCTGTGGAGGGACTGGATATGTCTGGTACTTCCTGTCCGGTGACGTTGGGTAGGGGTCCTGTTGGGGGGTAAATTCATAGTTATTGTATCTGTGTGTCATCTTGTCCATTGGGTGAGTTACCCTCTACTCCTGTGCTTGGTAATTTTGGGGCCTGGGTGAGTATCTGTACTGGACATGCTTTGGTGATGGGGTTCCATGCATTGGTGTATCATGCAGGCCTTGGTTTTGGGCTGTGTGGATTGTGATAGTGGGGTATCTGTGGGGTGTTGGGGTGATGGGTGTGAGGGTTGGGCTAGGAGTTTGTGATAGCATGCAGGTAGGGTGGGGGGGATATAGTAGTAAAGATATGACTCACCAGAGTCCAGTCCTCCTGCTACTCCTGCGAGGCCCTCAGGATGCATGATCGCCAAGACTTGCTCCTCCCATGTTGTTAGTTGTGGGGGAGAAGGTGGGGGTCAACCGCGAGTCCTCTGTACTGCTACCTGGTGTCCAGATTCCACGTAATGCACCTCCCCCCGTAGGTCGTTCCACCTCTTCCTGATGTCATCCCGTGTTCTTGGATGCTGTCCCACTGCGTTGACCCTGTCGACAATTCCCCGCCATAGCTCCATCTTCCTTGCGATGGATGTCTGCTGCACCTGTGATCCGAATAGCTGTGGCTCTACCCAGATGATTTCCTTCACCATGACCCTGAACTCCTCCTCAGAAAACCTGGGGTGTCTTTGAGGTGCCATTATGTGGTATGGGTGATGTGTGAGGTGCTGTTTGTTGTGCTGTGTGATGTGTTGTGTTGGTGTGTGTTGTATGAGGTGCGTGGATGTTGTATAGGTGATGGTGTTGTGTGCCTGTGGATTCTGGGGTTATGGTTGCTATTCTCTCTCTCTCTCTCTCTCTCTCTCTCTCTCTCTCTGCTTCTTCCAAGAAAATCGTTGTAAGGGGTTGTGGGTAATGTGGGTGGGTGTTTTATATTGTTGTGAGTGTGTGGGTGTGGTGCATGTATGTGTATCAGGTGTGTGTATTTTGAATTGTCCAATGTGGTTGTGTTTTGTAAATGTGTGTGTATTGTGAGCGCGGCGGTGTGTACTGCCAAAGGTTTACCGCAGTTGAATGACCGCTGTGTTGATTCGTGGGTCATGATAGTGTGGGCGTACTTCTGTTGGCGTGATGGTGTAGGTTTTGCTATCGCCAGTTTATCACTGACCTTTGATGTGGCAGACTTGTGTGGGTGTCTGTACTGTGGCGGATTACGAGATGTGGGTCGTAATACCTGTAGCGGATTTCTGACGCGGCCACGGTATCTCGACGGCCGTCCACACGGCGGTAAGCGGGATTTACCGCCAGGGTTGTAATGAGGCCCTTAATTGCCAAACTTCAGAATCTAATTGTAACAACACTGAATCCCACAAACTTAAAATTACTTCTTTTAGTTTCAGTCATTGGTTTTATTTTTCTTTACGAAGGTTTTCTACCTGTATCCCCTCCCACCTTCCTAATCCTTTCTGTTAGACATTGGCCCTCATTATGACATTGGCAGTAATCGATCCACCACGCCAATGATGGCAAATGGACCGCCGCCAAGCCGGCAGTGCAGACCACCATATAACAACCACAGCAGTCCAACCAATAAAACCAAGCCAGTCTGCCGACAGTACCGCCAGTGCGGCCAGTCTGCCGCCACTAGCGGTTGCCATCCCTAGGCCTGCGGTAGCCACTGCACCGCCCACCCTAATATGACACTGCAGACTGACACAATTTCCAGGACAGGATGCCCGCCACCCAAAGACTGGTGGAAACAGCAAGTACAAAAGGACCCTCTCACCTCCAGGGATGCAGATGACTCCGCAGAAGCCATGGAATGCCACCTTTTGTGTGTTGAGTGTGTGCATTCTTGTGATGTGATTTGTGGTGCCTGAGTTTGTCTTTGCGTACCTTGTCTGTTGATATGGGTGAGTGCTTGCCTGTATGTGTGGCTTGGCTGGGAGAGGGGAGAGGGCTTTGGGATGGGGCACAGGTAATAGGAGGGAGGACGGAAGTATTAGGGACACTGGCTGCCATCAATGAAGAGGCCAGGGCCTGAAATGATCTCTGTAGGCCAGTCAAGGGACCGTGAATGCCTTCCAGGTAGGCATTAGTCTGCCTCATCTTGGATGCCAGGCCCTGGATGGCATTCATGATGGTTGAACTCCCTACAGATACGGACCTCAGGAGTTCAATAGCCTCATCATTGAGGGCAGCAGGGGTGATTGGGGCAGAGGTGCCTGCGGAGAAGGAGAAGCCCACTTTCCTGGGTGAGCAGGCACGGGCAACTGGGTGGGAAGCTACTGGGAGGGTGGTACTGGTAAGAGGGGTGGTGGACGAGGATGGTGCTGGGATGGTCCCAGTAGGTGCTGCCACCATAAGGGAGCTTCTATCGGAGGAGAAATCTGTATCAGTGGTATCAGCTCCAGTCTCATCATGGTGCTCCCCTCTGTCCCACTGGACCCCTCGGCTTTGGTGGTCTCTGCCTCCTCTAGGCTGCAGCCTGCCCACTTGCCGGTGCCCCTACTTCTTGGCCTGCTGATGCTAATGCACACAAGGATATGATAGTAGAAATAGGAGGGGAGGGGTGAAACAGATAGGATAATAGGGTCAATATCAATCCCCATTGCACGTATGTACATTTCAATAACATGACTCTATGAACATTCCTGAATGCACTCTCTACAACGTCAATGGAGATTTCCCTACACTCACTGTGCATACACTCTAATGTGCATGCATAATCATGATACCACTACACTTACACCCAGGTACTACTCTACACTGTTAGGGCTGTTGTATACAGGACCATTACTGTGAGAATCCTGTCAATGAGTGACATTTGTACACTGCCATACCTACCTGTGTCACCCATTATGGACATGTATAGATAGGTATGGATACCAACTGAAGATCCTGTATGTCCATGTGAAATCCAACAATTTGGAACTGTAAAAATGCCATGAAAACCTGTGGCTTAGATGCTCACCTAACAGCTACTTCTGTTCACAGCACAACTGTAACCTACCTATATTGACTGACATACCTACAGTAGACATCCTTGATCCCATGACTAACACACCCACCTAGTCCATAGCAAACTGTACAGGACATGTACTATGTCACTCACCCCCTTGTGGCGGTTGTGTTGCCCTCAAGCACCCATCCAACTCAGGGTAGGCCACCGCCAGTCAGGGTCAGGGTCCCACGGGCATCCCTTCCTCATTGGGAGATTGTCCCCAACTGAGCCTCTGCAGTCTTCTTGGCCCAGCATCTCAGGTCCTCCCAATGTTTCCTGCAGTGTGTGCTCTGCCGGATATGGACCCCCAAGGTCCACACTACCTTGGTGATGGCTTTCCACAAACCCTTCTTTTGATGGGTGCTAACCCGCATAGGAGACACAGAAGGAAAGGCACATTAATGTAGACCCAACAACCTACAACATTCATAGGTCTACCAACAGTACACAAATCAGCATCGTACATGACTTCACACTTCCACAACATTCCTAGCAGTCACATCCGTAGGTACACCCTCCACTGTAACATCCTGCATACACGTACTATTACACACTTACATACCCATGTAGCAACATACATAACCATAATGCAACCTACCTGCTGTTCTGGAACCCCATACAGCTTTTTGTACAGGGGTAGGACCCCATCCGCAAGTTTCTCCAGTGCTTCCAAGGTGAAAGCGGGGGCCCTAGCCCATGTAACAAGCGCCATCATGGGTTCCAGGAACACGACACAGCAGCACACTCAGTGGGGGTCTTGATGGATGGAGAGTCAGGAGATAAGTGAGATAAACTGTAGAAAATTGCGTTCACGGCTACAGCGGTCTGCACCGTCACCACTGGCGGTCCGTGTATTCCATAGACATCAATGTTAACCAATGAGGAGATGCACAGCAGTTCCGACCGCCTACCGCTATGACGGCGTACTCCAGAGGAATGAGCTCACTGACAGCTGACCCAGGCAAATGCAATTTTGCACTACAACTGTAATGAATACATTAATTAATAACGTCCCTACTCATTTCCATCATGGAGCTGTGATGAGTTATGCCCTGTGACAGTGTAAAGTAAAATTAGGCCGCCTGAACTTAGAGTGGGCACATATTCTGGTACTTACAACATAATATTGTGGAAATGAACTTACATATTGATGGTGACTGTAGACTAGCAGTGACAGACAAGCATCTCCCTATTGTCATCCATTGTAAATCCCAGATGTATGTTCAACTGACATGGGAATTACAACACCTCAGAACATTGAAGTCTGCTTTGCATGCAACAAGTGGCAGCATATGTGATGTTGATTCACCATTTGTCACCCTGCAGTAGGATGCATGAATGGTAATCGTTAACATACTTTATGTTGTATGCCATGTTTAGATGCTGATCACTATGGAGGGTGAGGCATACCTGTGTACCGGGCCCTGGTTGACTTGGCAACGATGGAAGAACGCCACATCATCTCCCACTATCGACTGAATCGTGCTACAATCAGGGAGCTGTGTGCCCAGTTGGAGTCTGATCTGCTGCCAGCCATTTGACAACCTACAGCCATTCCTCCAACTGTGCAGGTGGTATTCTTTCTCAATTTCTTAGCCACTGGCTCATTCCAGGGGACAGTGGGAATGGCAACATGCATGTCTCAACCTATGTTCAGCAATGTGTTAATGAATGTCTTGTCCGCCTTAGTCAAACATATGGACAGCTACATTCAATTTCCCAAACCTGTAGATATGCCCAGTGTAAAGGCTGATTTCTATGCATTGAGATGTACCCCTCATGTGATTGGGGCCATTGATGGCACACACACATTGCATTAATACCACCCAGGTTGATGAGCAAGTGTACAGGAACCGTAAGGGCTTTCACTCCATGAATGTGCAGATGGTCTGCTTAACTAACCAGTACATCTCCCAGGTGACTGCAAGGTTCCAGGGTCTGTCCATGATTCATAAATGCTCAGGAAAAGCAGTTTCCACCGGTTGATAGCGCCTCTACCTAGAGTAAGGGCCTACCTCATCGGTGGGAATGATGAGTGTTTATGTCATTACTGTTAGGCCAGCCCCAGTCTGTATGCGACATTGTGGGATATAAATGTTGGTTTACCCTATCCACAGGTGATTCAGGTTATCCCAATCTCTCCTGGCTACTGACACCGGTGAGGAATCCAAGGACCTGGGTGAAGAACAGTACTATGAGGCTCATGGGAGGACAAGAAGGGTGGTTGAAAGGACATTTGATCTCTTGAAGACAAGGTTCAGATGTCTGCACATCTCTTGGGGTTACCTGCAGTACTCACCACAGAAGGTGTGCCAGATTGTGGTGGCCTGCTGCAATGCTCCATAATCTGGCACTAAGGAGGAACATCCCATTGCTGGAGGAGTTAGGAGTAGGGAACATTCCGGTGGCAGAGGAGGGAGGAAACATGGGGACGAGGAAGATGTAGGCACAAGGACAGATCAGACAGATCTGGCACAAGGACAGATCACATACAGCAGTACTTCAGCTAAGCTTCTGGTAAGTACTTCCCTATGTTTGAAATGTCACATGTTGGTGCACAGATTGGGTGTAGTTCATTATCCAACCCTGATATCAGTAGGTGTTGACCCCATTTGGGTTTCAGATGAGTGTATACAGGAGTGGTCTGACGTGTAGGTCTACAGTGCCACTGTGATGTTAGCTAGTCCATCTGTCTGGGTTATATATGGTTCTGACATCCTATCTACTTCTTCACACATTTGTGACTTCTCCATTCTGAAATCACATTTTCATTGGCAAGGCATGGTCTGCTGCTGCTTGTGACTTCAAGTGCTGTCAGTACTTGGCCTCCAAGTGTGTGACCTGTATGGTACAACTACAATGAGTGTCTATTATTCAGGTCATTACTGTTGGATGCAACAGTTAACTTGTCGCATTGTACCTGAACAGGGTTATGGTCATGTGTGCAATGGCATTGGATCATCAATCAGTGTGTGGACCCACAGTGTGAATCGTTTAACCATCATGATGTGTATGTACATACTGTTGGCTACAGTGAAAATAATGTGTGATGAACATTCTGTGCTATCATTTGGAGATGTACTCTGCATGATGTTTCACCACTCTTCCCAGTCTGCTACCTGAGGACCCAGGGTTGTGTGGACACTGACTTTGCTGCAGGAAGCCGGATGACAGCATGATACATACACATCATCACTGTGTTTTATGACTCATTTTCTGTGATGTCACACATTTGTTGCACAGTGAGTAACACATGACACAAAAATTGTGTGTAAGTGTTTTTATTGTGTATACCAAAGGGTGGTGGCACAAGTCCACTATCCATGTGGCATTTGCAAATGGGACTATGGCAGTGGAAAGTCGAAAAGATGTCTCAGTGACACACAAGGTAGACAGTTCTTGGGAGGCTCATTTCCTGACAGTGGGGTTGGTCTTGGCTTCTGTCCCTGCAGGATGTCTGGGTCTGCAACCACATTTGCATGGGGGTTCCTCAGCAATAGGGGGTGGCTCAGTGGTGGCTTGTGAGTCGTCAGGCATGACCATTATCCCACTAGCTGCAGCAGATGTTGAGGGCTGGTCAATAGTGTGGCTAGTGGAAGTGGCTTGGTGGTGGGTAGAGGACTCAAGCAGGACTGTGACGAGCTCCTGCATGAAGTCTTTCAAGGATGCCTTGGTGGCATTGAGGGAATGCCACTCCTGCTTTGCCTCCTGGTGGTACTTCCTCTGCTGGCTCAGGTTTTCCCCCAACATGTCTAATAACTGGCCCATCTTGTCCTGGGATTGGTTGTATGCTCCCACGACTTGTGCTATTGCCTCATGGGCAGGTGGCTCTCTGGATTGCCCCGACCTGTGACCTTTAGGTGCACTCCCACTGGCCCTAGCCCCCTGTACCTGTGTCTCCGGCATGGTGTGCCCACTCACACTTACACCAGGACCTTCATCGTCTTGTGTGGTGCGTGTTGACTCAGGTCCCTGTAAAGGTTGGCACACTATGCATTGATGTGGCCTTTAGACACTGGTGTGGGGGCATTGGATGACAGGTGTTGTGGTAGCAGAGGTTGGGGGGCTCCATGGTATCCTGGGTTGGGCTGGTAGAGGTGGACTGCTCATAGAGCCCAGATGGGACAGGTAGGTCTTCCTGTTGCAGACATCCTGTGGCGCTGTCATCACTGGGGTCTTCATCAGGTCGGGGACTGGCTGTAAGTGACACTGGTTGCCTAACGGCATTCTCAGAGGCACCTGTGGATGACAGGGACTGTTATTCACATCTGTCTGATGTACTTTACAGGGCCTGTACGGTGAGTGCTATGTGTCATACTTCAGGACTCAGGTGTAGTTATGCAAGGGTAATGTGCATTGTTAGGTGGCTACAGAGTGATGCGTTGTGGGAGTCGTAGTGCTTTATGCGGTACATGCATTGGGTGCATTTGGGAGAGAGGACTTTGGGACTGGTGTTAGTGGGGTAGGTGGGCATGCAGGGGATGGAGATGCATGCATTACAGGTATACTTCATACAAGGGAACTATAGGTGGCCTACCATTTTACAGTCCTCCGGGAATTCCACTAAGATCCTCATGGTGCAGGATCACCAAGACCGTCTCCTCCCATGATGTAAGCTCCAGGGAGGTGGTGGGGGCCCACCGCCAGTCTTCATGAGGGCGATTTGGTGTCTGGGTGCCATAAACTGGACCTTCCCCCTTAGGTCTTTCCACCTCTTGCATATGACGTCCTTTGTATGTAGGTGGCTTCCCACTGAGTTCACCTTGTCGATGTTCCTCTGCCATAGCTCCATCTTCTTTGCCATTGATGTTTGCTGGACTCGTGCCCCGAACAGCTGTGGCTCTACCCTGATCATTTCGTCCACCATGGTCCTTAATTCGTCATTGGTGAAACAGGGGTTCTTTTGTCGGGACATGGTGAGTGTGATGTGTGTGTGAGTGTAAAATATTTAAGTGAAGTGTGATGCATGAGAGGTGTGCAGGTGCCTGTGATGTCTGTGTGCAGTGCAATCTTCAGCATGGACATGCAATGTATGTCAGTTGTTTGTCGTGACAAAGGGTTGTGGGTTGTGTGTGTATTTTATAGGGGGGATATGGTGTGTGTGTATGTGTTTCAGGTGTGGGGTATTCGAATTGCCCTATGTGGTGTTGTGTTGCTCTGGAGGTTTCATTTTGGCCGCCGTGGCCCAGACTGCCAATGGATTACCGCTGCACTATGACCTCTGTGCTGATTTTTGGGTCATATTGGGGGGCGCGGTCTCCTTCTGCCATCGCGGTGTGCGGGTGGTGGGACAGCATCTCTGCCGCAGTTGTTTGGCCGGACGGTGTCCGTTTTGTGGCTGGGTTTTGGTGATTTCGTTTTTGTGTGTCGTAATTGGGCAGGCAGATTTCTGCCGCCACTGCTGTGTTTTGGCAGCCGCCAGCACGGCGGTCTTAGGGACAGACTGCCAATGTCATAATGAGAGCCTACGTCTTTTTCTCTGAGCATCTTTCTCCAGGATTGGACTGGACAGAAAATATGCCCTGGCATCAAAGTAAAAGTGGTGCTCATTAGTAAACCAGGTAGTTAAAAAAGTGGCCCACTTTTGAAAATAGGGCAGTTTTGAACGTGTGAAGATACATTGTGTAGGTGTTTTGCAAGGCATGGGAGACAGTGTGCATTTGTCTTTGCTACAGGCAACGTTTGTGGCAGTATCAGGGAAATCAACAGTAGCAACAGGCCCACCAAACCATAAAACAGGCCCACAAATCTCAAAGAAACCAGCTTACACACTGTCCTATCCAACCAGTTCATCGAGCACTGCCTGATTGCTAAATATGCCACTCCAACCCTGTCTTCCACGCACAGCTAACCGGGTTCCTTACACCATATTAGCGCATGCCCCCAGAGTATGGAAGTTGATGGTATTTGATTTTTTTATTTTTTTTATTTCCTTCTTACATTTTTATTTTTAATTTTGGCTTTTGGAATTTCAGTCTGTAATAATGTCTACTCCCACACACAATAAACACTTTCTTGAAATAATAATCCACTCATGTTAAAAGGCTCCCTCAAAAACAATGACAAGCATAAAACATACTTATGAAAGAATGTGATTATTGCAGATGTCGACAGGTAAAATTAGAAGTGTTTGAATTTGCTAACGTGCACATCTTGCCTGAAAAACAAGCATTGGCAAAGCTGACATATCTGGCTTTGATGTGCCAACTAGGGTTTCCACATCTCTCCCGGTCTTTTCAGGCACTGTGTCCAGTCCTGAACACTGCACCTACAAATTATTGATTTCTAGTGTGTTAATCAAACTAGTTCAATTGAAGCAAAACAATAGTACAATGAGTGGAGTGCATTTGGCTATTACACAATAGTCCAAAACTGAGGAAAAATGGCCATAATTGCATTTATATAGCTCTAACTCTTACTATCCAGGTACTCCCTTCATTGGCAATCCATGTACAACACAGCTGGCATTCACAAATGCAGTTTGCAAGACATGGAAGCATAAATGAGTAGTGCGTTTAAGAAATTATTTGATTGATTGATTGATTGAAATGCTGTTTTCACATTATAGCCTGTCCTGCTGACTTTTTCAATGCTGAGGAAAAGTAGCAAAAAGGGATTGCTTGCAGTACAGAATGCATATAGGAGTTAAAAAATCAAATGTGATAACAACATGATGAGTAAATGTACTTTTGGTGTTAAATAGATCCTTGAATATTCCAACAGGAACACAAGAAAGCGAACGATACACCAAACAGTAAATAGTAAGAGATGAGAGAACTCCTGGATGAATTCAAAGCCTACTTTGTGAAGATTTTGATGAATTTAAAATAACACAGATTGCAGACAGCTGCATAGTGAATCACGACCTAATAACAAAAGTACACTGGGCTTACATTCTGCAGGCCATAATCAAGCATGCACTTCATTGGGAACACTGGAAAAGAATATGGCCACCAGACTCAGTTTCATTTCCACACAAATGGCAGACCCTTCCTCTTCTTGGTATTCCTACTCCAGTACTTTTCGCCTCTCCAAACAGGCATGATGCCCAACCTACATAACAAGAAATGATGGCCTTCATTACAACCCTGGCGGACGGTGTTAAAGTGGCGTTAATACCGCCAACATGCCAGAGGTAATAAAAATGGGATCACAACCACAGAGGAAACCGCCATCACAGACAGCAACAAACACGGCGGCGGTCACCGCCAACAGAGAGGCAGAAGACAATGTACCACCCACCCCATTACAACCCGCCAATCTGCCAGATTTTCCGAGGCGGTACCAACGCCATCAAAAGCACGGCAGAAACAGACTTTGGAAGGGAAACCACTCATCACTCGACACTCAACGAAGAACAAGGACGGCATGGAGGCCGAGCTGCAGGTCCTCCCCATGCTGGTGTATCTGCTCATATACCAGGAACATCAAAGACGGCAGCAGCGACGACCACTTTGAGTACTGCACCTAGTACATAAGGGAGGGGGGAGGAAAAAGAGAGTGACACACACACGCAACACGCAACACCCCCACCCCCACCCTAACCCACAACACCATACACACAAACAGATACCACAACATTACAGATGCACCCAGTAACCCCCTGGAAGAACGCAAGGACTAAAGGAAGTGAGTCAAACCAGTGATATTTCAGAAATAGGCAGATATACAATAGAATTCGAAAAACAGGATTTACAGAAATATACAAAATGTACAAAAGTCCGTACACTATCCTTCACAAATATTCGTGGGTCACTGGGCCCAAAATCATGGGCCAAGCCCACACTTGACTCCTGCCTCAATACGGAGAGAACACTGCAGGGGCATCAGGTCGAAAACACACAGACACCTCAGGAGGACAGGGAAGGGGGGGGGGGGCACCTCAGCTGGAAGATGGAATAACGCCACTGCTCCTCGAGGGGGCTCCAAGCCCACCGATTGGTGTTGGGGAGTGCAAGACCACAGTCTCTCAAATGGGTGGTTTGCCCACTGCTTGGTCCTGGGGAGTGCAAGGCCACAGTCTCTCAAATGGGTGGTTTGCCCACTGCCTGGTCCTGGGGGTGTAAAGCCACAGACTCTCAAGTCTCTCAAGTGGGTGGTTTGCCCACTGCTTGGTCCTGGGAGTGCAAAGCCACAGTCTCTCAAGTCTCTCAAGTGGGTGGTTTGCCCACTGCTTGGTCCTGGGGAGTGCAAAGCCACAGTCTCTCAAGTGGGTGGTTTGCCCACTGCTTGGTGCTGGGGAGTGCAAGGCCACACTCTCTCAAGTGGATGCATATCTACAGTGGTTCTGGAGGGGGTTTGGTGCCCAGAGTGCTTCATCCTGTCAAGGATAGGGGGAGTGGATGCCTTTCTCCACTGGTTCTGGAGGGGGCTTGGTGCCCAGAGTGCTTCATCCTGCCAAGGATAGGGGGAGTGGATGCCTTTCTCCACTGGTTCTGGAGGGGGCTTGGTGCCAAGAGTGCTTCATTCTGCCATGGATAGAGGGAGTGGATGCCTTTCTCCACTGGTTCTGGAGGGGGCTTGGTGCCCAGAGTGCTTCATCCTGCCAAGGATAGGGGGAGACGATGCCTTTCTCCACTGGTTCTGGAGGGGGCTTGGTGCCCAGTGACGCAGCACTCGGGGAGTGCCAGGTCACAGTCCCTCACCTTGGTGTCAGACTCACGATATTTGCAGTGGGCAGGATGCATGACACTCCTTGGAGGCGGGACTACAGTCCATCCGCCGGCAGCTACGGCTGCACAGTGGTGGTAGGGCCAGAGCTGGTGTGGGTGCTGCCAGTGGTGGTGGTAGGCTCCAGCGCATCTCCTGCAGCCTCGTACGGCCACCCACTGGGGCTGCTTCTGTTGGTAGTGGTCCTACTGTCAGCAGTGCAGGTGGCGTTGGTTGCGGCGGGGATGCTGGCGGTGCTGGCTGTGGTGCAGGTCCCGGTGCTGCCAGTGGTGGAGAGGGGCTCCAGCCCTTCTCCTGCAGCCTCTGATGGCTGCCCACTGCGGATGCTGCTGCTGACAGAAGTGGTGGCAGCAGCGGTGCAGGTGGCAGTACAGGTGGTGGGGCTGGCACTTCTGCTGGTGGACACCAGAGCTTCACCTGCATCCTCCGTCAGTTGAAGTGCCTTGCCATTGGTTTTCTTCCCCCTTCTCACTTTGGCAGATGCTGTTGTGCCATTGTCTCTGTCAGATGGAGGTCTGGCAGAGGAATGCTGGTTGGGTCGTGCTCCTTGCCCTTGCTGCATGGTGGCCCCTTCTTCACCTTGGCCGGTGGCGGAATGGTATGATCCTTTGCAGGGGTTGGTGGTACACTGGCTTCCCTGACGGGTACCCCCTTTGAGCTGCTGGGAGTTACAGGTTCCACGTTGGATGGTGACTTGGTGGCCGAGGTGCTGGGCTGGGTTCTGGACACCCTGGCCCGAGGGGAAGGATGGGGATCGGGGTATGGAACGGGTCAATGTTTGCCAGGAAAAGTTTTTTAGACACACTGGAGCGGAAAGATGGAGAGGGTTTGAGAGTGGAGGAAGAGGGAGTGATTGTAGGAGGTGACTTTCTGCTGAGTTTGGGTGAGGGTGCATGTGCTAGATGCTGTTGTGAGGTGGATGGCTGTTGAGTGGGTGGGTGCTTGCGTTTGTGTACTTTGGGAGGAGGGGACACAGACACACTGGGAGAGGACACAGGGGACGTGTGCATGGTTGTGGTGGTGGTGACTGCCAGTGAGTGGTGTGTTGTGATGGGCATGCTGGTGATGGAGGTAGTGGATGAGGATGTAATGCATGCAGGTGTGAGAGGAGACGAAACTGGGAGGGAGGTGGACGAAGAGGAGGAGGGGGACACAGTGGAGGCAGTGGATGTTGGTGTGTCTGCATGGGGATGGTGTTTGTGTGAGTGCCTGTGAGATGAAGTGTGGTGCTTATGTTTGCCTGAGCGACCTTTGTGTGATGAATTGGGTAAATGCTGGTCTGAAGTTGTGCCTGGGATAGGCTGGGGATGAGGGGATTGGGTCTGGGAACAGGAAGTTGGAGGGGGAGGCTAGACACAGGGACAAGGGCTGCCATCAGAGCTGGGGCCAGAGCCTGAAATGCTCTCTGTTGGGCCGCCACGTCAGAGTGAATGCCCTCCAGGTATGCATTTGTTTGTTGCAAATGCCGTGCTACACCCTGGATGGCATTCAGAATGGTTGACTGCCCAACAGTGAGGGATCTCAGGTCAATAGCCTCCTCACTGAGGGCAGCAGGGCTAACTGTGGCAGGGCCTGAGGTGCCTGGGGCGAAGGAGATGCCCACCCTCCTAGGTGAGCGGGCACGGGAAACACGCTGAGGGGCTGCTGGAGGGTGGTACTGGTAGGGGGGGTGATGGCTGTACCTGTTGTTGAGGTGGGCACAGAGGTGTCTGCCACCACCAGGGAGCTTCCATCGGAGGAGGAGTCGCTGTCTCTGGTCTCCCCTCCTGTCCCCGTCCTGGAGCTCCCCTCGCCCTCCGTCCCACTGGTACCCTCACCCTCGGTGGATTCGGCCTCCAGGCCCATGTGGAATGCAGCTCCCTCCATCGCCGGTGCCTCTGCTCCTCCGCCAGATGATGCTAATGCACACGAGGACACGGTGACAAAACAAAAAGGGGGGGAGAGACAGAGGATACACTTGGTCAATGCCAGCAACAACACTACCGCTGGCGTGCACAGCACACAGGGAACAGCCCTATTCAGTAGGCCATGCACTAACAGTTACAATGCCAGTTACCAGTCCATGGGGTACAATGCCTAACGCCATCAGCTGCACACCTGAAACCCACAGGACCCTACCCAGGAGTAGATGGCCGCCAACACTATTGGGGTAGGAGTGAATCAGAGCCTGCCCAACAAGGGACCTACCCTGTCATGTTCGCCCTGGCCTAGGGGCACCCACACCCCACAGACCCCACCCAGGTACCTCCTAAAGCATGCAAGGTCAGGGTTCAGATTCTGTACTCATCCCCTTGTGGCTGCTGTGAGGCCTTCAAGTGCCCATCCAACTCCGGATAGGCCACCGCCAGGATGCCGAACATCAGGGGGGTCATGGTGCGACGGGCACCCCTTCCTCGTTGGGAAGCCAGCTCCAGCTGGGCCTCCGTCATCTTCTTTGCCCAGTGGCGCAGGTCCTCCCACCTCTTGCAGCAGTGGATGCTCTGCCTGTCAAAGACCCCCAGGGTCCACACCTCCTTGGCGATGGCACGCCAAATACCCTTTTTCTGGTGGGCACTGATCTGCATGGAATAGACAGCAGAAAAAGGAATTATTCACCCGTCCAGACCGTCATACTCATTGCCCACCAGATACCACACATCCCTGGCACACATACATTGACCCCCTTACATGGTGCACTCTCGCCAGGACCCCTCTGCCCCCCCCTACATGTGGCTTACACACACAGCAGTCCATACATTCATGGCCCAAGCATTGTGCTCACAGTGTACTCACCTGTTTGTCTGGAGGACCGTAGAGTAATGTGTACTGGGGTAGGACCCCATCCACCAGCTTCTCCAACTCCTCCGCAGTGAAGGCAGGGGCCTTTTCCCCAGACACTCGAGCCATTGTTGCTTCCAGACACAGGTCACCGCAGCACTTGCAGTGTAGGTCCTCTCCTATTGAGGGTCAAGTAGCAAGTAAGTGAACAGATAGAAAATGGCGGTGACGACCGTGGCAGTGCGTACCGTCACCGCCGGCGTACATCGCCATTGGCTCCAGGAACCCATAGGGCCCAATGATAACCAATGAGAGTTTGCGCAGTGGTCATCGACCGCCTACCGCAACGGCACACAACGCCAGCGCAATTACCTCATTTCCACTTGTCCACACCTCCTTGGCGATGGCACGCCAAATACCCTTTTTCTGGTGGGCGCTGACCTGCATGGAATAGACAGCAGAAAAGGGAATTATTCACCCGTCCAGACCGTCATACTCATTGCCCACCAGATACCACACATCCCTGGCACACATACATTGACCCCCTTACATGGTGCACTCTGGCCAGGACCCCTCTGCCCCCCCTACATGTGGCTTACACACACAGCAGTCCATACATTCATGGCACACGCATCATGCTTACAGTGTACTCACCTGTTTGTCTGGAGGACCGTAGAGTAATGTGTACTGGGGTAGGACCCCATCCACCAGTTTCTCTGAATCCTCCACAGTGAAGGCAGGGGCCTTTTCCCCAGACACTCGAGCCATTGTTGATTCCAGACACAGGTCACAGCAGCACTTGCAGTGTAGGTCCTCTCCTGTTGAGGGTCAGGTAGCAAGTGATTGAATAGATAGAAAATGGTGGTGACGTCCGTGGCAATGCGTACCGTCACCGCTGGCGTACATCGCCATTGGCTCCAAGAACCCATAGGGCCCAATGATAACCAATGTGAGTTTGCGCAGTGGTCATCGACCGCCTACCGTGACAGCACACAACGCCAGCGCAATTACCTCATTTCCACTTGTCCCTCATTACAGGTCAGGCAGCCGCCATTTCATTGGGGCACAGGGCATGGCACCTAACTGCGTCACAGCAGACATTGGCATATCCAAGGACTCTGGAATTCACATACTGTTTCTGTACAGTAAAAACAAATCATCATTAGTGCAGGGAAACAGCCTAAACAACGCGGCTCTAGTCACATTGTGCCTTTACAATGAGGCCTGAACCACAAATGCGTATTTACAACGCATTCCTTTACCACTCAAGTCATTACAATGACTTGCCGTCGGAAAATTGTTGTTGGACAGATGTTGGACTTTAAGTCCAACACTTTCCCTACTGTGGCACTGACTGGAGTTGGAATAAACTATACTATTCCAAAATCCAGCGCTTTCCCCAAGGCAAGTCGTTGTAATGACTTGCGTGGTAAAAGAATGCATTGCAGAGACGCATTCGTGGTTTGGGCCGCGTTCTTAAGGCAGGTGCACTAAAGACCTGCGTTGTTCCGACACACAACCTTAGTGCATCATAAGTGTGAATATGACCCTCTGCTCACTGTTCTCTTCCATATGCTTCAACCACTGAGGCAGAATATGAGATGACGGCATCCTCCGGTGTACAGACCCCTGATGGACCTAGCGACAATGGAAGACAGACACATTATCATTACCTACAGACTTGATCGTGCCACAATCGAAGAACTGTATGCCCAATTGGAGCCAGACCTGATGCCAGCTATCCGCCAACCCACAGGTATCCCTCCTCTAGTGCAGGTCCTGTCAGTGCTCCATTTCCTGGCAGGTGGTTCCTTCCGAACAACAGTGGCCCTGGCATCAGGGATGTCTCAGTCAATGTTCTCTAACATATTGTCCAGAGTGTTGTCTGCCCTGGTGGAACACATGCGCAGCTACATCGTGTTCCCCCAGGTGGAAGGTTTGGCCACAGTGAAAGCTGACTTTTATGCCCTGGGACATATCCCCAACATCATTGGTGCCATTGACAGGACACATGTGGCATTTGTCTCCCCCCGGAGGACTGAACAAGTTTACAGGAATAGAAGAAGCTATCACTCAATGAATGTGCAGATGGTGTGTTTGGTGGACCAGTACATCTCCCATGTGAATGCCAAATATCCTGGCTCTGTGCATGACACCTTTATCTTGAGGAATAGCGGCACCCCATATGTGATGAGCCAACTCCAGAGGCACCTTGTGTGGCTAATAGGTGAGCCCAAGGTCCCCACACAGTATAAGTAGGTGTCTGGGTATGGGGTTGCCCCTAAGGGTTAGTGTGTGTCTAACAGTTGTCCCTCGATATTTGCAGGTGACTCTGGTTACCCCAACCTCTCATGGATACTTACCCCAGTGAGGAATGCCAGGACAAGGGCAGAAGAACGTTACAATGAGGCACATGGGCGTACAAGGAGGATTATTTTTTAAGAGAACTTTCGGTCTCCTGAAGGCCATGTTCCGGTGCCTCCATCTGACAGGTGGCTCCCTGTACTACTTACCCAAGAAGTTGCGCCAGATCATCGTAGCATGTTGCATGTTGCACAACCTGGCCTTGAGACGCCAGGTGCCTTTTCTGCAGGAGGATGTGCCTGGAGATGGTCTTGTGGCAGTGGTGGAGCCTGTGGACAGTGAGGAAGAGGAGGCAGAGGAAGAAGATGTTGACAACAGAACCACTGTTATTCGGCAGTCCTTCCAGTGACACACAGGTAATACACTGTAACTTCACTTAATATTTCAGTTATCTGTTGGACATTGTACAAGGTAGCCTGTTTCCCTATGTCTATGGCCACTGACTGTACCCTTTGCAGTCTCCATTTTCAGATCTCTGTGCCCCACTCTAGCTCCTGCTATGTGTACTACTGCCCACCACAGGTCATCCTAAAGTATTATTCACTGTACTTTTGAGTTGCAATGCTTTGATTATGTTGTACTAATACAGATTTGAATCATTTGACAGACTCACGATTAGTATTTGTTCCAAGGGTGTTTATTTAAGTGCTCATAAGTAGATGGGCTGGTGCAGGGGGCTTGGTTGATGGTGGAGGAAAGTCCAGGGTAGAGTCCAGTCTCTTGCTATCATAGGTGCATTGTCCAAGGGGGCATAGGGAGTGGGGCAATGGCAGTTCAAGGTGGACAGGGTAACAGAGTGGGACACAAGGGTGACAATCAGAAGAGTCTTATTTCCTGGCAGGGGTCTTGGCAATGTTCTCTGTCTTCTGCCTGGATCGCAGGGACCGTTTGCGGGGTGGTTCTCCTTCTGCAGGGGGTGGGGTGCTGGTGGCCTGTTGGTCCTGTGGCGGGGCCTCCTGTCCACCAGCGCTGGCGGAGGTGGAAGGCTGTTCCTCATTGTGGCTAGTGTCAGGGGCCAGTTGTTGTGCCACTGCCTCCCTCATGGTCTTGCCCATGTCTGCCAGCACCCCTGCAATGGTGACCAGGATGGTGTATGTTTTTGTTAGATCATCCCTGATCCCCAGGTACTGTCCCTCCTGAGCTGCTTGGTCTCCTGCAGCTTGGCCAGTATCTGGCCCATGGTCTCCTGGGAATGGTGGTATACTCCCAGGATGTTGGAGAGTGCCTCGTGGAGAGTGGGTTCCCTGGGCCTGTCCTCCCCCTGTCGCACAGCAGTCCTCACAGCTTCCCTGTTGTCCTGTGCCTCTGTCCCTGAACCGTGTGCCCACTGCCACTGACCCCAGGTCCCTAATCGTCCTGGATTTGTGTGGTTGTCTGGGGTCCCTGTAGTGGTGGACACACTGCTGATTGATGTGTCCTGGGGACAGTGGTATGGGCCTGCTGGGTGGGTGCTGTGGTGGTGTTTCCTGAGGGGGGAGGCTTTGTGGTGGGTTGGGACTGTGGCAGGGCTACTGACTGTCCAGAGGTCCCTGATGGGCCAGGTTGGTCATCAAGATCCAGGCGTGCAGAGCTGCTGTCATCACTGTGGGCCTCTTCTGTGTGGGGGACTGGATGTAGCTGGCACCTCCTCTCCGGTGACATTGAGTAGGGGTCCTGTGGGGATGCAAATGCAGTGTTAGTGTATCTGCGTAGGCCATATTGTGCATGGGTGTATTTCCCTCTATGATTGTGATTTCCCTGTTTGCTTGGCCTTGTGTGAGTGGTGATTTACAGGGCGTGCTTGGGTGATGGGGGTCCATGCATTGCTGTTGCATGCAGGGATTTGTATTGGGATGGGTGGGGTGTGATGGTGGGGTAGATGTGAGGTGATGGAGTGATGGGAGTGAGGTTAAGGGTGGGGGTATGTGATGGCATGCAGATAGGGTGGGGGATACAGTAGTAAAGATTTGACTTACCAGAGTCCAGTCCTCCTGCGAGGCCTGCAGGCTGCATGATCGCCAAGACTTGCTCCTCCCATGTTGTTAGTTGTGAGGGAGGAGGTCGGGGGTACACCGCCAGTCCTCGGTACAGCTACCTGGTGTCTTGCAACCACGGAACGCACCCTCCCCCGTATGTCGTTCCACCTCCTCCTGATGTCATCCCTGGTTCTTGGGTGCTGTCCCACGGCGTTGACCCTGTCCACAATTCTCCGCCATAGCTCCATCTTCCTAGCAATGGACGCCTGCTGCACCTGTGATCCGAAAAGCTGTGGCTCTACCCGGATGATTTCCTCCACCATTACCCTTACCTCCTCCTCAGAAAACCTGGGGTATCTTTGGGGTGCCATGGATGTGGTGCGAGTGATGTGTGAGGATGTGTGGGGTGATATGTTGTGTTGTATGCTGTGATATGCGTGGATGGTGTATGGGTGATGGTGTTCTGTGCCTCTGATTGAGTGGGTGCTTCTGCCTTATCTCTCTCTGTGTGCTATCTTTTTTTATGCTGTAAAGGGTTGTGGGTAATGTGGGTGTGTGTTTTATAGTGGTGTGAGTTTGTGGGTGTGGTGTGTGTATGTGTGTCAGGTGTGTGTAGTTTGAATTGTCCAATGTGGTGTAGTTTTGTAAATGTGTGTGTATTTTGAGCCTAGCGGTGTGTAGCGCCAATGGTTTACCGCGTTTGAAAGACCGCTGAGGTGATTCGTGAGTCGTAATACTGTGGGCGTATTCCTGTTGGCGTAACGGTGTGGGTTTTGCTAACACCAATTTATCACTGACCTTTGGTGTGGCGGACTTGTGTCGGTGTCTGTATAGTGGCAGATTTCTCGTACCTGTAGCGGAATACCGCCGTGGTCACTGTATGGTGGCGGCCGTCAGCACGGTGGTAGGTGGCATTTACCACCAGGGTTGTAATGAGGGCCTATGTCTAAGATTTCCTAAGGTCCTGCACTAATACAAAGGAATGCAAAGTGATGCATTGTATTTCTGCACTCTTAAGGTAGCATTTTGTCAGAGCAAAAGCACGTTGCACTGCTTTGTGTTCCTTTGTGCTAATGGGGCCTTACTAGGGTGTCATTTGGGTGAAAAGGTTTCGGCACAAAACCCAATCTACTAAGATAGTCAGGCCGACTCTGCATTAATCATGAATGCCTCTTTAAAGCAGGTGTTAACAAAGGTGCTTTCTTTTCTCAAAGAAAAGTGTGTGTTGCATGTACGCCGTAGTGCAAAGCCCAGTGTCTGGGATCCTTCTGTTTGTCTAGACACTGGAATCTTTACAGGAAGAGTATGCTTCCAATTCAAATCCGACACTAGACTGAGCATACCGATCTCTGCGGAGCTGTGCATCATGCAAGGCAGCCTTTTAGAGTCCCAAAACAGCAGATGACTGGCCAATCTTAAACTGATGTTTTGTGTAAATAAAGGTGCCTTTAAAATCTGTATTTATCTTGTCACATTTGCTGTGCTTCAAAGACAGAGGTCAAAATGTCAAGCTAGGTCTTCTGACAAATTGTTTCTTATGTGTTTTTAGCATGGGGATTAGTGTTTACAGACTCCTCTCACTTCACAGCCAGAGAAAGAAAAATGAATTATGTGAGATTAAAAACAATAGATGCCCTAGGAGCATGCAATGTACTCAGGCATCTAAGGTCAACATGCTTCAGCTAATCGAAGTCGCCTAAAAAGGTTGTATGACTGTCTTCTGGACCAACGACCAAGATCCCTAATGACTGTTATATTAACAAACAAACACTATTTGTGTGGCCCCATCATCCATGAATCGTGCACCTGTAAAACACAATGCATGCCTATCCAAACCGCACACAGGGGACTTCTCTCATCACTGTATATTTATTTGGTATGTTTAAGACCCTATTAGGGTCATAGACGTGGGCGGACCCTGCAGTCACACTTTCATCAAGGGTTCATGCCCCACGTTTGAACCTACACACGTCCTTTAAACCCTGCAATTCAGTCCTGAAGAAACACATACAACCTTTTTAATCTTTCCAAATATACCCTGAGTAAAGAAGTGTTAAATAAGAATAGGGGTAACCTGCAGGTAATTATAATCTTAGATCCCATAGCACCCTCTAAAAAAGAGCTCCGCTAATCAACAGTGCCAAGCCCACCCAAGCAAATTAGGGGTAGTGGGTGAGGATCCGAGGATGAAGCATACCACAGTGGTACTGGTGGGTGAGGGTCCTCTTATAAAAACCAACTAAGTTTCCCCCTACCATTATGAATTTAAAAGAGAGACTACACAGGCTCAATCACAAGAGTTCGCTCTCCTAATTGAGTTGCTTGTTGAAACTTTGGCAGCCGAGAGGACTCTTCCATTTAACTTCTGAATCCCCGTTTTTTCTGATATGAGATTTACAAAATAGTGTACCGTTTGAATTAACATTAAAAAATCTACACTCAAAGAAGCAATATTTTGGAAACAATATTTAGGGCACTCTATTTACGTCAAAAATATTTTGTTTGCCATATTCTGACATACAACAAGCACCAGAGAGCACTAAATTAAAATATCACATTATCCCATCTCTGTTTTTTTCTTCTTTAAAAATACTATATCTGTATTAACTCTCCAACTATTTACAACTGTTTTATACAAAACTCTTAAAATTCATTTTTGTCATACCAGGCCACAGGCGGCTATGACCAATCCAGCGATGGTTCACAGGATCGGTCATCCTGACTAAAATCCTCATTCTGTGTGCAGCATAATTTAAAATTGCAGTTTTTTTACTAGTAGCTCTGAGAGGCAAGTTTGTGGCCACACAAAAATCTTTTCCAGACGTATCTTGGAGGAATCTGCACAGTCAAACCAGCATGTGGAATAATATTTGGTAAAACCAGTTCCTAAAACAGTTACAGCATATAATTCCCCATTAACAGTGGGGGGAACTTGTAAACAGCACAAGAATTACCCAGATATCATATGATAAGAGCAATTCCTTTAGGCAGTGTTTATGTCTGATTTTTCTTAAGCACTTGCAATGAGGGATTAAGGGGGTCATTCCGACCCTGGCGGCCGGGGACCGCGGATGCACCGCCAACAGGCTGGCGGTGCATCCAGGCCAATTCTGACCGCGGCGGTAAAGCCGCGGTCAGAAAAGGGAAACCGGCGGTTTCCCGCCGGTTTTCCCCTGGCCTGAGGAATCCTCCATGGCGGCGCTGCAGGCAGCGCCGCCATGGGGATTCCGACCCCCTTACCGCCAGCCTGGTTCTGGCGGTTTTGACCGCCAGAACCTGGCTGGCGGTAACGGGTGTCGTGGGGCCCCTGGAGACCCCTGCAGTGCCCATGCCAATGGCATGGGCACTGCAGGGGCCCCCTAACAGGGCCCCACCAAGATTTTCAGTGTCTGCATAGCAGACACTGAAAATCACGACGGGTGCAAATGCACCCGTCGCACCCTTTCCACTCCGCCGGCTCCATTCGGAGCCGGCATCCTCGTGGAAGGGGGTTTCCCGATGGGCGGGCGGGCGGCCTTCTGGCGGTCGCCCGCCCAGCGGGAAACTCAGAATTACCGCGGCGGTCTTTTGACCGCACAGCGGTATTCTGTTAGCGGGGCCCTAAGTGTGGCATTTCTTAACTCTGACATTACCGCCTGCATAATTGCTCAAGATCCTTCCTTGACATGACAGGTCACAGTGCCAGACTTTCAGACCTCCACTATGAAAGACACAATAGGCAAAGCAACTCGAATTGTGTGGGTTTGTGGTGTTTCTTTATAGTTATGCGTTTACTACACATGCCATGTAAAGCACTCTGTGTTGGGTAATTTGCAGATTGAAAACAAATAGGGGGTCATTACAACCCTGGCGGTCAAAGACCGCCAGGGCTGTTGTGGCAATTGCACTGCCAACAGGCTGGCGGTGCAATCCAGGGAATTATGACGGCGGCGGAAGCGCCACGGTCGCACCACCGGGGCGGCGGTTTCCCGCCACATTTGCCTCGGCAGTGAGAATCCGCCTAAGCAGCAGTGCTTGCAGCAGCGCTGCCCAGGTGGATTACGAGTCCCAGACCGCCAGCCTTTTCCTGGTGGTTTGAACCGCCAGGAAAAGGCTGGCGGTACGGGGAGTCACGAGGCCCCCGGGGGCCCCTGCACTGCCCATGCCACTGACATGGGCAGTGCAGGGGCCACCTGACAGGGCCCCATGCAGCTTTTCACTGGCTGTCTGCAATCTTCAAATGTGTATTTCAGAAAAAAAAGAGACCTATGCATGTGGGGGCTTTTATACTTCTACTTCATGCTAATTAGACATCTGTTTTAGGGCTTTCATTTCATTTTAATTGCATAGTCACTTTATACTTTGACCTCTACCTTTGGCATGCCCTGGGAAGTCTTGGGGCAGACATCTATTTTAGGTTTTCAATGTATGTCCACTGTTTGTTTCAAACTTTTTTGAATTGTGTGGCATGTTTTTACTTTTTAAAAAAAATATTTATTGATTTTCCAATGGTTACATCACGCTCCATAACAAGGAGCCATACGAAACAGTCTTCATAAAACAACTCTTCTGAGCCTCACCTCATTCTTACTAATTAGCCATATATTAATAGAGTTCCCAAAAGCGGGAGGGTTCAGCCAGAGTCAATCAATCCCCCCATAGCAGGATCTTGCAAAAGTCCAGCAGGATGCTCACCTCCCAACCCCTTCACTGATCGCTCCCCCACATGTACAGGGCACACTGCACTCATTGTGTCATCTCCCATCTCTGGTCCCCTGCATCCTCCAAGGGGGACCCCGCAGAGATCCCATTATCAATCGGATCCAGCCGCCCAAGCAGATATGTATCCAATGGGGCCCAGATATCTCTAGGGCGGGATGTGGGCGGTAGCAATTCGGCATATGCCTCCAGGTGAATTCTACCATATACTAAATCAGAAAGCCAATCCTTAAATTTAGGAGCCCTGCCTCTGCCCCAGCGTCATGCCACCCTTGGCTTAGCCAATAAAAGAGCAAAACCCAGATAGCTACAGTGGACTGGGGCAATCTCCTCAGTGTATCCCAAGAGTGCAATTAGCGTTGTGAGCGTCAGCAGCACAGCTATCATAGCAGACAGCGCCCCCTCCACCCTTCTCCAATACTCTAACACCCCAGGGCAAGACCAGGCCAGGTGGAGAAAGTCAGCCACCCCACCCAACATCTGTCGCACCTGTCATCAGCTCGGAGGCCATGGCGGTGAAGCCGCGCCGGCGTATAGTTGAGGCGATGCACATATTTATAGTGTATGATCCGCAGTCGGCTGCTCGCAGTAATTCTCCCTGTCTGCTGACAGCAGTATATCCACTGAGCTTTAGTAATCTGTAGATGCAGCTCCTTCTCCCATCCCCACACGCCTCTCCCTCAATGACTGTCTGATCTCGTTGGACCAAATGGTACAATGTCGACACTAAGGGCCTGATTCTAACTTTGGAGGACGGTGTTAAACCGTCCCAAAAGTGGCGGATATACCACCTACCGTATTACGAGTTCCATAGGATATAATGGACTCGTAATACGGTAGGTGGTATATCCGCCACTTTTGGGACGGTTTAACACCGTCCTCCAAAGTTAGAATCAGGCCCTAAGTGTCTCGGTGTGCTGGAGCACAGAAGAGCATCAAACGCCTCTAATTCACTGAATTATGTGGAATCCAATTTTTTTGATTTGTTGTTTTTTTATATATGGGTCTCACAGCCATAGTTAGGCTATACTTATATACATGTACACTTTAAGCACATATAATACGCGTCCAATTAGGCGATTTCAAAGACAAATGCCGAATATGGAAACTTATGTTTCATTTAGGACGGTCGCCTCTCTTCTAAGATGGCGTCCGCGCTCCATGATATCTTAGTCCGCTTTCTATTTCCACTATACGGAGGATCGTCTTAATGGAGTATAAAAGAGGCACTGCCTGGATACTGGCGTCCCTAATATTATTCGCAGTGACGCCACGGGAACTGAAGGACTTATTTCCTTTGTATTTTTCTGCACATAGGTGAGTGGGGAAGTCGGACTGTTTTTCATAACGTCTGTGGGGATACTTATATTCGGTTACTAACGGGTCATGGCTATACGCTACGAACCGCCTCATCGGCTTATTTATATATATTTTCATTTCAGATAAATGTGTCCACATACCGACAGGGGCACATTCAATAACACATGGATTGACTATATGGGGTACGTGATCAAACTACTGCACAATACTATTTTTTTTAGGTTTACCAGCATAATTTACATACATAATATTGGTACATTAGCAATACAGGGGTGTGGAATTTATTAAAATATCTACTTGTCCAGGGGACAGGTTGCTTCTCAAATCTACTTGTCCTGTAAAAAGATCTACTTGTCCCTTTGGTGCCATGTAGTGTGGCGACAAATTATGGCAGCAATTAATAGCCTCTCTGATTATGCCAGGGCTACTACCATAGTAGGGCTTGAATACTTGGAGTTTCAATCGCTACTGTAGCAATTTCCTTATTTTGCCACCTTTCTGCATACTGGGGCTGGAGGAAGCAGTAAGCAATAGTTTCAGGGCTGGAATGCCTTTGAGTCTGCAAACCTACTAACCTGCATGTTTTAAAGATTTTTACCAGTTTCTCTCTAATATTTTCCCATAATAAGAAAGGTTGGACATTTACTCCTGACAATGGCAGAATAAGAACTTCTTCCAGGGTTGGGAAGAAAGTGGCTGGAGGGAAAATGAACTTGCAAATGCTCAATAGATTTTCACATGAGCAAATCTACACATCGTATTTACCCATGCTAAAATACAGTTCACAAATATTTTATAGGGGTACGACATATACCATGGGTGCACTTTTGTGACTTTCTTTAAGAATTTGGGGCCACATGTAGGTAGGTTCAGATTTGTGACCTGCAAATTGCGAGTCGCAAATCCGAATGTAGGATGGTGTCCTTGACACCATCTGTGATTCGCAAGGGCTTCGCAAATGCCCACCTCATGAATAATCATGAGGTGGGTCGCAATTTGCGACCCCCTCGCGAATGGTGGCCTGCTGGAGATAGCAGACCACCATGTCTGTGACTGCTTTTCAATAAAGCAGTTTTTTTTGTTTGTTTTTGTAATGCAGCCCGTTTTCCTTAAAGGAAAACGAGATGCATAACAAAAACGAAAAATGAAACGTTTTCGTTTCATTTTTTCAGAGCAGGCAGTGGTCCGCAGGACCACTGCCTGCTCTGAAAAAATGTTTACAGTGACATTCACAATGGGGAAGGGGTCCCATGGGGATCCCTTCCCTTTTGCGAAAGTGTTAGCACCCATTTGAAATGGGTGCAAACTGCGATTGGTTTGCGCCCGCGGTCACAAAACAATCCTACATTGCACTGCGAGTTGCAATTAGGAAGGGAATACCCCTTACCAATTGCGAGTCGCAAACCCGTTTTGTGATTCGGTAACCAGGTTACTGAATCGCAAAACTGGGTTTGTGTATCGCAATGTGCTTTCTGCATGTCGCAAACAGCGAAAGTCGCTGTTTGCGACATGCAAAAAGCTACCTACATGTGGGTCTTGGTCCCTAATTAGGTCTGGTGTTAACAAAGACATTTTGTTTTTATTAAACTTCTATTTCTCTCTCTTTCGGCTGGCTTAACTGTGAGCGATCGCATTCTGCTCTTCCACAAGGAGCATATTGCCACACAAAGTAGTTTTGTTCAGTGTCAGGAACTACAGTGGCAATCAGTGACGTAACAAAACTGGAGGGTGCCCCTTTGCAAAGAACATGGAGGAGCCCCCTCTCCAGACTCACTCAGGGCAGGTGCTGTGCTGGAGGGGCCCCCTGGAGGGCGGCTGCGGGGCCTTTGTTATGCCGCTGGTGGCAACGTGTGCTTTAAGAGTTCAAAAACTTTTTGGGGGGGTTTTGCCAATGTGTTACAATGTTGAGGGCCTGGTAGCTCCCACATGAATAAAGTGTTACAAAAGCCATGTCAAAACAAGACACGCATTGATGAAACTAAAAGACTTATAAAAATATGTCAGATCAGTTGGCTTTGTCAGTGTTTGTTTATTTTCATGCTTCCCATAATCGTATTGAAAATGGTTACACTGATTTTCCATTAGAAATATTTTTGGGAAATACTAGCATGCATCAACACATTTTACTAAATGACACTTCATTTGCATATAATCAGAGAGCATTCTGGGAGCATTATACTTAGCCTCTTAGCCTAAACTTTTCAAACATGTGTACACGTTTTTTTTTTTTTTGTACTGGAACCAACGTCAGTAGTGAAGTGTGACCTTAAAACATTTATTTACAGCACTCACCCTAATAATGAAAGCTTTCAAATAATGAACCATATATACAAGTTCGAACAGCATTATCTTTTGGAAACACATTACCTCAACTGCAGAGAATTGCACAAGCAACCAAAGGGTTTGTGCTGCAGGGGGTTGGGCCTACTTGTCCCAAGGACAAAGTAAACATAAAAACTTGTTGCCCTTGACCCCAAACAAGATGTGTCGGGCTATAGGAATTCCACATCCCTGTAGCAATAGTGTTAAAGTTTTAGTTGCATCACTGTATATTTTATCCCTAGATGGAATTACTGTTGAACTCTCAAGAAAGGGATCTACATATACATTAAACTGCGCTGCTTGTCCATTCAATAGAAAGGTATGTGGGATGTTTTTCTTAGGTGTTCACAGAGACATTATAATTCACCGTAGGGTTTTGACATTTTCCTTTTGGACTACTATATTTCTAGTATTACATGACTGCTTTCAGGGAATTTTAATTTCTTTGACTTTTGATTTTCAATTGACCCACATACGGGATGTCATGACTTACATAATGCTCCATGCCATCACATGTGATTGTTATTGATCTCTTAATACAATGATAAAACAATAAGTTGAAATACTTTGGTTGCTATTTCTAGAGCAGCATATAAATTAGTGGCTCCATGTCTCATCATAACTCTAGACTGTTCGTTGTTCATCTCTTATAAATTGTAACTTTAAATTTTGAACTGCGAATTTTGACAACATTTTTCTCAGATTCTGGTATTTTCTAATCTTATTCACAAACTGTCACACATTAAATTAGGATTCGGCACAAAAGTTACGTGGTTTGGAATATGGGTTATCCATTATGTAGAAACACTGCTGCAGATACTGATTTTAATATTGGTCATAATTTGAATTTTTACAGCCCTGATGAAGTCTTTGGGAGCAACTCTCTCACAGGACGAAACACGTGTTGGCTGTTGTTGTATAGGACATTATACTTCAAGAATAAATTAACAAGTCTGCCCTTTATCCTGGTCGAATGTACGGCTGATTATTGTGAATAAGACATCAGGACAAAAACTCATGGACACCGAACTTTTAATTCACGAGTGCCTTGACATCTGTTTGTAATCAATTCATGGCTATCACGGGTAACCTCGATGCCCAGATATCTAAGCGAGACATCAGTCCACTGAAGAGGGAAATCAGGGCAGCACCGCGCCGTGCCATCAGTCAGGGGATAAATCTGCGACTTCTCCCTGTTTACTCGTATCCCAGATATAAGACCAAATTTGATGAATTCTCGCATTATAGGATTTAAACTGTCTTCTGGGTTTCTTAAATATAGTGTAACTTCATCTGCATATAGGGAGATCAGGACATGTCTGGAAGGGGCGCGAACCGCATAGTCAACATAATGCTGTTGGAGGAGCGCTGCCAGCGGCTCCATCGCCAGAGCGAAGAGCAATGGCAATGGCGGGCACCCCTGCCTCGTGCCCCTCTCGATACGAACCAGGGCAGAGCGATGGCAGTTGATCTGCACAGTGGCCACCGGATTAGTACACAAAAGGGCAATCCACGATAGGAACACATGGGGGAAACCCATGCGCCCCAGAATTGCCATCATGTAATCCCATTCCAGGATATCGAAGGCCTTAGCGGTATCCAAAAAAACTGCCACTGCCGAAACCTCAGTATCCATGCTTTGCTGTATAGCGAAAAAAGTACGCAGATTATGTCAGGTAGATCTGCCCGGTACAAAGCCGGATTGATCTGGTCTGATCAGGAAGGGCATCAGTAGGCTCAGGCGGTTTGCAATGACCTTTGCCAAAATCTTAGCATCGCAGTTTATAAGGGACAGTGGATGATAGGAGTCACAGTGTGTCGCAGATTTACCGGGTTTTAGTATGGTGGTTAAGAGAGCCTCCCTCATAGTTGACGGGAGGACTCCCCGCTGTCTCGCCTCTCGATAGACCCTCTCCAGCCACGGGACTAGCACGTCAGCATAGGCTTTATAAAACTCAGCCGGAATGCCAGCAGGGCCTGGGGCCTTGCCCGATTGGAGCTGCATCACGACCTCTCGGATCTCATCATGCTCTAGCTCAGCCGCCAAGAAATCACACTGTGCGTCACTGAGCCAGGCTAGTGTCACCTCCACCAAATGATTATCATAGTCCGGAGAGTCCGCTCTAGTAGAGGTGTATAATTGCTGGTAATAGTCAGCAATGATTTTAAGTATCTAAGGGGTGTCCCTATATAGGCAACCAGATGCAGCAAATAGTTCAAGTATAGTGTTTTCCGGGCGGACCATCCAAAGAGTGTGAGCAAGGGATCTGCCCGGTCTCTCTCCCTCCCTGTAAGAGCGACCCCTAGCATGTTTGCCCTTAAACAGTACCTCACGTTCTGTGGTTTCCTGGTACTCAGTGAGGGTCTCTCTCAGGCGTTGCGTAGTGGCTACCGACGGTGTCTCCGCCTGCTAGGCCTCCAGCCGCTTAAGCTGTGCCTCCAACTCTGCAAGGGTAGCACGGAGATCTTGCAGGATACCCATACTCTTAGCTAGACAGTATCCCCTTAAGGTGACCTTAAATGACTCCCAGATCTTGGCAACACTATCTACAGTGTCCTTGTTTCTATCAAAAAAGTCTACTATTTCAGTGCGGAGTTCGCCACGAAAGGCATCATCCAGCAAAGTGTTAGGGGAAAGCCGCCACGTCAGGAGGGGTGCCAATGCAGCGGGGATCTTTAGCTCTAGTACAACCGGGGAGTAGTCAGAATATTTCGCCCATATGCGTGACCTCCACAATCCAAGGGATCATGGGGCGAACCACGAGCCAATAGTCCAGTCTAGACCAGCTCACAGGGGTGCAGACAGCGCCACCTATCCACCACATCCGGCGCCGCCATGTCCACCCCAAGCCTCTCCGCCACCCTGTGACGATGGCCCGCAGCCCCCGTCCATCTATCCCTGCGGCAGTCTAATGTTAGATTAAAGTCTCCACCCCACATCAAGTAACTTGAGCCTACTTCCACAATATGACTCGATATAGAATCAAAGAATGAGGGATTGTCAGTATTAGGTGCGTAGCAATTAACTATAGTGTAGGAAGTTGGCTCTGTATATACTATTTCAAAGTAAGAAATAGTGTGCACAGAGTCCAAGGGTTCCCCTTAGAGGTAAGATAGTGGCAAAAGTACATAATTCTAATGCTCTATTTTGTGGTAGTTTGGTCGAGCAGTAGGCTTATCCGAGGGTAGTGTTAAGCATTTGTTGTACACACACAGGCAATAAATGAGGAACACACACTCAAAGACTTACTCCAGGCCAATAGGTTTTTATATAGAAAAATAATTTTCTTAGTTTATTTTGAGAACCACAGGTTCAAGATTTACAAGTAATACTTTAAATGAAAGGTATTTCACTTAGGAACTTTGAATAATCACAATATCATGTACAGTCTAGGCAAAAATGACAATGAGCTATTTTAAAAGTGGACACTGTGCAAAAATCAACAGTTCCTGGGGGAGGTAAGTAGAGATTAAGTTCACAGGTAAGTAAAACACTTACAGGGTTCAAAGTTGGGTCCAAGGTAGCCCACCGTTGGGGGTTCAAGGCAACCCCAAAGTTACCACACCAGCAGCTCAGGGTCGGTCAGGTGCAGAGGTCAAAGAGGTGCCCAAAACACATAGGCTTCAATGGAGAACAGGGGTGCACCGGTTCCAGTCTGCCAGCAGGTAAGTAACCGCGACTTCGGAGGGCAGACCAGGGGGATTTTGTAGGGCACCGGGGGGGACACAAGTCAGCACAAAAAGTACACCCTCAGCTGGGTGATAGCCTTTACTAACTCGTCTAGCGTGGCCATGCTGAGAACATACACAAGCCAGGAGGATAATAATTTGTGGGCTCACTATTCTGTCAGAGTCACCAGATCCTCGGGGTCTGTGCACGTTCCCAACACGTCCACCACTGAACAGCTCCAAGACTCTGATAGATAAATCACAGAGACTGAGAGAGTTCAAGAGGGGAAGAGGGGATTAGGAAGGGAACAGCTGGGAAGGAGACCTGTAGTAAGAAAAAGGTTAGAACACACAATATGAAAATTATATCTCCTGAAATCAATACTAGACTACGATTCTAAGCCTAGTCACTCTGAAAACATGAACAATCTAAGAGTTAAGTTTAAAATTACTAAGTTTTAAGATGGCCGGATACCTGTAGGGGAATCAAGATGAATTAAATGAAAACTTTCTTATTCAAGTACTTTCCTTTACATGAGAATCAGAAAAACATTCTGACTAAATTTTAAACCAGTCATATAAATCCTGTTTTGAGAATGTATACTAGGACCATACAATATTGCATCTATAAACTCTGGCCTTCTGTGTACTCTTAAAATGTTTCAACACAAATTGCGCATATTGCAGATAGTAAACACCATAAAATAATTGTGCACCATGAATAACACAATATGGATTCAGGAAACAAATCACATAACTTGTCAACTCGAATATTACATAATAAATATCTTAGAATAGTGGCATACAATAAACAACATGAAATAAACTTGAGGAGAGAATCGTGCGTCTTGCCGATTCGAGTGTTACCATGTAAAATACCAAGAAATGGTAGCACGCAATGAATATCAAAGTCAAATCATCATTAATCGAATTGCGCGTCTTGCCGATTCGTAAAACACGATGTAAATGTCAAGAAATAACAGCTCACAATAAATAACAAGACCAAAGTACAATGAAACGAATCGCGCTTCTTTTGCAGATTCTTAAGCCACCATGTAAATGTCAAGAAATGGTAGCGCGCAATGAAAAACAAAGTTAAATCCTCATGAAACGAGTTGCGCGTCTTACCAATTCATAAAACATCATGTAAATGTCAATAAATAGTAGCGCGCAATGGACAACAATGTATAAACACCATAAAACGAATCACGCGTCTTGCCGATTCTTAAGCCACCATGCCAATGTCAAGAAATGGTAGCACGCAGTGAATAACAAAGTCAAACATTTATGAAACAAATCGCATGTCTTGCCTATTTGTAAACTACCTTATAAATGTCAAGAAATGGTAGCGCGCATGAAATCTGTTACTCATTTAAGAATTAAATCAAGAATATAAAAATTCTCAATAACGGTGTCAGGACAGTCCAACATCCGTCTTACCGCCTGGAACAATGATCACCAATGAAGGATGAAGGGCAGAAGACTGGAAGATCCAAATAGGCCGCCGGGACAGGAGCTCAGGAAGAAGCTGCTGCTCTGCACCGGGACCTCTGAATAGTGAGCACTGGGAGTTGGGCTGGCTCTCTTTTATAGAGTCTTGGCCCAGCCCAGAACCACGCCCAGGCATGTTGCAGGGAAAGACTCTGGAAGGCCCTGGAAAGGGGCCACACCCTAACACACTCTGAAAACCTGCAGCAATACAAGGCAAATGAACAGTATTTGTAAGCATATTAAAAATAAGTTTTCAGGATTGAACTCTGCAATGCAAAAGGTTGAACCACATCATATCAGCACAATGCATAAATTACTTTGTTTTGAGAATGCTGGGTTTCTGCATTTTTGTCGCCAGTAGAGAGCGTACTGCTCTGGTGTTGACAGTACTCCCCTCTCCCAGACGCGCTCTAGGGCCTGGTTTGCTTGGATTAAGACGATGAAAGCGTCTCACAAGTACTGGATCCTGAACATCAGATGCGGAAACCCTTGAGTTACTTTCAGGACCATAACCTTTCCATGAGATTAAGTACCATAGATTACGCCCTCTCAGTTTAGAATCCAACACTTTCTTGACTTCGTATTCTTCTTCCCCTTGTACTAGAACAGGAGCTGGATGAGGGTGGACCTTTTGGACTGCCTTTTTCAAGAGGGAAGTGTGGAACACTGGATGAATCCGTAAGGATCTGGGCAATTGTAGTTTATAGGTCACCGGATTGATTTGCTAAAGGACAGTATAAGGACCTATGAATTTAGGGTTAAACATGTGCTTCTTCTTGAAGTCTATATGTTTTGTGGAAAGCCACACTTTGTCACCTAGTTAATATTGCGGTCCCTCACAATGTTTCTTGTCATAATGCCTTTTATATTTTTGTTTGGCTTTTTCTAAATGTTGTTGAATCAGTTTCTGGGTTTGATGTAAATGCTGAATGGTTTCTGACACAGCTGGAGTAAGAGAACTTTCTTGAGGAATTGTGATGGGCAAGGTGTCAGGATGATAGCCAAATAAACCAAAAAAGGGTGTAACGCCAATAGAAGTGTGGAATGAGTTATTGTAAGCTAACTCAGCTAACCAGAGCATAGATGTCCAAGAATGAAGTGCCTTTTCAGCGTAGGCACGTAGGTATTGTTTCAAAGTCTGATTTAGTCTCTCCGTTTGACCATCTGTTTTAGGATGGTGACTAATAGATAGCGTAGATGTCACTTGGAGTGTTTTACACCATGTCTTCCAGAAATTGGAGGAACATTGTGACCCCCGATCAGAGAGGATAACCTTTGGCAGTCCATGATAACGAACAACTCTGTTCAGTAAAATAGTTGTCAATTCACTAGAAGTGGGCAATTTTTTACAGGCGATGAAATGTCCATATTTCGTGAGACTATCTACTACCACCAGAATTACTGAATGCTGTTAAACCACTGGCAGACCGATTATAAAGTCTAAAGAAATGTGCTCCCACGGACGACTTGGGGTTGGAAGTGGATGTAACAATCCTTTTGGTTTTGAATGACTTGTTTTAATGCAAGCACAAACTTCACAGTTGTTTACCATTGCTTTTACATCTTTTGTTAGGGTAGGCCACCAAAAATAGCATTGGATCAGTTCAAGAGTTTTAGGAGTACCTGGGTGACCTGCCGTAGGTATAACATGCAACCAATGAAACACTATCTTGCAAAGTTTGGTAGTGGGTATGAACAAACGAGCGTCATAAAAGGGTAAACCTTGCTTGATTGACCTTTTGGGATCTGCTTGGGCCCATGTTTGCCATTTTTCAACAGTGAAAGAGTTGCGAATTTCTTCAAAGAAATCTTCAGTTTTTATGATACATAGAACCTTGTCAGGAGCAATGATAGCTCTGGAGGCTTGAAATGCAGGTAACGTGGTAGACTCTTGACGGGACAAGGCATTAGCCTTGCGATTATCTTTACCAGGCCGGAAGGTTACTACAAAATCAAATTCGGCAAAAAAAAGCATCCAGCGTAATTGCCGAGGGGTGAAAAGTCTGGCGGAACTCATGAATTGAAGATTACGATGATCAGTATATACTGTGACAGTGTATTTAGCACCCAACAAATGATGTCTCCATTCTTTAAAGGCGTCTCGAATCGCCAGAAGCTCTTTTATAGCAATGACATAGTTCTGTTTGGCTTCGTTCAACTTCCGAGACATATAAGCTACAGGATGAAGTTGACCAGTGTCTTTATTTCGTTGTGATAAGACAGCTCCTATTGCTACATCTGAAGTATCAGCTTCCACTATGAAAGGTTGATTCGCATCAGGATGATTCAAGACTGGGGCAGTGGAGAAAGCTTCCCTCAAAGTCGAGAAGGCTTGATCAGCTTCTGGGAACCATACAAACTGTTCCTTCTTTCTTAGTAGCTTAGTGATTGGAGCCACTGTCTGGGAGAAATGATTTATGAACCTCTGGTAAAACTTTGCAAACCCCAGGAAACATTGTACATCACAAACAGTCTTTGGGGTGGGCCAATCAGATACGGCTTTTACTTTCTTTTCTGCCATCACCATACCTTGAGGGGTAAGAATAACCCCTAAAAACTCAACTGTGGTAACATGAAACTCACACTTGGTTAGTTTGCAATATAAATGGTGTTTTCGAAGGGCTGCAAGAATTTTCTTGACATGTTGGAAATGTTCATTTTCATTGTCTGAGTAGATCAAAATGTCATTGATGTAGACTATGGCAAATATGTCGAGGTACTCTCTAAGAACGTCAATCAAGAAAAATTGAAATGCTGCTGGAGCATTACACAGACCAAAAGGCATGACGGTGTATTAAAAAAGGCCATATCTTGTCTTGAACGTTGTTTTCCATTCGTCACCCTCTCTCATTCTGACCAAATGATAAGCACCTCAAAGGTCAAGCTTTGTGCAAGATATTTGCTTTCTTTACTTGTTCCAATATGACCGGAATTAGCGGCAAAGGATATTTATTCTTGATGGTGACTTTGTTCAAACCCCTATAGTCGATGCAAGTTCGAAGTTCTCCATTAGCTTTAAGAACAAAAAACAAAGGCGAAGCTGCAGGAGACTTAGAGGGGCGAATGAAGCCATTCTCCAAAAATTGATCTAGGTATTTTCGTAAATGTTGATTTTCATGTTCTGACAGGGCATATACACGACAGTTGGGAAGTATCGCACCTGGGGCTAGATCAATTTGACAGTCATAAGATCGATGAGGAGGTAGAGTCTCTTCTCCTTTCTCATCAAATACATCTTTGTAAGATGAATACTGTTTGGGCAGCTGAATTGCTTTCTCCGCTGCAGTAGCTATGTAAGAGTTGCAAACTTTTGGTACTTTGTTCGTTGCATAGTGCAGATGAGAACATAATTTTTCGTTCTGCCCAATTGATCTCCGGATTGTGATGAGTTAACCATGGCAAGCCGAGGATAATCCCATATTGGGGAGCATGGATCACGTCAAGGATGATTTTCTCTTTATGTTCCTTTCTTTGATTCCTATCTTCACAAATCATCGACAAGGGGATAGTCTGAGGAGTTACCTGTCCTCCAGTCAAGAGTTTTCCATCGACTGCCTTGATGATTTCTGGGGTCTTCTTTTCAATACATGGGATCCCCCATGCACAAACCAATTGGACATCAACAAAGTTCCCAGTAGCCCCAGAATCGACTAGAGCTTTTTTTAAATAGATCATTTTCTTGACCTAAACTCTTATTTCCAGTTTAAGATGTCTAGATTGTGAAGGGTCCACGGTGACACCCAAGAGCAACCCTTCTCTGCATCTTGGGTGTTTTAGTTTTCCAACTCGACTGGTGCATTGGCTGCGACCTTCTGAACTGGACCTTCCTTGTTCTTTGGTTTGATTGAACAATCTTTGGCAAAATGACCTTTTCGCCCACAATAAAGACATTGTCCATTTTTTCTGCGTAGGTTCTTTTCATCTTTGGTCAAAGGTCTTCTGATGGTTCCAATTTCCATCGGTTTCGGCGTTCTTTCTTTCGGAGTTCTTGAGTCTCTGTTATCATGAACGTGCCATGAATATTTTCAATCTTTTTGCGCGTTCCTTTACTTTCTGCTAAATGATGATCAAGTCTCAAGACAAGATTTATTAATTCTTGAGAGTCTGTAGGTTGTGGATCGATTTGCGCTAAGATATCTTTTAGTTCCTCTTTGAGTCCCTTGTAAAACAAGACCGCTTGTTCTTCTTCAGGCCAGGATGGTTAGGCAACCAGCCGGTTAAAGTTGGCTAGATACGACACTAGGTCTTGATTCCCTTGGCGTAAATCTAATAATTCACGGTCTGCTGACTGTGTTACAGTTCTACGATCAAAAACTCTCTCAAATTCACGAACAAAATTTCTCCAGTTGTACAACAAGGGACTATTTTTACGCACAAGAGGAATTGCCCAAGTAGCTGCATCCCCAGACAGATATGATAACAAGAAAGCTACTTTGGACTGGGCATCAGGGAAAGTATTTGGTCTGCAGGTGAAGTGTAGTTCCACTTGAACCAGGAAAGTTTGCGCTTTCAAAGGGTCACCTGAGAAACGTTCTGGGGGAGCTAAAGGAATTGCAGAAGGAACATTTAGGGAAATCGGATTACTTCCAGAAGACTGAGAAGAAGTACCTGGCCAAGACACTCCTGTGGGACTTTGTTCCTTCTTCTCTACCTTATCTTGCAACTGACTCACTCTCTCTGCTAAGCTAGTTGTCAATTCTTTGGATGATACCACCTCTGCTTGGAGCTGGGGGATGGCCTTGACTAACTCGTCTAGCGTGGCCATGCTGAGAACATACACAAGCCAGGAGGATAATAATTCGTGGGCTCACTATTCTGTCAGAGTCACCAGATCCTCGGGGTCTGTGCACGTTCCCAACACGTTCACCACTGAACAGCTCCAAGACTCTGATAGATAAATCACAGAGACTGAGAGAGTTCAAGAGGGGAAGAGGGGATTAGGAAGGGAACAGCTGGGAAGGAGACCTGTAGTAAGAAAAAGGTTAGAACACATGATATGAAAATTATATCTCCTGAAATCAATACTAGACTATGATTCTAAGCCTAGTCACTCTGAAAACATGAACAATCTAAGAGTTAAGTTTAAAATGATTAAGTTTCAAGATGGCCGGATACCTGTAGGGGAATCAAGATGAATTAAATGAAAACTTTCTTATTCAAGTACTTTCCTTTACATGAGAATCAGAAAAACATTCTGACTAAATTTTAAACCAGTCATATAAATCCTGTTTTGAGAATGAATACTAGGACCATACAATATTGCATCTAGAAACTCTGGCTTCTGTGTACTCTTAAAATGTTTCAACACAAATTGCGCATATTGCAGATATATATATATATAGTAAACACCATAAAAGGATTGTGTACCATGAATAACACAATATGGATTCAGGAAACAAATCACATAACTTGTCAACTCGAATATTACATAATAAATATCTTAGAATAGTGGCATACAATAAACAACATCAAATAAACTCGAGGAGAGAATCATGCGTCTTGCCGATTCGGGTGTCACCATCTAAAATACCAAGAAATGGTAACATGCAATGAATATCAAGGTCAAATCATCATTAATCGAATCGCGCGTCTTGCCGATTCATAAAACACGATGTAAATGTCAAGAAATAACAGCTCACAATAAATGACAAGATCAAAGTACAATGAAACGAATCGCGCTTCTTTTGTCGGTTCTTAAGCCATCATGTAAATGTCAAGAAATGGTAGCGCACAATGAACAACACAGTTAAATCCTCATGAAACGAGTTGTGCGTCTTGTCAACTGGTAAAACATCATGTAAATGTCAAGAAATAGTAGCGTGCAATGGACAACAATGTTTAAAACAAATTGCGAGACTTGCCGATTCTTAAGCCACCATGCCAATGTAAAGAAATGGTAGCACGCAATGAATAACAAAGTCAAACCTTTATGAAACCAATCGCGCATCTTGCCTATTTGTAAACTACCATATAAATGTCAAGAAATGGTAGCGTGCAAGTAATCTGTTACTCATTTAAGAATTAAACCAAGAATATGAAAATTCTCAATAATGGTGTCGGGACAGTCCAACCACCGTCTTACCACCTGGAACAATGATCACCAATGAAGGATGAAGGGCAGAAGACTGGAAAATCCAAATAGGCCGCCGGAACAGGAGCTCAGGAAGAAGCTGCTGCTCTGCACCGGGATCTCTGAATAGTGAGCACTGGGAGTTGGGCTGGCTCTCTTTTATAGAGTCTTGGCCCAGCCCAGAACCATGCCCAAGCATGTTGCAGGGAAAGTCTCTGGAAGGCCCTGGAAAGGGGCCACACCCTAACACACTCTGAAAACCTGCAGCAATACATTGCAAAGGAACAGTATTTGTAAGCATATTCAAAAGAAGTTTTCAGGATTGAACTCTGCAATGCAAAAGGTTAAACCACAACATATCAGCACAATGCATAAATTACTTTGTTTTGAGAGTGCTGGGTTTTTGCATTCTTGTCGCCAATAGAGCGCGTACTGCTCTGTTGTTGACAGTTCCACTGACATTTCCTTTTGTTTCCTCAGCAACTTGCTGCCTAAGGCCTTCAAAAGAGGGACATGTTTCTTGCCCCGTACACAGTTGTTCCCTTGTGGCCCCCCCTGGGCCCAAGAGCTCAACCTGATAAGGTTCCAACTCTATAGGCTCAGTTCCCTCAGGGGATAGAACTTCTTCCTGAGAAGAGAGGTTCTTTTTCTTTTTCAGTGCTGAAGCTGGTTCCCCAGTCTTCTTTCCTTTTCTCTTGGAGGGTTGGGCCCTTATTCCAGACTCCAACACCTCTTTTGCACCCTGAGCCTTGCACTGTGCCCTTGTCTTGACACACACCAGTTCAGGGATACCCAGCATGGCTGGATGGGTTTTGAGTTCTACCTCAGCCCATGCTGAGGACTCCATATCATTTCCAAGCTGACATTCAACTGGTATAGCAGAAGCGACTACCACCTGGTTCAGGCCAGTGACCCCTCCCCATTCTAAAGTTACCATAGCCGTGGGATGTACTTTAGTCTGATTGTCAGCGTTGGTGACTAGATAAGTTTCTCTAGTAAGGTATTGTCCTGGGGAAACCAGTTTGTCTGTCACCATTGTGACACTGGCACCTGTATCCCTCAGGGCTTCTACACTAGTCCCATTAATAAAGAGCTGCTGCCTGCATTTTTTCATGTTAGGAGGCCAGGCAGCTAGTGTGGCTAGGTCCGCCCCACCCTCATAGACTAATGTAGCTTCAGTGTGGACCCTGATTTGCTCTGGGCACACTGTTGATCCCACCTGGAGACTGGCTATTCCAGTGCTAACTGGAGTAGTAGTAGAAGTTGAACTTTTCTTGGGACAGGCCTTGTCTCCAGTTTGGTGTCCCTGCTGATTACAGCTACGACACCAGGCCTTCTTGGGATCAAAGTTTTTACCCTTGTACCCAAATGAGGATTGTGAAGAGGCTTTGGACCTCCCCTCCTGAGCAGGTTTTTGGGGCCCTGTAGAAGACTTGTTACTTTTTCTCTTGGATGTCTCAACACTCTTCCCCTGGGGAGTCTTTGTGACCCCTTTCTTTTGGTCACCCCCTGTGGAAGTCTTGGTCACCCTAGTCTTGACCCAATGGTCTGCCTTCTTTCTCAATTCTTGGGGAGAAATTGGGCCTAGGTCTACCAGATGTTGATGCAGTTTATCATTGAAACAATTACTTAAAAGGTGTTCCTTCATAAACAAATTATACAGCCCTTCATAATCATTTACACCACTGCCATTAATCCAACCATACAGTGTTTTGACTGAGAAGTCAACAAAATCAACCCAGGTCTGGCTCGAGGATTTCTGAGCCCCCCTGAACCTAATCCTGTACTCCTCAGTTGAGAATCCAAAGCCCTCAATGAAGCCATAGGATTCTGCATCTTTTCCAGAGAGCGCGAGGAGTCTATCCCTACACTTTCCAGTGAACATTTCCCAAAGAAGAGCACCCCAGTGAGATTTGTTTATTTTTCTGGTTGCACATGCCCTCTCAAAAGCTGTGAACCATTTGGTGATATCATCACCATCTTCATATTTTGTTACAATCCCTTTGGGGATTTTTAGCATGTCAGTATTTTCTCTGACCCTATTTAAGTTGCTGCCACCATTGATGGGAGCTAAACCCATCTCTTGTCTTTCCCTTTCTATGGCTAGGAGCTGTCTCTCCAAAGCCAATCTTTTGGCCATCCTGGCAAGCAGGAGGTCATCTTCATTGAGGCTGTCCTCAATGCTTCCAGAGCTGTTGGACTCCCCTGTGGGAGAAGCAGCATCTCTGACTATCACTTGTGGAGTCAGGGTTTGAGGAACCCTGGTCTCCCTAACTAGGACAGGAGGGGGGACATTATCCTCCTGGTCACTAGCTTCCCCCTCTGTAAGGTTGTCTTCAGAGGGGTTGTCTCTAGCAAACTCTGTCAAATGCTCCTGGAGCTGTACTTTGGTAGGGTTTGATCCAGTTTTTATCTTTTTGATTTTACAGAGAGTCCTTAACTCTGACATCCTAAGATGCAGGTAAGGGGTGAGGTTGAGCTCCACCACCATCTCTTCTGTATTAGACATTATTTCTCTAAATGTTGGGATACTTTTTAAGAATCTAAAACTATGTCTAGAACTTAATCCAAACTTTTACAAAACGTGTAAACTCTAAAAGAAATGCTAACAGGGACTAACACAAGGCCCTAACAGGACTTTTAAAAATTTAGAAAAATAGCTCAAATTTCAAAAATCAGTTTGTAATGACAATTTTTGGAATTTAGTTGTGTGATCAGGTATTGGCTGAGTAGTCCAGCAAATGCAAAGTCTTAGACCCCACCGCTGATCCACCAATGTAGGAAGTTGGCTCTGTATATACTATTTCAAAGTAAGAAATAGTGTGCACAGAGTCCAAGGGTTCCCCTTAGAGGTAAGATAGTGGCAAAAGTAGATAATTCTAATGCTCTATTTTGTGGTAGTGTGGTCGAGCAGTAGGCTTATCAGAGGGTAGTGTTAAGCATTTGTTGTACACACACAGGCAATAAATGAGGAACACACACTCAAAGACTTACTGCAGGCCAATAGGTTTTTATATAGAAAAATATATTTTCTTAGTTTATTTTAAGAACCACAGGTTCAAGATTTACAAGTAATACTTCAAATGAAAGGTATTTCACTCGGGTATTCTAGGAACTTTGAATAAACACAATAGCATGTACAGTTTTGACAAAAATGGCAATAAGCTATTTTAAAAGTGGACACAGTGCAAAAATCAACAGTTCCTGGGGGAGGTAAGTAGAGGTTAAGTTCACAGGTAAGTAAAACACTTACAGGGTTCAAAGTTGGGACCAAGGTAGCCCACCATTGGGGGCTCAAGGCAACCCCAAAGTTACCACACTAGCAGCTCAGGGCCGGTCAGGTGCAGAGGTCAAAGAGGTGCCCAAAACACATAGGCTTCAATGGAGAACAGGGGAGCCCCGGTTCCAGTCTGCCAGCAGGTAAGTACCCACGTCCTCGGGGGCAGACCAGAGGGGTTTTGTAGGGCACCAGGGGGGACACAAGCAGGCACAGAAAGTACAGCCTCAGTGACACAGTGGCGGCGGGGTGCAGAGTGCAAACAGGCGTCGGGTTTTGTATAGAAAGCAATGGGGACACCTGGGGATCGCTTCAACGATGCAGGCAGGCACAGGGGGGGCTCCTCGGGGTAGCCACCACCTGGGCTAGGCAGAGGGTCGCTCCTGCACTGGAGTTCGATTCCTTCAGGTCCTCAGGGCTGCGGATGCAGTGTTAGTTCCAGGCGTCGGGTCCCTTGTTACAAGCAGTCGCGGTCAGGGGGAGCCTCTGGATTTCCTCTGCAGGCGTCGCTGTGGGGGTTCAGGGGGGTCCTCTCTGGCTTCTCACGGGCTCGCAGTCGCTGGGGGGGGGGGGTCTTCCCTGTAGTGTTGGTTTTCCGCAGGTCGAGACGGGGGCGTCGGGTGCCGAGGGGAAAGTCTCACGCTTCCAGCGGGAAACGTGAAGTCCTTAAAGTTGTTTTTTTGTTGCAAGAAAGTTGCAGATTGTTGAACAGGGCCGCTGTTCATGGGAATTTCTTGGTCCTTGGTTGCAGGGCAGTCCTCTGAGGCTTCAGAGGTCGCTGGTCCCTTTTGGATGCGTCACTGTTGCAGTTTTCTTTGAAGTTGGGAGACAGGCCTGTAGGGCTGGGGCCAAAGCAGTTGTCGTCTCCGTCTTCACTGCAGGACTTCAGGTCAGCAGTCCTCCTTCTTGTTAAGGTTGCCGGAATCTCATTTCCTAGGTTTTGGGGAGCCCCTAAATACTGAATTTAGGGGTGTGTTTAGGTCTGGGAGGGCAGTAGCCAATGGCTACTGTCCTTGAGGGTGGCTACACCCTCTTTGTGCCTCCTCCCTGTGCGGAGGGGGGCACATCCCTAATCCTATTGGGGGAATCCTCCATCCACAAGATGGAGGATTTCTAAAAGTAAGGGTCACCTCAGCTCAGGACACCTTAGGGGCTGTCTTGACTGGTGGGTGACTCTTCCTTGTTTTCCTGATTATCTCCTCCAGCCTTGCCGCCAAAAGTGGGGGCAGTGGCCGGAGGGGCGGGCATCTCCACTATCTGGGATGCCCTGTGGCGCTGTAACAAAGGGGGTGAGCCTTTGAGGCTCACCGCCTGGTGTTACAGTTCCTGCAGGGGGAGGTGAGAAGCACCTCCACCCAGTACAGGCTTTGTTCCTGGCCACAGACTGACAAAGGCACTCTCCCCATGTGGCCAGCAACATGTCTGGTGTGTGACAGGCTGGCAGAAACTAGTCAGCCTACACTGGAAGTCGGGTATGTTTTCAGGGGGCATCTCTAAGATGCCCTCTGGGTGTATGTTACAATAAATTGCACACTGGCGTCACTGTGGGTTTATTGTGTTGAGAAGTTTGATACCAAACTTCCCTGTTTTCAGTGTAGCCAATATAGTGCTGTGGAGTTCGTGTTTGACAGACTCCCAGACCATATACCCTTATGGCTAACCTGCACTTACAATGTCTAAGGTTTTGCTTAGACACTGTAGGGGCATATTGCTCATGCACCTATGCCCTCACCTGTGGTATAGTGCACCATGCCTTAGGGCTGTAAGGCTTGCTAGAGGGGTGACTTACCTATGCCATAGGCCGTGTGAGGTTGGCATGGCACTCTGAGGGGAGTGCCACGTCGACTTAGTCATTTTCTCTCCACCAGCACACACAAGCTGTGAAGCAGTGTGCATGTGCTGAGTGAGCGGTCCCTAGGGTGGCATAAGACATGCTGCAGCCCTTAGAAACCTTCCCTAGCATCAGGGCCTTTGGTACCAGGGGTACCAGTTACAAGGGACTTGCCTGAGTGCCAGGGTTGTGCCAATTGTGGAGACAAAGGTACAGTTTAGGGAAAGAACACTGGTGCTGGGGCCTGGTTAGCCGGGTCCCAGCACACTTTCAAATCATAACTTAGCATCAGCAAAGGCAAAAAGTCAGGGGGTAACCATGCCAAGGAGGCATTTCCTTACATATAGTTATAGAATATTGTAACACCCGGCCCCAGATAATAGTATATCTACCCTTTGTGTCATTTCTGTGCCCTATTGGAGTATATGGGGTGCCTCTGCGGATAAGGATAGTTGTGCCCCTGGAGTACGAGGAGTAAGCGGAATGCTGACTGTATGCAGACCATCGATCTGCAAATATGACTTGCCCCCCAGGCGTAAAATGCGTCTCCTGCAGGAGTGCAATGTGTATCCCGTGTCGTTCTAAATACGCCAGGATATGACGTCGTTTGCGGCGATCTCCTAGGCCTCTAACATTCCATGTTAAGCAGCGCAGCGTGTGCCCGCCCGGTAAATCTCGATCCACAACCCTAGGCCTCGTCATGTGGAGCCATCAAGATAGCTGGTCGCGATCCGATGGGCACACATCCCGCCAGAGGGGAACAACCATGGTGCCAACTGGTCAATGGGTATACAACAGTGCGGCTCAGAACAAACAATAAACACCTTTACCCTCCCCTCCCACCCATCTCAGCGGCCCAATTCCGCCCGGACAATCCCTCCCTACCCCACTCACGCACACAACAAACCAAAAACAGTTCAACATTTCACCAAAGATTAGATGGGGATGTCCCAATGGTAGATCATCTAGAGGGCTACCCCGAAAACCCCCAGATAGTAAGGGGGTGCCCGGATAGATATATTTTCCCAGTGTTGCCAGTAGCCATCAGCCCGCCAAGGGGGGGCACATCAGAATCACAGTTATATATCGACGCCATTAGGAGTGCATTTGCGCCCCATCTCCAGGGGGAATTACACCTGGACAAGAAGCAGTCTCAATCTTGATCGGATATAGTGGAGGGATGGTCCGGGGGGCCCTCCTCAGGATCTCTCAATGTCTCCCTCCCTCGAGTCCGCTTTAAATAGTCATGTATCTGCTGAGGAGCAGTGAAAATCACAGTTTTACCATTATGAATAATTTTCCAGCCTCGCCGGGTATAGCATAGCATACAGTATGTCAGCCTGTCGTCGTTTCTGCTTTACTGTTGCAAATTTTTTCCTAGCCTCCTGGTCCGTTACAGTGAAATCAGGGTATATCGATAGTGCATTACCCTCAAACTGCAGGGGGTGTTTCTCTCTGCTCAGTCGCAGTGCAGTATCACGGTCCCTATAGTTTAGGAGACGGGCAACAATCGGCCTAGACGGGCCCCGGGCGGAGGATTAGCCATCGGGGACCTATGTGCTCGCTCCACCACCAGGAGTCATGAAAAAGCAGACTCCTCAAACAAAGTGACAAGCAGCCGCTCCACAAATTGCTCCATCCGGCCAGTATTCGTGGATTCTGGTATACCTACTATGCGTATGTTATTCCGCCTAGACCTAGCTTCCAATTCTTCATTCTTAAGCGCAATGACTTTAAGGAGTTTATCCATCTGCGTGAGCTGTTCATGTCGGTGCTGCATAGCGTCCTCTACACTTGAGATTCGCTGTTCAGCTTCGGTTATCCGCCCTGACTGTTTTTCTAGTCCAGCAGTAAGCAGATCTAGTCGTGTGGTCATGGTATCCATCTTACCATCTATGGAAGATAGACTAGACTGCATGGTGAGCAGGAGCGCCTTCATCTCGCCAAGGTCGGATTGCTCCCCCCCCCGGTGGGGGGGGGGCAGCGGCATAGCACCCTCCCCGTTTTCCGGAGGAGCTCCGGTCTGCCTATTCGCTCCAAACTGCAATTTCTGTTGCTTTGCGTCAGTTCTGCCCATAGAAGCCTCAGGGATAGATCACCGTGAGCCCGTGTCCAACATCCAACTCCGGGCTACATCCCATAGGGCATTTTGTGCATTGAGTAGGGGCGTGCGGAATAGCAGATCAGTATAGGACCCCCGGGGGGGGAGAGAGAAACAGCCCCCACAGCTGCCCGACGTTTTTATCGAACACCTGAGGGCGCCGTTATAGCAGCAGTGTCCCAGCGTTGATTCCGTGCCCCCGGGCCCATGCGAATCTCACCTTCAAGTTTGCAGCAAATGCCTCACAGTCCGCCCCACCGGGCCCGACAATCCTCGGCGTTGCGGCGCATGCCGCCTCTCTGCTGCTTCGGCCGCACTCCTCCCAACCGCAGTCCAAATCGTTCACCACTCTCCAGTCAGAGTTCTCCACGGACAGTGGGATCTTCACTGCCCCGAGTGTGCAGCTGCCTCCTCCCCGGCGACCACAGCGCCACGGAGCCGCCCGCCGTCCTCTCGGGCCGATAGCCGCGGTCACCGCGGCCTAAACAGAAGGCGCAGTATTTACGGGCCCACCCGCCACCTTCGGCAGAGCCCTCCTCAGGAGGCCAGATCTCCTTCGCCCCTGCGAGTATCCTCGTCCCCCTTCCAGCGTCCGCCGCCTCCTGGAGCCGCCCGCTGCTCCCCGGGCCGAGGGCTCCGACCGCCACGGCCCACGCAGGAAACTCGGCACCCGCAGGCCCACTCAGCACCCCTCTCGATTTCTCCGGTGTTTAGTGGCGTCTTGCCGAGAACCGCCTTAAACAGAGGAGGTCCTGCATCAGCATGTGTTCCCCCATCGGGACCCGGCCTCAGCACTTAAGTTTTGGGCAGGATAATGACAGATTGTTGATCCGGGCCGCAGGAGCCTCACAGAGGTGCGGCCATCTTGCTTGGCGCCCTCTAGCGCCCACGTGTGGCATGTTTTTACTTTGACCTCTACTGATCAATTTGAGTCCTGTCCTGGGAAGTCTTGGGGGCAGGGATTTGTTTTGGGTTTGCAATGCATGACCAATGTTTGTTTCAAACTTGTTTAATTGTGTGGCCTGTTTATACTTTGACCTCTGCTGATCCCTTTCACTGGTCCTGTGAAGTCTTGGGAGGCAGACACCTGTTTTAGGTTTGTAATGTATGTCCACTGTTGGTTTCAAACTTTTTTTAATTGTGTGACCTGCTTATACTTTTGACATCTGGTAACCAGCTTTTAACACACTCCTGGGAAGTCCTGGAGGCCTGCATATGTGTTCTAGGTTTTTCATTCCACAGGCTCTATTTCAGCCCCTAACTGTGGGGACAAGTTATACTTTGACTTCTCCTAATCACCATTCCTGGGAAGTTTGGAGCAAACATCCGTTTTAGGTTTCCATTTCTAAATTGATTGGGTGACTCTAACATAAGCAACATTTGACCACTCCTCTTTTTTGGATTAGCCAGCAGTACTTAGGTTTGGCCTTACATTGCCACTGCTCCTCCCTGTGAGACACCCAGCAGCCACATGGTCCTGAATGACTGACATGTCCAGACTTGTCCTCTTAGGTGCAGAAACATGGTGCACACCAGCAAAGACCCCCATTTTACATAGCCCAAAGCCCTAGCCACTAAGGCTAGGACCCTGGCATGTGACTAACACGCGATCACATGATGTCACAACCCAAGTGACCCACCTACACCTATGTCAGTTCCGGGACGGGCTCTCTGGGGCAGCTATAGTCCCGGTAATGGATGTGATATTACTTTCTAGTTTGATGAGGAAAGGTATCCCTATATTCTACTAATGTTTATATGATCACATTTGTACAAATAAGTGTTAATGTGCAACCCAAAAAGTAAGGTAAAAGTATGCCTACCAAGAACCTTTATTTCACTGTGCTGCCTTTTTCTTCGCCATCGAGTTTGAGACCAACTTGAAATGTATCAATTTAGGATAAGAAATCTACAGAAACCTTTGTTTTATTCAGTTTAATTGAGAACAATATTATGTGGCAAGTGTCTTGTCTCTTGATTTACTAATGACATCATTGGCAGGGCTGAGGAGGGCATGGATAATTAAAAGTTCATATTTAGAAATTAGGTTTAAAAGTTAATGGTTAGAACCTATCAATTCCAATAAATGGTATTTAGTACAGTGATGTAATGTGCTAAAGTGAAACACTTCATTCAGCATGATTAAAAAAACACTTTTATGAATTTTAAAGAGCCTTTCTATTCTTATATGATGTTTGTTACATGATTGCTCGCCTTATATATCTTGGAGAAAAAAAACAGATCATAGGCTCTGGCTCGGCTCTCCCTTTTATTTTAATGACTTGCCCACCTCTAATAACTAGAATACAAGGAAGCCCTGCTGGTGCCAAAATTAAATGCCAATACATACATACCCGCTTCCTACTTGAGTTTTTATTTTATTATGCTTCTCGTCATACACGAGAACATTTATAGGAACAGTCTCAAATCGTGTACGTTTGACGTAACAATGAAATATAATAATAATATTATAATAAAGGCGTATATTATTTCAATCTGCAAAGTCGCCGAAATTACTGTAAGGTACAGCAATACATCCCACTGGCATTTGCAAAATATTTCCCTGAAATAGTTATAACGAGCTATTCCCGCTTCGTCACAAACTGAGTCAATAAGAAAGGCCGTTTAGGGTTAACAATGTCCCTGAAATAATTTTACAAACTTGGGTTGCCCTCGTAGCGTCATATGGATTCTTGGAGCAGCTGCTTGCAGCAGCGCGCGGCCGGAGTTGACTCCGCCTCATGCAGTCACCGGTGAGGAATGCTAGCGATCCGGTTGTGTTTGCTCTCTGCGTGGTTGGACTGAAGTTGGCGCGATATCTCTTTTCACAGTTGTCCTCTCCCTTTGTATATCGATGCCCGGCGCTTGCCCTTGGTTAGAACCAGCGGCCGGTTCATTATTTTATCCGAAAACAATGTGAACACACAGGCTCAACTACTAGCCACGAGCGGGCACCCTTTCCCTCCGCTGTAGAACGAGGCGCCGGCGTGTACAGACACTGCGCTGGAGAAAATGGATCATTATTTCCGAGTTTGGACTTTTTCCTTTTGGCTGTGGCTTCTTAAACTCCTTGTCTGGACCTGCTGGTTAACTGTACTCTGCGTGCACATCACCATTGGTACCACCGGGGGGCAGTAGACGACCATCCACTGCAGAGACCGGCCAAAGAAAGGGCGAGTGCTCGGGATCAGGAAAGGAGAGCTCCGAGAGTAGAATAAATCCGTAGAAAAAGCAAGAGGAGGAAGGCAGGGATCCCGCTGTCCCCTCCTCTCTGCCGCGGAAACGCCCAGGCGGGTGAAAGTATACAGGGCTGAGGGAGGAAAGCCCCGGTTCTCTTGTACAGCCACCTGGCGTCCAGGAGGAGGGGAGCCGCACACCTGAGCCCCTCGCCGGGGGCAGGCGGGAACGATGGCGCTGAGCAAGGGACTGAAGGTGTGGGTGAAGCCGGAGCCGGGCTGCTACAGCCTGCTTCTGGAGTCCCGCAGCCACCAGGACTGCCTGCTCTTCGAGTCCGGCACGTTGGCGCAGCTCAGTGAGTACATGCACATACAGAGTGCACACGCATCTCCACCGCGATAAGCCGGGTCTCTTGGGGCGGGGTGCTGTTTATGGGAAGTGTGGGATACAGAGGTTAGGGTTAGGTTTAGAGTCTGCTCTCCTCAAGTCAGGTCCCCATGTTCCCGGCGCTTTCTGTTAGAAATCATTAATGTGAGGTCAAGTGTGTCAGACTAACTGGTTCGTTTGAAGCAGCTGATGACTACAACTCCCAGAGTGCGTTGATTTGACAGCTGAAAGCCAGCGTTGCCTGCTGACGTGTAGTTAGGTGCTACGGCTTGTCATCCAGGTGCATGAGGGAGGACATGCCCATCTCAAACGGAGGCACCTTGAAGGAGTATAGTCTATGTAAACCGGGAATTGCGCATGTCATGCGAGTGTCATTCGTGGAGGTGGCGTGGGGTTGCCTTACAGGAGCACATACAGGGTAATGGCACACTAAGTCATATGCAGGGACGCATTCTGTGTTTGTAGGTCCGGGGCATGCGTTGGAGGAGCGGGTGCAAGTCACGTGCATGTCCTGCGGAGATATGTTCTGTGTGTTTAGACCGTACTTGACCCAGATGGCACAGGGGTCGTGCTTCTCAGCACTTATCTGAGCAGGACAGTGACAGTGGAAGCTGCTTCCTTCCCGGCGGTGGATGGCTGTGTGACCTCTCCCCCGCCCCGGTGGTGTTTCATTTTGTGGTTTTGTGACTGATTTCAAGTGGGGTGGGGTGACCGGACACACATTTTCTTGCGGACCTGATTTCGTTTTCATGGTGCTTTGACCCAGAAAATAGAGGGAAGAGTGGGAAATACAAACGAGAGAAAGAGAAATTTAGCAAAACAGTAACAAATGGAGAAAGGGATCAGCAAGCCTCGGCAATGCCAATAGGTCTGGCTTTTAGACAATGTTGTATGTAAATTTGATGCATTACAAACCAGACCTAAAAATCCACATAGGTTAATGACTGTCCTCACCCCCCGAACCTGTGTAGCTGCTAGAGAAAAACAGCCTAACTTATCTAGTTACCCAAGACACTTTAATAACATTCCAATGGTGTGTGTGTGCGCCCCTGAACGTTCAAGCTTAGGACGCTGGATAAATAAACGCCATGATCACAGCTGCTGTTTGACAACAATCATTTTTTTGGTGGAAGCATACAACCTCTGCCCAGTCAAAAGATGTACTCCTTTCTGCCAACATATGAGTGGAGGCAAAGCCCTTCTCTAGTGTGCTTACATAATTGGCAACAGCAAATCAAGCACCAATTAAAACGAACCTGTAAGAGGCATTGAAAATGTCAGGAAGTGTTGAATGACAAGGAAAGATGCATGAGGTGGAATTGAGACTATGTAGGGTTGGTATTTGGAAACTTCGGTATTTAATTATTTATGTATTGCTCAATGAATCACTGCTTAGGAGGCAATGCCTCCCCGTGAGCAGTCCGTGTTGCTCATAGATTACAAAACATATCACAGCAGAGAAAGTATGGATAAACAGACCATGGGGAGGACTGGGTCTATATAGGGCTGTTGGTGTAGCTTTAGTACACCTGGGGGAAAAAACAGGTCGTGTTACTTCACCGCTGTTTTATATGCAGAATACAGAAAGCTGCTTAACACCCAAGCTGCTATTGTCTAGCCCTCATCACATGTAGAAAACTCATCGTTGTAGCGCTTAGATTTGACTAATGGAGTATTTGAAACGTCTTTTGCACACCAGTGAAACTTGAGTTGATTATCACACAGGGATCTAGTGAATGAGAAGCCACTTACCTTTTGTCTGCAGAATAACGCGCCGGCAGGCACATCCAGCCTGAAAAGAATGCTAGTGTTTTCTATATATTGGCGTAACTCTGGTGTCAGCACTCCCAGTGTTAGCAGTTATAGTAACTAATGCAGAAACACTAATGGAATTTCGCTCAGTATCACACAGTTTGGCTCCAGAGACACTGGGATTACAGCTCGAGTTTCTTACACTCAGAAATTAAATAGGCCAAAAATTATACATAAACTAGACCAGACCACGATAACGAAACAAGCCCACATCTCCTCTCCCCTAGCAGGCCAACATACAGACTGAATAGAAGCCAGGGAGATGTGGGTGGTGTGCCAAGTGATCTGTGATGCCTGGTGCTATGCACCTCACATGCAGCCATCATATCTTCACACTGTGTGCGTGCAAAGTGAATTCTTGATTGTTAACATTCCATAGTTCCTGCAGTAGTTTTCAGTAACAGCATTGTCCTTTGTGCTGTTCAGACACCATTGTTGTATGTCTGATTTAATCAAGCGAATAGTTGGAAATTTCACAAGTGCGCACGGAGATATTGTTACTGGACTGCTGCCCCCCACAGCTGCACACTTGTGTTCCCCACTCTCAAAGAAACACGTGATGTGTATCTGCCAATAGCGAATCTCACTCAAACTCATCTGGGTCATATTCTGGACCCCAGGCCATAATCGAACCTTCTGGTTTTCCTTGAAGATCATCATAACTGCACTAATGTTGTAAATATTTATCAAGTGTACCTCTGATCGGAGATTTTCTGCACAAGTAAGAAAATTATTGACTCATACTTCACAATGCTTTAAGACTTAGTTGTCATTTTTCTGAATAGATCTAACACATGAATTCACCATATAATCTTAATTTGTGTGTGAAATCATTTCAAAAGAAAACACCTTGTTTCATGTATTGTTTGCACGCATGCCCCTTAGGTGATACAGTGCTCCCTGTGTTTCCTCGCCTCATCTCTTTCTCAAAAGCGAAAACATTTTATCCTTTGACTACATTTTCTGGTAACAGACTAAAGGTGTCTACTGGTACCTTACGGTCAACCTCTAGTAGCTCGCTGCCTACCCCCCAGGAGCTCCCACATCATTGCCTAGTCAGTGTTTGAAAAACTGCCGCTGTCCTTTGCAAAGGCAGCACTTTTAAATATTGTGTTCTGTGAGGCCTGGGAAGCTCATAATGCTAAGTGCCCTCTTCTGTAAATGTTGTTTCTCTTTTCTTTTTCTTCTTCTTTCTTTTTCTCCTTTCTATATCTACCCTCCCCCTCCTTGGATATTTCTCTCTCTTTTCTTTCTAGACTTTTTCCATTTTCATTCACTTTTTATCTCCTTTCTTATTCTTCCTATTTCTTCCCCTGCCTTCCTTTCTTTACTTCATTCTTTCTGCCTTGCCTTCTTCTTCTTTCTCTTTCATGCTATTGTTTTTCTTGCCCTACCTTTTTCTCTTCTCCTTTCATCCTCTATGATTCTCGTTTATCTTTATTTCCTATTTCAGTTTCATTCTACTTTCTTTTTCCTCTTTGCATATTAATTCCTTCTTTCTTTACTTTGTTTTCTTTTTCCTCACTTTTCATTCACTCCATTTTGTTTTGTACTTATTTTTTTCTGCTGTTTTCTTCTTTTTTCCTTGAACCCTTTCAGGCTTCTATTTTCCTTTATTTACCTTTTTTTCTCTTTTTATTATTTTTTGACCTTTATCTTTTTTTTTTCCTTCTTCTGCTGCTTTCTTTTTCTTCCTCTCTGTTTCTGCTTGTTTCGTTTTTCCAATTGCTTAATTTCTCTTTCCACATTCCTTTCTATATCTTGCATTTGTTATCTACTCTTTTTCCTTTTATTCCTTCCTTTTTTGCTCTCATCTTCCCTTTTGTGATACGAATAGTGCAACAATACTGTAATGCTCACTTCAGAACAACTGGGATATTCCAGTCACAGTGGTTAAGCTGTGTACCCTTTCAGAATCCTACCCCTTCAGACCACGCTCGCAAACTTGGCATCATCCTCGACATCCAACTCTCTCTGAAACGTCAAGTAAACTCGGTAGCCTCCTCCTGCTTCTGCATACTCCGGATGCTCAGCAGAACTTTTAAGTGGATCCCAATCAAAACTAGAAAAACAGTCAGGCACGCACTCATCACGAACCTCCTCGACTACAGCAACGCTCTCTACACTGGAATCCCCTCCCAACTACTCAAGACTGCATACCATTCAGAAGGCTGCAGCCAGACTCATCTTGGATCTTCTTAGATGCGCCAGCATCACCCCACACCTTACAGCCCTTCACTGGCTCCCGGTCCAGAAGAGGTCCCAATTCAAAATCCTCACTCTGGCCTTTAATGCCCAACACAGTCGGGGACCAACTTACATCAACCACAGACTGAAAATTCACACCCCTGAAAGACCGCTCCGCCTCCCTCTACCTCGCACACGTCCTCCCCATCCATCGAACCATAAGCGGTAGCCACTCCTTCTCCTATAATGCAGCCAAATCCTGAAACAGCCTACCCCTACACCTCAGGACAGCTCCCTCTCTAGGGATCTTCAGGAAACATCTCAGTACCTGGTTCTTCAACTGAGATTTCGGCTTCCCCAGAGCCCAGACACCCGTAAGGGTGATAGTGCAGCACTTTACAAATCTCTGATTGATTGATTATGTTGGGAAGCAGCTCAGGAAATCTTTCAGTGATCAAAAAAAGCTTGGATTAAAGAAAAGTTTGGAGACCTTTTGGTTTAGCCACTCAGGTTAAAGAGGAAATGAGTGAAGCAGTAATAAATATTGTTTATTAAAAAAGGGGAGTTGAAGGGGACAGAAATATCACTGCAGTATAAACAGGCCATTGACTATCAGCTAGTCTTTTGCCAAGTGCAAAGGAAAAATTAATACATCTTGCCAAATAACCAGAGAAGTGAAGAATTACACCTGTTTGAGTGAGGAAGCCTGGATCAGAGCTGAGAGCAGTCTGAAGTAACCAACATAAAGTTAGTACTGAAATTACCAATGTAAGATCCGGTTTCTGCTACTCTTTAGGGCTGATTGGTGTCTTAAAGTTGAAGACGTGGATCAGCGCCATTTTACCTCATTGGTCCGTAGGAAACGGTTGCTTGCCAAAGGTACTTTTAAAGGCATGTGCTGCTTTTGGCTGGGAATACAGCAGCATTTGATGACACATCGAAAATAAACAACATATTTCAATAACATACACAAAGCAACATAACTTAACAAATCACGAAGGACACAAGTTAAAATGTAATGCAGCATATCCCATTGCAATAATGCAGCACAAAAACAGAACCACAAAATACATCAGAACGCTTCACCACCACAACAAAATGCCACCCAACAAGTATGCAAAACCTTTCTTGTCACACATTACCACCCTCAGAAACCTGTGTTTATAATCCGGTGGTAAAAGCAGTTTGCACCAAGAACTACCTTGACTTTTCTCGAAGCACATGAAGTGTTTTGTGATTTGGCACCAGAACAAAGGCGCAATGCTTGAATGACTGGTTCTTTTTCGGTTCTTTTAATACGATTGTCAGACTAAACAGTTTGCGTGGGATGAACACCTCTAAAAGTTTGAACTCTTTGGCAGTGCACTATGTTACATAAGTTATACATCATGTAAGCGAGCAGTGTGAGGCTGTTTCACACCATAAAAATGTGGGTGCAGTGATAGAAGAGCACTTGCTGCTGAGATCACTGCCAAGGCAAACTTGCCCTTTTATCCTTTAAAAGAGGATAAACTTCGTACCATTGAGCTGGGTAGTAGGAACACGTTTTTATTTGGAAGCCAATGAAACTGCTGTATCAGGAACTGTATTAAACAAATTGTCATTCTTGATATTGTTTCAATTACACATTTAATGGGGACCACACGAGGCTGCTTTTGTGTATTTTCAGCTTAATAATTTGTTAGTTTATTGACCGTGTGGCTAGACAAGTGTGCGTATAAATTCATTGTTGTAACTTCCATTAGTAAAAATGTTTAACATTTGACCATGTTAACCAAAGCACCTGCAATTTCACTCCAGGCTGCCATTGCAGCGTGGTAACTATGTAGTACTAAAGTTAATACTCGGTTGAGACAACAAAACTTCCAAATTCTGCTCCTTAGAAAACAAGCACATGCGATGAGTCTCACATTTGCTCGAGTTACCTATTAGCATTGTAAACTTCTACCTGGACTTTCCTTGTCAAATAAATTGAAAATGAAAAGTAACACAGTTTCACATAAGCAAGCCGATTCAAAGCGCCACGGCATCAGCGTGAGGTAGCGCCCAAAGGGAAAAAGAAGTGCGCTCTCAGTCAAACTTATCAGTATAAGTGCAATTAGCTGTGTAACAGGGGCGATGTCCAAGGCTGTAATTAAACGGTTCCAAGGAGGGACAAATGTAAAGCATTTACCAATGAAAATAAAGGATTTTTGAAGGGTAAGCCCATGAACAAGTGATAGTGATGGGCAAGCAGTGGATGTGGTTAAAAGCCCAGATACATACCAACACGTCGGAGAAGCAGCGCTAATGCGCTGCTATGCTCGACCTAAAAATTACACTCAGGAGTCCAGGCGCACCCACTGTATAAAATGGCACCATCTGGTGGAGGGGTGTACTGGCTCAGGTGTTGGCCCATCCAGTTACGCTATCCCACAGCGTTTGTGTTTTGCTTTGCTTTTGCTGCCCTAAGTGCGCTGGGTATGCCCAGACGTGGGTCCCGGGCTCACTGTGCCACTGGATTCAAGCTAGCCTGGCTGATGAGGGGTGAAACCCCGAAACCGGTCCCAGGATGCTTGTTTTCGGTCCAGGGAGAACCTGGCCTGGCAGTTCGGGCTGGACTGTTCCCATGAGGAACAGGGTCAAGACTGATTTGCATATGGCTGGGTTCAAACTGGGGTGGCATGGTGAGCAAAATAATGGATGGATTAAACCCAGATCTGTGACTGGGGGTGAATGTTTGATTGGTTCCGCATTCCGTCCATCCAGTTACGCTATCCCACAGCGTTTGTGTTTTGCTCAGGTGTAAGTCACGCCAAAAGCTGTAATCACGATAACTCCGCGGCCAAAGGCGAGAGAGGGTGATGGTTGAAATGCTTCCGAGGTCATGCCACTCACACTCAGCCTATAAGAGGCACCTACGGGCTTGACTGCAAGGAAGAAATCCCAGTGTGCGTCTTAGGCTCAGAAGCGGAAGCTACAGGTACCCAAGGAGTTTAAAAGAAGGTTAACCAGCATTTCCAGGCCACGCCCAAACACTGGCTGCAGGGCAGGTTTGCAAGTGGCGGATCACAGGGTGTGTAGGCTCGCAAGCTGGCGCAGTCTTTTGTTCTCTTTGGCACACATATAACCACATTGTGAAGCAGTGATGTCTCGAGTCAGTCCATCACGTGGGTCTCCAGTCATTTGGGCCCTGACTTTACTCTTTTCTCAGAAAGAGTAGCCCCTCCCTTCCACAGAGTCATACTCTGAGTCGTCCGAGTAGGCAGTTGGCCCTTGGATTAGCCGCTTTTATTGTGGAGACTGCAACAGAGTTCTGTTCCTGGCATGCCCTCTTCTCCAACAGGCGCTGAAGAGCTTCATTCCAATGTCCACAAGGAGCACAACGTACTGGTTCTAGAGGGTAATACCTCTCTTAAATTATGAGTGTTGGAAAGGGTAGACTGGGTCAGAAAGTGTTCATTCCTTTCTTAAAATCAGTTATTCATTGAAAGTCTTATCTAAAGAAGCTTTGTAACCTTGTTGTCCTAATGATGCATCTTTGTGACCTCTAATACTTACCTTTATTCCTGGCCAGAATCAGCTACCCCTTTTCAGTTTCTCTTCAGCGGTAACTAAAAAGAAGCACTGGTAAAGCCATACATCTGGCCTTTGGTATCCTAAAATATGGTCGAGCTATTGGCTTTTTACAATGCTTGAGGAAACTAAGGTAGATACCATGGAATAGTTTTCTGTGGTTGAATCTCCTGAGAGGGTCTCCACATTTAGAATCAATACATCAGCCATAATGAAATGATAATGGATTGACAAAGTATGCCCTAAACCATGGGTACTAACATTTTCCCAGGGGCCAGAAAGTTTGGTCTGTGACGCGCCTGGCGGCCCCATTGATGCCAGGGCTGTGGCGGTCAAGTGGGGTGGCTGGGGGAATTGGGGGCAAGGTAGGTGTAGGAGAAGCAAATGATATACATCTAGTGGCTGAAATAAACAATGGAAAACCAGAAAACCTGGAATGAATTCCAGCTTACCCATTTTTCCAAACTGTGTGATCCTAGGCAATTGATTAGTCTCACTTCACTACTTTTTCTGCATTATCACATTTAAGATGACCTCGAAATACATGATTCATGGTGTGCGCTGCACAAAACCTGCTTCTATGTTTGATTTAATAAACTATAATGTTGTTAATGTATGATAGGAACCCAGGCCACCCATAAAGTGCACATACCAAGTGACTGGCCTCTTCAATTTACTATTGGTTGTGTTCTCAGGATAAGGGAAATAATTAATGTTTCAAAATAAATTGTACTAAGGCAAAAAGGTTCTGCATGTTAACTAAAAACACTTTTTAATTTTGAAGAGACTGTCTTAGTTTTACACTTGTGCTGCAAGATGTCTTTAAAAATGAAGACGTTTCTAAAGTTAAGTGCAGGAGTCCCTAGTTACTTCTTTTCTTTAACACCAATTAAGTTTGAAATAAATGATTGTGTGTGTATTTAATATTTTTGTTGTTAGTGCAGAATCGAGCAAACAGCTGCCAGTGCTCCTGTTGCCAAATGGGCCGCATGTAAAGGTCAGAGGGGCCGCATGAGGCCCGCGGGCCGTACTTTGAGTATCCATGCCCTAAACCATTGGCAAACCATCACATGTACTTGTGTTTATGAAAGCATGGGAACTATCTTTCAATAGTTTTGGCATACCTAAACATCCATTCAGTTTTCTAAGTGTAAGTTGATTAGTACATTTAAAAGCAAGGCATCAGCAATCCTGGAGTGGTAGTCCAATTGTAAAGAATTGGTCAACCGTTCAAAGATGGCCTCCCTTTCCAGCTGTGCCTGTTCAGGACATTGCATACTGCAGGTAGCAGTAGGGCAGTAACTGGCCCTTTAGCAGTGTTTGGGGAGCTACTACACCCTCGCCAAATGCAAACAAAAACAAATATGCCAGGTTAAAAAAGCATTTTCAAATCCAAAAACAAGGTAAAAAAACGAAAGAAGCACTTCGAGCAGAGGAAACAAGCAGCCCAGCAGTAGTTTGTGGGGAGATGGTGGATCCTTGTAAAAAAAAAAAAAAAACATTGAAAAAGCCAAAGGAAAACAAAGTAATTGAACCGTCTACTTTTAGTTGTGTTTTTTTGTGATTTTTATTTATTTTTTGGGTGGGGGGTGGTACGTGATCTACAAAATCACCAGCATTCCTGACTGAGTCGAGTGCACCAAACTCATACCAGTTGTATTGAGTAACCGATATTACCATTTGTCTTTAGACGCTACCATTCATGCACCCAACACTTTTCACATTAAAAATGACTCTGAAATCCTTCTACTTTTTGCTCAAATATGTTTACCAAAGATTGTATGAAGATCTCGCTAAAAGGACAGGAATGCATTACTTTCTTCATGGTAAAATGCAACTTGCAAGGCTGTTAAATGAAAATGAGATGTTTGCATAGCTCACTCCCTTTTCAATACCTGTTGGTTCCAGATGGCACTTACGTCACATTTATCCGAAAGTAAATCTGCATATGTCCTGTAATTGTACTGCTTTTAGAAAGTGGGCACTGAGCAGGTGTTCGTAGGTTGTCATATCAAGTTTGTCTGCTCCCCAGAAGGGTTGAGCAGTAAAGGAAAAGGCATCACCAGATAGCGTGCAAGCTGGTACGTAGCTCAGTTGTAACCGTAGGAATGCCAGCAGCATCCCTCCAATTTAACAAAAATTAATACATCTACTCTCCACTTTGAAGAACACCTGGTTTGTCATTAACAGCTCCTTTTGGATGCAACAGTGGTGCTCAACAGCAATGAATATAGCTCGACCTAGAAAACTTCAGAAGGGTGCTTTGAAATAAGTTCACCATGTAAGCAAGACTTACCGAGCACCATAGCAACTTCTTCTACAATTCCTCCATGAACAGAGGATGTTGCATAAAAGCATTGCGTGCATGTGAAAGATCACTTTACCAGCTACTCTGGCTCCTCCCAGTGCAATATCTTTACACTCTCCGCTAGCTCTAGTGAAGGAATGATGTATCTCTAAAACCTTGTGCTTAATAAACCAGAGACTGAGATACTGAGGAACATGTTCTCCACCAGTGTGCCCTATCACAATCTCAGATCAGCCAAGGCCAGTCTTGCTTCTGTCTCTCGAATAAGGAAGACCACTCCAAGAGGCAGATCCTTTCAATTTGTAACCGCACTCAGTGGAATAAACTATAGACGTCTCTCCACACCATACTGTCCTATCTATTCTTATTGAGCATCTGAAGCTCATCTTTTCGCTCTATAATCTTCTTTTCTATCATTAGCCCTGTGAGTTAATACAAAGTACCAGGACACCACGTGTGGAGCAGCAGTTTGTGCTCAACAAAACTGAATCCATAACCTATTTTCAATATGGGAGGTTAGAATGCACTTCTAGCTACACACGCCTGGTTGCTTTACTATTTTTCAGTAAGAGTAACCTCATTGATTTTGTCGGAAGCCATAATCTAACTTCATTCACATCAGGATAGATATTCCAACAAAATTCTCTTTAATATAGCTCCTTAAAGTTGTGAACTAAAATTTCATACACAACAGTGTATAGTCGTGATCCAACTAAGTGCCCCCCAATGAGCAGGAAGCAACACTTCTAGTGCTCTCGTCTTGCGATGCATAGAATCAAGGGGTCCGGGAGCATGCTGGCAAGCAAGGAGATGTGACTTAAACGCCAGTGCTGCCAGCATTGGAAATAAAGAAACAGGTTCCGGTCTCTACGTCAGCTCAACATCCTATGATTCTGGGCAAATCCCTTAATCTCCCCGTGCCTTAAATAAATAAAAAAATGACCTTGTGTACTGTAATCTGGTGCTTAGGTAAAGCACTGTAATGCCTCTGGGCCAACTTTGCACTTTATGAAAGTGAATAAAGATGCTGCTTTGCTGTTGTGTTGATGACTAATTAAGTATGCTGTTGGTGTTGCATTAAAAGAGGTGCTTTCTGAAGCCTTCCAGTAGTATGCAGAGAGCTTCTCTGTAGAGTGCCAAATACATGCTGTGCACACAAGCGGTGTAAATGCAGGCTGCAGAATGTGGGTATGACTCCACAATAGTGTTATGTGGACAAGCAATCTACAGACGAATGCAAGCCTTGAAAAAGTACTTCCTTGGGTCAAAACATATGTCAGCCGTGTATAGAGTATGCCATTAAGGACATTAGGTTTGCATCACCTGTGTTGATGGATTGAAATTAGATTTTTAGCTTGATGTTAAAAAAAAAAAAAAAAAAAAAAAAAAAAACTTTTTACAATTAGCCTTACTGAAGATGCAGCAAAGCGCCACATTTTGATTTGCCATTTTTTGGCACCTGTACATTTCAAAGCCAAAGTAACCAGGAGCTCATTGGCATTACCCCACGTGTTCTCTTTCCATCTGTGTTTCCCAAAGATCAGCCCCTAAGTATTTTTCACATTAAATTCCAAACATGTATTGTTATTTTAGCTTATTAAAGGGCAGCCACCTAATGATTTGTCTCTGAAGCATGATCAGCATAGTGTCTATCAGAATGATTTAATCACTATAACACATACATAGTAGGAATAGATATGCACCAATTACTACCACAGTGACACTTTCATTGTTCACCAGAAACCACCGTATTTCATTAGACTGTATTTTAATATATTCCTCTTTTATTTTCATTGTCCGTTCTCCCATTGTTCATATTGCCGGCAGTTCAATGCCACGTAAAATAAAGTAAATTATATTACCTATCTCCTGCGTCATAACCCCCCTCAAAGGTTTTAGCCCTATTTACCTTAAAACGGGTGCAACCATCACCTTCATTCCCCTGCTACATTTCATGCCGCTCAGCTCGGCGTCTCGGTGAATCTCTGTTTCACCAGCGTTAAATTGCTCTTTGACCTATCACGTGGTTGCCAAGGTAACCACATGTATTACATTCATCCTTCTGTGTACAGGACGTAAGGAGTCTCTAGGATGACGACCATTGTTAAATGGAGAATCTAAACATAATTTGCATAGGCCCCCCCCAGAACATTCTATATTTTCGATAGTTCAATCTTACTGCTATTGAAACGCAAACGCGGGTTTATATTTAAACCCTTTGATACTTAAAACCAACTTGGTTTATAACATTAACTAGGGTTCTGTATTACAAGACTTCCTCTAATATCACAGATTATATAGGCATGACACAGGTAATAGTGTTTAACCCTTACCTCATGCGAATTTACAAAAGTATGTTACAGTACCAGATCGTGTCATATTGGGTGGATGTGGCAAAATGAGTCCAAATTTGGGGTCTGACATACCACATGACAAACTCCCTCATTAATGTCTAATCAACAACCACATCTCATTGAGGCCATTCAGGCCGTTCCGTGCCGTACCATATCTTTCAACCATTCTTGCTTCCATTCTTTACTTGAACCACTAGCCCAATATGTAGACACATTCTTGAAACCATTGGTGGTGAAAGAAAACCCAGGTATTTGTACAAGAGACTACAGATAAGATTAATAAATTAGAGGGTACAAGCTTCAATTAACAGACACAATTGTTAGTGACATTGGACATTGAAGCCCTATATACCAGTATTCCACAAGATGAAGCTATAGAAGTGATTAGACGAACTTTGGATTCTGGGCCCCTTCCCCTCAAAGTCCCTACAGAGTTCATAGTGTCCTTGGCAACTTTAAGTTTGAAAAGCAACTATTTTGCTTATCGCAATGATCTTTACCTCCAAATAAAAAGGCTAGAATGTTTGAGTGTGATTATGACATAAGAGATATGTTAGACAATATATAAAAAACTATGTTGCACCCTGCTTGTTCGTCTAGCATTGCAGCTGCCTAAGAAAAGACGTCTCACCCTGCGAGGTTTAATCCGAAGCCAAAAAATGTGAAAGCTGGAAATGGCTTTCGTAGAGAAGCGTATACCTCGACCTCCCAGATCATGACCAGGGTCAATTAGAACATAAAAAATTCATAAGGTCAGTGCTATTGGGTTTTGAGCAGTATATGAGAGAAAGGAGGTGTGGATTGGATCACATAATTTACTTTATTTTATGTGGCATTAGACTCCAGGCAATAGACATCACTGGTTGTATGTGCTATACAATAGTACCTTTAATTATTTTTTATTTGTGCATGAAGGCTCACATAGGGATAAACATAGCAATAACCTCACAGGGTGCTCGAAATTGAATATATGTACAGATATGTATTGGTGAACAGGGTGGCAGATGACCCTGGTGGGATTGTCACCTATTGATTAGAGAAATACACATGAGTGTAATTTTATATCTAGGTATCCATGTCTTCCTATGTCCTGAAGAGGCTTTGAAGTAATAAAGGCCGAAATGCGTCGACAGAAAGTGTGGAGGAGAATTGGAAATTTGTGAATTTAATAAAAGTAGTGATGAGACCATGTAAATGAATCGCAATGGTGTAATTGTCAACTGTTGTGGATATCTTATTCTACTACTTCAAAGGAGAGGACTGTTTTTTTGAACTATAAATGGCAGCTCGTTTGGAACAATTGGGAAGCATAATACCCTGAACCTTTGTTTATTGTGTCGTTAGTGATAAGTGATGTACATAGATGTGTCTTGTTTTGTTAAGTGATCTGATGTTGCGCCGAATAGAGATGAGGCACTAGGTGTACATAAAAATTGTTATATGAACAATGGGAGAATGGATAATGGAAATAAAAGAGGAAAATATTAAAATACAGTGTAATGAAATATGATGGTTTCCGGTGAACAATTAAAGTGTCACTGTGGTAGTAATTGGTGAATATCTATCCCTGCTATGTATTTGTTATTTTGATGATTTGATATTCAGTCTAGATATAGTAGAGTTATAAGGACTGGCCCCTTTTTTTGGTATCAGAATGATCTCGGCAGCAGATGTAACCAGAAGCCTGGCACAGTGAGTAAAAGGCTCGTCCTCAATCAAAGGAAGTGATCCGGAGGTCACAAGTTCAGATTTCCAGCAAGGCAGGCTCAGTCTTCCATCTTTCTGAGGTTGTTGAATTAAGTACCATAAACTGGGTAATAATAACAACTGTTATTTACAGCATTTAGAAACTGCAGTAATACGTATGAAACACTATATAAGAAGAATCCATTATTATCAATGGCTTAGGAGGGATTTGACATCTATGACTGCCCCAAGACAACCAGGTAATGTGGAAAATAATTCTGAGTTCTAGAGAAATTGATTTTCTGTGCATAACTGTCAGTTCCATACCTCGCAGCAACGTAAAAAATAAATAAATCATAATTATGCATGACTGAGAGTGCATTGTCACCACTTAGGAGCCTGGTTAGTGAGTGTACTATGCATTTTTACCTTTGAGTGCAAATGTTCATTGCATACAGCTGAAACAAAAAATACTTTTCTTATTACCTATTTGAATCTGAAAAAGCACTTTGCTGAGAGTCTAAAACGATCACCTATTTGCACCAAAATCTTACCCAGAACCGACTTTGAATAGATACACATTTGTACCAGGTGTAAGCAGGATCTTACTTTTCTACCTATACCGACAATGTGAGCCAGTCCTGTTTTTCTTCACCTTTCAGGCATGGTGGTAAATATTTGAATAGTCTGCAGTGTGTTCCCGCTCTTCCTTTTTACAATCCCTACTGAAAGCAGATTATTACAATGTGCTTTTGCACCAGTACCTTTTGCATTAAGAGAAAACTCGTATTAGAGAAAGAAGGTTTAAAAGCGTGAAATGCTGTTGATGCACGGCGCCAGGTTTCTTGTACGAAGAGTGTTTATAAGCTTTGCGATATGTGTAGAAGCTTCAAGGTCTGCCATTTTTGTGGTCTCCCTACAGACAGCTGCCAGGGAGCCAATACTTGCTCAAGATTGGATGGCTTCCGTGGCAGTCTCAGTCGCCTTGCTGTTCTTCGTTGCTTTCTTCTCTTTCCGCGTTTGACCTGCCCACAGGAGCTTTTTTGGTTTTGCCATCCGTAGATACGTCATTTCTTCTACTCTGAATGCAGCACTGCATCGTAGAAGACGGAGACACTTTTCAAAACCAGTTCGCTGCGTTTCAGTGCCACATAATGGTTACTAAAAAAAAATTGCAGCATAAATGTGGAATTACAACATCGATCTTGACAGACTTTGAGGACAACTATTAACCCGCATTCACAATGCCAACTGGTCACAGTTTTATGTAAATGTAAGCAAGTCTGATTGGCATCGCCAGCAGTTGTTAGGTCTAGGTTTTGAAACAGCAGTTGCTAACAAAATACATGGAGTGGGTTTTGGATCTACCCTGGCCAACTATTTACTTTCTTCAATCATCCTCTTTCAGTCATTGGCTGCGACTTTTGCCAATCGCCTCTTGGTTCAGCCCAGCGGAGTACACATCCTTCACTTAATGCTGTTGGCTGCCTGGGATTATCCTTCCTCCTCCCATCAAGTGTTACATTGAAGTTCATGGGGGGTACTTTACAAGTGTAGTCCACTCTGTCGGCTCCTGTCTCCATCTTGTGTTCCTCACTGTAATGTGGCAGCACTGCATGTGGTAGAACATTAAACCCAAACCTATGGACTTTGTCAAAGCATTTTTTTCCATTTTATACCCATGGTACTCAAATATAGCTTGTGGGATTCATTAACCGGTTATTCTGAATTGTGTTTCTGCACTCCAAATTACTCCTTCCAACTGTGTAAGAAAGCTTCAGGCTTCTTCAGGCCTTTTCTGTTAGACAGTAGTTAATTGTTGCCAAAGGGTATTTTACATTCAGCCCTTTACCTTGTCTACTTCTGTTGTTTTCGACCACAAGGTGACAGCAGCCATAGTCTAGGATGATTGGCATTTGATCCACCTATGATTTGATTTATAAATGCCATCTTTAACCTTCCTTCCATTTTCCAGGCTTTGGCCCATATTGAGGCATCTACTAATTATCCCTTTTAGTGAGTTCATTTTATGGACCAATAGCTGATCGGATACATTTGATGAATAAAATATCAGCAGACCTGACTGCTCGTGAGAGTTACTATCATTTGGAAGATGTGGAATAAGATAATACAATTTTAATGTAGCCTTAGGAATGAATGTGTCTCCAAACTGGGAAAGGATCTGGCTGCTTGTTAGCCTTATCTTTTGAGACATTGGGAATAGATGAGGTCCTGCTTATCAGAATTGCTCCACTGAAGATAGTCAGTAGCGTAACAATAGCCCCCAAAGCCCCACTGTGCGGGAAGCCCCTGACCTCCAGAGGGCCCCTTCAGGCACAGGGCCCTGGCTGAATGCTCCTGACTGGGTCCGGAGCATGGGGGGCCCCCATATAGTCCCTCCATGTATTTTGCAGTGGGCCCCCTCAAGTTTTGGTACGCCACTGACGATAGACAGTTCCAAGGTGGGGTGACCAGGCATCCTGGATTTGCTGGGGCAGCCCTGGTGTCTCACCATCTGCCCCAGCACATTTCAGTAAGTTTAGCACCAGTCTCTCTTTTCAAACCAGGTTAATTGAATAGAAACAAGCACTTGCAATGCAATGCGTCCCGCATTTGCTTCAATTAGAGCTATTGGCATTGTAAGATGATAGCTGGACCTTTCTTGCCACATAAATTAGTCAACCCTACCTCTTAATTTGGCCTTTACCTGCCACATAAGTCCAGTGACCTTGCATATAACCAAAGCACTTCCATTTACCTTCTTTCTCCTATCTGCAGCAAAAAAATGAAAATATTGCCATTTAGCATCCTAATTTAAAATCTGCCATGCTAATTCCAATAGAATACCACTTTCTCCACCCCACTGTCTGAGTTTCTGGCTGGCTAACAAAATTCCCCAAAAAACAGACACAAGACAGCCACGGAGGAGTAACAAGAGAAATAAACTAGAAGGGTCACCCAAACATATTAAGAGTGTTCAAACAGTCATAGTGTAATAAGGATGTTAAGTTGGCCTGAATCATGGTCATAACTGAAATAAGGAGAGATTCATAAAACATGTACAGTTATCATGTAAACCCAATAAAAATCTTTAGCAGAAATAAGGTGAGAGCTAAAAGCAAAATTGAAATGACTCTGATTACGTATCAGTGTGAACAATGTGACGAGCACTCCAATACCGCTGATCAAGTTTGCGCTGCATGAAACTTCAAAGCACAATGGCCGCCATGGAGTGCAAAGGGGAGAGAGACAAAAGAAAAAAGTATTTCGCCCACACTAAAGTATATCAGCAATCATGCAATAATCCATGTAACAGGGTCAGTCTGCAAGGCATAACAAAACAGCCTTAAGGCGGGACAAACATAAAGAAGTTACCACTGACATCAATAGATTTTGAAAGACAAGCCCAGGAACAAATGAAAGTGATGGGCTTGAGGTGGGCAAGGTTAAAGCCCACAGAATAGATGACAGCAGGAAAAGCAGCCCTTGCGCGCTGCTATACTCAACCTAAATAGCACATTTTCATGTGTTCCAGTGCAGAATTATGTAGCGTCCCCTAACCGCAATTTAGTTCAAATGGATGATACTGTGTGTAAAAGTTGCATTTAGTTTCCTTTAGTGCCTCAGTGTTTTGCATGTCATATGATAACTAGTTTTGTGCTCCCCATTCGAAGCAAAATTGTAAATATATTTCAGTTTGTTTTAAAGATCTGGTCACCCTAAACAAAGAGCAAGGAAGGGCTAATAAATACATGTAGGCAATTCAACAAAGCACTTATGAGTACTATAGGAGTAATCATTTATGTACATCATTTAATCATTAAATTGCCAATGTTCACCGAAACGTTAAACTCTGTAGTAGTAAAAGTGCACAAGGGCTCAATTTCTTCCAGTTGTATATTTTTGTTAACATATGAGATCTTTTGGGGACAATTTCACAAGGCTTTTAAAATGTTGTGGAGGAGTACTGCATGACGCCTCTTTTAGGTACTTGTACAAGCCTTTCTGGATTGACCACAATGGTAACTAGACTCCATCATTCTCCGGCTCACCAGAGGAACTCTTTATGTTGATTCAGACGGATATGAATTTCCTGAAAAAGGTTGGTACTAATGGGTTCATGTTACAAGTATTCCTGTTTCCTTGTTATAGTTGAATAGGATGCAGAAGTCACGTTAAGCATATGTGGCGCTGGGATTGGCAGAAAGCAGCCCACGGTAATGAGCATCATACAACAAGCCACAGTATATATATGCTTTTCGGAGTCTGTCCACTTGAGCCAGTATGCAACCAGCCATGGTGTATGCAGTGAGGAGTCATCACAAAAGTGTCAGGGGCAAACACTCATACAATTTGGTATTATACATCTAGGTGTTACTCTGAAACACATACATCCAGCCCCAGCTTGACGTTCTGACGAGCCAGAGAGGAACAGCAAAGAAACCCTTTAGAATAGGCTTTATACAACCAAACTAAAGGTTCTGAAGACTTACTCTGAGAGCTGCAATGAATAGCCCATACGAATGGGTATTAATACAGCCAGACACAATATCTTTAAATAGTTTGTCAAGGGATAGCAGAGGTGCAACCCAGGTTCTGGTCAGACAACCCTACCGTGGATCCACCAATGAGCGGTGATGGTGTGACTCAAGGAAATGAATGTTGCTGATCCAGTTTGACGGCCATTATTGTTAACCTCTTGCAGTTAACTATTTCCTGCTTGTCTATATTGTTAGACCTGCTTGAGAGTTTTTATTGTTTATCATCCTGCCAGTATTGCTCTGAGGGACTGGATAGTTGGCATTGTTGCCGCAGCTAGCGAAAAATATATATGTGTAATTTGCATCTCATTTAACATACATACGTAGCAGAGAAGTCTCCGCCCTTAGACCTGTGCTAAAATCTTGTTCACTCCCAGGCCCCATATTTGGAGTCAACGTGGATAATGTTTTACCGCAATGCAATACTTGTGGGAAATTTTTAGTTTGGGGACTTGCGCATGGCTGAGGATTTTATTTACTGAAATAGCGCTTCATTCTCCGATGCCTTTGATTTCCGTTCCCTGGTAAAGCTGATGAAGAACATGCCCATCATATTTGTATGGATTCGTGAATAGTGCGCTACCTGACTGCACGGTGCATTGGAGGCACTACACAGGTTCGGGAATGCTTCCGCGCTGGCGGCTTTAGGTTCAGCTGCGGTGTGTTCGACAATGTAATTACACCTTGCTTAGGCATTCTCAGCTGTGTCCGTGTTTACATCTTCCTGTCGTTTAATTTTAAAGGCATGCTGCAGGCCTCTGGGCGCCATTCACTTCTAACCGTCTGGCATGCGTAATTCAGCACGAGTCGCGCCAGCATACTTGCCTCGAAGGTCATTGTAATGCCTGCTGGTAAGGTATTCTGCAGGCCTGATTACGATACACGGGACCTGTGGCAATGCGTATGTGACAGCAGCTGTTGCGCAAGGAACACAAATACTACGACTGAGGCTTGTGTACAGAACGTTTTTTTGCTAAAAATGCTCCCAAAAGTTTGTGATTGTTTGCGCAGTTTCACTATTCCATTATATAGTGTTTCATGCCTTTGTCGGGGTCCCGAAGTGCGTTCAGTGTATTTGTGGCACGTTACTCCGTACATTTTGGACCATGAGTGATGGATAATTTAGTGGAATGAGAGGTGGACTTTCAGGCTCTACTCAATTCAGATAGAAACAAATGCCACTGCAGGCATCTTCTTGCTCAATGACACGGGATAATGTGAAGAGCCTGAATTCATCTTAATAAATAAGTCCTGCTGCACTTGCCACTGTATCTACAGCTCACACAGTTGGAAGATAAGGTACCAGCGGTTTGCCTAGGTTTACCCAGTATAGACAAGTGCGGAAGACTGGGAGGGGGTGCGGCTCTCCAGGTTTATGGTTAACAGTTTGCCCTCACAACAGCCTGGGGTGCTACCCTTGCGATAGCAATGAGCGAAAAGCCCGGGATCACTGCTGTGCAAAGCAATAGAGTGACATATCTCTGCAGTCTGAGGGCTGCTGGTCAGGACGGAGGATGACTGGAAAAGAGAGAGAAAGGGTGGGGACATTACAAAGAGGCGCAGACAGAGAGGCACTAAAGGAGGTGTAAATAAGAAATAGATAGTGGGTTGCACTGCTGGCGTCTCTCCCAGTACAGCTCCCCGAGTCTGTCGCAGGTGAGCGGGACATTAAGCGGCATAGGTGCGATTCGGTGTCTGTGGAGTGCATGAGGGGTCTACCACGCTCCCTCATTAGGCTTACCTGTAAGTGTCCGGCTCGTCCGTGCAACCTCCCACGCTACTATTCTTCTCCCTGGGACGGCAGGGGAGCCCTGGACTGGAGATGCCATCGGCGTCCCCAAGTTTCTGAGGAATTTTGGTTCCCAGAATACCTGCAGCAGGTAGTTCTATAGCCCCAATCCAAGATGGCCACACTGTTTTATAAACTTGCCTGAGAGTTCCCATTCAACATAGAGGCATCATGCTTCTTGATATAATTTCTTGTTTGCAAGGTATATAAAGGAAATAGTCCTTTCTTCCTTGCATCACAGTGATTCCACAGTGCTGTAGGTGTGTTTTAGCACTACCGAAACCTTTCCAGGAGTTTTCTTCAGTGGAGCCGTTTCTGCTTTCCCTTCGGAGAAATTCAGTCCACTCTTTCTTTGTTGTCCTGCTTCTGCAGTCGTAATGTCATCCAGGAGGGTTTTTCCCTTGGGACTTTTCCCGTGCTTGGGGCTCCTTCCTGAAGGCACTATCTGATTAGGTGCAACCCAGTGTCGGAATTACCCCTACTTCTGGCAGACAAGGACAGCCAAAACCTGGGACTTCCAATCTATCCGTCATCAGAAGCCTCTTGTCTGGTGTCATTCCCTTGACATGGAGAGGAACAGCAGGATGTAGTAACAGAAACAGGTAAGGGCATAGGTGCGGAGAGTTGGATAGTGGAGGGACAGACAGGAAGGAAGAAGCAGGGATGAAGGGAGAGTTTTGGAGCCTATCAGTTCCAAATCAGGTGTGGGTAGCTGCTCATTTCGGTATTTCTTAGCATTCTGGTACAGGGAGGTTGCGAAAGATGACCCGTGTAGAAGTAAGTAGGGAGAGGAAAATCAAAAAGAGTAAAATGGCAAATGCAGAGTGTGAAGGAGAGAGAAACTTAAGGATGGAGAAAGTGTGGAAGAGGGGTATGTGACAAAAGGCAGAAAGGGGATGAGGAAGAGATTGAAAGAGAGGAGGGTGGAGTGAGAGACACATTTTTTTAATTCCATTACCCCTCACTATTAACAAACCTTCTTATTCATGTTTCTATGTACACCCAACCTCAAAAGTACTTATCTTCTCCCACTGTAAACTATTGGATCCCCCAGTCTGCCTTAAGTACCAATGTAGAATTACCAGCATCTACTCACTTCACAATTTGCCAGTAGCTGTACTCAATTGCTACGGTTAAAATCACCCCCCTCCCATCACTTGTCCTTTAGTATAGCTCTAGCTACCCAGTATCAATCTCTTCCACCAAAGCCTGTGCATTCCACACCCCAAGTAAAACATTCCAGTGCCAACCTCCATGACTCCCAAGTCCTCCATAACCAGACTCCCTGTATCCTCATCTATACAGGTAATAGCTTCAGTGCATCACTTTCCATTTAGCCCTTTCTTAGTATTCATTATTATATTCTGCAACTATCCCTTCTCCATTATTTATATATATATATATATATATATATATATATATATACACACACAGGTGTGGAATTGGTATAGCCCGACTCCCAGGACATATTATTTGGAGTCAAGGACAAAAATATTTCATGTTTATTTTGTCCTTGGGACAAGTAGACCCAAACTCCCCTGTAGCACAACCCCTTTGGCTGCCAGTTTACAGTACCAGATTATGGATCAGGGAAGGACACTGTTTGCAGTTAGAGTAATATTTATGCCCATATGTTAATGCAGTTTGAACTTGTTTATATGGTTCATTAATGCAGAGCCTTTATTATTGTGATGAGCCCTCTAAGGAAATGTTGTAAGCTTGGACTGCACTGATAGTCCCAGTATAACAATATGAGGCTATGTATAATGCTCCCATAATGCTCTATGATTAGATGCAAATATTTCCAGAGGCTTGAAAGCAAGATTGATGAGTATTTGCCTTCAAATTAAATATATCCCCCCAAAATGCAACTAGGTAAATAAAGTTTTGCTAAACTACTGTGAAATTTTAGGTACCATTTCTTTGAAGCATCATCTACTAAAATGTGTTGATGCATGCTAGTATTTCCAAAATATATTCATAATGGAAAATCAGTACAACCAGTTTCAACAACATTATCGGAAGCATGAAAACAATTATTGACAAAGCCAATTGGTCTGACATTGATGGTCAGCCTTTTGGCTAAGTCGATGTCTCTTGTTTTGACATGGTTTTTGTAACACCTTATTTTTGTGGGAGATACTAGTCCCTCACCCTTATAACAAATATTGGCAAAAAGCAATATTTTTTGGTCTCCAACACAAATTTCCACATTATTCTCTGGCACTGAACAAAACTACTTTATGTGCCAATATTCTCCTTGTGAAAGAGCAGAATACTATCACTCACAGTGAAGCCAGTATATAGATAGACAGAATTTTAATAGGAACAAAAGGTTGGGTTACTGCAAGACCTAATTAAGGGCCCAATTCTTAAATAAAGTCACAAAAGTGCACCCATGGTATATGCCCTTGCATTAGTGCAGATTTACAGCTTTCATATATTTGTGTGTTTTTGAACCGCATATTAGCACAAGCAAATATCCATGTGTATATTTTGCTTAAGCGAAAATCTGAGAGTTTACAAGTTCTTTCCCTCTAAATACTTTTTTCCCCATCTGTGGAAGAAGTTTTATTTCTGCCCTTGTCAGGTGTAAATTTCCAACCTTCCTCAGTATGGTAAAAGATTACAGAAAAGTTGGTGAAAACCCCCAAAACGTGCAAGATAGTAGGGTTGCACAGACTCCAAAGCTCATTTCAACCCTGTAACTATTGCTTAATGCTACCTCCAGCCCCAGTATGCAGATCTGTGGAAAAGTGACAAAATGCAGGAATTGCTAGAATTCAAACCCTAAGATAGTATGAGCCCTGGCATAATCAGACAGGCTATTGTCAAAGCTCTTATATAATGATATTGCTGCCATAATTTATCGCCACACAATCTGGCACCAAAGAGACAAGTGGATTTTTTTTTTGTACAGGACAAGTAGATTTATGAAGCAACCTGTACCACGGAAAATTAGATATTTTTTATTACATTCCACAACCCTGTAACATATATACATACATGCATATTCACTAAAAAAAACAAAGGTTACAGTGACGTCATAAATAAGTACTTAATTTACTCGCACAAACCATAGAAATTCAGCACTAATAATTACCAGTCCTAACTGTAACTTACGTCCCCACGATGAACTGCTTATGACCTCACATATTACATCATTCATGACATGGTCAATGACATCACTGATGATTTCTCAAATGACATCACTGACATCATCATCCAGTCTGTGTAAGTGTGTAAAAAACATTTATGTGAGTTAAAAGTACCTACTAAGGTATTGCATAAGTTAACTTATTACTCTTTCAGAGCTACTGATCAGTGATAGTATTTGTAATGTATGTCATCTGAGTGGATATGTGTGTGTCTGCATTTTTATCTGAGTGGCCATACAGTTGGGTGACTGGCTGTGTCAGTAGCTGTTTTACTGAGTGAGTGAGATTCTTTGTAGCTGTATGGGTAAACAACTGGATGTACGAGTAGTTCTATATGTGAGTGAGTGGTTTTTCCAGTAGTTTTAGTAGTAACTGAGTGACTGAGTGCCTCTATGGCTGAGTGAGTGGCTCTTTGAGTGAGTTTGAGGCTGTGTCAGAATCTGTATGGGCGAGTTAGTGGGTGTGTCAGTGACTGTATGCATGAGTGAGTGCGTCTGTGAATGTACGGGTGAGTGTGTACTTGTATCAGTGACTGTATAGGATAGTGAGTATATGTGTTAGTGTCTACATGACTAAGGGAGTGGGTGTGAGTAACTGTTGGTGAGTGACTGGTTGTGTTATTTGTTGTACAGGTGAGTGAGTGGGTGTACAAGTAGTTGTATGGGTGAGTGACTCATTGTCTGGGTAACTGTATATCTGTATTGACTGGGTGCCTCAGTGGCTGTATTGCTGAGTGTGTGTGTGTGAATGGGTGTGTGAGTGGCTCAGTCAGTGGCTGTTTACGAGAAAACCTGAATATTGTATTAGCTGTGTAGGTGGCTGTGTAGCTATCTGAATTGCTTTCTGGGTGTGTAAGTCAGTGTGTGAGTAATTGCATGGCAAATTGAGTGGTTTTGTGTCTGGCTGTACGAGTAGGTGAATGGGTGTGTGAGTGTATTTTAAAATGAGTGAGTCTATTTGTGTGTAGTTGTATTGGTGTTTTGGGTATGTGAGTAGTTGTGTGAGGGTGTGAGTGGGTTTGAGAGGTTTGGATGGGCATGTGAGTGGGGTTGTGAGTCTTTAGGTGGATGATGTCATTAGTGATGTCATTTGAGATGTCATCAGTGATGTCACTGACCGTGTCATGAGTAATGTAATATGTGAGGGCATAAGCAGTGCACTGCAGGGGCGTAAGTTATAGTTAGGTCAGGTAACTATAACTACTGAATTTCTTTGGTTTTGTGCGAGCAAATTCAGTACCTAACTATAGCATCCCTGTAACCTTTGGTTTTTAAGTGAATGTCTAAGTTTTTTTTTTAAATTCTGTTCCTTAACTGTAACGTCCCTGTAATGTTTAGTTTTTTAGTGAATATATATATATATATATATATATATACACACACATACATATATGTGACAGTTACATACAATAATGCATCTCGTTTCCATAGCAGTTATTCTGCCTATCCTCTGCCTCCATATCGTCTGACTCCCTTCTGCTGGTTACCCACTCTGTCTTAACAATGGTAATTAAGGAAATGCTAGTGCATGCCATATTCTGGCAGTCATTTAATCACCTAAAGCCATGCTGCGTCATGTGCCTTGACTTAAAAAGGTTGCATAATCTTGTGCCGCCCTGATGAAATGTGCTAGTTTATTTGAGACTGGTGTACATTACCCAATATACAGGGAGTGCAGAATTATTAGGCAAATGAGTCTTTTGACCACATCATCCTCTTTATGCATGTTGTCTTACTCCAAGCTGTATAGGCTTGAAAGCCTACTACCATTTAAGCATATTAGGTGATGTGCATCTCTGTAATGAGAAGGGGTGTGGTCTAATGACATCAACACCCTATATCAGGTGTGCATAATTATTAGGCAACTTCCTTTCCTTTGGCAAAATGGGTCAAAAGAAGGACTTGACAGGCTCAGAAAAGTCAAAAATAGTGAGATATCTTGCAGAGGGATGCAGCACTCTTAAAATTGCAAAGCTTCTGAAGCGTGATCATCGAACAATCAAGTGTTTCATTCAAAATAGTCAACAGGGTCGCAAGAAGCGTGTGGAAAAACCAAGTCGCAAAAAAACTGCCCATGAACTGAGAAAAGTCAAGCGTGCAGCTGCCACGATGCCACTTGCCACCAGTTTGGCCATATTTCAGAGCTGCAACATCACTGGAGTGCCCAAAAGCACAAGGTGTGCAATACTCAGAGACATGGCCAAGGTAAGAAAGGCTGAAAGAAGACCACCACTGAACAAGACACACAAGCTGAAACGTCAAGACTGGGCCAAGAAATATCTCAAGACTGATTTTTCTAAGGTTTTATGGACTGATGAAATGAGAGTGAGTCTTGATGGGCCAGATGGATGGGCCCGTGGCTGGATTGGTAAAGGGCAGAGAGCTCCAGTCCGACTCAGACGCCAGCAAGGTGGAGGTGGAGTACTGGTTTGGGCTGGTATCATCAAAGATGAGCTTGGGGGGCCTTTTCGGGTTGAGGATGGAGTCAAGCTCAACTCCCAGTCCTACTGCCAGTTCCTGGAAGAAACTTTCTTCAAGCAGTGGTACAGGAAGAAGTCTGCATCCTTCAAGAAAAACATGATTTTCATGCAGGACAATGCTCCATCACACGCGTCCAAGTACTCCACAGCGTGGCTGGCAAGAAAGGGTATAAAAGAAGGAAATCTAATGACATGTCCTCCTTGTTCACCTGATCTGAACCCCATTGAGAACCTGTGGTCCATCATCAAATGTGAGATTTACAAGGAGGGAAAACAGTACACCTCTCTGAACAGTGTCTGGGAGGCTGTGGTTGCTGCTGCACGCAATGTTGATGGTGAACAGATCAAAACACTGACAGAATCCATGGATGGCAGGCTTTTGAGTGTCCTTGCAAAGAAAGGTGGCTATATTGGTCACTGATTTGTTTTTGTTTTGTTTTTGAATGTCAGAAATGTATATTTGTGAATGTTGAGATGTTATATTGGTTTCACTGGTAATAATAAATAATTGAAATGGGTATATATTTTTTTTTGTTAAGTTGCCTAATAATTATGCACAGTAATAGTCACCTGCACACACAGATATCCCCCTAACATAGCTAAAACTAAAAACAAACTAAAAACTACTTCCAAAAATATTCAGCTTTGATATTAATGAGTTTTTTGGGTTCATTGAGAACATGGTTGTTGTTCAATAATAAAATTAATCCTCAAAAATACAACTTGCCTAATAATTCTGCACTCCCTGTATAATTGGATCAAGCCATACAAATTGACTTTAAACAACGTCTCCATCCTAACCCTGGCCCCCATGATGCTGTAGGGCAAAGGTGACAAGGACTGGACTTGCGGAACCATATGGTGCCCCCTTTACACCAGAGTTTTCTTCTTTTAATGTCATCCAACCTCATATGACTTTTCATGTGTTAATGAGGAGAAATGGCTCCATACATTTGCTATTTCACTGAGACACCTTAGCGAGCATGAAATGTTTGTTCACTAAAGGTAGACATATCAAATCATCATGTCCCCTTCACTTGAATTCCCAACAATCAAAACTGTCACATTTCCACACAGATGTTACCATCCTGAATGTGAGTAATAATACTGTTGTAAATGACACGCATTTCCATGTCCTCTCTTATCAAACATATCAGTCTTGCAATGTGTGAAGAGGGGCCATTTCCATGGCAGGCCATTGTTTTGCAACATGTGCTCCTGTACTATTGGGTTAATTTTCGTTTTTCTAAGCATGCTTTAGCTTCAGAGCAGTTACATGGGATAAACAGGGAGCTGTGCCCACATGATGTATTGAATGTGTATTTCATCCATCATATGTTTCATTCAAGCTGCAAATGTGTGTATTTTCTCAGGTACCCACCGCATCTCTCCCAATGCTAAACTTGAGCCGGTTGCTGCTGTTGGGCCCAGTGGCATCTATTTTTGGGCATGGGCACTTGTTTTTTCTTCATCATACTTTGACCCAAAACAAGAGAGAGAAATACAGAAAAGAGGGAAAGAATGCAAAAGAAAAAGTACAGGAGTAAGTTTAAGAGACAGGGAGTGTCTGGTGATGGATTAAAGATGCAAAATAGGGGATCAAAACTACACAGCTTTGGTATTGGGCCCTACGACATTCAGCAGCTTCTGAGAAAAATTATGTGGTCCATAATTATTGTCATATTTTTCTCATTTTGCCACATTCTATATTTTCCATGAGCACTTTTGTGTGCATTACCTTTTGATAGAGAACTGTGCCCAGGGAAAGCAGTAAGAAGGAGGGACAAGCAAGCATCAGGCACGCACACAACGGGGCTGAGAGCCCGGGGAAAGTAGTGAGAAGGAGGGACAAGGAGGCATTAGGCACGCACACAACAGGGCTGAGAGTCGTCGGGAAAGCAGTGAGAAGGAGGGACAGGCAGGCAGCAAGATCGCCTAAACATGCGCTAAGAGTCCAGAGAAAGCAGTAAGAAGGAGGGTCAGGCAGGCATGCAAAAACCGGGGCTGAGAGCCTGGGGAAAGTGGTGAGAAGGAGGGACAGGCAGGCAACAGGCACACACACACCGAGGCTGAGAGCCTGGGGAAAACAGTGATATTGTATTTGCCCTCTGAAGGTGGTGGACCATGGGGCTTTAACAAGCTGTTGGAGAGGGGGCCTGTGCACCCCCTCCTTTAATTAAAAATTTACGCAATGCCCCCGGACCTGGCCCACCAGGAGGCTAAACAACATGTGCGGACGACCATGCTTTAAAAACATTTTTTTTTTTTTATTGTCAATGGATCTACCGCCAATTTTGCCAGAAATTAAAAAAAAAAAAAAAAATCCTTTTTGCCCTGGCGAGGTTTAAGGCGACCGCTACACCAAGGCTAGGGGGTTAGGGTATTAGTACCCTGCCACTTTTTGTTTTTGCAACTCGGATGAAGCAGAGTCCCAAACTGGCTGCCAACTCTTCCAGGTTGAAGTGTTGGCAGGCAATCCTATCTCTGCACAAGATCGGGAGGATTCGCGAAAGTTTCACACCTCCTAGAAATACACATTTGTTTTTTCTTTAATATCTGCAAAACTACTGAACGGATTGACAACAAATAACAAAAAGCATTCTTTCTAGGCCAAGAGTTACGTTTCTGCCAAATTTAGTGTAATTCCGTCCAGCGGTTCAGGCTGTAATTGTGTTCAAAATCCCTATGGAAATTAAAATAGGAAACTCCTTTATTTATTTATTTTTTACCCCTCCTCCCCTTTTCTCAGCCCCTGCTTGACGGATCACTCCAAAACTTTCCACGTACAGCAAGATCCTTGGGCACACTTTTTTGGGGGAAAATTTCATAAAGATTCATCAAACAGCGACAAAGATATAGTCCAGTCAAAAAACACGTTTTCAATAGAAACTAGGTCATAATTATACCTACCTCCCGGTGACCACCAGTAGGTAATAATATATACATTTAATGAAAAAAATGAAGGTAAAGGCTTAGTTATAGTTAGAAAACCGTATTTTCTATATACAGACCACATTTAAACTACACACACTTTTAAACTTCTAAAGTTATAACATCATTTATCCACTGCCTTCAAATTATTATAAGTAGCGGACCTCGTTGTGCTCTTTTCAGCTCACTAACCAGACAACACTAACTAAAACTCACCACTTTACCATACTCTATGTTGTGACAAATATTATCATTTGAGAAGTTAAGTGTTGCTATGAATGCTATGATTTCACATGCTATAAGTGATTTATTATGCAAGGGTATAAACAGTGCATGGAAAAGGCATGAGTTATAGTTGATGTAGTGTGGCAAATGAGGTGACATTACTGTGTTCAGAGGTGCACGACATAGTAATTTGAACGTGTTGCATAAATTTTAAAATGAATTTATAATAACTTTTCAGTTTTTATTGTTTCTGTATTTTAAGTTTGGTTTGTATAGAAAGAATACATAATGTATTTCTAACTATAAATTATCCTTAACCTTTGTGTTTTTAACTGTACGTTAATGGTTTATATAAGTGTTTCAAATCACAGTGTGGAGTGTAGCACAGTACAGTGAAGGAGAGTGTTGTAGAATCTAACATTGTCGAGTGGACTATTGAGTGGAACTGAGTGGAGTAGCGTGGAGTGACGTAGCGTACAGTGGAGTGAAGTGTCCTACAGTGGAGTGGCGTGGTGTTTCGTATTGTGGAGTATCATAGAGTGGAGCAGCATCTTATACAGTGTAGTACTGTGTCAGAAAGTAGAGTTGAGTGTTGTACAGTGCAGTTTTGTTGACTGGAGTGTAATGAAATGTAGTGTGGTGGAGTGGATTGTCCTTGAGTTGAGTGTTGTAGAGTGGCATAGAGTGTTGTAGAGTGTAGTGGCAAACAGTGGAATTCAGAAGAGTAGAGAGTTGTATGGTTCAGTGTTGAGTGTAGAGTTGTGTAGTAGAGTGGCGGAGAGTCTCGTCCAGTTTAGTGTTGTACAGTGGAGTATACTTACTTGTGAGAACCCAGTGCATGATAGAGTGTTGACTTATAGTTCATGTTGTCTGGTTAACGAGCTGAAAAAAGTGCGTAATGTGGTGTGCTACTTATAATACTTAAATGGTGGTGGATAAATTGTAAATGGAAGTTATAACTAACTTTTTTTCTATAGGTAAAAATACGTTTTCCTAACTATACGTTTTAACCTTTGGGTTTTTCTTTGAATTTTGATGTTAAAAAAAAAAAAAATATGTGTTTCAAATCGTAGAGTCTTGCGTCGCAAGTGGAGCGGTGTTATGTGGAGTGTCGTACAGTGGAAGAAAGTATTGTAAAATCTATTGTCAAATAGTGGAGTATTGTAGATTGGAGTAGAGTGTAGTGTAGTAGAGTACTGTACAGTGTAGTAAAGTGTTATATAGGCTAGTGGCATTGGTGTCTCATAGTGGAGTCAAGTATCAGAGACTGGAGCAGCGAGTTGTACAGTGGAATGTTTGTCGAACAGAGAAGGGTGTCATAGACTCATAGAGTGGGGTAGGGTGCATAGAGTGTCATAGAGTGGAATATCATCGAGTGGAGTGTCTTAGAGTACAACAGAAAAGAGTGTCATAGAGTGGTTTTCTGTGTCATATAGTGGAGTGGCATATCGAAGGAAGACGTTAAATGGCATGTTGCGTATCACACAGTGTAGTACAGTGGCACAGAGTTGAGGAGAAAGACCGAGTGTAGTACAGTGTTGTAGAGTTGCATACAGATGTGTAGCGTGTCGGACAGTGGAGTGGCATAGAGCGGAGTCCAAAACAGTGGCATAGATTGGGATAAAGTGTAGTAGAATGGAGTATTGTGGAGTACACTGGAGTGGGGTAGTGTAGAGTAGAGTACAGTGTCATAGAGTGGAGTGTCATGTTATAGATTATAGTGGTGTGGAGTGCAGTAGAGTGGACTGGCGTAGTATAAAGTCCAGTATTGTCATAAATTGGTGTACCATGTCGTACAGTTGAGCAAAGTGGGGTGTCGTACAGTATTGGAAAGTGACGTAGACTACAATAGAGAACAGTTATATACAGTCTAGTTGATTTTTGTGGAGTAATTTGGGGTGCAGTGACATACAAAGAGTTACGTAAAGGGTTGTATTGTGGACTAGAGTATTGTAGATTAGAGTGAAGTAGAGTGTTGTACAGTAACATGCAGTAAAGTACAGTGTTGTGGAGTGAAGGGGTATATAGAGGAGTAAAGTGTCAGAGAGAGCATACAGCATAGTAGAGTGTTTTAAAGTGTCATATAGAAACGTGTTAAATAGTGGAATAGAGTGTAGTACATTGGAGTGTACAGACATTGAGTGGAGTATAGAGTTGGACAGTGGAGTGGATAGGGATAGAGTGGAGTAGAATGTTGTACAGTGCCATGAATTGTGGTTGCCTTTTATAGAGTGGACTTATATAGAATGGAGCATAGTGTCATACAGTGGAGTGACATAGAGTGGAATGGCGTGCACTGTAGTGGTGTAGAGTGGATTACCGTAAAGGGGAGTAGCATACCAAGGGTGTGGAATTAAATACAATAACTACTTGTCCATGGGACAGGTTGCTTCTTAAATCTACTTGTCATGTAAGAAAATCTACTAGTCCCTTTGGTGTCATGTAGTGTGGCAACATATTATGGCAGCAATTTAATTATTATGTAAGAGCTCTGATAATAGCCTCTCTGATTATGCCAAAGCTAATACAACAGTAGGGCTTGAATACTAGCAATTTCAAGCCCTATTGTAGCAATTTCCTTATTTTGCCACCTTTCCGCAGATCTACATACTGGGGCTAGAGGATGCAATAGGCAATAGTTCCAGAGCTGGAATGCCTTTGAGTCTTTGCAAACCTACTAAAATGCAAGTTTTAAGGATTTTCACAAGCTCTTCCCTCATCTTTTCCCATACTGAGAAAGGCTGATAATTTACCCCTGACAAGGGCCAAAGCAAAGTTCTTCCAGGGTTAGGAACAAAGTGGTTGGAGGTAAGTGGACTTGTAAACGCTCAATAGATTTTCGCATGAGCAAATCTCCACATGCATATTTGCTCATGCTAAAATACAGCTCACAAATGTTTTCTAGGAGTACAATTTCTTGGTCTACTTCCGTAAATTCGTGTGAATTCATGAAAGCCACTAATGCAAAGACAAATACCATGGGTGCACATTGTGACTTTCTTTGAGAATTGGGCCCCTACTTAGTTCTGGCGTTAACCAGGGCATTTTGTTTTTACTAAAATTCTATTTCTCTCTCTATCCATCAGCTGGCTTTACTTTAAGTGACCACATTCTGCTCTTCTACAAGGAGCATATTGGTACACAAAATAGTTTTGTTCAGTGCCCTGAATTACTGTGACAATGTGTGCTTTTGAGACTAAAAACCTTTTTTTGTTTTTTGCCAATGTTTGTTACAATGGGGATGGCCTGGCAGCTCCACAACAATAAAGTGTTATAAAAACCGTGTCAAAAGAAGACCATAGTGACAAAACCAAGACTTACAATCAGTGTTGGATCGTTTGGCTTTGCCAGTGCTTATTTCATGTTTTTTCATAATCTTGCTGAAAAGGATTACACTGATTTTTCCATTATTAATATTTTTTGGAAATACTAGCGTACATCATCACATTTTACTAAATGATGCTTCAAAGCAATAGTACCCAAAGTTTCACAGTAATTTAGCAAAACTTATTTTTCTATTTGCATTTCTTTTCTTTTCTGAACATTTTATTTTGAATGCAAAGAATCCTCATTCTTGCTTACAAGCTTCTGCAAACATTTTCATCTTATCAGAGAGCATTCTGGGAGCATCATACATAGCCTAATATTGTTAAACCTTTAAAACGTATGTACTCTTTTTTTTTTCTTTTTCTGGAAAAAGTCAGTAGTGCAGTGTGACCGTACAATGTTTATTTAGTGTGTGCGCCCTAATAATTAAGGCTTTGCATTAATAAACCATAAATTCAAGTTCGAACAGTATTAACCTATGGACACAAATGACCTCAACTGCAGACAGTTCCCGTCCCTGTAAACTGGCAGCCAAAGGGTTTGTGCTGCAGGGGGTTGGGCCTACTTGTCCCAAGGACAAAATAAACATGAAAATGTGTTGCCCTTGGCCCCAAACAATGTGTCCTGGGCATCCGGCTATAGGAATGCCACACCCCTGCATACATTGGAATAGCATAAAGTGGAATACTGGACAGTGGAGTGTAGAAAAGCTGAATGGCGTGGAGTGGTGTACAACGGAGTGGCATATAATGGGGTAGGGTACATTGGATTAATGTGGATTGGGGTGGCATACATTGAAGTGGCATAGCGTAGAGTAGAGAGAACTGTTATAAAATAGAGTTGTGGCTAATGGCCAAATATCATGTCCTCCATATAGTATTTCGTGTAGCTCACTGCTAGGTCACTTTTCCATTTTTGTTGCACAGGACTGCATAAGGAAGCTGCTTTTTATTTGGCTTGTTGGGCACAGATTTATTTTGTGAGCCAGAGAGCACGCAAAGAAGACTTATGTACATTAAGATGTATTCCATTTGTTATGTATTTGTTTATAGGTTTGCGTTACCATGTAACCATAAATGGGTCCTTCAGTAACTCTGAAACCTTACCATATGCAGTCTAGTTTATTCTTTGGACTTACTTACTACTTTTGGTAGGCTTGAGCTACATATGAAGGTCAAAATTAATTAAAGGCAATCATTGTTATGAAAACTGAGATTATTATGTTTTTCCTAGTGGTCAATTAACATGTCCTCCAAATAGTAGTTTGTGTGGCTCACTGCTAGGTAAAATTTAATTTTGTTGCGAAGGGGTGCATAAGAAAGATGTTTTTTGTTTGGCTTGTTGGGCCAGTTTTATTTTATGAGCTGGAGAGCATGCAAAGAAAATGTAAGTAGATTAAGGTTTCGTTTATTAATTATGTATTATTTTATTGTTTTCCGTTGGAATGTGACCATAACGTGGTCTGTGACTTGTTCATGTAGTAAATCTGAATATGTACATATGCAGCTTAGTTTATTTTTTGGGCTTCTTTGTTACTCTCATTAGTATTGTGCTACAAGATATCACTGAGCTGTTGGCCCTTATGCCGTCATAATGACCCCATAACATCTCTTGCAATAGCAAAAAGAATCATCTACACAGTCTAAATAAATGTATATTGCTGTGAAATTTCATTACAGTCTGTTTAGCTGTTTTGCTACTACACTAAATACAAACGTCAATGTAAAATGCATTGGATTTCAAGTGTGTTTTGGGATCCCCTTTTTTTCCTTGCACCCCCCTGACCAAGAGCTTTCCAAGCCGAAAATGTTGTTCGCTGGCATTGAGTTCAGTCTCTTAGAACCAAACCAGACCCTTGGCTCTGTCTGGCTCGATTCATCTTAATTTGCTGGCTTACACATCTCTTGGTGAAATAGTGTATGAAGGAGTGTTGCATCCAGGCCTGCTCTGACCGTTTTAAGTGGATGTAACAAATGAAATGTAGCAAGGTCAAAGGCAACATAATTGGTATTTTGTAGTGTCTGATAAATCCACTCACATCTTTGACAAGGAGCATTCCTTCTAAGATTCTCTGAGCAAAGGTTTCTCCTACTCTCCATATTTAAATCTGACATGAGAGTTGAGAGGATTTACAAACTGCACTTTGGTTTAAGTTTCTAATGCATGCAGTTTTAGCGCAATAGAGTGAGACACGTGCGAGGGAGCCAACAGGAGTGGACAGAGAGGGCTATGGCTGTAAATTAGTCTCTCAGATAGAAAGCACTTGAGTGAAAGCAGAAGAATACATTCAGATAGCCAATAGTATCAGGTGAAAGATGAATGACTCTCTAAGTTGAGCTAAAACGTGACTGGCTACATTTGCAGACAACGACTGAAAAAGGCTAGTTGAAGAAAACAAATAATTGAAATGGGTGGACCCAAAGCTCTGTATATTGTTGGCAGTAGGTCTTTTTGACAGTGGCACTGTCCAAATCAAAACCTAAAAACTGGTAGATTAAAGAGCGAGACTGTAAGTTAGGTGTTTACTGAGAGAGAGTGGTTTTATGATACGTAGGAAATTAGCCCAATGGGAATTTGTTTTTATGCCTGAATGCAGTTGAATGTAAAAACAAAAATCTAATTTGGGTTGAATTGCGACTTTCTAAGGTGATTGATTTTTTTCATTCGATTCTTCTCTTATTTAATGGAATGTACACTGCAGAAAAGTTATGAAGTGTAACAAATGGTGATTTTTGTAGTTGAGTTTTACGGTATATGAATGACAATCATTCCATTTCATTTGACAAACACATTTTTAAAAGTAAAAAATATGTGTTTTGGGGCGAAAAAGACCACTTTTGGAGAGATTCTGGTCGTAAACTTATGTGGTAGTGAAATGTGGCATTTGTTAAGGGTATATCTTGTTGTTGCTGAAGTTTCATAAAAGTTAAATTAGAGGATCAACTGATGTCATAGCTGCACCTGTAACCCTCCCTGTCAAAATGTGATTTCCACCTCGGAGTACCATAATAATCATAGTTCCAATTTAGGTTTTGAAATTGAAGCATTTTACTTGTAAAGTAAAATACACAGTTTGGATTCCTGTGTATTTTATTTTAGGCAACCCATGCCTACTTTGTTGCTGCAAAAACTATTTTCCCTGAAATCTGCTTTCAGATTAGGCAGGAGAATAATATAGTGCCTCCACATAACACATCTTTGTAATTGCCACTTACTTGGACATATTACTAGGAGTCTAGTCATCTAGTAAGTAGAATCTTGGGTAGAGTTAAATGCGCCCATTATGCTCACTTTTTAGGCCATGAATTAGCCAAGCCCCCTCATCACAGCACCTGGCCTGAGTGAGTCAAGATGGGGGCCCCCTCCGTGTTCTGTGCAGGGGGTGCTTCCTGTTTATTTAGGCCTCTGCATCGTGTTCGGCACTTAAGATGATCACCCGCCTTTTCAATCTCTGTTTGCTCTCTGCCCTTCAGAATTGTCAACCCTCAGCCTTTTATACAGTTCCCACTGATAGGTAGGGCTGCATATTTGGGTGATAGAACTACAGGACCAGATGACTGAGTCCATCTACACCATTAGTAACTACCGACCCAATTCCTAGCTAGCTCACAGTGCCTCACCTGAACCCCATCCTTCCCAGGGTAACAGGTGATTACAGCAACCTCAAACATGACACTGACTCCCAAGGAAGTCATGGAAACAGATATTACCTCATTCGTTGTTTTCCTCATGCATGGCTAGGGTAAATACAAGAAAGAGACAAATAAAGGTT